>NC_091688.1:29627500-30252500 GCF_041296265.1 Equus caballus | reverse complement strand
GTGGAATGAGAGGGCACCCATGGGTAAAAGTAAGACAAAAGAAAGAAAGAAAGAAAAAAGCTTTCCTCCTTATTCCTCACCTTGTATGTTGGAAGGATTAAGGGGAAGGAAGAAACCTCTTCTGGAATGTTGTGTTCTGTGTTAAAGGTAGGAGACAACTGTGGTGTGTTGAAAAGAACCCTTTGATTCTAAAGCATGATTACTCCATTACTCAGGCTCTGCCTGACCCCCAATCGACGGGCCAGCAGACCTGCCATGCACTGGATGTGTCGGAGACACATAAAGTATCTGTAAAGTTGTAGGAGCTTTTTTTTTTTCCTCTTGATACAAAGCTAATGGAAAGATCGCTTAGGATGCTCAGTTCACATACATTCCTTCGTGGTTTTGAGACTTTCCTACTGGTATGCTGAAGCCCCTTCGCATGTGATGAGTATTTCTGAGCTTCCATCTCCAGCACTGGCGAGGTTCCTTGATGCGGGATGGGCTTCGTTCTGTCTTCTCTCACGAAGTTCACACATGGGGCTCACCTAAGTCTTTGGAAGGAAAGGCACGACTCTGAGAGGGGCCTGCTCATTGCACTCATTTGCTGCTTTTGTGTTTTTTTTTTTGGTCAATGACATTATTTAGAAAACTCAGAAATAAGCAGGAAAACTAGTTGACTGTCTTGCCAACCTTTTGGAACTTTAGAGAAACACACGTGCACAACACCCAAGGTAGGCGGCACCGTCTAAATTACAGTTGATTGATGGGTATTTAAGTCAGAAATTACTGTGGGGATATTGAAAAAAAAAAAAAAAAAACGAACCCATGTGTCTTCTTGCTTCAGAGTGTGGGTAAGTTTTTATTTTGATACTTTTTTTGGCTTTTTTAAATAAATGCTAAGAAAAAAGGATGCCCGCAAAATACTCAGCGGTACTCTCAAACAACAGCAAGACAACCCTGTCGAGACCTACACCAATGTGTTTTTCAAAAGTGGCTTTTATTTGCTTGCTCCTTCTGGGAACATAGAGGTTTTTAATATAGAGTTTTGGACTATTTAATATCTCACTTTCTTTTTCTTTTCTTTTTTTTTTTGAAAGCCATTTGTTGTTTTCTAACAAATTAGCAATAGGCTGTTTTACATACGTGTGTATGTGGTTGTATTGGGGTTGATGGGATAGAAGAGAGGGAAAAAAGTCAAACATATTGCATTTCTTAAAAAGACCTTGAATATATTTTTAAATGTTTCTTGATTTTTTTTTCCTTTTATGTCAAAACTCATGCAGGTTTAAAAATTAGGAAAACATGCGCAAAAAATTGGGTGCCATTTACTAAGGAGAGTATTTATAGATAGCAATGAGTAGCTGGAATTGTTGTGAACGGTTTTAATTTTAAAACATAGCAGCTATCTGTGGCGCTTTTCAGCCCGTTTTCCTCTGCGTATTATCTGTACTGAAGTTAACTCAAATCAAGTCACTGAAGGAGGTTAAAAAAATTATTTTTTTTGCCTCCTTAACACCCTTCATTCTCTCTCTTTTCTTTCTTCTCTGTGTTTAATTAACACCCCCATTACAGAACTGTAGTTTTGTGTTTTTGTTTTTAAATCTACTACTGTATTTCACTTCTGACACCCTCCCGTATTATTCTCGCCTGCCACTTCTTTGTAATGGAACGATTACATTCTGGGACTTCTACTTGTCTCCTCTTTATAGCATTGGGGAATAATGTGCGTGTGTGTGTGTGCGTGCGCCGTGCATGCATGCACACGTGTCTGTGTTTGTATATGTAGGTGCAGGGGCACTATGGAAGGAGGCCGTGTATTGCAGGGAAATACTTCTGATGGTCTTAGCCTTGCACGGAGAACTGGAGTGAAATAACTTTTAGACCATTTGGAGCTGCTTCTGATCGGATTCCTTTTGGGGGCGAAGTGGCAGGAGTGACTTTTCCTAGAAGTTCATCTATAGCAAGCAAATGCAAAAACTTTTTCTTGCTGATGAGGGGATTCAAGATTTGGTCTTTCTCTTTTGGGGGGAAGGGGCTGAGAGAGAGAAAAGGGGTGCAAACGAAGGGAAGGCACAAGCCAGTTGTCCTTGAACGCTGCCTTTCAGGCACAGCGACGTGTTAAGGCAGAAGTAATGTGGTTAGACTATATGTTATTTGTTATAATCTGGATATAAGCTATAGTCCTACAGTAATAGGACTCTGTGAGAGACAGGATGTGAGCTTCTGATGTGTCCCTTCTCTCTAGTCACTTTTGTGCGTTCCATTTTTAGAAGTGGGTTTAGACAAATTCTGGCATTTGAAAGGTGGGCAGGAGGCTGCGAAGAGCCGTTTGGACATACCTACCAGAATACGACTTTTGGAAATGTGGTGTCATTTCTTCTAACGATAGGAGTGTTTGTGAGGATTGGAAATGAGAGAGATTTCGGTTAAACTGAGGAGACTGGAAGAGGATTCGTGAGAAGGAAAACGCAGAGAGAGACTTGTGACCCAGGAAGTGTGGGGTGTGGGGAGCCGCGAGCCGGGAGCAGGGAGGCTGTGCGTTCCGGGTCGGGTGGCAGGTTGCACTCCGGCTAGCCGGCCGAGGGGGGCATTGCTTGCTTGTGTAGTTAGCTCCATGCTGGGGACCAGGCCTTTTCACAGGCTTTTGCCCCTGTGTTCTACTGACATCCATGAACTTTTGGTTGTTGTTGTTGGCAAAATTACAAAATACGCCTAAACAAGCAAACAAACCCAAACCTGGATATTGAACATATTTAAAGAGGAAAGCATTTTCATTTTAATTTAAAGCATAAGCCTGGCTTCTTTCGAGACATCATTTACCTGCATGCCTTAGGAAAACTTGGCATTATTTTGGTTTCAAACTTCTTTTAGATGTCTACTGTTACATTTTGAACTTGGTGAAGTAAACCTACATATACTTTTATTCCTTTTCCTTTTTATAGAAAAAAAATTCACCCAAACCGCCACGTAATAGAGGCAGTGTCCTAGGTCGAGCTCCCAAAGATAGCTCTTCTTTAGTTTCCTATGACCCTGAGAGCACCCCGGCCATTTGCATTGCCTTTTCAGCCTGGGTTAGAGGAATATAGTAATTCTGGCTCCACCTCTGCCCCTTATCTGAGACGATGTGGCAAGGTCTAAGGAATGCAACAATTGATAAATAAAATAAGCAGAGGATTAATGAGTTGTTTGCAGAGTGTTTTGAATTCCCTGGGCTATATAAATAAAAGGTGCTGTATTTTCTATAATAAATTATCTCAGGACTCATATCCTGTTCCATTTCGTAGGATGACATTGTATTAACTCTTTCAGGCCAATAGTGGAAACGGGTCTCCTAGTATATAATTAAGTAATATGGTAGTCACTAGTCTCTCATGAAGAGAATCTCTGGTCGAGTCTTTTGGGCTCATCTGCATCTTAGATATGTCACTTTTTAGAACTTGGCAGAGTGACTTCCAGAAAAAAAAAAAAAGTGCAGGTGTAGACTGTCATAAGATTATAAAAGCTATCTCCTTTTATGGCAGAATAAGGTCAGTAGTGACTTCCCAGAAGGTTTTCTTAGCTCTGACAGCTCTGTTTCAATCTCTCAACTGTTGGTGGAAATCAAGATTGCAACAGGTAGAAAAATTTATCCTTTATGGTTTAAGGTCATACATTCAACCTCATCTTCCACTGACACTTTTGTCATTATGTGGGTACTGAGATGGATGCCTCATACCTGTACTAGTTCTGGACCTACCAGGAAATAGTTATAAGATGATAGGCAAATTGGGTAAATAATTTTAGGAGAAGCTATAATAGTTGTGGTTAAGGACTTGGTCTCTGAAGCTAGACTGCCTGGGTTTGTATTCCAGATCGCCTGCTTTATAGCTGTGTGACCTTATTCAAATTACCAAACCTCTCTGTGCCTCATTTTCTTCATCTATAAAATGGAGATAATCTGGTACCTATTTTAGGGGGTTGTTGTGAGGATTCAGTGAGGTAATACATGTAAATTACAGTGCCTGGCATAGAGTAAAGAGTCAATAACTCTTAGCTTTTATTATTTCTGGCCCTGTTTCCTTATATGAAAAAGAGAGGCTTGCACCAGATGGTCTCTAAAGACCAAGCCAATTTCAAGACTCTGTGATTCTGTACTGAAAAGAGACAAAATTGCTGAATTTAAGATTTGCTTTCTTTTGTTTTTCTCGCCATTCTCTTAAAGTGAGAATTAGCCGTATCTGGCCAAAAGGCTGGAACTAGGTTGGAAGAAGAGGGGGAAAAAAAAAGAATAGGTAAGAGCTAGGACAAAGGTTTTTAATTATCTGCTGTCTGGACAACACCCGCTGGAAAAGCTACAATGGCGTGGATTAGCGATGATGTTTTCTTAGCATCAGCAACTGAGATATTATGTAATCATAGTTAAAAATATTTTCCTTCTGAAAACGCATAAGCCCATCCATTCCACTCACAAAGTTTCAAAGCAGAAAGTGAGTTTAGGGCACCCTGACCTCTTCCTGTCTTCTTAGTATGTTCCTTATTTAGGAAAAATTTTTATCTTCGTCATAATGACAGTCTTGATACATAGTAAGTTTATTCTTTTTTCTACAGCTTTCTTGAGATATATTTCAAATACCATGAAATTCACCCTTTCAACGTGTATAGTTTAGTGGTTTCAGCCTATTCACAAAATTGTGCATCCATCACCACAACCTAAATTTAGAGTGTTTTCCTCACTCTTCAGAAAACCCAGTACGCGTTACCAGTCAGTTTATATTTCTCCCTTTGCCTAATCCTAGTAACCACTAATCTCTGTCACTATGAATTTACCTATTCTGGACATTTCACATAAATGGAATCATACGGTATATGGTTTGTTACTAGTTTCTTTCGCTTAGCATAATGTTTTTAAAGTTCATCTATGCTGTGGCATATATCAATACTTCATTCCTTTTTAGAGGCAGATAATATTCCATTGTATGGATATACCACATTTTGTTTATCCACTAATCGGTTAGGTTGTTTCCATATGTTGTTGCTGCTATGAATATTTGCATACAAGTTTTGTGTGGACGTTTGTTTTTATTTCTTTGGATATATACCTAGGAGTGGAATTCTGGATCATGATAACTCTGTGTTCAGCATTTTGAGGAAGTGCTGCACTGTTTTCCAGAGTGGTTGTAGTAGGTGTATTCTTAGGTCATTTTGTGGATGACAGTGAGTTTTGTCTTCAGCACTCCCAGCCTTCCATTTTTTCAACCTTTTTCTCCAGTCAGTGAGGTTTCTTCTCCACGTTTAGGGCTCTGCTGTATTTTTTGTCTTTTTTGATCAAGAAAAAATATTTTGATCAATTTATTAGAATTGAAATGTGCATGATCAGGATTTATGTAAAACCTCTTTCACAGCTATTTGTGTTTTAAAGAGAAAAAAAAAAGTAAGTCAAAGGAATGAATCTCTACTGCAGGGAATTCAGATGTCAGGTTCCTGGAGAGGAGGACTTTTGCAAAAAGGATTGGACAATTTTTTGAATAGCAATCCCGTAGGATAGAGAAAGTGTGGACTTTGAGGCAAACCAACCTCGATTCGAATCCTTGCTTGTCGAGTAACATTAGTAAGTTGTTTGATTTAACAGGGCTTCAGTCTCCTCCTCTGTACAGTGAAGATAATAATACCACGTAGGGTTGCTGGAAGGACTAAGCAGGACAATATAGAGCACACAGTTCAGTGAGTGTGTTCAAAAACTGGCAACTACGGTTATTTTTCCGAAACCACATGGCAGAGTGGTGACCATCCCTCTCATTCCTTTGGCTCCGTCTGTCAAGTTGAGTGTTCTACAAGCTCTTGCCCAGGAGGTTTCGAGGCTCACGGAAATGCTTCCTGACCCTGCTTTTATAAATGCTTTAAATGGTTGTCTCTATGAGACAGAGACAAGTCTAGGGCTCAGCAAAAGGCATCCCAACGCTCCTGCACCCCGCTCCTTCAATCCTAGACTGTAGGGAGAGAATCCCACAGAACAGTGCTGTTCAGTGAACACATATATAATTTTTAATTTAAGGCTTTCCATTTTCTAGTAGCCCGTTAAAAAAAGTAAAAAGAGAAACAGCTAAAATTAATTTTAATAATACGTTTTATTTAGTCCAGATATGTCTACAATATTTCAACGTGATCAACATAAAAATTAATGAGATATTTTACTTTCTTTCTGTGCGTGTACTAAGGCTTTGAAACGCGTTGCGTGTTTCACATTTACAGCATGACTTCAGTTTGGACTAGCTGGACTTCAAGTACTCAATAGCCGCATGTAGATGGTGTCTACCGTATTGGACAGCCTGGCCATGGAATGATTGTTCTGGCATAAACTTTTGTTTTGTTCCTTTTTTGGTGTAGTTTGCACACTCTAAGGAAGACACATGGTTGTTCCCTACTCAAACTTGATCTGGTAGTCCTGTGGCAATTGAAATTTGTTCCTGTTGGATAGCCATCTTCCAGAGTAAAGCATATCTAAGGCATCTCTTTCTGGGAGTGTCCCACTGCTGGGAGCTGGGACGAGCTGGTTCCCGGCTACCTCCTCTTTTTTGCTGCTTTCGTTCCCTAACTCCCTGTTTTATGCTTTGTTTCCTTATTCTTAACAAAATCTGAAATGTTGCCTAAAATAGAATGAGTGGGTGGAAGCAGCCACCTTGTTTTCTATAGCTAGAATACAATGGAACAAGTACAGAGGACTGTGACAAAAGTTCACTGGACCCAGAGGCAGGAGTTCTGAGGCCTAACGCCGACTGCCTCCAAGTTTGTCTGTTATTTTGAGAATGCCATTTAACCTCTTGGTCTCGGGTTTCCACACCCATCGAATGGGCAGCTCTCGAGAGCCGCTAATCTGACCCCACATTCCATGGATCATGAGCCCCAACATGGTCCCTGCCAAGGTCTGGCTTCATAGGACAGAAGGCAGGTGGAGCATTTATACGATAAAATTCTTTTTTCTTGTTATGGCAGTTCTAATTTATTCTGTGCCTCCTTATATCTATTCTAGACAGGCATGTAAAACTGGTTATGGTGATGGTAAAGCTGCCTCCATCAGTCAAGTTGAATTGGAGATGGCAAACTGGGAGGGGAAAAAAATCACTGGTTTTTTCTTTTTTTTTAATTAAAGCCTTCAGCATTACATTTACAAGGCCAGTTGGAGGCCAGTCCCAGTTTAATCCACCTTGTTGACTCTATGACTGAATGCAAATAATGTTTCTTTTGCATACTATTTGTAGCTGTTGGATTCTAGACTGGAAATTGCTTTTGGAAAATCTGAAGATTTACGGCTGCAGGATTGCAAGTGCACTATACCTTTGCAAGTTCATATGGTACAGCCCAGGAAGTCAGGAAACTTGGGTTTTGTTTTCACCTTGGAATCTGGAGTTACTTGTTCACCGTCTGCCTCAGCTGAAATACTAAGATGATGTCTGTTTCCCACCTAACTGACAGTGAGGCTTCTGGAAACTTAAAGTGAGGATATTTACAAAGATGTTTGACTCTCCTTAAGAAAGTGTGGTCCAGTAAGTGTGAGAGTGAAGTTCTGTATTTGTCGAGTTTTGAGACTGGGTTGAATCTGCCAGTAGGTCAAAGGAATAAATTTACCTAGTGGCCTTTGCTGGTAGGGCCGAGAGAGAGAGAGAGAAGTCAGTCTTTTTTTGAGGAGTTTAGAGGATTTGAGACCAAGTGTTGTCACTGTAAGAGAATCCTCCTTATAATTCTCATTGTTAATAGAATTGAAAGTTTGCATTTATCTTTTGTCCCTAACAAAGAAAGCCTCTCAGCGACCCCAATGATGAGCCCAGCCTACATCCATTCTGAAAGGTTCTCTACGGATATGAGGGTGTAGACGTTAATTCCTTTCTACAGAATTTGCATGCAGAGGCTCTAGGGCCGTGCACCCTGCTTACATTAATAAACATTTAAAAACAAAGCGCGGGCAACGCTGGCACAGCTTTCCTTTGTGTGGCCCGCTTACTAGGGTGCCTGTAATCCCTAACCCCTTGCGAGGGAAAT
The DNA here is from genome assembly GCF_041296265.1 of Equus caballus. Classification (NCBI taxonomy): domain Eukaryota; kingdom Metazoa; phylum Chordata; class Mammalia; order Perissodactyla; family Equidae; genus Equus; species Equus caballus. The sequence goes on along the minus strand of NC_091688.1, from coordinate 30,244,505 downwards.
GCCTGGGTGGGTGCGGGTGGGTGGTGATGCTGCGCGCGGCACCGAGTATAAAGGCCGGAGAAGTAAGCACATCGTGTGAGGAATAAATTAAAGCAGCTTCGTCTTGAGGCCAATTAAGGGGGAAAGGAAAAACCCACGACAGCAACAGAAATCAAGAAATGAGAGAGCGTGCTTGCTTAGACCAAGTGAAAAGGAGAAATCGGCGTCGTCTGGAAGGAGTTTAAGGGGATGCATCACAAAATAAAACTTTTGGAACTTAAGAAAATGCGAAGAAACAGTGGAGGAGCCAGGGAGCGAGCCACATGGCCTTGTGCTAAGGCGAGAGGCCCCTTTTAGGCAGGATCCTAATGTTGCGGGCTGGGCCTGGGTAGCCGGCGCCTGGGTCTTGCTGCAAGCCCCCGCACGACTCGCCTTTCCGAGGAGGGGCCCAGGGAGGCCGCGAAGCCCCCTCGCAAAGCTGTGGACCTCACCGCCCGGCTGATGCACGCGGCAGAAGGGACGCTTGGCAGCGCCGGGCCGCCAGCTCCACGTCGCCCGCCCGGGGCCTCGGCTGCGCCCGCACTGCCGTTCGCTCTGGGCTGGGGGACCGGAACCACGTTCCCGCGCGAGCCCCGAGCCCCCAAGACCCCCGGCGCGGGCTGCCCGCTCTGGGACCGGGAAGCCAAGTGTCCCCGGAGTGGGGCTTGGTTGTGGCTTCAACATTTCCCTTTTCTTTGGCTGCATCCCTCCCCCGCCACCTCCTCTATCCCCGCTGACCTCACTCTCCTTTCTCTTAGAGGGTGGCAGGAGACGACCCCCGCCCCACAGGGGAAAAACACTGTGGGGAGCCACCCTTCCTTTTTAAAATACCTATCAGGATGGGCTTGGACGCTCACAGCCACAGCGATCAGAGCCTCCGAGTGAGGGAGTGAGGGAGTGAGGGAGTGAGGGTGCCGGCGGCCTGTCCCCAGGGAGCCGGGCCCAGGGTCTGCTCATGCACTGGGTCTGAGCCGCATTTTCGGTATGCAAAGTGCCCGTGCTGTGCAGACATCGCTGGTGGTGGTTTTGCATACAGAAGTGAAATTCAGAAGGCAGCGTGTAAGCACGTGGGTGAGTGTGTGTGTGCGTGCGCGCGCACTCACACGGACGCATGTTAATTTGTATCTCCCTTCGTCGTTGGTCCTGTGTTGTTTCCTCTGTGTTCCATAAATACTATTCCGGTTGATGGTTTATGGTATTGAATGAATCAAATCACATCATCTGAAGTTGCTGCAGAAACCCTCGTTCTTCTCTCTCTCTCCGCTCTTAGAGGGAGCACGTCATTTTCCCCTGGGGAGATTTTTAACCCAAAGAACCTTGATGTACTTTAAACAGCATTGACATTTGTTTTTGTTGAGCTTGGTCTGATTTCTCTAACACTTGAAGAAGGTTTGGGGCCTTCAGACATACCCACTTTCTTATATGGCCGCTTGTCTTCTCTCAGAGGAATGTCTGAAGGGGCCGCAAGCTGCCTTACTTTTGCAAGTCTTCCAAAAATAGAGGATTAATTTTGGTAATTTGTACCCCTCCTGCCCATACACACATAGTTGCTTCCCCTCCCCCATCTAGCCTGCTGGAGCCCAAGGCAGGAAGGGGCTGTCGTCATGCTCATGCCTAAGCCATATTACTTTATTTTTCTTCTTAGAAAGTTACACTAGGAAAGATGTTCTTGATGTGTGATTATTATTCTTAAATGGATTCTCATGCTTTCCTTTTATTGCTGTTACAGCCTCGCAGAGCAATGACCGGGTCCTACAGTAGACCCTCCAGAAACTTTCTATTGAATGAATGTGCAAGAGCTACAAGTCAGAAAGGTTGAATTCCCTCATTACTTAGAAAATCTATGAATTAATTCTCCCTCTCAATTTCCACCAGCCCGGTCTCTGATCCACCAGCTGAAGAATCAGGCCTATTATTAATTTCGCAGGATGAGTTTCTCATCCCAGTGATTCTGGGGGAGAGGATGCAAGGGTTATTATGTAGGTTGAGAGTTCACATGTTACTTCTGACTGTTACAGATGTTGTAGCTAAAATATAAGAGTAGCAATAATCATACCAGCAACAGGGATAATAAAGAATGAAAATAATTGCTTCCCTCTGCTCCTGATTTGGACCCCCGCACCCTCCTACTCATTAACTCTACCGTGACCCCTCCCTTTCTAGGTGTTTCAGATTCTTGATAACCACAGCTGTGGATTAACCTCCTAAAGGCTTACACTCAAGAGAGAAGCATCTTCCTAGTGGCTTCCATTTGGGCATAAATATGCAAAGATTGGTCGTCTTGTCAAGATCCCATTTGAATATACCTTCTCCTCACCTACAATGTCACCTCCTGAATGTTGCCCTTCCTGAGTGGAGGTTATAGGGGCCTAATTGTTTTTAAGCAAGTTTGACCAAATATTTTTGAACACCAGCTGTTCTGGAGATGTTAGGGGAAAACTCTTATCTCCCACAGGTTGAATAGTAAAAAAGTTAAAAACGAATTCCTGTCCTGGTTGGGTTTAGCTTTGCAATACCGGTTAGACCTTTTCATTTTCGACCTTCTAGAGGGAATGATGAAATTGCAGTTTGTATTCAATTTTGGTCCATTTATTACTTTAGCAAATATTTATGAAACTTCTCTCTATGAGGCATTATGAAAGAGACTGAGGATACACGTGTGTAAGTTGTGGCCCTTACTCTTAATGAGCTTGCAGCCCAGGAAGGGGCCTCCAGCATGGTCGTGAGTTGTGTACCATGGGCAGCAGACTTGCTCCCAAAGCCCTGTGCCCACCACAGGACCATTCCGTGGGGCCAGGAGTGTGGCTGGAGAGGTCATTTGCAACCCAAGTTCATTAACGCTCTGGGTGATACGTGTGGAAGCATGCTTTCTTTCATTCAGAGGTGCTGTTTTTAACTCAGGAAGCATGAGAAATGTTCTGTGTTTGAGTCCTTGCATATTTTGGCCCTCTTGCCTTTCCCTAAACACTGTAACCCCTTTCATTTCCTTCCCTCCTTCCCCCTTTCCCTCTTTCTTTTGTTCCCTTCCTCCCGTCTGGGGGGGCCTCCCCTACTCCCCCAAATTGCTATTTGCCAAACTTGTGACCTGAGACCACTTGGCATTTCCCTGGGATGGCTGGAATTTACCACCCGCTGAATAGGCATTCTGTGACATTTGCTCACCTGGGCAGCTTAAGCTACGTGGTCTGTGTGGAGGGACTGCCGAGAGGAAGTGTGAAATTTACCTCTGTGCTCCGGGGTTCTTGCCAGCAGGGAGACAAACAATGATGCTTTCTAGAAGCTGGAATTAATTTTTATCATGGCACACATATATAGTTATATATATTCATACACACATTTATTATGTATTCCATAAATGCATGTAGACAATTTGTGCATTATCTGTCATTCTCTAGTCATTATTTTAACAAATTAAATTTTCATGGTTAGCTTCATCTTTCATATTCATACCCTCCCCTTCCACAGCCACCTTCTTTCTTCTTCTCCCTCCCTGCTGGTAGAAGACACTGGGTTAACTTAATGCTCTTTGAGGCCTTCTGCCGTTAGACCTCCTGTCTCCTTAAGGTTTCTGAGACTGGTGATGGCTTTCTCATCGTGGCCTGCCCAGTCTTTCTGCTGATAAGGAAATAGCTGCTTGTCTCTTTGGATCAAACTGGTCTACAGGCTTGTTCAGTCCAGTTACTGGGACAGGCCAGCCCTGGAGGCTTCTCCGGCTCTTGGAACATACAGACGCACAGTCTGTCTGTCCTGGCCGTCAGCCGAGGAGGGGAGGCAGGCAGTGTAGATGGTTAAGCTGTTACTTTATACTCATGTCTAGTCCGTTCAAGTGATTTGAAGGGAAGAGAGCTCTGGGCCCCGGGCTGCGAGAAGAGTGGTGGTGGGTCATTCTAGGATGCAGCTGACCTGGAGATGTCAGCTGAAGTGATGCTCCTTCCTTCTCTGTGGAGCAGGGAGATCTTCCGTCCACAGGTTGTAATAGCTGACGCACACGGAACGCTGACTACATGCAGAGCTGCTGTTATTACCCTAGTTTTTAAGCTGAAGAAACTGAGATATAGAGAGTTAAATGAACGTCCCTGAAGTCGCACAGCTAATGAGAGGATGAGTTGGGACAGCTTTTAGTCAGGAAGTTTTACTAAATGTAGATTTTTCTACAAATATATTCATTCTCATTGAGTGACAGCCCTTCAAATGGTGGTTCTTCCAAGAAAATCCTGGGGAATCCTACTCAGTTGTCCAAAACCCAAATCATTTGGCTCCACACATCTCTGGTCCTGTTCCTCAGGTACACAGACTTAATTATCCCTTGGCTGTGCTTGGCTGTAAAACATAAGGAAAAGAAGCTAAGTCTAAAATTCTCCTTGGGCCTATTTCCTGATTTCCATTAGGTCAGCACCAGTTTTCTTTTTAGAATCCACCTGATTTCTTTCAGACAATGAGTGACTTGTTTGCATAGGTGGTCTAAAGCTGGACTGCCATATATATATCTCACCTTTTCTAATTTCTCCTGCAAAGCCTGGGGTTTTGACAGGAACATAATGCAAGGTACAGGGTCTTGTTCTTGCACACCCTTCCTGGTCGTGCCATCCTTCTGTCACATCTTCATGGGTGGCCTCCTCCAGGCCTGGGCCTCTCAGATGATTCTAAATGGTACAGATGGGAGCTTCCTTGGTGAGACCTGAAAGGCTCATGTCTCCAGTTGAGAGCCACTCTTGTCAGATTGGCACAGTGAGCAGCTCCATTTTTTGATAAATAGGTGTTCTTGTTTTGAGGAGGGGACAGCTACCTCCTGAGGGAAGGGTGGTCCAGAGGGCAGCCTGGTGGAAAGGACCTGGGTGGAGGTGAAGTCCTGGTGATGGTAACATTTGCAGGGCCTATTATCTTCACATCACCCCAAGTGTCAGAAGGGAAAGAAAGAATTCAAGGTATCCCATGTTTAAATTTATTGCTTAGAAAACAGTATACACCAGGAAGACCTTAATGAAGAAAATTTTGCAAAGGAAAAGAAATTCACCTTTTATCCTGGTGCCCTAGAGCTCATATCTATTAGCAGCCCCTCCTCCCATGTTTGTATTTCCTCTTTTCATTTTCCTTATGGCTGTATGAGTTTTCCATTTCTTGGAAATGATTGTACTCATGAATGAAATTCTCTTCTGTTTACCAACAAAACCTTTGATGTATCTTATTTATTTATTGCTCATCTCATTTCAAAGAGGAATTCAAGTAGGTTACCAAAAGCTACAAGCAATATGAACAGATTTACTAAATAAATGAGGAATCTAGAAAAGAAAATTGAGGTAGAAAAATAAAATGCAAAGGAATGTTAGTATATAACATTGCCTGTTTAAGATCCTTTCTCACTGTGGCCTTCCCAGTCCTTTTGCTGGTGAGAAAATAGCTTCCTAACTCTTTGGATCAAGTCTGGGACCTTGTTCAGTCCAGATCCTATAGAGGTTGGCTATAGATTTGATTCTGCTTCCTGGTAGCAAAAGCAAAAAGGGAAATAGAATCAGTTTTCTATTTCAGAGTATTTAGAATTGAAAACAGATCAATTGTTGGCCATGAACAAAGTTTCTCCTGTAGTTCCTAGTAAGAAGATGCTAAGTGACATGATAAATGTTGTCTTCAACAACATGATGAAAAAAATATTATATTTCATATTTTACCATAGCCCTTTATACATAACCTCCCCACAATACTCGCCAGATTTTCGTATATTTATTGGTTTATGGTCAGATTCCCTTATTGAACTAATGAATTTCTGGAAAAGAATGATCAGGGCTTATATACCAGTGCACAGTACAAACTCAGTTAATATTTTTTTAATTGAAACACTGTTTTATTTGCTTATGCAAAAAGGAGGAAAATCCACTTATTAACATTTATTGAGTACTTGCTACTGAAAAGAAGGATCAATCAAACGTTTCTGCCCTTGAGGAAGTTATGCTCTACTGGGAATAAATACATCTTAATAGATGCATTAGACTCTAGCTTGATAGGTGCTATGTAACAGAGGTGTGAACATTTTGTCTTTTGTGGAATGAGATAGATATAAGATTGCTAAAAATGCACTCTCAATACAGCTAACATCTCCCTTTGGAGTTTGGGTTTGGATCCTTAAGCCAAGAGGGGAGAGAAAACAAATGAGGGCATCTGAGAGTTTTCTGAGAGGAGAGAGGTGATCGTCTTGCACACTTGCGTTTTCACTTACATTCTTTTTGGAGAGAGGGTCCTATCCTGTTCCTTGGCTAGCTAGCCCACCCTCCCTGACCCCCAGGTCTCCCGAAGGAGAGGGGGTGAGAGGGGTCAGGCCCCTCTTTTGCTCTCTTCCTAACTTGACCCGGCAGCCTTGGCAGCAACTCTGTGGGTCCACTTCCCATGAGCAGCTGGAGTTGGGCCACCACCGCCATTCCTGTGACTGGCTTACGGAGAAAACACGGGTCCTCAGACCAGGGACAGTGAATGATCCCTGGGACGTACTTGTAAAATAAAGAGTGAAAAGGGCAAACTTTTCTGCCACACTTGGCTTTTATCCAGTTTTGTTAATTTTTAGATGTTCATTACTACACGAATCAGAGAAGAGTTTTACCTTCTTATATCCCTTTCTCCTTCCTTCTCTTTCTTCCTTCCTTTCATTCAAAAACATTTACCCGGCACTTAACTTCTAAGCCAGGTGTCATGGGAAATGCAAGACAGGACCTTGTCCTCAAATTGCTTGCCATTGGGAGAAGAAAGAGAGAGGGCTTCAGGACAGCTGTTGATCATGGCCTTGAAAGTGACCTAAGGGTAGCATAGTACTGAACCCACAGTGTGCTTGCTCTCAAAAAAGTTTCCAGAAAGATGATTGTAAGATTGTAAGCTTCCCCTTCCAGATGGTAGACTCCTAGGGAACCATGCTGTGTTCATCTCTGCATACCTAGCAGTACCAGGGCTTGGTACGTATATGATGCTCCGTAAATGTTAGTTGAAGGAAGGATGGAAAGAAGAAGTCACAGATAATTCATCTAAATCTAAATTTGGCTTTATTTTTTCAGACCTAACCTCTTAAGAAATTATTGCCAAAATTACTACTGTCTGCTGAACTTTCTGTATGTGCTTCTCTGATGTGTCAAAGAATGAGAAGACAGGATGGAAATACCTCTTAGATCTCTTGGATCACTCCAGTGAAGTGCTCCAAACCCAGTGCTCAGAGAGGAAGAGGTTTCAGGTTGGCATCGACCTGTTACTGAAGGAGTGAGAGTTCTTGGATGGCTCCTCTGAGTCTGAGTTTTCTGAGTTATGATCTTGGACTTGGGGTTATGAAGCGTGTGTGGGGTGTCGTGCGGCGGGGGCGGGGGCCGGGAGAGGACACATGAGAACCATGTAAAAACAAGTGATAATCAGATGTAGGAAGCCGGCTAGACTCTGCCTTCCAGCAGGAGAGGCAGCAGTGGGAGGGGCAGCTGCTGCCTTAATTAGTCAGTGGCTCAGGTTGCGGCACCTTCCCATCCTCAAATTGGCTTGCAAAGTCACCTCCTTTCTCTCTTCTCTCTCCCAAAAGTTAAGCCAACTTTCTTTTCACTCTGTTTGGAGTTTGGGTTTGGATTCTTAAGCCAGGAGGGGAGAGAAAACAGGGAGGATAAGGGCATCTGTGAGTTTTCCGAGAGAGGAGAGTGGCAATTGTCTTGCAGATTCACGTTTTCACTTCCATTCTCTTTTCTGGGAGAGGCCTCTTCCTTGGCTAACTAACCCATCCTTCCTGACCCCATTTTCTGCCCAGTTTTCCTTCTATCTGATCAATTGAAATGTTGGAAAAGGACCCCTCCATTAAATCATCATAATGATAATAATAATAAAATAATAATAATAATAACCACCACAAATAAACCAAGAAGTTGGAAGTGGGATATTTTTTTTTTTTTCTTTTTTTAGTGTGAAAGAGTTTGTAGACCCTGAGGCCGGGGAATTATTTTTTTTCGGAGGCTCTCAGGGCACACTACCCTTTCCCCACCCCTTCCAATGTGAGTGTGTGTAATTTAAACCTGTCCTTGGGGAGGCGGAAAGGCAGAATTGCCCCCATCTTCCTCACACAAGTCCCCTTCTCCCTCAGTGAGAATTCCTGGTGGGAGTCTGTGATATCTCAAATGGGGCTGTCACTTTCAGGGTCACTCCCTGGGGATGGCCTTCCCCCAATCCCAGTGCAGTTCAGATGTTGCTGAGTGAAGGGTAGCAAGAAGCTCATTTATGCGTTTCCCTCCTCATCAGCCCCATTCCTTGTTGGGTCCTGCATTGGCTTGAGTGGCTTTCCTCTTTAGCCTTGTCCTTGGGTGAGGGGGTTGGTCTTAGACAAGGAATCTCACTGTGGGCTTTGAGGAGCTTAGTAGGTCCTTGAGGACCAGTCCATTTAAATGAAAACGTCCTAAGTATTTCCTTTGCCTCAGTTTGGAGGCCACTAGAACCACTTCCTTTGTCTGATTCTTTTCTGTGGCTGCTCCACATTCTTTCTCAGCAGAAGCACAGTCTTTGCCTTCTTATCTCTGCTCTTCTCAGTTGCCGAGACTCTCACCCTGTGTTGGGCATCTTGGCAGCTAGTAACAATCTATGGGCTAGAAACTTTTAGCATTTCGGTTTGTAAACTTTTTTCTTGACATCCTCTGCTCATGTGTAGTCTTTTTCTTGAATAAGGAGCCCTTTCTTTTGTGCAGTTAATGATCAAAATAAATTTAAATTTATAGTCTCATCCCTTTTCTATAACATCCCTTGAATAAGTAGTCCTTATAGACATTGATTCATTCATTCATTCAAATACTCAACAAATAACTTCTTCCTGGAGTACTAAGTAAAAGAGAGAGAAAAGAAGTCTGGGAACCTGGCAGTACAACTCCGCTGGACATCGAGAAGCATGTGCTAGACTCACACCTTGGGAAATTAGAGCATTTTTTAGGATATTGAAAGAACCATAAATAGTGATGATCACTCATAATCTTACTGGCAAATCCATACGTCAAACCAAATAGGAAAGTACACCCAACACCCTCCTCTTATGTTTAGGAGTTTACACTGGTGGAGAGATTGCTCTGATGTATTCAGACAAATAGGAATAAGAAGAACAGAGGGTGTTATCTACTGAAGATACAGGTGCATGTATTTCATTGCTGGCCTTGAGGAAGCTGCTCATGGGTGGAGATGCTATGGTTATCCCTCTTGTAAGAACCAGCATCAAACACAGCACTAGGCACGTGGTGAGTGTTCAGTAAATGTTTTTCCCTCTTCATTTCCAAAGCAAAATGGAAACATCCAAGCCCATTTGCAGCAGCATCATGATGCAGGGGAACTGTTATGGGCCTGTTCTACTGTGGGGTAGATTGGAAACGAGGGGCCTGCCACTCAGGCCAGTTTCCTCATCTGAAATCTGGGCACTGATTACACTCATTAGTCTGGCCCCGTCCACCTCCAAGGTGGTTGTGAATCTCCAGTGAGATATGGGTGTAAAATGCTTTGTAAACTATAAAGCTTGAGTGGCTTATAACACAACTCTAAGACTTCTTCTCTAACCTGTACTGTCACAACCACTTGCAAAATCAAAGCCAGAAAAGGGAGTCACAGATTGGCAGGCATGTGGAGGGCTGATTTAGAACACGGCATAGATTTAGAAATCTTGTTGAACACAGAATTGGTGGGGCATGCAGTGAATATGGAGCTGGAGATCCCACGAGGGTTGAACAGCGAGGTGTGATTGAGAGTTAGATGATGGCGTATTGAGACCGTTATACACAGGGGGAGCTTGAAAATAGAGGTTACCTGCGTGCAGAGAGAACAGCGGCCACAGTCCACCAGGATTTGGGATGGAGAATGAAACTTGAGTGTCGACCTCATAAATCCCACACCTAATTTCAGCAACAGCTCTGAGTTCTAAGGATGAAGTGCATGACCAAGTACGTAAGGGACATAGCAAGTACGGCTTGTTTGTGTGTGTGCCCTCTGTGTGTCCCTATTTCACGTTCCCTGGTTTCACACACCAGGCCATAGGATGCTACAGCTCCTGCTGTATCTTCAGGTAAGGGGTACCGATGTCTGTCACTTTGTATGGATGTATTCCTGAAAAGCAGGTGGGTCCAGTTTTCATAACTGTGTACTTTATTTGAGTACACTCCTTAGCTTCGTGGAAGCAATATGTGTGATGGAAAGAACACGGATGGGGGTATTACAGGGAATGATGACTTGGGGAAGTTGCTGAACTCTGGGGTCTTGACTGCCTCATCTTTAAAGGAAGAGGTTACATTTGAATGATTAATAAGGTCTCTTCCAGGGCTGGGCCTAGAACACCCCTTTTGCACAGGGAAGAGCCCTGTTTGTCATGTGAATACTCATGCAACATTTTATCTGCCTTTTTTTGTTGTTAGCTGTTGATCTTTGTGTGTTTGGTTTTCTTACATCATATGCACTTGTTCAATGGGTGGAGTTTATTTTCCTATACATAGAATGCAGAATGAGAGGTTTTCAGTACACAGATTCACTACTAACTCAGGTTCCTCCAAACGTTAATGACTGATCACCTCATTGGCCCGTCGATCTGCCTCTTTTCATCACCAGGTTTTTTTTGTGAAGTTAAGGCGAAGACACAGACTCCCATTTGCAGCAGTTCGGGACTTCTGCTTCGGGAAAACAGCCTCACATACACTACAGGAGGTGTTCCCAGGAGAGGTGGAGAGACGAAGTGCCAGATGTTGTAGCAACATCTCCCCACCCCCTTCTAGTCCTGGTAGTGTGAATCTCCCACCCAGTCACTTAAGCCCACTTCTGATGTGCAAGAGGAGAGGGGAGAGAGCCCTGGGGATGCAGGAGGGCTTGTCACCTCTCATTCCTCCGTGCTGGGATGGACACCTGATTTTTGGGGTATTGAAATCCAGAGGCTGAGGCAAAGACCAAAGGACAGAGGCCAGACCCAAAGTGACTGCATGATTGCATGCGGGCGCACAATGATTGAATGGAGCAGTAATACCCATCCCTGGGAGCTGAAAAACCTCACGTCCAGATGTGGTCAGGGAGGTTCACAGAATGAAAGACAGTCTGATGAGTGAGCTACGCACGCCTGTAGAGTACAATAGAAAAATCAATAGTAAGTGGAGGTGAAAGAGTTTTAGCCGGGTTTTATTGAGCACAAAGAAGACAAACTGGCTTTTGCAGTGGTTCCAACCCTATGTTAATGGTGCTTTTTTGAAAGCTACAGTACAGGGTTGGGGGGAAAAGCCACCCAGGAAAAGTCACCAGCCCCTCCATGCAAACGGTATGTGTGTACACAGATGGGGAAAAAGAGAAAGACACTTGGGACTAAACATTTTTGGGTCTGTACATGTGGATTTGTGCATGCGGTGAGGGGTGCCATGATTTTACGTGCATGCCTGTATTTTATTTTGAACTTTCAGATTGAGATGAGTTTGATCTGTCTTTTCCCATCCCTGGTAACTTTTTCCTTCCCTTTGCTCTCTACAAGTCTACTGTGGCTTTATTAGGAATTCCCTTTGGTTTAGGGGGAAAAAAATCACAGGGAGAAAGAGACCGGCTGGAGGGGAAAGAAACAAAACTGGCTGTTGGCTGGCAGCCCACAGCATGGGCCCACAGCCTTATTGGAGAGTGGTGCCCGGCCCTCTGTGTTCTTCAGCACTCCCCTCTTTACCTCCACGGTGCCCTTTTTTTCCTAAGGGGGCTGCGGGAGGGAGATTGTTTTACCCTCCTAACTCCCGTTTTTTTTCCTTTCTGTTGTTTAAAGAGAATTCGCTCTCCTTTTTTTTTTTTTGAGGCTTGCGCCTAGAGAGCAGCGAATTTCTCCTTGCTGGCCTCTCCTCTCCTCCCCAGCCCCCTCCCTGATGAAGAGTTCATCCAAAGTTCGCATCCAGACTCCGAACAAAGTGGCGCAGACCTTTTCCTGACTCCTCACCCTTTGTCCTCATCACTCAGTGACAGACAGGAATCAAATGCTGAGGACCCAGCCCGGAGAGGGGCCGTGGGGGTGGGAGGAGAAAGGAGAAGTTCCCATTAACTCGCCGGGCCCTTAACAACCCCGGGAGGGAGGAGGAGGCGGCGGAGGAGGGTAGCGGCCCCAGAAAGGATTTTTGTTTAAGTTTCCCCAGGCACACACTGAGCATTCCCAAGTTGTTTGCAGACGGTTTCATCTGGTTTCTGTTTGAGGGGAAGAGAGGACGGGACGATCAGTAAGGAGACGGGGCTGGCAGGGGGGAGAGAAGAGACCGGAAAATGATAGCGGGTGCTTTTTTCCTGAAGCTGGAAACATTGAAGCAGGCTGATCCAACTGTGAGAAAACAGATTCACTGGGAGTTAAGGGTTCACCTTTTGGAGGTGGATTACACTTTTCAGGACACCAGAGGACCATAGAGCAAATTACTTCTTCCAGAGTGCTAAATGATCCCCTGGTGCCCTAGAAAGAGCCGTTTACCTCCAAAAGGTGAGTTGTTTATTGCTGGTGAGTAGAATATTGGCTGTAATGCTGGCTCATCCATCCTCTCACATCCCTGCGAGGTATTTAGGGTGGAGGTGATATTATCCACCTGTCACCATGGGAAGGGGGCTGACAAATGCCTTTCTGATTCCTGTTCCCTGGATTGAATTGCTGGGGAGGGAGGTGAAGTGACTTTTCCAAGGTCTTTTCGTGAGCCACGGACTGAGCTGGAATTTGATTTCTATCCCTGTGGCAATGCTCTTGTTGGTCAGAGAAGGATGAGCGTATTAACTCTTCCATGGAGCCTCATGTACAAAGGCTGATACGAGAAATGCCTCTGCCAGCTCTAACTGGGAAGGGAGAGGCCAAAAGGAGGACACTTCCGTGATGTCCCGACCTCGTTAGGGGCTGCCTGCTGTTTTCTTAGCGCTCTGGGGCTCTGAGCTGGCTCACTTGTCCTGCTTGCTTCATGCACTCCTGCCCAGGATTCCCCATCGCCACCACCCCCCCCTTGAGCCACAGAGGTCAGTCCCGCTGAGTCCAGGTAAACAAGCTCCTGGGGGGGGGGAGTGAAAAATGGGGCCTGAATTGGTGAGGAGGAAGTTAAATTGTGAGGTGCCATGTTTGGTGAGCCTTCATGGGGAGGACGACAGCGTGAAATCTTTCTTGGCATTGTAGACAGGAGATCTATTGCCTTTTCCTCTCTTAAATCTTTAAAATCATAGTGAACTCTGTGACTCCCGAAAGTGGATGCTGTCCCCTAGCGCTTCACAGTTTGGATGATTCGGGGAGCTGAGATGTCCTGTTGGGCTGAACAGGGATTTGCCGGAAGGAGTCAGGATGCTTGGGTTTTGTTTCTCCTCCTGACCGTAGATTTGTTAAATAAACTATAAGCCGAAGAAAGAACAAAATCCACTCTTTGCAGGGATGTTGCTTGCTGATCCTAAAAAGACCTTCAAATGCGTGATGACACTTCTAACAGTTACGGAGGGTTTATGTGCCATTCATCTTGCAAAGCAGTTCATATATGTTCATAGATGTTATTTCATTTAATCTACACAACCACAACAATCCTATGAGGTGGAAATTGCTATTATTTTGATGCGGGGTCAGTGAGCCGAGAAGTCGAAAGAAAGATTTCTTGGACTCTCAAGATCTGGCAGTAGTGCTCTTTTATTTAGAGAACAGTGTGGAATAGCATGGGGACAGGACCCATGGGCAGTCAGGCTGCTGCTTGGGGACAGGACCCACAGGCAAGAGGAGCTGCTGCTGCAAACATGGCTGGAGAGTAAGGCTAAATTTAAGGCATAGGTATGTGAGCCATCTCTTTACAAGACAAAGGAAAGAACATGTAAAAAAGTTAAAAATGATATCAGTGCAGGTGGGGTCTGGCCATTGGGTGGTCCCACAACTTTTAGATAATAATCAAATCAGATTAAGTAAAGGCCAGAAGCCACCACCCTAAATCAGTTACATGAGGTTGCCAGACAGTAACCAACTTAAGTCCTTGCCTTCCCCATTAAGAGTTTCTGGAGATAAGGTCATCTCCCTTCTTCCTGGCACAGAGAGGGAGGCATCTTTACAGATGGAGGTTTCCCTTACAAATGTAAATGTATCCCAGCAAAGGGCAAGCAAACTCTGCTCCTCGGAGCCTGCTTCTCATCTGCAGTTTTAAAAGTAACCAGCCTAAAAATCCTCATCAATTTGACAAGTGAGGAAACTGAGGCACAGAGTGATTAAGATAACCTTCCTGAGATCAGCTGAGTAAATAGTTGTGTGCCTTCTCGTGGAAATACAGCACATTTCTAGTATTTTTACAGAATAGCTCTGTTCACAGAGTTTTGGAATCAAGGGACAACTTTATTAATTAGGATCGTAGATAACTTGGGTTTGGAGTCACTTCAGGCTAAGCTGAATGAAAGCTTACCTTTTTACAGGTTAACAAAGAGTGGGACTTTCTTACTCTATTAGTAGCGTACATGGTGTTCATGGGGATATTTATCCTGCTTTGGAGAATAAACTTTCCAAAGATTTAGCAGCAGCATTTGCATACAATAAATGTTTTAATTACTAATGATCCTTGCCAATTAATTAAAAAGTATGTCTGTCATGGTGCTGCTTTCTTGGCAGCACGATTATTGACAATGAGTTTGTGTGCATATTTGAGCAATACAATGACATGTCTTTTCAACATTTCCTAATCCAGGCTTTTTGTGGCGGAACATCCTGTTAGCAGACTGGTGCAGGTTTTCCTAGTCTACAAGGAGAGAAGTGGCGAGATCCCTGCCCTGCCCTGGGCCTGAGAGTACCTTGGTGCTAGTGTCTACATTCCAAACCTGGCGCTCCTGCATTTTCTTGGATTCTTGTTTCTTGTGAGCTTGTAGAGGCCATTAGCAAAGTGGGGGCCCTCTGCGAACAGGGGTGCTGTGCTGCTGCAGTTAGATGCAGTCTAGACTTTCCACCTCCCCTGTGGCACTTTTGGCAAGTTGACAGGTATAATTGATGAGTTATTCTAAGAATGTGATTCCTGAGTAACTCTAGAGTGGAGTGGCTGTGTTTCTGAGTAGTTAATGTGGCTGCGGGGAAGGCAGATGAAGGGGATGGGGGTTGGGGAGCCAGAGGGAGATGAGGAGGAGGGTCTTTGTTCAATCCAAGTTGAATTCTGAGTCTCTGGTTCTGAGCGAGGGCGGTGGGGAGTCCTGGCCTACGAGAGTCTCTCAGGGCTCCTGGGTTTAGTATGAGAGTCTAGATGAGGCTTTTCCAGCTCGTCCCAATGTGTGTCCTAGGAAAGGGGATAGAAACACTTAATCTTGTAAACTTCCATGCCAGCCTTCTCAGTTGAGTTTATAGGAATTCATAAAGCAGCTTCCATTGTTTCCAGTTTGCCTAGTGGCCTGACTGTCCAAAGTGATGATTGTCCCTGGCTGGCCATGTAATTCTCAAGGGTCTGCAAAGCTGACGGTCAGTTGAGAAAGGAAAGGAGAAGTTGAGGCCATGGTTGTGATTGTTGTTTCTCATTGCTTTTGAGGATGAGCAGTGTCTGAGCAGAGTGTGAAGGTGGTGGAGCTGGTGGCGGAGGCTTGTGGGCAGAGTAAAGCCTGGTCGGGGGAACGAAAGGGAATGACCTTGCTGGAATTGGCGTGGTGCCTCCACCCAGTAAGTTGGAAAACAGTACAGGATCAATGGCTATAGGTGGCCAGCCGGATGTCAGGGCTTCTTCCTTCTCGGGCTTTGAATTCTGTCCCTTGAGGACCCCCCTCTTCCCCACCAGTCTCCGACACCCCCCCCCCCCCGCCCCCTGCCACCCCACTTGCCTCGCTGATGATAAAGGCTCCTCCTTGGTTTTCTTGTGAGCGTTCAGTTATGACAGGTTCCCCTCTCCCCACACTGGGATCTAGTCCTTTCCCAGCATTTGTAGCACACAACCCTTACATTCTTTTTAAACCCAACCTACCTATTTATAGATCCAGACACAATTATCTTATTGGATTTTGACAGTGGGTGGGTCGCTGTGGTATCGCTTCTATTTTCCCAATTTTAAGTGGACCCCAGATTCCAGGACTACTTCAGAAGGGGACCTTAAGCTGTGCCCCTAAAAGAATAGAAATCCTAAATCTCCCCCATATTTTCTCCCCTTTTTCCTGCTGGGAAGAATTAATCAGGTAGGGAGACGTGGGTGTGAATTCCATCTTCAGTGGTTACCAGATGCATGAGTCAAGGCAAGTTATTTCCGTTTTTAGGCTTTTTTTAATCTGTAAAAATGTGAGTATTCGGCTTACCTCTAATAGTTGTTGGGAGAGCTAAAAAATAATAATAATGAAACAATAGCTACTACTTTGTAAAAATGTTGCTAATTTTCTTTTTTCCTTTCTAGCTTTTACTAGGTCAAAAAAACACCGTCTTGTCTCCTGTGAAGTATAAAGTGCCTTGGGTTTTGGGGCCCAACGTGCTTTTCACACCCAAAGCAGGCAGTGTTTCTATCTTGGTTCTTCTCTTGGTTCTGTGTGACGGTGCTGCATCTCTCTTGCTCTCGAGGGTTTCAGTTCTGATTCTCTCAGGCTTTATTCGTGCCTCTAAGCTTGGTAACTTAAGGTTAGGCTGATGTTCTCTGCCTTTGGGAGAAGCAACACTCTTCCCACTTTACCCTTTCTTTACACCTGCCATTCCAGGTTGCTGGAAGTAATACTGTAGTGTGATCACTGTAATAATTTATATAGCACTTTATTAATTTCAAATCACTTTCCCATTGCATCTCACATCAAAGGTGGCATTATCCCCATTTTACAGAAAAGGAAATTGAGTCTCTGTAAAGATTTAAACCCTATTCCGCTGCTAACTTGCTGTGGAAAGATCACTGAGAAGCACAAAATGAAACATAGAATGTTAAAGCTGTAAGAGAGAGGTTAGAAATCATCTAGCCCAGCACTGAGAAAAAGAGAGAGATTTTAAATTTAGATAGAAAGTGAAATTTCCAGTTGCCATGTTAAAAAACTCAAAAGGAACAGATGAAATTAATTTCAAAAGATATATTTTAATATATCTAAAATAGTATTTTAACATGTAATTCATATGAAAGTTGGTAGTGAGATATTTTACGTTCTTTTTTTGTATTGTCTTTTAAATTGGGTGTGTGTTTTACTCTCACGGCACGTCTCAGTTCAGACTAGCCACATTTCAAGTGCTCCATAGTCACATGTAGCTAGTGGCTACCTTATTGGACTGTGCACATTTAGTCTAACCGTTTGATTTTACAGATTAGGACACTGAGGCGCAGAATAATAAGGAGCTAATATTTGGCAAAAAGGAAACAAGCCTCCTTTCAGAGTCCTTTTCACTGTTGTCTGCACTCAGCTGTCTTCAATATGAAGACAAAAGAACCCGATTTCTGCTGTAATTTTCTGTCTTCCGTCTTATACTCCATAGTTTGGGCTTGGAGAGTGTACTCACTGTTAACAGGCTTTAGGACAGTGCCATATCTGTCCCCAGAATTACTCTGTAGTCTTTCAATAGCAGAGAAGGCTTTCTGATTGCTAAGCATGGCTTTGCTCTAGGGGATGTGGAAATCCATGGAATTCGTGCCTTGCAGACCTCCCTTCAGTGGAATGGGGTCATTGCTGCTCAGAACTTCCCTTGTACAACCCTGTGGACTTGGGCATGACTCTCCTTAAAAATGCCCGGAAACCATGAGCAGCGCCCTTGGCGAATTGCGCTGGTGAGCCAAATGGGCGGTGCCATTCGAGCGATTTTCAGTAATGGTCCCATGGTGGCAAGCTGGCTGTAAAGCAGTTGAAGATGACATGAATGATGTCCCTTGAAGCTAAGACTGAACAGCCTTAATGGAAAACAAGGTCAGTTACCTGGCTGGATGACGACTTTGAGAGCGTTTTTTGTAAAGGAGAAGAGGAGCCATTTATTAATCACCACTTTTGGCATGTTCTGTGTGATTCATTTGCTCATTGTCACCACCCAGCTCAGCTTTGCTTTTAGCAGGTGATCTCCAAACTGATATGATTATTGTATATTCACCGGCTTCGAGAAACCGCCGGTGGGAAATCTTATTTATGGTGATGATGGTTATGGTTATGATTATTGACAGCCATTATTATAAACATCATTATTATTTAGTGTTAATCAACAGCAGTATGAAAGGTGCTCTAAAGAACGCAGAATTAGACCCTGTCCCCGCAAATGGGCTCATAAGAAAAAAATGACAGAAAGAGACACCCAGCCTGGGCTAGCTAGAAAAAATACATTCCAGGGAAATACAGCTGACAAAAGAGCTCCAAAGGT
The DNA here is from genome assembly GCF_041296265.1 of Equus caballus. Lineage (NCBI taxonomy): Eukaryota > Metazoa > Chordata > Mammalia > Perissodactyla > Equidae > Equus > Equus caballus. The sequence continues at coordinate 30,226,261 of NC_091688.1, read as the reverse complement.
TATAATTTTTAGGGCTTTGGTGGAGTCCAGTATGGCACCCTGAACACAGATTAGAAAAATGGAAGGTAGACTTTCCCAGTAAAAGAAAGCCAGTTGTTTCAGCCCAGTTTTACTATTATACTGGATTATAAAGAACAAATACAAAGGAAAGTTGGATATATGTTTTGTTTTATTGGCATGCGGGTTCACTTTCATCATCTATTTTTACTGCGTCCTATGTGCGTGTTTTAATGACTTTGAATGTCACCAGAGTCATTGTGGACCTGCCCAGGATATGAGAGAAATGTGGATCTAGTGGGAAGAACACTTGTTTGTGGGGCAGAAGCTTCTGTTTCATTAGTCTTGATTTTAGAAACAGCATTTAACATTTTGGCTTCAGTTTCCTTATGTGTAAAATAAGGATAATACTAACTACATGATAGTGTCTTGAGAATTAAAATGTTATTATTTCTACCCCTCTTGTACCACCCTAATTTTGTTTCCATACTAACCTCTGAACTTTTAAATTTCTTATATTGCTCAACTTCTCTAAAAAACACCTGGGGCTCAGAGAGGTTTACTGTCTTGGCGGAGGCCACACAGGAAATAAGTGGTACAGCTGGGATGTGAGACTGGGTCTCCTGACTTGAATCAATGACTTGTCTTCACTTGTGTTCCTTGAAGTTCTGGAAGTTCAGTGAAGGCATGATCCAGGACCCAGGCTTTAAGGGAGGAGTTCTAACTGTTGGTCTTTGTTTTGCTTTGTTTTGTTTTATAAATTGCCCAAGAGTATAAGGCTTCTTTTGGGCAGCAGTCGTGGCAGTTAAAAACTTTGAAAACATTGCTTTTAGTCAAGTCTACTTTTGCGTAATAGCAGGTATCTCACTCCTTCAGTTAGGATGGGTTTACGTGGCCCCTGAGGGTCCAGGAAGGACCTCTCCTCTCCCTGTCTTTGTGGAAGGAACAGAGTTGGTTGCCCTGGAGGATGGTCATCTCCTTAGAAGGTAGATGGTGACCTCGAAGGTTGATGATTGGAAAATATAACTTAGTTCTTTGAAGACGTGCAACAATCTCGATTTGTTGGAATGATGGTTTCATAATGGAGCTTTTGGAGAGCACAGAGTTAATTTTCTACCACACTTCCAAATTTGCTGGCCAAAGAGCAAGAATTTCCCAAATCTTTGTATGGCCTTAAGAGGACCCATTTGGATGTCCCCAACTATGATGATCCTAAAGTTGTGACCTTGAAGCCAGGGCCTGGTGTGTACTTTTCCTCCATGAATTCCTTAGGTTTCTCTCACATGTTAGGACTTTACATTTAAGAATGGACTTTTCATGGCCTTTGTTTTGGAGTCTTGAGGCCATGTTAATAAATGTGATACCTCAGAAGAGTTTCTAGCTTATAACTCTAGACCCTTGAGAAGCGTTGGCCTTTGCAGAAACTGATCTGAATTGTTGCCATACATTTCTGTAGGGTTCCCAAATCTGGGTTTCTATTTGTTTGTTTAACCTGACTACTAGAATAAGAATACATTTCCCTTTCTCTCTCTTTTCCTTTCCCCCTTCTTTTTTTCCTCCCTTCCTGTGAGGAGGTAAAGCCCAGAGCTAGAGAATTTCCTACTGGAATTAGGTGGGGATGAAGGCCCATTGCGGAGGGCCCAGGCCGTTGCCTTCCGTTGTCTACGGCTTCTTTGGGTATCTCTCCCCTCCACCTCACACGGATGCCTATTATACACTCTTAGGGCTAGAAGAGACATCTGTTGGAGGTGAACTAGTTTAATTCCTAGAGTTTTCTGATGAGCAAACTAGTGCCTAGTGATCTTTCATTGGAGGCCTCGAGCCCACAGTATGTGGTAGTCCTTGGAGAACCTGATCATATTTGGTTTTGTTATTGATTCTTAGCCTTTCTGGGCAACAGGCTCACCCTTCCCAACTCTACTCTGCCTCTTTTATCCTTCTTGACTTTTTGAAGGGCTATCTGGGCAGCCACATTTTTCGTAAAGAGCCTCATACCTAAAATAGCTTGACATTTGTGTAGTACCTTAGAGTTTACAGCGCATTTCATTTATATGATCAGATTTGACCTTTAAAACTACCTGGAGGTAGGAAGGAGAGGTATCATTATCCTCCTTTCACATAAAAAGAAATGGAGGCTCCAAAAGGTAAAGTGACTTGCCCTAGGTTCTTCAACAGGTATGTGGCCGAGCTTGAATTTGAATCCTGGTCTATGTGCTGACCAACCCCTCCCTGCTGGTAGATAACACGCTGTTCCTTTACACCAGACTCCATTTTCTCCCTCTTTTTTCAGCAAAGAGAGTTTTCAGCAAAAAAGAGTGTTACAGCCAGCAGCTTAATCAATATGATTTTTTTCCCCTTTTCATCTCACCGTACAGATCTCAAGTCCAACACCACTCTTCACCCTAACCTTGCTCCTCTCTGATGCCAACATCAACTCCAGTTTTCTCTAAATTGCGTAATTCTTTCTTAATAGATCTTGAGCTTGACTCCAGTCTCTTTCTATTGCTTGGCCACTCCCCCCTCCATTTTTGTTTCTTTTCTCTTTCTTCAGGCGAGTCTGGAACTGCTGGGCAAATATTTAGCTTGGTGTTTTTTTACAGTATTCTCATGTGAATATTTTGTCAGTGGCCTCTTCTTAATTTCAGTCCTTTCTGGGGAAGGGTTAATAGTTCAAACCCATCATTTTTCTTGTGAGTGTTGAGACTTACAAAAGCTGCCTGGAGTGGGACTGTCCCTCCAGGTGGGGGAGGGGCAAGGCCTGGGAGGGGATAACTGGGAATCCAGTTGGGATGCTGGTGGCAGTGAGGACACTTGTCTCTTTTCTTGCCCTGCTCTAATAGAAAGGCTTGGGGATACTTAGACCAAATGAATTGTACCCCTCTCAAAAGCCTGGAAATACAGCCTGCCGTGTGCCCTTTTTGCATTTTATTTTTCCTATTGGTTTGCTAAGCAAAGAGCAGGCTTTGTGCAACCTCCTTCCCCATTTTTTTCCCCTTTTCTTGAAAAGCTTCTGTGTTCTTTTGAAACAAGCCAACCAAAGTTGAAGCCAGTGTGTAGTGCAACTCAGACCTCATGAGCAATTCTTTTTTCAGAGCAAATTTTAATTCACAGCTGCTAGTTTAGGGGCAATGCTAAGACTCGAATCATCCTGGTAATCTGAAGTACGTGTCCCAGTGTTGAGTTCTTTAAAGATGGGGCTCCTGTTTCCTAAATGTACCATTTGGTCTGTTGGACTTGACGATAGTGAGTGTAATTATGAGAAAATTTGGACAGAATATTTGAGTTAGGACTGTCTTGAAAAAATCCAAGAGGTCTCGTCACTGTAATGTTAGACTACAGTGATGAAAATATGAAGGACCTAAACTATTCTGCTTTTTAACTAAAGTTGGCCTGCACGCCTTCTTCTCCACCCAAAAGGCAAACAGTAGTTTTAGCAGTTTCCCATTGCCTGGGCCACCACCATGCCCATTTAAAGGAGTGCCGGTCACCTGGTTAGAGCACCGGGCTAGGAGACACACGGAGGGTCTCCCCCGCTGAGGACCTGTTCCTTTACTGTATTCCTTGGCCACAGACTCCATCCCTAAGATGGTCTAGCCATTTCATAAATGTTCTAGTCACACAGTGAACCTGGGGAGATCAAGGTCGATCGAAAACTGGAATAATCCAAACAGATCATTTCTGATGGGTCAGCAGTTATGATCTTCACACCTGAAGAACGGCTTGCATTTCATAAAAATCAGGGATCTCTCTGCCTTCAGAATAGCAGACCGCAGAGGTGAATTCAAGCACTCACTCTTCAGTAGCAATCCTCTTTGGGGCGGCTGGGCTAAGAAAACTCCTATGGTTACAATAAAACAAAGAGGAGGAGAGGGGTGGCAGGGGACTGTGTAGTTCTTTCTGAGGCATTGGCTTGTGGTGAAAGGAGTTTTCCCAGCCTCCTTCGCTCTCAGATAAGCCCATTGTGAAGACGACAGGGATTTCACCACATTTGATGGGAAAAGGGAGAAGAACCTGGGTGCCAGGGTTTTAGGGTCTCACTGGTGGGAGAAGCCTGGAAAGCGCTCTTTTCTGGAGGCTCTGGGAAGGAGGGAGTGCAGGGACTTTAAATTGTGGTAGGAGCGTCTGAGTCTTGTGGAGCAGGGCATGGTGTGGCCTCTACCTGGCTTCATGTAGAGCTCAGATCCTTCTACCCCATCCCTGCCACCTGCCTCGCTTTGATCTTCCATTCTGTTTCCCCACAGATCATATGGGTTTAAATGTTGCAGTTGGGTGCTCTGAAGACGGGAGCCCTTAGCCTGTGGCATTAATATCCCACAGAGCCCATTCTGGGGAGACTTGAGTGCCTTTGAAAAGGACTTTGGTTCAGACAAGACATTGCCCTTTTCTCCTTCCCGGATCCTGGCTGAGGGCAACGCCAGCTTCGTCTGAGCCACGCACCCTAGCAGTGGTGATCCAGCGCTGTGGTCCTGTGAAAGTTAATCCTCGCTGTTAATCCGTTTAGGTAAAGCTGTTAGTTAAAAGGTAATCTGGTTAGCCTCCCTTTTCCCATTCTCCTTCTCCTGCCGAGGAGAGGGAGTTCAAGTCTTCTTTCCAGGACTCCTGTGCTTTGGCTGACTGATTGTCCATTGTGGCCTTGGGAGAAAAGCTGTCTAACCAGTTTCCAGGCCCCGGTGAGTTAAAACCCTGTGATGTTCACAGTACGCACAGGGACGGGCTGAAGAGAAGCAAAGTTTAGGAGAATGACAAGAAAGGCTTGTGGAGGAGACTGCTGTGGGGCCCCACCCTCCAAGCCATCTGGCCCCTTAGCTGGGTCTCAGTTTCTGCAGCTTGGGGTGAACTTCAAGGTTATGCCACTTTGTCTTAATCCTTTACCAAAAAAAAAAAGGTCTCTATTTTAGCACTCCAGGAAACCACTTGGCAATGATTGTTTTAGTGGGTTTTTATTTTATTTTGATGTTCTTGTTTATTTAAATTGCTGGAACAAGAGTCTGGCTGTTTGGGAAGAGTCCCTGCCTACAGCTCTATATGCGTCCACCCACTTACACACAACCCTCGTGCACAGCCCCTAACAGCGCCACAGACACAAAGCCTCTGCCTTCTTTCCCGCGTACCTTGGCACCCCAGCCCTTTGCACCTCCTCACAGCTTCTGACTGGCTGTATGTCTCTTCCACTCCAACGCCGCCGCTCTACTCCCACCCCCAAAGCCCCAAACAGACAAAAAAAGAAAGTGCTAAATTGCTTGCTTGCACGAAAGGGCTCTTGCCTTTGAGGGGAGCTCTCTCGGCACCTAATTTCTCTTAGATTTCTTTCTGTCCTCAGAGGTCCCCAAAGGTGCTTGTAGAATGTTTGCCGTTAAACGGTTGTAAATTAGGGGCTGAGTGTATGAAGCGTTAATGAAGGCTGCGATTGGAACCATTCGGCCTCCCCAGGCTGGCAAGTTTTCAGTTGGAGACGTCGTTCACCGCAGCCCTGAGTTCCTGAGTGTCGGGTTTCAGCTCTCCTTTCTTCTCTTTTTTCTTCTTTTCTTCTGCAGCTGTTTTTTCCCCCTACCTTCCTTCTCTTCCACCTCTTTCCTTCCTTCTTCCAAACCTGCTCCACCTCCACCCCTCTAGATTTTTCTGAAAGTAACCACTAGGAACAGGGCGGGAAGAGGAAAAGCAGCCTTTCTTTCTTTTTGTACATAAGGCAGGGCCAAAAGAGTTTATTCTGTTTTTCCTTCTCTCTTTTTGTGTTCGCTGTATTTCTTTCTCTTTCAGCCAAGTTCAGAATTGATGCTTGCAGAAGAGAGGAATTTTGAATAACTGCCTAAGTTAAATAGAATGTGGAGAAAGTTCAGCTCTGTCCTATGCTTTAAAAATTAGAATTAGAGGAGAATAATGCATCTCTCCTAGAGGGACTGGCCAGATGTAGCTAGGGGAGCATCACAGTGCCAGTATATTTATACCTGGGTAAGGGTATAGTACACTTTAAGCAACTCCATTGTGTGAGAATATGGATCCTCCTTCACATATACAAACAGTCATGTATTTCCCAAAGGAGTCTTTGTGTAATTCAGTGTAATACGTGTTTTTAAGCAGGGGTATACAAGCCATGCAAAATAATGGGTTCTTTTTAGATAACAGACTTATGAGTTTAACATGTGATTAACTTTACCAAAAATCCTTTTCTTCTCAAGTACAGTACTTATGACAAATTGTGTGGAGAACACCTACATATTCCACTTCTTTGGGTTCAGAGTGTCTCCTAGTGACATCCACTTTATACGTTTTTTATTTTAAGTTTAGTCTGGTGTGCTTTTCAGTTTAGTAACTATGAACCGTATCTACGAAACAGTAACTTCGTAATTTTAAGCACACACTGTTTGCTAGACATGTGCAAAGCACTTTGTACGTTATCTTATTGAATTCTGTTATCATTCCCATTTTAGAAATGAGGAAGTTGAGGGTTACAGAGGTTATATAAATTGTAGACTATGTTGTGCCGCTTGCCTTCTTACCCATCTGTGTCCCATCATAATTGCACTCTGGTTCCACTATGCTTAGGTTTACAATTTGACTTCTGAGATCCCTTCCCCTTGATAGTCATTCATTCATTCATTCATTCATTCATTCCGTATGTTGAGTGCCTACTGTGTACCAGGATGCTGTGACATTCAGGCCAGCACTTGATGATGGCTGCTTGTCACAGGATCTATTGATGTATTCTTGACAAATCAGGAGTGGACATAGCCCTTTCATTCTATCCTGTGAGCCTTGGCTTATGCCATCCGTTTATTACTGTGGCTTCTATATGTTAATAAATAACTTATCAAAATAGTCATAAAGGACTTGGCAGACAAAATGAACTGCTAGAGAAGACTGCATTAAATTTTAATAGGAAGAATTCTTAGTAATAAGCCAAAAATGAGTCTTGGTGTAGAGCCGAGCCATTCCTTTGAGGCTTTCCCTAAGACCTCCTCATGTCAAGGACTGAGTTTTTTCATTTATGAAACACTTCACTTTTAGACAAATTGCATTTGAAATTTCTTAGTCTGTTTCCCCAGTAAATAAATAAAACAAAAGTAAAGATGGGAGAAGACAAGACAAACATCTTCCTCTAGTCCATAGAGGAAGATGGTGTACATTACACCCCCAGTTGTATATTACATCCTTCTATGTATCCAGCACTGTGTTGGTTGCTGGGAAGATGTCAGTGATCACATCATAGACCCTGATCTAAGGAACCAGTATTCCGGTGGGGACAGGCAAGGAAACTGCCCTAGTTCAGTGTATGAAATGCTGTGATGGGGATGCAGGTGGAATATTATGGGAGTGTTTAGGAGGGCCCCTCACCATCTTGTTGGTGGTGAGGTCCACAGAAGTTTCTCTGAAGAGGTGACATGTGAGCAGATATCTAAGAATGAAGTGGAGTTAGCCAGGTGGGGTGGGTGTCAGGGGTGGAGAGGGGCAGAGTAGCAGAAGAACATTTTTATTAAAATGCTTTTGTTGCTTTGGAGAAAGATGATATTTTGTCCTCTAAAATTCTATGAGCAGAGCTTCCAGACTGTAACAGAGGTTGGGGTGACCTAAAGCAGACGAACAAATATTTTGGCAGAGCTGGAGTGTGAGTTTAATTTCCGTAGGAGTTCTGTAGAGGAGAACTTTTCCTGTATACGAACAGGCACCTTTATATTTTTAAAATTTTTTCCAGTTTTATTGAGATATAATCGACATACAACACAGTATAAGTTTAAGGCATGGTGACTTGACTTGCATAGATTGTGAATTGATTACCATAATAAGCTTAATTAATGTCCATCATCATGTATAGACACACACACACACACACAAAATGTTTTTTTCCTTGTGATGAGAACTTTTAGGATTTACTCTCTTAACTTTCCCATTTTTTACATAGCAGCGTTAGCTATAGCCGTCACGTTGTACATTACATCCCCAGTCCTTGTTTATTTTATACCTGGAAGTTTGACCTCTTTCATCCATTTCCCTCACCCCTACTCCCAACCCCCTGCCTCTGGTAACCACAAATCTGATCTTTTTTCCTATGAGTTTTTTTTTTTTTTTTTTCCTGATTTCACATTTAAGTGAGATTGCACAGTATTTGTCTTTCTCAAACAGGGAGCTTTTCAGTGCGGAGAGGGGACTCAAGTCTCTAACCCTCTTGATTGCCTGTGCTGCTGGCGTTTGTTGTTCTTTCAGATTAGGCATAATACAATCTCCTTACTTCAAACTCCACTGTTTAAAATGTTTGATGATTTGTGAAAGCCTTCCCGTAAAAAGCAGTTGACCAAGCATGTAAATAATAAAAACTATTAATATAAATGTATATTGAACATTTCAATGTTTAGAGTGCTGGGTTTATATACTTAAGATTGCTCGGGATTATATAGCCGGTTCAAAGAAACAAACTTTTAAACGGTTTTATAAAGTGAACAGAATCTATTTGCATACCAATTCCAACTTACGCTCTGTTCAAAAAAGTAGGTCTGATGGTACCTCTTTGTGGAAATAGTTTATTAGCAATTAGTGTTCATGTCGAATAAAGTTTTAAGATTTTATTTTTCACTAAAATTCTTTAAATTCAGATATTTTTGGTAATTCATGCTTTCCCTCCAATTTCCCTAGATTGGTAAGATTTTACTGCAGTTACACTCTCTTTTCTTATAATAACAATGAACATGTTGAAGATAGTGACCATATAGAAGGGCATGGGCAGGGCGAGAGTAATTCCTTTCAGCTTTAAGGGATTTAAATTTTTTTTTTCATTATTCAAGAGTTATACTTTTTTCTCTATATTTAAAACAACTTCCATCATCTCCTCTAATAAATGAGTTCTGTAATAAATTTACGATGTCTGGTAATCTGATGTTGTATTTGCTTACTGTCTGTCTTTCCCACTGTAACATGAGCTTCATGATAGCAGAGACTTTGTCTTGTTGCTCTATCCTTAGCACCTAGAAGATTCCCTACCATATGACGAGGACTTCATATTTATTTAATGAATGAATGAAACAGTTAATGCTTTATTTGTGTGTGGTAACTGATGATGCTTGCAAACTTTGTATAAAATAGGTTGCATAAACATTCATACTGCCTTATGTATAACTTAATTTTTTTGATGAGAGAGGGAGGAATTTTGGAATCTTATTAGATCGTTTGTTTACAGAGGATGGCATAACTAACCCTGCCATGAGGTATTGGGAAGTATTCCAAAGTGACATTGGAATTGGGTTTCTGGATCTTGAAGGATGAAAAAGGAAAGCCAGAGTGAGTCCGTGGTTGATACCAGGCTGAGTGCACAGCATGCACAGAGGCCTAGAGTCATATCAGCCTTATGGCCAGAGTCCATCACAGAGTCAGATGATGCCAAGCTAAGGATTTCTAGTTTGGAAGATTTAAATAGCAGTGCCTTGAAGGACATCAAGATTATTGGAGGCTGCATAGAGCTGCTGAGGAAGGTTAAGAGAAGAGAGTAAATTAGTTAGGTTTTGAGCAGCCTGTTGGTGCTAAGAGGCAGTTGGAAATATATGTCTGAAGCTGCAGAGAGAGATCAGGGCTAGGGATATAAATTTGGGTGCAATCAGTATGTAAATGGCAATTGATGTCATGAGAGGGAATGTGATGATCCAGGAGCGTCTATACAGAATAGAAGAGGAGCAGGGTAGAACTTCAAGAGCGCCAAAATATGGAAGTTGGGTAGAGGATGGAAGAAGAAAAGGATTATTAGAGAGGCAGAAGAAAAACATGGAGGGAGTGGCATCTTAAAAGCCAAGGCAACTTGGAGAATTATTGGTTTATCCACATCATTAAATGCCATGGCCTTCCTCTGGACTCTCATACTTCTGTCTTAACATATATTATGTTACATTTGTCTATTTATTGTCTTTGTCCCATTAGTTTGTGAGCTCCTTGAAACCAGGGTTAAGATGTGTTTTATCTTTGTGCCTAGATCAGGAATGGCAAAGAGGTTTCGTTTCCTGTGTCAAGTCTGAGAATTCTAAGCTACATCCAGGGCTTTCAGAGAGAGAGAGAGAAAGAATGCCTTAATCCATTAATGGTTTCTGATATGGCTTCAAGATCAGAGACTGGTGGTAACTTGCCATGTGTTTTTCATCTCTGCGTTAGGCACTCATTCATTCATTATTCAAGTACTGTGCCAGGTACTCAGTAAATGTTTATTGAATAAATGTTTCATGGTTAAAGGCTTGCAACAGCCTGCACAAGCAGTGCTAAAGGGATCTGCCCAGGGATGGGCAACCTTTGAGAGCCCAGCTGACGTCAGCCTCAGAGCTGTGTGACTGTTACTCCGTCCACACGTGCCGAAGTGTACTGGTTAGCTCAGAGTCCTTGTAGACAGAGTGCCAGATGTCAATGATTTGAGTACAAATACTGTTCGCTTTTGTAAGTATTTAACTTATTGGGATACACTTGCCTCTCACTTGATCTTTGCATTACTCCAAAAAGAGAGATTGGTCGTATGTTGTGATCTCTGTTGGACAGATGAAGTAATAGAGATATATATTACTTGAGTAATTAACAAAGCCCAGACTGAGCTGGGAGTGGAACACGGGTCTGACTCCCACTTCTAGCTCTTGAGATTATGGCACAGGGATTGGCTTCTCCCAATCACAGAATATAGCTCTGCTCTTGGGGCGGCTAGAAGAGCGTGGCGCCTCATTTTTCAGAAGGGTGTTTCCTTGGGCAATGGGCAGACTTTGGGGTGGTGGAAGGTTGGTAGGAGGAGGGGATAAATGATTGGCTCCCAGAGGCTTCCTGGGCTCCCAATTCATGATTCATGTTCTTTCTCTGTAGCTAATTTTTGTTAAGTATAAGAATTCCAGGAATCTTTCAGGAATTGGGGGAGACCACTCTCTCCTGAAATATAAAACATCTGCTCTTGGTCTCTTTGGAGCTCCACTATCTGAGGGAAAAACATGGAAAAAGAGTTGATATGAAACAGACATTGTTTCAAACAATAAATCCCCCTTTACTCATTAATGAGAAAATAAATTTAGGGACAAAGGTGTCAGACTTTTCAGGAGGCCTCTCTTAGCACTGTGTTTTTGAATTTTCTGGGCAAGTGAGAAGTTCAGAGCAAAAGACTAAGTCTCTAAGAACACAAAATTGTGGGTGTTGGTTAGACATGGCCTTCCCCCTGAAATCCCACGACGTTTCAGTGAGTTAGGCAATTGTTTTAGGGGACCAGCACTTTCTTTCTCATAATCAGAGACATAAACACCTGAGGGTATAGAAGCATGGCCGGACATGTATAACAATCTAAAAAATGTGCAGGTAAATTCCTAAAATCACCATTTTCGTGGTCCTGCATCCTTCCTTCCTTTTTCTTTTAACCCTTGTCCATCCCCACAAATTCCCTTTCTGTTCTCAGGCTGCTTGAGGCCTTCCCGTCCCCCTTTACCCTGGGCACTCTGACATTCTCAGCCTCTTCTAGAGTCTGAGTGTTACTCTTTGGACAAATCACTGTGAACCACATGGATTTCATGAAATCACCTAAAACCTGTCTGTTGAGTTTGTCAAGAACCTTGGACACAGGGAAGGAAGAAGGAAGGCAAATGAGTTTAGGGGTGGAGACCATTCTGATTTTGCACGGCTGTATTCCCGGCAGCTAATCCAGTGACTGGCCCATAGTAGGCACTCAATCTCTGTTCAGTGAAATGTGATGAAGAATTTAATTGGGGGATATGGTAAAAGATGAAGGGGGAGCTAGACAATGCAAGGGCATCTTCAACAGAGAAGGAAGGAAGGAAGTCTCATGACTGGGGGTGTCAGAGCACAGGCTTCCAGGCAAAGTAACAGAAACGGTCAGAGAATTTCCAAGATCGAAACTTGTTATACCAAAGGGTTGGTGCAGATTCACAGATGCCCTGTGTCAAGGGCCTCAGCCTTCTGTGTCTGCGTGTCTCCTTTTGTTCCATTAGGTTCAGTACTGCGGCGAATGGTGTCTGCCACCTCAAGTTGCCTCCCCTGCCCCTCTGTCCCCGCTTGCTATCAGCCTGCAAGCCTTAATGCAACATGCTCTGGCGCCAATAACAGTCTCCTCGCTGAAAGAGAGACTTGAGGGACTGGAATTGTGAGGGAAATGCAAGCTCTGGGCTTGGAGGGTGGTCCACGGCCCCTCCCCTTCACTTCTTTGAACCAGGGAAGGGGCTGGTTCCAGGGCTCTGTGGGAAAGCTCTTTTGAAGAGCCATGCACTTGGGCCATGGGGCACCATTTCACTTTAGTTGAGGGGGTCCCTGTTGTGTTCTAAAGAAAATGTGGTGAGGTTAACATAAAAGCAGAGTTTAGCAACCAGGAACCCAGTGGTCTGTATGGCCTCCTTTCTTAATTGCTGGTGAATGAAGCCAAGAAGGCACTAAGGGTGGGTGGGGAGCGCTTTTGTAAGAGGTTAAGTTCCTGGTGGAGTGATGATAGGATTAGCAACAATTTGGTGGAAACAGGCAGAAGACAGGAGGAGTACAAGTGATCAGTTCAGCTCTGTGTCCCTGTGTTCCCTGGTTCACCCATGGCCCTTAGGCCTGTTGTCCTGAATGATCACAGCGCTGGCACCACCCTTGTGGGGACTGGCGGTCAGCCCTCCTGCACATTCTGCCATGGATAGCACATTTGCATGCTCCCCTGTGCTTAGCGGCTGAGCTGGAAGATGGGGAAGAAAGAAAAGAGAAAATCAAATTAAATGTTTGACCAGCAGAATGAATTCTTTCTCCAGTCAAGCTGGCTTACATTTGACTTGCTTTTTATTTTCTAAACTTTCTGTCACCATAAATCCTTTTTCTTCTCCTTTTATCCGTTAAAATGTTTTTAATCTTTGTGCCAACACTTTGTCTTTTGGCTGGTTCTGTGTCTGTCCCAGCTCTGTAATCCCGTGCACGTTCTTTTTGTCACTTTCTTGTCTCTGGATCCGAACCCCAGTGCTTCGCTTTGAAATATTTTTCAGGTTTCAGGATTTCTTGCTTTACGCTTCGATCTTCCCTCGACCCTTCTTGGGGTCTGTTTTTTTTTCTACTTTGGGCCATGTTCATATTTCTGTCTTTCAAATAAAATTGTTTCTCTCATGTACACGTGATCGTGGGGGCTCAGTTCTCTTTTTGGTGTCTGTTTAGAGGAGTGAGTCCTGCTCAGAAAAAAAGGGGGAAAAAAAAGGCCCCTGGTCTTGGTTATCTTATGTTTAACTGCTTCTTTGCTTTGAGACATGGGAATAAAAATTACTTAGCTCATCCACCCTCCCCAGAGAATGGAAAGGAGGGTGACACACCTCGCGGGAAATGGGGGCAACCCCGTTTTGGAGGAAGGCTGCTTGATTTCTTAGGAGATGGGGAGTGAGGGCCAGCGCCGGGCCTGGCCTCCCACTAACATTTCTCTCAACTCACTTTACCTCCAGCAAGAGGAGAGCTGACAGCCTACAACAATGGCCTCCTTTCTTCTCCAAGGGCCAGTGTTTTGATAGTGTCAGGTTACACCCCAGCCTCCCCCTGGCCCATTTATAAACCTGACACGGGCAACATGATGTAATGTTATTTTTCAGGATCTCAATGAGGGAATTTTTTGCCCCAGGTCAGAAGAATGCTAGTTGATTTTTGCTGAAATGAACCATGGCATGGTATAATATATGGGCTCCTGCTTCAAGAAAGTGGAGGGAGGATAGAGTGGGGGTTTGCACTGGAGTTGGTAGTGAGGAGCAGGGCTTTTTTGTGTGGGCCTTCCACTTCCGGGTGCCCAAGCCAACCTTTCGCTGTTGGGAAGTGCTCTTGTGGAAGGAGGCCTGGCAGCTGCCTCTTTTACAGCTATCTTGCTGGGGTCTGTTGCTATTGTCTTGGTTTCTAATGCATTGCCATTGAGCAGCTGCAGTGGCTGAGACTGAACTAGGAAATGACAATAGAAAGGAAAGAGGGACAAGGAAGGACTTCCATGTGACTGGGTCCGTCTTCCAGGCGTGGGTTCGCCCACCCTTTTGCAGCCCTGCTCCCCTTGCTGTGGTCGAACTGTGCTTCTCCACTTGGCTGGGAGCATGGAAAGGGAGCATGATGGGTTGCTGATGGGTCTGTGGGCTCCTTGTGCTCCCTCCCTTCAAGCTGCTGCCTGTGGCCTTTTTGTGGGACAGTACCTGTACCCTAAACATTTTAGAACAGTTCCGTTTCTATCTTTACGTTTGCTTTGAATCCGAAGTTACAAAAAATTCTACAGTGGAAAGTTGCCTGGCACTCGTTGGGGACATTGCCATATACCGAGGAAGAGATTGGGAATGTGACAGGGCTCCCACCTCTGTCCTCATCTCCCCAGCCCCTCTCACCTTCTGGGGGTGACCGTGTTACCACTGCCTCATGAGAGGTGGTAAAGCATTGTGGTTAAGAGCACTGGAGATGGAATCCACCTCGGCTTCCCAATCCTGGCCCTGTTATTAATTGTCCGATTGATCTTGGGCAAGTTATTTGAACTTTCTGCCTCGGTTCCTGATCTGTTAAGTGTCAGGAATAATAGATCTGCCTCAGCGGGTTACTGAGCAGATTAAATGAGTTAATATACGGAGAGTTCTTAGAGCAATGCTTGGCGCCTACGGAAGACTATGAGAATTTCCTTTAAAAAGTTCTTCCAGAAATATTTTTATAAATTATAAATATATTTATATTTTCTCTTCCTGTGTTTCTCTTTCTATGTTAGACTCCAAGATTTAAGTGGCTTATATTCGGGCCTTATGTTCTAATTTTTGACCCATAGTACTTTGTTACCATACCTATAGGCAAAGCTGTCTGAGGCCGTCACCTAGATATTTATACCCAAAGCTATGTAGGACTGCCAATGAAAGCATTTTACACCAATCACACTGAACTTGGCACTATCCTCAGGGCTGATCACACCCTTGACCGACTCTCAGCCATTGCGCTGTGTCCTCTACCTTAAATGCATTCCCCTGCTCCACACCACCTGGCAAACTTGTCTTCTTTCTTCAAGCACCAGCTCAAATATCAGTAGTGCTGGAAAGCTATTGTTACCATTCCCAGGATCCTCCTGTGAGTCCCTGTAGACTGGGCAGGGATCTCTGTGCTAGCATTAACACACTGAGCTGTTGTCACGGTCTGTGTCTATGTGTATAAGGGAACCCCAAGCTCTCCCAGCACCAGCACCAGCAGTTAGCACAGCCCCTGCTGTATGGTTAGTGTTCTATATTTTTAATAAATAAACAAATAAATACTTTTTGGTGACAACAGTATAAATTGGTTGCCTTGGTGAAGAAACAGAGAAATTAAACTCCGTGTTAGGATCTGACTGAACTCTCAGCCTGAGGTAGGATGACTCCAAAGCGTGCACTGTCTAATGCTGGGCTTTGTAGCTGCAGCTAGACTGCCCCGTCGGGTTCTCTCTCTTCTCCTGGAGCCTAGGGTGGGGATCCCAGTGGGCACTCAGAGCCTAGGAAGAAGACCTGGCATGCAATCATAGCCTTGCCAAAGAAGTAGGACTTGAGCAAGTAAACTCCATCAACTCGCAGGGATAATGTTTCTGGGGTATTTCTGTGGGATGTCTGATGGAGGAAAAAGAAAAAGAAAACATAGAATAGAAGAAACCAGGCACAGTTCTTTGCCCAAGTAACACTCAGGAAGCAAAGTATATTTCTGTTATTTCCCCAAGTTGGGACCGTCAGTGGTTGGGTCTTTCCTGTGTATGCAAGTACGTGAAAACAGGACAGACAAATTGAGAGGGTGGGTGTACTTTAGAGACCATTTTGTCCAACCTTCTCATTTTACAAATGAGGAAAGTGAGGCAAAGGATTAAGTGACTTGACCAAGGATACCAAGGACAAGGACTTGACCTATTTTATGACAGGGGCTACTATTCAGATCTGAGGACAATGGCTCTTCCAGTACCTAGCCATGCTGCCCTCTGAATTTCAGTTTACACCGTCAGCTCAGCCCATAGCCATCTCCCTTTTCTGCAGTTGGACCTTTCTTGTCTGTTCCTTCTTTCTTTCTCTCTGGCTCCCGCCTCACCCATTCTCTCTGTCACTGTTGACATGTGGCTTGCGGCACTGGCAACCTTCCTACCTAGATTATTGATTTTTGCCAACTGGTTGCTGAAGGGTCTGCTCTCCCACTTTGCTCTGCCTTCCTTTTCACTCTCGGAAATGTAGAAGCAGCTCATAAAAGTGGGCTCCCACACATTTTGTAGATCTAAATTGGGCCTCAGTACAATGCACATGGTAATGATAAACAGCTTTGGTAGGGAATGACCAGTTGGAGGGTTAGGCTGGCTTCCCTGATCATGTCACTTGAACTCTGGAAGCATGTTCAACTTTTTCCTTTATTCTTGGGTAGTGAGGACCCTTCAAAACTGTATATTTCTGAGATAGTCAAAGGAAGTTTATAGACACAATTTCTACATGTGGTAACCAATGTACGAAAATAAGAAAAAGAGTTGCATGTCATTTCTTTTTCTTTTATGAACAATCTATAGGTTAGCCTGGTCTTGTTGACCACTTTATTTCCATTTCTACTTGTGGCTGAAATAGTCTTTGAAATCACCACAAGCAATTTTTAAAAAGCT
Source organism: Equus caballus (assembly GCF_041296265.1). Taxonomy (NCBI): domain Eukaryota; kingdom Metazoa; phylum Chordata; class Mammalia; order Perissodactyla; family Equidae; genus Equus; species Equus caballus. The sequence goes on along the minus strand of NC_091688.1, from coordinate 30,209,709 downwards.
AATTCATTATCTTTTTCCCCCATATCTAATTTTCTCTGCACTGATAGATATAAAAAAGAATATAAAATAAGCAAACAATAACTATTTTTGGGGAGTAATTTTTCCTTCTTTCATTTAATGGACTATTGGTAAAGGTGGAATATTCTTGATTTTATATGGTGTTGATTCCCCACAGATGACTAGTGTTCAAATGCTAGCCTTCTACGTGTTAGGTACCAAATTGACCTTTTTGTGATCAATTTGTTTTTATCCAGCTTTATTAACAGCCAACCGCTGAACCATTGATTGGATCAACGAGGTGCTGATGTGAAACGATCACTAAACGTGGCCAAAGTAACCAGACTGACTTTTGTGTGGTTTTGTTTTCTGGACAAGGACTCTCTTAGTTAGAACAGCATTTAATTGTGCCCACCACAACTAAATAAAACCCACGAGACAGTTACAAATGACCTGTCACAAGAGGGGAGGAGTGTGAAGTCGAAGAACGAACGGGAGGGAGAGCCTACAGGCCTTCTGTGAATGACCATAACACCCTATTGACTTTGGGGTTTGGTTTCCCTGGGCCGGATATGCCTGGAAGGGTCTTAAAGGTTAAGAGCCAGGAGTCTGGAGAGGCGAAGGGTTATTGTATTTGGTTACTGAGGTGACTTCCACATGGTCACCATGGAAATCCTTTTCACTGAGGTCTCCTGAGATGACGAACCTGGGACCTGTCCGTGTGGACTCTGGTCATGTGAACTGTGTGGGACAGGGATTGAAAGGTTGGCTAAGTCTCTTTCTATATTTGGCCTCTGGAGCTGCTGCTGTGTGACTCCCAGTAAGCTTTCCAATGGCTGTTCTCCAAACCTGGGGCTGAGTCAGTGTGCGAACAGGTCTAGGCCAGTCCTTGACGGAGCCATGTGCCTAGTCCAGGAGGCCTGCTGCTACTGCCCTGTGCCCTGTAGTCCCTGTGTCCATTCTCCGGGCCTCTTGCAGTTCTGTCTGTCCTTAAGTCTCTCTCCCCACCTTTTCCTTTCTCCTGCTCCTGTGATGTGTGGTGGGAAACTCCATTTACTGATCTGTGTCACAGTGTTGGTGGGAAATACTAAGCTAGGCCAAATAATAATACCTTGCAATTATTTAGCATTAGATTGGGTGTATCTCCCTTGGGAAATATATTCCTGGGAGTATACCAGTAAAATGAGTTTCAGTTAGCTGAATCATATTTTATAGCTACTGAAGTTATTAATTTAGAAATCTGTTCTCAAGGACAAAACCTGACCAAGGCCATCGCATCCACACACTGAGATTTTCAGTGAAGGTTTAAGAGGCATATTTTCTGATAAATTACATGGTAAAAACACTTTATGTAACCAAAAAAAAAAATCAAAATTGCATTTTCTTGATGCTAACTTGAGAGGGAGCTGCATTTTCTGAGATTATTCCGTCCTCTGAAATGTAGTAATAATAACCAATATTCATTGATATTTATCATGTGCTAGGCACCGTGCGAAGTCCATGGACATAAATCATTTCACATAATCCTCCTAATAATCCTTGAGGAATGGAATATATTTATCCTAATTTACAGATTTTGAGACTGAAGTTCAAGTTAAGTAGTTTGCTCAAGGTCACACAGCTGTCAGATGGTAGAACTGAGATTTGAACCCACCTGGAGTGTAGCTCCAGAGGTCCTATCAGATTACCTATTGACTATTTCTTTCCTGTTATGGATGAAATAGCATGCCTTCATCTCAAATATTATTCAAAAAACTCCTTAAGTTTATATGCTAAAGCCCATAGGCCACGTACTGATGTCTTTAAATTTTTATTTCCCTTAGAGCTTATAACTAAGGCTGATGTCTGGGGCTGGTCAGCTCAGTTGGTTAGAGCTAATGGGGCCAAGGTGACCAGGTTCAACCCCATATGTGTTTGTTAGCTGGGCTGAGTTTCATGGCCACAGAATTAACCTTTCACCTTGGCCAGCTGCCTCACAAAGGCACGTTGTTGATCGGAGAGAATAAGGAGGGGGTGGTGGATAAAATGGTGCAAACCACTTGACCAGCCACCCAAGACTGTGGATGGTGGTTCCATAATGTTCTCTCTCCAATTTGGGACTAGATGTTAATGCTGTTTTTAATAGCTTAAAACACCATTTCTTAGTGTGCTCCGTGGAGCCAATATTTGTTTTACTGTTTGCGTGTGAGGAAAGGTTGCCTTGTCAAGTCAGTTTGCGAAATTGGGAATTAAAGAGCTTTCTTAACTATGGGGCTTTAATATGTTAATGTCCGCTGTAAATCTCCCAGATCCTTAGGATGTGTGTGGTGGAGTAGGTCACATTTTCAGAATTTGTTTGACCTGAGGACTTTTTCCCTGGATGAGGATTCTTAGAAGCACACTTTAGAAAGCTCTGTCTTAAAGTGTGTTTGTTCTGTTGTTCTATTTATTTTAAATCCCTGTAGAGTGGTCTCTTTCCACCTCAGAGGAAAGTCAGTTGTAGCTAAAAAGATCAGTTTCCACACCCTCCAAACGTTTGTCTATGTGGATTTCCTTTCAGCAGGTTGTATCTTTGCCTCTCAAGTAGTCCTGCATCTCTTGTCTCATTTTCTCTTTTTTGCCCTCATTTGGTGACTAGGGTTCTGTTGCTGTCTCCGCACCACACGCCCCAAGTCCATGGCACAGCAGGGACTAGAACCCAGATCTCTGAGCTCTGGCCCATTTCTCTTTCCAGCAGCCTATGCTGCCTCCCAGTGGACAGAGCATTTGCGGGGAGTGGAGATATTCATCCTCAGTTCTTTTCTGGAAAGGGTTTGATTGGTGACTGTGAGCATTTCTTTGGCCTGCCTTTGCTCTCAATTTGTCAAGTGGCATTGTCTTACCTCTCGGGCAAGACTGAACGACCCCCATCCCCCACCCCCCCAAAATTAGCTGCATTATTAATAAACACTTGAAAGCATCACTTAAAGGTTCTAAGAGCAAATTCTAAATTGACTTTCTGCTGGGAGAATAATCACATTGGAGGGACTCAAGAGGGGATCACTGCCAGCCCCCAACCTTCAGGGGGTGCTGAAGTCCACTCGAATCTGGTCAGTCATGATCTTCTGCTCCAGTGCTCACTTTCTCCTTTATATCTCTCTTTAACTTTGTACAACTCCAGTGGCAATTTTGGTGGTCTGATAATTTGGAAAATAAGTGAAAGATAAATTCTATTTCATTTAACTTAAAAAAATTGAGCCCAAGTGAATAATCTTTATGCTCTCTTCCCCGGTCATATTTAGATGCTACTCCTGAATATATATAGTAGAGCTGCCAAAATCAGTAGGGTTTTTTACCAAGCTCTGCTTCAGCAATCCTATCACTTTCCTGAAGAATTCATTATACTGAAATAAACACATTAGGAACTCCTTGGTCTTTTACAGCTCTAATATTTATGAAGTACTGAGCCTCCCAGCCAGCCAACAAGGAGGCAGGTAATTCCCAGCAATCGGTTAAATAGACTTTGGTTGATTTGGATTGCAAAATATAGTTGCCCTGATTGGCCCCATATATGGACATGCATTGCTCTTCAGTCATTCAAAAGCTACCTAATTATGAATATTGAAGTATAATGTTCTGGCTTTTAACATAAGGCACTTACCTTTTAATTGGCCATCAGCTTTGTTTTTAGCTCAGATGTATCTCCACTGGGATTCAAATGAAGTGGGGAGACAATCAGCCAGTAAGCGGAGAAAAGGGTAAAATGATCGTGGATAATTAAGTGGCAGCAGGGAAAGTTAGGGTTAGGCTAGACGGAGAGAAACAAAAAAATGAAACTCACGGGAAACCAGCTCCCTTCACTGCCACACTGCCAGGCACACCCGTTTCGAAAGCACCTTTTAATTCCCCTTGTCAGCTTTCAGGTGGGACATCCGTACACGTTGGAGCTGACATCTATCAGCTTGATCACACACTTGACTCCTCCCTGCCCTGCGACTCTGAGCCAAGCAGAGGGCGGGGCGTTGGATGCTCGCTGCACAAACTTGGCAGGGAACAAAAGACTGCAAGCGAAGGCTAATTGGAAGCTGCCCCAAACTGCACTCTGTTGGAGCTATTTACAGTATCTTTCAAGCAGCCAACTACTGGATTATTCCGTTAAGGGGCTGTGGGTGGGGGTTAGGTGGGGAGTGCCCAAGGGGAGGAAAATGACCTGAAGATCCAGCTGGTTTGGACATGGCCATGGATGCTTTCTTAACCTCTTGAAATGCTAACTCCTGCAGGATCTCAATGCTTGGTACACAGTCTTCAACACTCCCCTTTACGGCAGGCGCAGCGTCCCTCTTCTGGGTCTGTGTCCCTTTATATTCTGGTGGAAGCTATGGTCCTCTCCCCAGCAAATGAACTTAGATACACGCATTGTTTTTTTCCCAAGTAATTTCAGGAAGCTAAGGAACCCCTGAAAGACTATCCATGGATCTTCTAATGTTGTCAGTTTAGAAAATCCTGCTTTAGATGCAGAGCTAGGGTCAGGAAGTTCTTCGGACTCTAGAGAAATGATAGTACGGGGACCTAGGACATCTTTGTGAAAGCTCCTGTGAACTGTGGCTTTTAGGTGTTTTTTGTCCACCATTCTTTCCCTCCTGCTCCACAGTGATTATAGTAAGTTTTATTTCTTTGTGATTTTGTAGTTTACAGGGAACTTTTTAAACGTCCAATTTAGCTCTTACCACAGTCCTGTGAGGTAAGCTGTACTGTAGCCCCATCACTCACGGCTTTTTCCATCAAAAGTTCCAGTTCTCTCAGACGCTCCATCCCACCTAACTATGTGCTGGGGTGATGGAGCAAGATGGGACTGGGGAAGGGAGGGAGGGGTTTGGGGGTGGGGGAGGAGCATCTACAGTGAGCACCACTCAGAGAGGTGAAAGTGGAACAGTTGACATGGCTCAGAGATCTAGGCACCTTCTCTCTCTCAACTTCTGGTGTTAAGAGGGGACAGGAGAACTATGTTTTCTTGATCCATGGTCGGATGTCACCAAGTCTGGGTGTCACCAAGTCTGATTTTATTGATTTTGAATCTGTGATCATTGTTGCAGCGACCTGGCTGAAGTTTACTTTTTTTTTTTTTTTTGAGGAAGATTAGCCCTGAGCTAACATCCACTGCCAATCTTCCTCTTTTTGCTGAGGAAGACTGACCCTGAGCTAACATCTGTGCCCATCTTCCTCTACTTTATATGTGGGACGCCTACCACAGCATGGTTTGCCAAGCGGTGCCGTGTCCACACCCGGGATCCGAACCGGCGAACCCCAGGCCCCCAAAGTGGAGCATGCGCACTTAACCGCTGCGCTACCGGGCCGGTCCCTGAAGTTTACTTTTGTTTCCTTGATAAGGCAGACCCATGAAATAAATATTGTAAAGATCTAGGCAAATGTTTATAGAAAAACATAAGCAACTTTAGTGAAACATTTGTATTCAGGTACTTGAAAAACACCCACTTGTATTTAAAGATCCAAGATGCAGATCTACTTTATTATTTTATTGAAGCAGGTCTCATAAGTCACCATTTAGAGACTGTCTTTTGTTAATATAATTCTAGCTAATTCTAATTATGTATGCAATCCTAATAAAATTTTCACGTCTTTAAAAGTAGTCCTTATCATTTTAGACTCTTACCAATTCGTATGCTTGCATGTGTGTGCATATGTGTATGTGCATGCATATTTGTGTGTGCGTGTGTACATTTTTTTTTTCCATTCCTCACCTCCTTCCTCGCTGACATGAAGTCATAACATGACAAGGGACTTGTCCACAACTATATCCCACAGCCTAAAACCAGGCCAGCTGTAGAGTAGACTGTTGAATGCGTGATTGGATTTGTAACTGTTGACTTCAGATTTTGGGAGGAAAGCCAAAGAAATTTTTTCCTTTCTATTTTTTAAATTGTCCTTCTTCTCTGTCTCTCTCTTTATGCTTTGCCTTCCTTTTCTTTTATTTCCAGAGGGGGAGAATTAGATTCCCAGAACCTATGACAGACATTGGCCTGTCTGCTAAGGATGTGGGAAAGCATTGCAAAGGACTGCCTGGGAGAGCTGTTAGGGGGGACCCTGGGGTGCAGACTGGTTTATTGCCAATTCTCCTTCAGTGGCAGTTTTAGGTCAGTGACTGTGCAGTCCTAGGCTGACTTAGTTGGCCATTCCATAAGCCACGAAGGACATCTAGATGGAATTAATCAGGAAACTTGGCCGTCCTCTCGGTCCACATCCCATCGTTTTGGCCATCATTGAGAACCATTCACATCCAAGGTGCATATTTGGCCAGCGGAGTTTCTTAACAACTCCATTGAGAAAAGGTTGGATGGACGTATCTAATCAGAAAGGGTTTTGTGGTTCTAGAATGCATGAATTACATTGTCTGCCTGTAGAATGTTTGAATAGTCTTTTGGGTAGATATTTTCTACCATTTTATTTCCATCTTCTTTAAGAATGAGACATTTGGATCGAAGAAAAAGGCCCCATCATTCATCTCAAATCTGGTCTATAAAACTAAGTACCTTTGATTCTTCCTCCCTGTAAGTGAGTCCTGGTTGCGTAGACATATCAAGTCATGGGATTATTGATACAATATTAAGGCCACTCATTCAAGTGTCACTTGGGCTAGACAGTAAAGGATAAACTTGTATTTAGGTGCTACCCAAGTTTACCCAGCCTCTTTTCTACTGTGGCACTGGCTTTAATGTGTGTAAATGCTGAATAGACTCTACCTTAAGTGTGGCCACAGGAGTCAAGAGTGGGCTGGAAATGATCACTACATAGGAGAAGCCATCATCTGGGGAGAAGTTGGTTTAAGACCATGGGTTGTCAGGCATCTTGATTTCCATTCCCAGTATTGTCCCTGCTGAAGCCAACCTGGAAAGCCATTGTGACACACTTCCCTCTGTGCTGCACTGTGTGAGGCCTTTGGATGCTTCCACTTTCTCTGTATGAAATTTCAGACCCATAGAAATTAGCCTAGAGAGTCTTCTGTGCTGAAAGACTGGTGGGACTTTTGGACTCCCAAGTTCTTGATTGATCTTTTTATCTTGTAGTGACTTGGGGAGTGAGGTTCTCTTGGTTGTTTCTGAGGCTGCTGTCTTATGCCCTCAGCCTGTGACCAAGGTCACAGCCTGTGGCCTTGGACTAAGCTCTTCCTTGTTCAGGATGAATTTAGGCACTTGACTTGCATATGCTCTTAACTCATCTCTCCAAATTCCTTCAAAGTCTCTGTCTATCATATTCTCGCCACTTTCCTAAAGCAAACTTTATTCTGTTCTTGTCCTGTGAGTCCTAACAGGCAGATTAGAAACATTTCCATGAAATACGAAAGCTGGGTTTAATGGCTGTTTGAGATCACAGCCCACATCCGGCACATTGCGGAATGTGGTGTGTGCTCACACACATGCTGACACATGCTTACCGTACATACACGTGATTGCCATTTTTTTAGTAACGTCCTCCTTTCTTCTCTCTTTTCTATACATAGCATGCCTATAATCTCCGGAGGTAAGACCTGCCCCATTACACACAAGATGATCATCACTAACGCAGTAGGTGCAGAGAGATAGAGACATCTAGCAGTGTGTTAATAAAGGGCCTGGTGAGGAATAGAAAAATGCCGCCCCCAGGTAATTCTAATAGACTCCCTGCAGTTTTCTGTGACTGTGACTGGAGAGGTGGTGGATAGCAGTCAGGGAGAGAGGGCACACCCATGTGCACCCACGGGTTAGCTCAGAGGAAAGGAGGAGATTTCTGCACTTCATTTTCTTCTTGTCTAGGAATTTTTAAAAGCTTCTTCTGTTTAGGCAAATTAAGAGCCTTGCCAGGTTTCAATTCCCCAAAGCTGGGAAGGGTGCATTAGGTGTCACCTTCATGCCAAAACAGCCATCTCAATGCCAAAGCCACTGACTTTCTGATGCTTTCTTTTGGGTTTATTTCTCTACCTCTTCCTCACACGTTGCGTCTTCCCTCATTGCATTTGTCTGTTTGTCTCTGTCCATGTCTTTGTGGCTTGGCCTCGATGTCTGGATGTTCCCCATCTCTGTGTGTTTCTTGGTTCCTGCGGAGCCTGCCTTGTGCCTTTCATTACCACGTTAACAAACTCGAGTCGTGCCTAACGAGGACGCCTCATACGTTATGCTAATGATCAAGAGACATGTTAATGATATTTTAGAAGCCTAATTAGTGGAATATATAACTATATGCAATTTGGTAATGGACTGTGACAACAAGTTGTTAAAAGGGGGCTTGACAAATCCAGTTGCATGTGGCCTCAGACAAACAGGAGCTGAGAATGGATGAGTGGAAATCAGACAGGGAGATAGAGGGAAGAGGTGTGTACTGGGGGTGTCAATGCCGTGGGGACATTTATGTGGGGGTTAGTCTTTCTTATGGGTATTGTTGCTTTCCTGTCATCCCTCCACTGTCCTAAAACCACAAGGCTTACTATATTGAAAGAATTACTTACTAATGATTCTTACAATTTCTTTTCTTGTAGTTGATCATACACATATATCTTTGTTAGAAATGTTATTTTGATTATGCTATTCTCTACAGTATTCTTAATTCCAACTCGTAATGGGAGATGCCTATACAGAAGATAGAAGAAGATAGGTTCTTGTGGCGAAGAGAAATTATTTTGTATTATAAACCAACAATCAAGACCGTGTAAACTGGGAAATTATCTGTATTGTGTCTATCAGTATTTTGATATTGTTGGTAAGAGTACAACAAGGAGTGGTGCGTGTAAAATCATTCAGCTGTTTGAATGTCATTTTCTCTCAGTGAAAGAATTGTTTAGAAGCATATATTTCTTCAATTGGAAGCTTCCTTCCTCTAGCACAGTGATTCCCAACTTCTGGGCCCTGGACCTTGGTGGAGCCATGAAGTTGTTGAAAAGGTTTGGTAAATCCATGAGCATACTGAGCATTGTCTATAAACAGAATAATGTCATGCACGCACACACCAACAACAGATAGATAGACTTACTAAAATTCTTTGAATGTATGCAATGCTATTGTGGTTAATAAAATGCACATTCCCTTAAAAAAGCATTTGTCAGTTCCTACTGGCTTTTTGTCCATGTGCATCTTTCTTCCATCGGTAGAAGCTAAAAATATAACTACTCTCTTATAGTGGTCCTTGCAATTTTTTGATGTTAAAAAAGGAGACCACACATTCACAAAGGTTGGGAACCTCTGCCTAACCTGTTGTTAAAAAAAATTAAGCAGTGTTTGCTGGCCCCATGGCCAAGTGGTTAAGTTTGTGCGTTCTTCTTTGGCGGCCTGGCATTCACTGGTTCAGATTCCAGGTTCAGACCTACCACTGCTCATCAAGCCATGCTGTGGTGGCATCCCACATACAAAATAAAGGAAGATTGGCTCAGTGACAATCTTCCTCAAGCAAAAAGAGGAAGATTGGCAACAGATGTTAGCCCAGGGCCAGTCTTCCTCACCAAAAAAAATAAATAAAAAAAATTGAGCAAATAACTTTCACTTTTGGTGGCTATTTTAATTCTAGAAAATCTATTTGTGAAAATTTCCATAAAGTATTGTCTGTCTCTCCAGTGACTCTTATAAATTTGGGAATATATTTCCATAGGGTAGAAAATCCCCCTTAGTTGGAATTGAATTGTTTTCATATGGAACATGTTACTCCATGGCTCACCAAGTAGAATCTTGGGCACTGCAGTGTACAGGTGGCACTAGCTTATGGGAGCTTCCATTCCAGAAACTTGTTCTCTTTTATTTTTCGTCCAGGATTAAAGTGCCTAGGGCAGATGGACTTGCAATATCACGCTTCGCCACCAGGGAAAGCTTTCAGAGACATATATTCAGAGCGACCGTGTCTCAAGTTTGTAGCTTCTTGATGGATAAAGACAGTTATAGAGACAAAGAAAGTTAGTTTTATGTACCAGTTCTGTACTCTTGAAATATATTTTATCAGGTTATTGGCAATGAGGTATACTTGTAGTTTTTCCTTTGCTGTTCTTCCCAAGGCAGTATGCCTTGTTGCCATTGAGGGAGGAGGGTGGGTGTAGATTTTTTTGTTTGGTTTTGATTATTTACTGAGTTCTAAGTGCTTTTTCTTTATTGACTGGTTCAAGCTTCTTCCTGTGATCTCCCTCTGGTTTGGTACTGGGACATGGCATTGGGCACAGAATGGCCTCCCACAGTGGTCCTTAAGTTAGTTCTTGAGATTGTCTTCCTTTGCCCTGCTCTGCGTTCCCTTAAAGGATTGATTTTAAAAAGAAAGAAGGAAAAATATACATCACTCCGCTTATTAAACTGTGCCCTCTTGACATCCAAGATAGTTAGTCTTCTGAATTTAGATACTGCCCATATTCAGGCTTTGGTAAATGCTTGCTAGTGAGAGAAGCTGTGTTTTAAAGGGTGGCAGCAGTTGTGTTTTTAGAAATATGCCAAGAAGACCTACCTGGAAGCCCTTTTTGAATGCAGCGAGTCAAACATGCGTGTGGTTTTGGTGCTCTGAAGACTCATCTTCTTTCTCTCTTGTGTCCTCTCCTCTTCACTCTCTCCTGCACTGAGACTGAAGAGACGTGGATTCGCATTTTTAAGACCCGGATTCAGTAGCTAGGCAAGGTTCTGCTAATGTAGCCTTTTACATTCCACGACTTCAATATTCTCATCTTTAAGATGAGCATCATACTGCAGTTTTTCCTTCTCTATTTCCCCTACATTTTTATTGATAAAGCACTGAAGGAAGATTAGGTATGAATTCAAGATTCTGTTATTATCTCTGATATTTGTTTCCAATTAAAAATGAGAACTAATGTTTGGGAGGGAGACAGAAAGGGAAAAAGTTTATAAGTGAGCCAGTGGAAAAAGCACATTCATTATCAGTGTCTTTCTCACTGAGTCGTTTGAAGCTGGGAAAATTAGCAGCCGCTTTGAAGCTTGGAAGATCTTTCATCTTTGTGTGTGTGTGTGTGTGTGTGTGTGTGTGTGTGTGTGTGTGTAATATTAAGTTGAGATTCTTTTTCTTGCCACTTATTTGGTTTTTCTGCTAATAATGAAATTATAATGAGATCCCTGATGGGATTAAAAAAAAAAGGAAAAAACACCTCACATGAATTATCCCATTTCCCCCTCACCCTCCTTCTGCCTTTCTGTAAAATCTATTCTGCATAATAGGTCTTTGTCTCTGGATTGAGACAGAATTGAAGGAGGCCAGGAGTCGGAAATGCCCCATTGTTCTTTTTGGGGAATAGCGTACAAAGTTCTGTTAGGCAGAGAATGCTCTCTCTACCTCCACCTCTCAGTGCTGTTCTCCCTGGACCCCGTCACCCCCATCCTCATGCCCCGCCACCCCTGCAACTTTGGATAGGAAGGAGGTGAAGACAAGTGTTTGATGATTTTGCAGCCTCAAATTAATGTTGAGTTTATCTGAGGTTCATATTCTCCCTTCCCCCCTTTTAACTTTCAGCATCCATGACTTGGGCTGGTGTAGAGGGACCGAACATCTGTCCCGATTGGCAGAAGTAGGGTGTTTTGAAACCTTGGGAAAACCTTGCTCAGGACAGTAATATTTCTAGTAGCAGATTGCCCTCCCTGTTACCTGTGATTGCTGTCGCACTGTCCTTTATCAGTGGGGCGTTTGCGAATGCAACTGATGAAAGAGGGCTCACTGCCCTGGCTGAACCTGCCTTGTCTCCGCCTGGTTTTCTACACGAGTCGAGCAGATGGAGCCCTTGGTGGAATGCGTCAATATATAGACTGTTCAAGTGAGACACACACTTTTCTAATTTCATAATTTCTGCCTGTAGGAAAGGCACTGCTGTGGTCTATTCCAATGAACACTTTAAGCCTTGGCAACTCTCAATTTCAGAAAATTCTTCCATAATCCAACCTAAATCTTTTCTGCTTTGGTATTTTGTCTTAAGTCAGAGATAGCCAACTGCTCTTTGCTGGTCTTAGTACTCTAGAAAAATGAGGTGTAGAAAATGAGTGAGATGAGAGTGCCTTGTCTCTGTCTGTGGCTTAGCCAAAGGCTATTTCCTGAATATTCCATGTTTAGGTTCTTCTGATCAACACTAAAGACCCGTTTCAGGGCCTCGCTCCCACTCATGTCTGTAGGATCCCCCTCTCTTTCTTCCTTCTTGCCATTAAACAGGTATAATAAAGCTGGGGAATCTTTACAGTTGGTGATTTTATATCATAGATCAAAGATCAAAGCAGAGGAATACACAGCAACCGTAAAATTAACTGCTTTTTCAATTTTACAATGCTTTCAGTGATAGAGAATCTTATAAATTTAATATTAATTAAACACTTAGCTTTTAACCTCCTCCTGCATCTACTTTTGGCTGGTGGCTGGAAAAAATTAATTGGGCATCTTAAATCTTGTGTTACTAATGCCTTGACAGGAGGGGTTTCAAAAGCACTTATAACTTGAGCAAAATGCACATGGAGCATTTGTCCTTCCACTCACCTAAATGAAACTGCCTTTTTTTTCTTCCTTAAGGAAAAATGAACCATTTGCTAATTTTTCTTAAAGGAAGTATAACTTACAGTCCCCTTTCACAGTCTGAGCTTTAACTCAGTCCCTTGGCAGATTTAACAGTTCACAAAATGGAAGCCGTTGAACTTGCGTTAGTGTAAATGTCCCATTGATTTTGGAATGCTTTGGTACAGATGTGTGGCTGGCAGTTGCTTGCAAGAGTTGCCTCCTGCTTGAGTGAGCGTGGTAGGAGACAGGGCTCACAGTGGCAAAGGGAGGCCCACATGGTGGAATCAGAGACAGTGGCACTCAAGAACAGACCCTCAGCATCATGAACAGGAAAGTCAGAATAGCAGAGAAAGGAATAATGAAGGAAGGCCCAGGAGATGGAAAGCTAATGTGATGGATGAGATGTTTTGGGGAAGCTAGACTGGGTTGTTCACATTTTCTGAGCTACAGAAGGGACCGACCACAGCCTTTTGTTGGGAGATAAGCATCACTCTCTCTTTCATAGCCGTGCAGGCCTCTGAGTCGGTGCTTCAGAAATGGCTCAGTAGAAATAAAAATACCGATATATTGCGTCTCTGTAGTACTTTTTCTCCAAAGAGCTTGGGGCACTGTCATCCAGGTAATCTTCTTTTTTCTCACCTCTCACTGTGAAGTACTTAGAGGTGGGCAAGATCAGGCCTCTGAGTTTAGCCAAGCTGGTTTCCTGCTGTGACCGTACATTTGAAACTGCTACCTGGGTGTTATGGTAAATAGAGCATGGGCCCCCAGAAGGCATCTTTCTGTACCTGTTTTAGACTCAGGCGACTGAGAGAAGTAGTACGTCGATTGCTTTTTGGGGACATCTGTTGTTAGCACAGTGTGCAATGGAATCTCCTGGGTTATATGTACCTCCCTTTGAGAAAACTCGTAAGAAACTAAATTTGGGGGAAGAAATTTAAAAAGTCATTATTCACGTTACAAAAATGTTTTTAAAAGTCTGCTCTAAGGTTTGCTTTAAATCGCTAAATCTTATAGTCCTGTGGTCTTCTAATGAGACTATCAATCAGTATATAATTGATGCTCTTGGAACGGATTTTTCGGGTAAGGTAAGGGGTACAGACATGCAACACAGCAGTCTCTTATCTTCTGTACTTTGCTGCAATGGTCATTGCTCTTCAAGTGCCCGACAGTCACCTTGACAATCCCTGATGGCAGTAGGGAGCCTTTAATCCAACTGTGAAATAATAAATTAGCTGTGGAGTCACCATGAGACCTGGGAATCCTAGCTTTATGCACCTGGCTGGTCTGCACTCCCTGTGAAACCATCACTGTTCCTTCTCATTGCCGCTGAGCTTTCTGAACCTTTTAAGAACTGAATTGATGGGATGTGGAATTTGCTAGCTGATAAATTAAGGATATTGGTAAATTTAACGACTCTGTTAGAAGATGGCAATTGTAGAATCAGTAGCAACATTTGCCTGTGTGTTCGTGAGTCCATCGGCAGGGATCCTTTATATGTGTATCTCTCTGTTTCTCTCTCTATCTAGATATATATGATATGTGGGGTGCTATAAAATTTTTAGTGCCTTAGTTTGGGTTGACCGCCTTATTACTCACGAGTGAGCTATACAGGTCTTCTTTAACAAGTGGCAATAAAGGCTTTACAGCACCCCTTACACCGTCACGTATTTTTGTTTAGGCCACATATTGTCTTTTTCTTTTTAAGTCTCCCTTTGCTCATGTCCCTCTCAAGTACCTTTGTTGCCATGGCAACAGTTCCATCCTTGCTTAGGGTGGAAGAGAATGACAACCTCATGCAAGATTCTTGAAGTCAGTGCTTGTTTGGTCTGACCTCAAACACTCAGCTGGGGCCAGGGCTGGGGCCCTTATCCCGGTCATCTGTGGCACTTTTTTCTCTTTTATGTCTGAAGCTCTGTTTATTAGTCTGCAGTGGCTGTCGCTACATTAATCATTCTTCATGTCTCTGTGGACCTGTCTTCTAAGGAATGTGAAGAAGCTGATGCTCATGATCTAAAAATTGAAAAGAAAATGTTAATGTTAAGCATTTTGAGTTAAATAGAGAGCTGAGTCCTTGGTTGGCTGCATAATAAAGACTGTGACTAGACAGAAGGGTGAGGAAAGTCCTCTGCATATCAAAGCCCTCTTTGGAATTCCCTCATAGGCACAGTTTCTACGGGTTACTATGTGTATTTTTAGGTTCTCTCTATGTGTCTCTAAGGTTTTCCTCTTCCAGCAGACTCTCTTGCCTTGACTCATGGACTGTGAGTGTTGGAAAGGAGTCATAGAAGTGAGTTGAACCCACTCATTACATTTATAGAGAAACTGAGGTGCAAAAGGTCATGTGGTTAGCTGAGGTCACAGCCTTTGGTGATGCAGGTGAGATAAAAACTCATGTCTCCTGGTCCCCACTTGGACCTCAACTTTGCCACAATTAGTTGATTCTCTAAAACAGAAATTATTCAAAAGGTTTTATTGTCAGGCTAATTTCCCATCGAACCGCAGTGCCATTTCTGTAAAACGTAGGTGTAGCCATGGTGATGAGATCATTTGGCAAAAGTCAGCAAGTGGTGAGGCTGTACCCCCTAAATTTCTCAATTCTTTTTCCAACAAAATGTTGGCTTGCCAACTCCTTGATAAAAGGTAGGAGTTCCTGTAATCTGTTATTTCACCCACATTTGGGATGCTTCTATATATGACTACATATATTTATATATTTTATATGGGCAATATTTTGACTGTTTCTTTTTTGAAAGACAGTGTGAATGAGTATGCCAAAAATCACAGATGATATGAGAGATGCTATCAATAAAAGCATGTTTTCAGGAAGGTGAATAGAACAATGTAAAATTTTTCCTAGTGTCATTTTACAAAGTCATTAGAAAAGCCAGTGCTTGTGATCAATGGGTGGGGGATGCTTGTGGAATGCTACATTGCCAACCTTAGTGATTTTTATTAGGGAAAAGAATTCACATCTGAGAGTCTTTTGGCATGGGCATAGAAAGATTGTATAATCCATTCTTGGATGACGTTAAAAAGAATCCTCAATATATTTTTCTTTTCTGAATTTTTTAAGTCTGACTGAGGTATTTTGTATGCCTGGGTAATGTGGCATTTTAGGAGACAGGGCATCCGCTGTTTTAGATCTTCATTTGGGCTTTCTGACCCCGGATGTGGTGTTGTGTTCATATATTTCAGCGTATTTGTGCAGCTTTTGTATATAAGTTGCCTGTAGCAATTAGCAATTTGCCATTAATCCATCTATCAACTAGGTAGCACTATAATATTCCATTTGATATCATATTTCTATTTCCCAAATATTATGGAGATGAGAAAGCTAACATTCCCTGGGCTCTTTTCAAGCAGGTGAAATGAGATAATCTCTGTAAAGTGCATTGAATGACCTTGAAAGAATGATTATCCCCACTTGACAGATGAGGAAACTGAGCCCTAGAGAGATTAAATAAATTGTGCACTCTTCTATGATTAGTAAGTGACCAAACTCAGGTTTCTCTGATTTCAAAGCCCACATTTCCTCTGAAGAGTTGCCGCCACTAGGTACTAGGTAATTACTGTCTTGTGCAGTCTTTGGATCTTTGCTTTTTTAATGTGCTTAATTCCCTCCTCCACAACTCAGAGTAAAATAAGAATGGCAAGCATTTGGCATCATCACACAAAAACTTGAGAGTCGGCAAGTCTCATCTTACCGTGAAGGTACCTTTGTCATTTCCAGCAGGTTTTCAGGTAGTATGATGTCACTGACAGAGCAGATTATGAAATAGCAACACTTGGGCTGCAGAGGGGAGATCCATCTAGCGAGCTGGCAGAAATTGGGGTGTTGGGGGCGAGAGAGGAAGGAGCAGTAGATTAACCTTACTAACACAGAGAGTTGTTTCTTCTTTTTCTTGTAAGTTAATGTTCATAACTGTTGTCTCATTTATTATTGTTATGATTATTATTTTTTTAAGACACCTTAAAAGCCTCCATCTGGCTTAAGTGCTAGATGAAAGTTATGGTAAAAATAAAACAAATAGTTTCATAAACACAGTGGGAGAGACAATTTCTTTGCTACAGTGTTCAAAGTGCTTTTTGAACAAACTTAAATGTCTTTGGATGTAAACAACACAGAGAAGCCAGAAAACGTACCTCTCAGATTCAAGAAATAAAATCATGAGAGCTGGAGGAGGGGGACAAAAAATGAAGTAAAAGAGGAAAGTAAAAGCTATCACTCTGCGTTGACCCTTTTACTGAGATAAGGTGTAAAACATAAATAATCCACCTAAGGAGTGACAAGTCCACTTACTTAATTCATTATTTATTTTACTTATTGGAGAAGCTGCTTAGCCTCCGGGCATATTTACAAGTGTGATAGAAAAAAGACAGTCCCTGCCATTACTGTTTACAATCCACAGTAGATGATATATAAACAAGACGTATTGTTTCTCGTAGACAGACATTTGCACAGATATACGTTAAACAAACAAGAAGAAAGCGGTTAATATGCATATGAAATCACCAAGATAGATCAGCTTTTGTAGCAAATGAAGGACAATAATACAAAACAAGGAGTTGGAAACAAAGTTGATCCACATTTGACTATTTTCATATTTAAAGACAATATTTCGGAAGCTAGTGTGGCTGCAGCAGAGTCAGCAAGCGGGTGAGCAGTGTTGTGACTTGCTTGTTCCACCAGCTGAGCCTGGGCATCGCTCAATAACACCCCTCACCTTCATGGGCCATCAGCCGGAGAGAGGCAAATTAGAGTGGTGGCGGAGCCACAAATCACAGGCTGTTGTTAGATTCAGTCTGACCCTTAGCATCATTTTATCTGAGTCCTCTTGGATTTAATGTGATTCCCTTCACACTCACCCTCTCTGGACAAATACTAATATTGTTATTGTTATCATCATGATTACTGGGGGCTGACCTAGCACCCTTCTGCCCTGAAACCACAGGACCTTGCCTTGGCCTCAGCATTAACGGCCCTCACAGCACCTCATTGACATGGCTGCACTGGGGTTGGAGTTACAAGAAGGGAAATATCATTTAGTGCCCCACCTTCATCTTCATAATGTTTTTTTTTTTTCCCTTTCCTATGGTGCTATTCATTCTCCCAAGGAATTAAAATCTCAGATATTCTGATTTCAGAGGAAGAGTGGGGAAGAAGTGAGGCTCTGAGTTCAGAGAAGTGAGACCTGGTGCTCCTGTCCTCAGGTTCACAGCACAGCTTTTCTACTGGACGTAGGAGTGGGAGAGAAGCCAAAATCTGTGACCTTGAGTGTATAGTTTTCATAATCCATGAATAAATTTCAGGAATTATAGATGTCCTGTTAGTATAGCATAGGCAGAATGCCCACTATGGATTCGACACTGCTCAAACCCTATGTTTGGTTTTTTTCTCAATCTGTTGATTTATATCAATCACCCCAACACACTTATAGCCAGGCCTTTCTAATGACTAATAGACTAGGAAGAGTCAATGGTATAGACACATTGGACATGCATGATGTTTATGGTCTGGAGGATATGGAACCATGAACTCATTGCTGCCCTCCACAAATTTGATGGTGGTGAAAGGACAAAAATGGAGACACAAGAGGATGTTATTAGGGTGACTCTGGGAATAACTTAAAAAGTGGGAAATTGATTTTATGGTGCTTGGACCCTAAACTTGCTCGTGCAGCGTTAAGAACTAAACAGACCTTAGAAATCCCAACTGGTTGTTTTACAGAGAAGAAAACCCAGAGTGGATATTAACTCTCTTGAGTTCATACAGTTAGTTAGTGGCATAGCTGGGACTCACAACCAATTTTCCTGATAGTAAGTCCACTATACTACACTCTCAATGTGGCATGTCCTCAAATGAGTTGTGTTGACTAACTTATTTTTACTTTTCAGGGCCGTCTTCTCTCTCTCTCTCTCTTCTTATATTAATAATCACATCATTTTCTATTACTAGTGTTTTCATTGCCAGATCCATTTTACTATTATTCAGGGGTCTCACTATGGGTTGTTTCTTGGAGCTGGTAGAATTTGAATGGAGTACCTCATCGTGTAGTAGCTAAGAGCGTGGACTCTGAACTCTGACTGCCAGGGTTTGAATCGCTGGTGCCCACAAACTCAGCTCTGCCACTTACATGCTACGTGACTCTGATCTATTATTTAATTTCTCTTTGCTTCATTATCCTAATCTATACGATAGGAAGAATAATAGTACCATCTTCTTCGTAGCTATCTCCCTAATAGTTAATATACATAAAGCAGTTGAAACAGTGCCTAGCTCATGTTAAGCCTCATAGTATATTGTCGTTGTTGTTATTTATTTCCTTCATCCTCAGCAGTGGCCTCAAGCTACCTGAAAGGTTATATAATTTAATTTCACATTTAATTGAGGAAGGAGCCCACTTGTAACAGTCCTTGATAATGGCTATCCAGCTCTCTGTAGCACCGCCTCCTGGCAAGCCAGCTCACCACCCCCCGTGAAGCTCATCCCTCGTGCCAACTTTGTTTTCTGGACCTGTCGAGAATGAGTCTATTCCTTCTTCTGGTCTAGAGATAGCTTCTAAGTGGCTCACTGACTATTCTTCCTCTTGGTTTCTTAAAGCCCATAATCGTGGGTTGCTGGGCGATTTGGCCAGAGGCTCCTCCAAGGATGTCATGGCCATGTGTCTCCTGAGGGCTGAGGTTAGTGCCATTGGCCCTCCACGGGACCCAGCCTGGTTCTACACCTGGTGGGGCTCACCTTGGACTGTGCATGGTTATGCTCAAGCACTGGTACAGGTGACTGCTATGGAAAACAAAATTTACCATTTCCTTCTTCCTAACTGCCTTAAAGGCTTTGAAAAGAGTGTGCTTTTTGAACTTACTGTCAAAACTGTCTGGATAAGGCTGCCATGGCAGAGCTTAATATCTGTTTGTTCTTCCCCTCCTCCTACAATGCTAATTGGGTTCCGTTCCTGGAATATGAATTGTCCAAATTTGTTGGGTGTCTGGTGGACAACTGTAAGCTCAAAAGGGAAGTGTCAGCTTCCTATTAGTGCACCACCGTCCTATGGGCACAAACTTCCTTTTCATGTAGCACAATAGTGGGAGGTCAGGACTCCCTTGGACATTGTTTAGGGTCTTTGTTTCAGAGGGTTGTATTTTTTTGGGAGACCCGATGCCTCTTAATTGTTTCGTAGTCTGTCAGGACTTAGAAAGGCCCAAACATTTGGGGCTGGGCCTGCTGCTGTCAGTATCTTGGAGAGTGCCATGGTCCATGTACATTGTTGAACGTGGTTCCATATGGGTCTGCCCACTGGCCCCACAGCCGTCTCACAGCTTCACAGGTGACAAGAGCCCATGTTGTCTGTCTTTAGAGATGGCAGCTGTGGGCAGGAGTTAACTCTTAGGCTGTGAATCCGCTGAGCCTTCTTTCTTTGGTCTTCTAGGAAGCAATAGATGCAACGGAGACAAGGTTGAAGTGTGTGTGTGTGGTGGTGGTGGGGTATAGTGAGGGTGGGGGGTGGGGAGGAAAGGAGGAACAACTGTAAAAAATGTTAATTTATTAATCACTGAATATATAGCACTTCATCTGAAATGCTGTTGCTATGCCAACACCCTGGGAGTTTATTTTCTTAATCCAAGAGAGGAGCTCTCAGTGCCCTGCTCCCCTGCTGTGTCATTTGAATTTGCTGCTGCCACCGCTGCCACCATGGTATCTGTTTTAAAAAGTGGGGGGGAAGGGGAGTGGTGGGGGGAGGGAGGGGAGCTGGGCTAAACCACGAAAGCAGTCATATGCAAAGCAGTAAGAGGCCTTGCTCAGTGCGACTTAGTAAAAATGACACAAATTAATATACTCTACTTAAACCAGACCAAGATTAATGGTTCTCTTTCAGTGCAGCTTAGCCCAACTGTCACTCGACAGGCGTTTGTCGGACAAAATCAACACTAATCAACATTTATTCGTCTCTTGCCCTTGGGTCTGAGGAGCGAGAGCGGGCTGCGCCATTCTCCCGCTCGTCTCGCCACGCTTTTCACCCTCCATCCAGCTTCGCCATATATCACCCTTCCTCCTGGTGCCTCTCCTCGGACGGATCCACATACTCAGCTATCAGGGTACATTAGAGGCATGATAGATTTTCTGTTTTAATTTACATCTATTATATTACAACATAACAGATTCTGATTCAGGAGAGACCAACGTCTCCTATAGGCAGACTCCTTGGGAGGATTTCTGCATTAACTTATTAAGGTTCGTTAGGATGCAGCTTCAGATAGACTCCCTTGCCCGTTCTTTCCTTGTCTCCCTCTCTCCCTCTCTCTCTCCCTCCCTCCCCCCTCTCTGGCAAGCTCAGTGAAGATGTCTGGGTGCACCTTCTTCACAAGCACAGCTCATTCTCTTTAGACTTGGCTTCCTCTGCTGGGTCACATGAGGCCGGCTTCCTCCCGTACTTTCTGATTGGACTTTGATCAGCCTACGGTGGGAGTTGTGGGCCCCCCTTTCCTGCCTGGGTAAATGGGCCTTGACAAATCTGGTGGCTTAGAGTCAGTGGGCACCCCCTCCCAGACTTTAGTCCTAGCCCCCAGCATCTTCTTTTGCTTTTTTTTTCCCTTTTGGTCTCAGTTACAGTTAGATTTTATTTTTATTGAAACACAGTTCTACAGAGACAGAGGGAGAAAACAAAATTGGTTGGGCTAACCAAGGAGAAGGAAGTTGAAGGGAGAACTGAAGGAGTGAGTTGAAACAAGGCTGTTTTCCTCTGTACGTGACCATCTTGGAAGCATCTTACTCCAGTTTGGAACAGGCTGGCTGAGTCCAGCTTGTTTCTGGCATATGAGATATATGTATGTATCGTTCCCTCATAAAGTGCCTTTCCACCTCATTTATGAAATTGGCTTTTTATTTTTATCCTTTCTCTCCCTTTCTTTCACCAGAGATGTAGTGTTGAGTACATCTTTTATTTGATGATGTAGTATTTCCCCTTGATTTTTGGTGGGCCTGGAGCATTTATGACTGTTGACTAAGGTCACATTAAGCTTGGATATCTAGTCACCTGTTTGCTGGCTGCAGAGAAGAGCTTGAGAAGGGGACAGAAATCCTCCCCTCTGC
Source organism: Equus caballus (assembly GCF_041296265.1). Taxonomy (NCBI): domain Eukaryota; kingdom Metazoa; phylum Chordata; class Mammalia; order Perissodactyla; family Equidae; genus Equus; species Equus caballus. The sequence continues at coordinate 30,188,168 of NC_091688.1, read as the reverse complement.
TCACCTCCTTTTACCCTGTAGTACTTTACGCACGGACACCGTGGCTTTGTCAAATGCCCAGGGAGACTGTGTCTTTCTTCTCAAATTGGCTGTAACGCTAGATCCTTGGCCACTTAGAAGGCCTGAGTTTATTATTTTTTCCACCAAGCTGTCGATTCTAAACAGGAGTAAGGTTCCTTTTGTGGGCAGAATGCCGAGGAGCCCCGGGCCGAGTTGGGGACGTGTGGTCTGCGTGTGTTTGCCTGTGGCTGCTGAGTGTAGGATGTGTTAGGAGGATAGCTGAGGACTTCCATTTTGGTTTCTTATTACGCAGCAATAAAGTAAATGATGCTTAGTATAACTTTGCACTTACAGAACTGTAGCTCGATTTGAGAAACAAAACTCCACCAACAGGAGTGCTCAGTATCTTGAGCTTGGGAGACTGACCTCGTTAATTTTAATGAGGGGAAAAATTCTCCAGCTGGGGCTGAGAAGAAAGTGAAATACCGATGAGGTTATCACTTTGGATGATCTCACTGATTTCAGAGTAGAATTGGAATGATGTTTGGAGAGTTTTCTAAAATCCTGTGGAGAGATTTAGAAGAGAATACATCTGCCCTTGATGATATTAAGGGGCTGCTTCCCCTGGTGGGCAGAGCAGAATTCTACATTGTCCCTCTTAAAGGTGCTATTAGAAAGGTGAACATATTAAAAAGTTAGGCTGAAAGAAAACCGAAAGAAAAACTGAATTAATGTGATTCTTATGTGGGTCTAGCCTGAAAACAATGGAGCTGGTCTTAGAGTGGCCGAGACAGTTGACTAGAAGCCAAGGGCTTCTGAGTTCAAGTGCCTGCTGGGACGCTAGCTTCCAGTGGGATTTGGGGCATCTGTTTCTTTATCACCCAAAGGCAGGAGGTGGGCTGAGGGCGTCCTGTTTTACAGTCGGCAGCTATTTGATTTGAACAGTAAGTTGATGACTTTGGCCCTGCCGTTAAGGAGCTGACAGATTGTGACCAATGAGGTTAGGATGACTGTAGGACAGTTTTGCCCTCGGTTAGGAGGGGCTTGCCAAGTTCCACTGACATTGGTTGGGGACCACAGAAGGAAGCATCATCATGTAAGGTATATGGCCCCCTTACATTAGCCTGGTCCACAACACGGCTGATCCTAGGAAAAAGATCATTCTGCCAATGAATTTTTTGAAGGTGTGGGGCAGACAGCACAACATTTCTCCTCCAAAAGCTCAAGCTTGCTGACTCAGTCTCTTTTCTCATCTTTCTGGCATGTCACTGCACTCAGTAGAAGATTTGTGCAACCATTGGGTACAAATTCAAGTGTTACCAAAGGGACACTTTCCGATTAAATGGGACCATCTTGCTCTAGGGGCCATCTGGCTATCAGTGGAATTTTGCAGGGTGGGGGTCCATTAATACTTGTAACCTCCCTTGAAATTCAGCCTTTTTCTCTGCAAGCTGGAAGACAACAGTTCAGGGCACTTGTGCTGCTGCTATGGCTGTGTGTGTATGTGATGGGAAATGCTGGTTGCCAAGCAGCAGAGAATGGACATAATCGTGCTGCCTAGCAACAGCGGCAGCGTGGTCACTTACGCAGATTTCTGCGCCTCTTCCTGTTTGGTCTGCTGGAAAATACAGATGGCTTCCGTGGGTCGCTGTCTGCCCTAGTCACAATGAGACGTAGGTAACCCTGGTGAACCACGGTGGATAAATACACAAGTGCAGGCTTTAAAATAATTACTTTCCAAACTGTCAAGGGCTGATTGCTGATTTTTGCACAGCATTCCTCAGTTTCCCCTTTGAAGTTATTGTGCACAACAGGCCAAGTAGGTTGGCTGTTAAGCCAGAAGAGGAATCTTAGAAAAGTCCCAGACTTCTCTGGATGCTGCCTTTACTGAGCCTGGTGAGCCTTTACTCCGCACGTGTGAATAAAATATGAAACAGTCAATTTTCTGATAAAGACACACACACACACACACACACAATGTGAAAAAGGCAAGAGGAGCAGAGCGTGACTACCTATTGTTCTTTGGGGACTGAAGAACAAAGCAGGCAAGAGAAAGGCAGGCCATCCCTGCTGGCTTGCCCTTTCTCCCAGCTCTGACCAGCACCTCTCACACGTGACACTCCTCAGTGAGGTCACCTGCTCACTACAGATGCCAAGGACGCTTGCTTGGCACAGACCTCCTGGGTCAGAGGGCCGGCCTTTGCTCTTCTTGGCGGTTCTGTGTATGGAGCACTGGGAGTGTTTGCAGCTGAATGCTTAAGGAAGATATTATCTGGCAGTGGGAAAAGGGAGTGAGTCTGTGCTCTCTCCTACCCCTCTCGGGTGAGTAAGTACTGCCTGCCTGTTTCCTGTCTCTAGGAGTTGAATTGGCCAGCCCAAACTACAGGCCTGGCGTCAGAAGACCCTGGTTCAATCTTTATTTTGACTGCCTACCAATGGTGCGGCTTTCTGCAAGCCACTTGGCCCACCCGGACCTTTGTGTTCTTGTCTGTAAGGGATAGCAATATCTGCCTCACAGAGTGGCTTGACGGTTCAAAAAGGCATGTTTGTTGGCACATCTGGCATGCAGCAAGTGTCAGTACTTGTTGCTGTTAGCCTCCTCCCAGTGGTTAAAGAGCAGGAAGTGAGGAGAAGACAAGCATTGTCGCAGCCTATTTAGTACACACTTAAACCTCTTGGATTCTGTCTTCAGTCTTAGCCTTTGAAATGAAGAGCCATTATTTCCCTCCATTTAGGTTGGAGAAGACAAGACTGCCCTCCTTTTGTTGCTTGACTTGCTTCCTAGGGAGCCTGGAAGGTATTAATCTATTTTTAGTGGTTTCTTAGATAATCCTTACAGAATCAGGATGGTTTGCTCCCATTTCACAGATGATGAGACAGTAATACAGAACAATGAGATTGTTTGTTTGGGGTCCTAGAGACCATTGGTTCCAAGATGGGATCAAAATCCTAGGGCCTAATGGGGTACATGAAGCCCCTGGCAAAGCCAGAGGGGATGGAGTAGTATAGAAAGTCACTGTGGAGTCAGAAGGTTCTAGGAGCGGATGAGACTTGAACTTTAGACTTCAAAATTGCCATATTAGTGAGTGTCCTCTGGACAGATTGCAGCGTGGCTTCTGGGAGTCTATGTGAGGTAGGTGGATCAGCAGGGTTAAAAGAAGGCCTTGTGACTTCTCTGTTCCTTCTGTATGTCTATGTTTGTATGTCTATTAGTATGTCTGTTACCCTGCGGAGGGGCAGAGGGATTCCAACGGGGAAGGCTCCTGGTTCCCACCTTGCCTCGCTCATTGAAGTCCTGCTAAGCGCTCTCATTCTTCAGTTTCGCCAGTAAGGATGATGATAATGTTGACCTATTTCTCAGAGTAAGGTAGGTCTAGGGTTGGGAATTATCACCTTTGACTATTCTAAAGTGCTCCAGTCAGCAAATTGCTCCTTGCCCAACGTAGATCCTTGGGAACGATGTGACGACACTAGCGTGAAGGACAGTATGTACTTATTTTCATTGGTTACTTGTGTCTTGAAACAAACACAGGCACAATCTTCCAGACAAACAACTGTTAACAGCTTAACTTCTCTGTCAAAGGAGGGCCTGGGTCTCTCAGAGCCCTTCTGGCTCTCAGAGTTATAACCTCTCCAGGATGCCAATGTCTTCGGCTGTTTCTTGTTCTCTGTGCAGGGAGTGACCATCCCCTCAGAGCAGCCCTTCTGGGACTTTGAGCAGAAAGTTTAAAAGCAGTGTGGTTCTAAAATTCCACACCACCTGTTCTTTCAGTCGTGTCCTCTCTGAGCTGCCTCTGACTGTCGCATTCCATGGCCATGTGCCACTGCTGACTCGTGATACTCATCTTAGCGTTTTACTTGCGAGTTGGGGGCAGGGAGGAAGGAGAGAGAAGATATGAGAGGGGAGGAGAGGAGACATGGGTGGGGTCCACACTCATCTCTTCATTGTTAAAGGGGTGCAGTGGCTCCCACTATGGCACCCAGGAAACTAGCTCAGGCCAGGAGGACACCCAGTGACCTGATAGAGACCAGTACAGCAATTAGGCCTTTTTCCCTAGCAGACATGCTTCCTCAGCTGCCTCCTACTTGGTTCTATCTGGAAATGACCTGCCTTCTTGTGGCCTGGTTTCATGTGGTTCTCTCTGTGAGACTCTTGGTAGAAGCCTTGGTTACCACCAAAGGCAGCTTGTGGTGCAGCCTCAGCCGCAGCCTGGCTCAGAGGTATTCCCTCAGCTGTTCATTGGGTAGGCACATAATGAAGAAGAAACAAGGCCTGAGGAACAGCTTCAAGGCTCTGTGTCTTCCCCAGTGGATTTCAAGAATTCCAGTTCTTATTCTGGTCAGAGAGCATTGTGAGGAAGGAGATTTTATTGTCTGCTGTCACCCTCCAAATGGTGTGTGCTTGTGGATTTGTATCCTTTCCATGACAAATATCACATATTGTGTTTGTTTCTGTATGGTTACAGTGACTTTTGGTATTCAGCTAACACCCTTCCTTTAAGGAAGTTAGAAGACTTGATAAATTCTAAGTCTTTGATCCTCACAAGTACTTCTGGAAAATTGAGGTCCGGTGAGATAAAGTACTTTGATTAGTTATAGAACATGCATACTGCTTTTTGGTTGTTCCTTTTCTCTCTCTCCTCTCTCCCCTTTTCCTACTTCCTCTTCCTCTCCCTCTCTCTTTCTCCCTCCCTCTATTTTGTTAGGAAATTATTTTAAGGTAGAGGTTAGCAGTATTCTGCTTTCACATGATAAGCCCCGTCTCTAGTACTGTTTATTTCTATTGGTCTATTTTTCAGAGGTGCTTATGTGCATTTCCACATGTCCATCACCATCCCTCTGAGGTAGTGTGCATGAGAAGGTGGCAGTCACCTCACTTCAGAAGGGAGGGAACTGAGTACAGTCTTGTTCTATCTTGTGGAAACTGAGTCCCAGTGAGTGGAAGTGTCTTGCCGAGGGGATGTGACTATGAATAAGAAATGGAAGTAAAAACAGGCCCCAGATATTTCACCTGGCTCTCACCTACATTACTCCAAAGTTTGGTCTCAGACTAGGACATTTGGGGCATCACTCCACTGTCATGTGGAGAACTACCCAAGTATGTCTCAGTGGTTGATTAAGACAGAAAATCTTTCAGGAGTGAATTGAAACTTGTTGGGGCAGATGCTGTGGTCCTGAGGCCTAAGGATTGGCATTACAACCTTGTCTTATAAAGTCCTAGTACATAGCAGGTGTTCGGTATGCATTTATTGATTTGATTAGGTATTTTTATCATGGCGAACACAGTTCCTTTAATATCAGCAAAGACGTAGTGAATATATGCTACTCACCTCCGAGAACAATAGATGTTAGGAGATGTTAGAAGGAAGTATAGAAAAACCTCTCTGCCTTCAAGGAGCTCATAGTCTAGTGGTGGAGACAGGACATGATACAAAATGTCTGTTCTCTGCTTTGACAGGAGTTACTGTGATGATTTTAAGGTAATAGGCCACTTCTTATTCTTTCGCCCAGCCCAGCTGTTTCAGAGGAAACGATAGAGAGGCGGGCTTCTGCTGTGATGGAAGTGATGTTTTATTTTAAGATAAAATATGGAAGCAACTGATTGATGGATTATAAACTTGGAGGTCCAGGATAAAGCTTTATTCTGGGGGCATCAGTATATTTCACTGGGAGCCTCCTGGGCATTAATTCTGCCTTTAATTTTGTTATTAGAGACCTAGCCAAACAAAGGGAGGTGGCGAAGCTCGAGGCTGGTTTCACCTTGATGAAACAGTGATTTCACCAAGGATGATGTTCCCCCATCTATCTTCATCCATCAAGGCACTGCTGAAATATGCTAATGAAGCCCGAAGATAGGAGCACAGAGCAGTTAAATGGGGCGTTGCAGACGTTCTCCGTACCCCTGTGACAGGGCGATGCCACTTACTGTCCAGATTTAGTATAGGAAGGAGAGCAATGCTGATGTGGTCTTGTGGTGAAAGATAGAATATAGGTGGAGGTTCCACCTAGCAGAAATGAAGGGCATGATGCAGTGGTATACATTCCAGAATAAGACGGAAAAGCTTGGTTTTTGGTGAAGGGGTTGACTTCCTTTATTCTCTTTGACTCACCTTCTGGCTAATCTATATAAGAAGCAAATATGTGCAGTTAAGGAAGCATTTTTGTTGCTAAGTTCCAGAATGTGAGTGCCCACTTTGTGCCAAGTCATCTTTTCTGTCTCCATGTCAGTTTGCATCACCATGTTTGTTTCCAATGGTTAAATGTGCAAGTACCTTTTTTAAAGTTATAATTTATTGGGTACTTATTCATATGTTACATACATACATTATTGGGCTTACTAGCAAGTTATTTCATATACCTCAGTCTAATCAAATTCTTACAAACATCCTCTGAAAAAGTGAAATTCTAGCAAATATTTTACAGAAGAGTTTTGAGAGGTTAAATTCATGTCCAAAGTCACATAGCTAGCAAGTAGTGGTTACAGTTCAAACACGTGTCCATCCACTCCAAAGCATGAAACCTCCATGATCCGATGGCTCCTAGACAGGGTGGATCTGGGAATCGCTGCTAACTGTTGGGAGTCACTTGGCTCACTTACATATTTCTATATTCTTTGGATTCACTTTAACTTTACTATGCCCTTCACAAGTTGTTCTTTCCTAAATAGACCATAAGCTCTCTGAGGCCCGGGGTAGGGCCTTCTCTCTAGTGCCCCAAACACAACTGAGCAATTTGATTTATAACTCACGTATCCATGGTTGATACCCTAGCTTCTGCATGGAGTGCTTATTTTGGCATTGTGCTTCTAGTGGATGGTAAAATAAAGCTGGCCAGCTGCTTTCTGGTTTCATATATTAGATGAAAGCCATTGAGGGTTTTATTTGTCTTTACAAGGGAATCCTATAGGAATCACAGTAAAATTTCTGGTGCTTTCAGTTTATTGGTGGATCCACTTCTGTTTTCTGCCAGTTGGCTGGCTTCGTCTATCTAGTCCATATCCAACCACACGGAGAAAAAAGTAAATAACTGAAATTTCATGATTCCTTATTAAACTGCGTCTTCCAGCCGTCCATTCTAGGAGCTATGTATAAAATTGTGCTGATCCTAAACCGGTAAGGTAGCCAGCCGATCTTCTTTCCCAAGATACAGATTCTAAACTATGAGGTGGCCTTAGAAATCAGGCACAAGAATTCCCAAATCTAAAATGATTATCAGCCATTTTTTTTCCAGTGGAGATGGAGGAAGGCAGAAGCTAAAAAGAGAAAAGAAAGATGGATTTTAAAAAAAATTTCAATAAGATGCTAAGTGACATACATTCTCTGAAATAAACTGTGCCAGAATAAAATCACCATGTTGGCCATAAAGTCTTTTCTGCCATTTATCAAGCCAGTTTGAAGTTTGGGGACTCTAAACTGTTATTAAAGAGTTAATAACCAAAGGCCTGGAACTTCCAGGACGTCTTGTGGGTCAGTGTATCTTGCCAAAAGGTAACATCAGCCAGTGGAGTCAGTTGGGCTCTCCGTCTGGCAGATCTGTCTTTCTCAGCTGCTCCTCCTCCACTTTCTAGTCTTGGAGTTCATATACAGTAAATCTTTCTCTTAATAAAGCCATTTTTCAAATCTGACTTTGGACTAGGGACTGCTTTTTCTCCAAATGCAACAGCTGTTAAACATGGTGCATTGGGCACGGTGTATATCTCTTTGTTTAGTTTTGGGTTTTTAATATGAGCAGAGACATAAAGGAGTGGGAGGGCTCTATCGATTTCTTTCTACCCAGAGTCAGCCACTGGGTTTGGAAATAAGGCCTCCAGCCTCACAAGGCCCCTGGACTCCCTGGGCTACTCACCCTTGAAGACGAAGCCTATTGTCCCCTAATAACCAGCACAGGGTACCCCTTCCTTTTGGCGAGATGGAATTGTGGAGCTCAAGGTGCCAGCCAGCGGGGCCAGACCTTTTGGCCCTTATCTGTCCCGGTTACATGGGGAAAGGCATTTTTGCCCCCTTGCTCTCTCGTCCTTCTGTCACTGTCTCTGTTCCCAATGCGCTGGGGAGCATTAACTCCCTGCAGGGGAAAAAACTTCACAAAAGAAATGAATTATGCATATGGAATTCATTTCCTTGATGAATAGGGAATCTGAACAAACTCCATGGCTGTTCGATTTTAAGGCAGAGAGGAAGGGAGTGGGTAGGGCTAAACAGTATAAAGGGGGGTGATCAAAAAGAATTTGGAGCAAGAGGTGGGAGAAAAATGATGGCAGAAGGACTTGGGCTTGAAATATTAAGGGCGAAGTAAGTGGCCCTGTGAAAGTAGTTCATGGCCCATTATTCTTGACAATATATACCCTCTAATACATACCTTACTCCCAATTAATGTGCAGATATTTCAGCGGAGAAATGGACGGTGGTGGTAAGATTAGACTGGGGAGAAATGACACCACCATGGTGGCAGGACCCTGCTGAATTCAAGTTTTTTAGTGACTTCTGACTTACTTCGTTAGAGGTTAACAGGGAACGCTTTGAATTTTGAGCCAGAAATTGTGTGGTGGGCAGAGCGCTGCACTTAGGAGTGGTAGACTTGGAGCCGAGCTCTAGGATACAGACCGTGTGACCTTGGGCAAGTGATTTCACCTTTCTCAGCCTCAGTCGTCTCATCTGTAAATGGGGAGCATGACATCTGCCTCATGGAGGTACTAGAAGTAAAAGAAAGTGCTTTGACAAGGAACACAAAATGCAAATCTGAAGAGATTTTATTTTTCTATCTCTGCCTTCTTTCCTTGACAGCCTTCTAGATGCTCAGACCTAGTCTTTAAGCAAGCCGGAATTTCTTTGGAGCAGAATGAAGGAGAAATGGATTCAGGAGCACATGGTGGTTAAAGAAATAAGTGAAGAAACAAACAAAAAATTCTGTTGTAATCCTCACCTCATCTACATTAGGAAAATCATTGAAAATAATCAATCTGATGTTTTTGGCAAATTTAGCCACTGAATCAGTACTTGTTGCTGCATAACTGGTTTGATCGACAGTAGGAACGCTTGTCATTGACAGCTACATAAATTAAGGAGTCAACCTGAAGGTGGATTTTAGAGTTTCTTCTATAGGCTGACTACCAGGAAGGGGCAGTCTTTTTCTTGACTGCCAAAGACCTGTGGATGCTTCTCCTGGCTTCTAATTGTTCTCCATTACTCGTTTCTTCTGAATGAAAAAAGGGCTTGGGGACCCTAAGTCTTCAGAGGAGGTAACAGAGTCACACGCATGCATGCATGCACACTACACATATGTTAGGGAGAGTCCCTGCTTGCTGAGGGAGATCTTTTGATAGTCTTGGGGGACTTAAATCTTATTTCAGGATTGAGTGAATTGAACAGACCAGACCACTGCCATGTCTCTTTATTTTTCTTACAACCCAATTGCAATACATGCAGTTTTCACAGAGGTGTACTTGTTTTTCAACAAATACCTTCTTTTTCTTGTTTTTTTTGTTGGGGGGGTGGGGGGGATGAAGATGTGTAATGTGAGGATGCGTAATGTAATGAAATTGTGTCTTTTGGGCTGCCCATCGTAAACTCGCGATACAACTGTGTGTCCTGTGGTGCAGTAGTTTTCAATCCATGCCCCTCAGGGCCCAGGAAGGGTGGGGGGCACCCCACGGCTGTCCTCCTGGCGGTGGTGGGGGCTGAACCCTTGAGGCTCTGGGCTTCCACCCCAACTTCAACCCCTGCACTTCTGTTTCATGGATTTTATTTGTTTGACTTTGTGGGTAAGAGTCTGCCTCTAAGAAATGTTTGAAACCCAGTAGTGCAGAGAATAGGCCAATACCTAGTATGAATTATTTATTTGTTTATTAAGATTTTCATGGCACCTTCCCTCTCAAAGTTCCGGGCACTATATGGAATGCTTCAAACTGATAGCATTTGGCACTAAAGATTGAGAACAAGGCCAGTGGTTGAGGAAACACTAGGCAAGATGGGAAAAAAAGGAAGTAAAAGAAGAGGGAATAGAAGTTGGCTGTTCAGACCTCAGAGATAACCCTTGAGCCAGAGGAAGTGGGTCATGAAGACCTATGGCTCTGCGGGGAGGAATCCATCTCTACCAATAAGCTGGGTTATTAGGGAAAGTCACTTCAGCTTTCTGAGCCTCCTCCACTATATGACGGTGACCTAGTTGACCCTCCAGGCCCCTCCCAGGTCTGATCTTTCATGGAGGCTGAGAAGCTTAGCTTTTAGGTGCGCAGGCCTAACACTCCCACCAAGTCGTTATGGTAATAAAAATGTTTTTTTAGTGTTATGCATAAACCTTTTAATAACGAGTGTATTTGGTACAGAGTGGTTTTTTCAACTCTGGCTGCACATTAAAATTACCTGGGGAACTTTTATAAAATACCACCAATGCCTGGGTTCCATCCTGGAAAAATGAGATTGGAACCTTTGGGAGCTGCTGCTGAGCATTCGTATTTTCTCAAAGGGTCCCAGCTTCTTGTGTTGTGCTCCAAGGTGGTAAAGTACTGCTGTGGGGAACTGGGGAGGGTGATTAGAGGAGGCGAGATTGAGAATGCCCAAAGAGAGGAAAGGAAGGGCTTATTATTGGGGCCCTGGTTGTAAGTGCTTCTCCTGATGAACAGTGGAGGGAAGGGAATTTCAAACTCTGCTTTGATGTTATCAAGCTATAGGTTTTTCTTGTAGGAAGTATAGATAATTTGGCTCATGCAGCTCATTTTTCACATACTTCAAGGCTGGGAAACTTGAGAACTGTCACAGCAATTTCTTTGGGCACTTTCCGCGCTACCTGGCTCCCATGGAAAGAGCATGTACCACGTGTCAGGCACTGTTGTGGGGATATTACACTTAACCATACTGAAGGTGCGTGTAGCACAGAGGTTGGTGGTGTACTCTGCATTTTACAGAACAGGAAAGTGAGGCCCAGAGAGGCTAAATAATTGGCCCAGGGTCCCAAAACTTGTAAACAGTGGAGAAAGGGATCAATCCGTTATAGCCATCCCCCTCTTCCCACTGTACTCACTGCTTCTGAGAGTGACAGGAGACGTTGGTTTTTCAGCTGCCTCTTCTTGCTGGGAAGGCCCTTGACTTGCTTCTTTCAGATAGGTGAGAAAATACGAGGGCAGAAATCAGCCTAGGAGGGGATTACCTTTGAGATTGAGCAAGGCGTTGTAGTGTAATGAAAACATGCAAATAAGCAGGGACCTCTAGCCTCAGGGAGAGCTTGAAATTAGAACTGGGCCAAAAGAAATAAAATTATGGGGCAATCCGAATGTGAATAATATGGGGAACATGCTTTTTGTTTAACTGTCGTTGTCTTTGGTGTCACTGACATGACTTAAGCTTTCTGCTTCTCTTGTTTTAATATGGCAGGCCTCTGTGGTGTGAGCTTTGTGTTCATGATGGACTCCTGGACTCATCTTCAGGTGGTCCATGCTAGAATGTGGTAATACTGCCCTGCGGGTCTATTTTGTCTTCTCACACAGCCATATTCTTAATCACTTCACTTAATGCCTTCCAGAGCAAACGGACTGTATGTGGCTTCTTCCCTTAACAAAACGTTCTATAATCATATTTTCTGTCTTAAAACAAAATTAGTCTCTTAAATGTAAAACACTTCTAAAGTACTTTTATTAGTGGATTGCTTTCCTTCGGGGATTGTAATGCTTAGTAGAAGGTGCTAACTCACCTATTTTCACACCACCTAGGGAAGGAAGGTGTTAACTATTTTCTGATGAAGAACTAAGACCTTGTCAGTGTAGAATGTAGACAGAATTTTTGTTGGGAGTCCCTAGGTCTTAAACTCAAGACGTGATTGACCAAATTGTCTTAGACCCCATTTTGTGACACCTCAAATCTATTAATTTTTTTCCAGTATGTGAAACAAACACGTAGTTTTCTCAGATCAGTTGTGCATACCTGTGGCTTGGAGTCATGGCCACTTGGCTTCTTAGATCACGACCCACTAGATTCAAGCATAAGGAGCTCCTACTCCTCTGCATCTGTCTTCCTACATCTTTCACATCCCTGGAGCAGACTTGCAAGTTAGCTTTTTTTGCCCCCTGCTCCTATGAAAGGTGTGATAGGGCAAACATATTCATGCAACTCAAAATGACCATCCTGGGTCTGTTCTAAGTTTGAATTCTGTCATTGATCCAGCCTTCACATACTTTCCCTTTAATGCTAGTTAATAAAAATACGATGGCTTTCTTTTCTCTTCTCATAATAACATTACCAGCTTTGAGGGTTCTTTGAAAACCTTGCTTGAGAAGTCCCTGGCCAAAGAAAACAATGGTATTTGTTTTTAAAGTATGAGCTTTGGCTCACTAACGTCCTCTGCCTGAGAAGGGCTGAGAAAGAGTTGAAGCTTTCTGGGAAGGGGCATGGAAGAAGCTCTCTACTCTGGCTGTGTGGATCTACAGACTCAACTGGGAGAATGTAGCATTGCAGATACCAGCCCTGGGCTACACATGGTGGCCAACCATGTGGAGTCAGCTCTTTTTGGAGGTGGCGAAGTCCCCTTTCTCTTAGGCAAGTGCAGTGAAAGGAGGCTTTCTCCTTGCTCCTATGGATATAGGATTATTTCCTTTGGAAGAGAAGGAGGCCCTGACTTAGTTTGGCTACAGCCAATTTGTTCCTCCCACGTTGTGTAGACAAGAGAAGGTCATCGCAGTCCCTAAGACCTTCCTTGCCAGTGAACCCTCTTGATAACTGCCAACTGGGGACAGGGCCCTTGCTCCTCTTGGTGTACACATTCAGGACTTTGCTCAGTCTGGATATAGCTCATGCTGCTCTGCTCCATGGTCTAGTACATGCTGCCCGAATTTTTTTTGTCAACCTCCCCCGCCCTTCAAGAAAAAAAAATGTACAGGAGCCGGCATTTCTATTCCTTTTCCTCCACCTCTGCTTTCATTCTTCCCTTCTTTTTCTCTTTCCAGTGCTCCCTTTAGTAACAGGGAGACATGGAGTTATAGTGGGTGAAGGTGGGGGCAATGATGCTGCTCAGGAAAGAAAATCAGCCAAGAGAGCTTAAGGCAGGGAGGAGGAAGGAAAGAAGACGCCAGGCATAGCAAGCCCAGACCCGCCCCCAACCTCCTTGTACCTGCTGTCTCTGAAAGAGGGTGATGAATTTGGTTTGCGCCACTATTAAACTGATAAATGAAATTTGTATGTTAAAACGATGATAATTTCATTGTCTTTTCTTTCCTTCTTTCCCATCCATGCTTCCATCTCACCCTACCTCTTCTTACTCGCTCTTCAGCTTTGGGTAAGGTGGGGGGAGGTTATGGGGAGGGGGGGCTTTGCAAGCTGTCGGTTTGCATTGTGCGGACGGGGAAAGGTCTCTACCTGGCTCATTTTGTCCCCTTTGCTTAGGCTGTCACTGCTGACAGTCCTCATGTTTATTTCATCTCGCGTGGTGGCTGTCTCGTTTCCCTACCCTCCGATGTCATTAACGCACAGAGAGCGGGCCCTGCAGTGTTGAGCCTAATGAATTCCGCTGTGGCTGCTCTGCTCCCCACCTCGTTACCAAAGCTCAAGGTGTCAAATTAAACCCAGCCTAGAGAGAAAGAGAAAGTGCGGGAGAGGATGCAAGAGCAGGGGAAGAGGGAGGTACAGGGAACACGTAAACAACTCTCCAAAAAGAGCAGGTGGGGGGAGAAGCAAAGAGGGGAGTGAGGCAGAGAAGACTGCCACAAATGGGCGACTTCCTGTGACCAAGTCCACTTTAAGCAAGGTGACCTCCTTAACTCTCAGCAGGGCCTAATGACCCGTCCTTCATGGTGTGAGGTTTTGCACCTTGGCCTTGGCTGTAGTTTGTTGCCTTTTTCTCATTGCCTACTTGATTTATCCTCATGGTTTATGCAGATTGGGCACCTTGCAAAGCAGACAGAGTAGCTAGAGCAAGTGAGAGCAGACTGAGCTTGTGGAAGGAGTGCGTGTATGTGTGTGTACGTGTAAGGAAAAATCGAGGCCAAATGTGAGCTCCTGGTTTAGTGCCTCTGATCAGCTGCAGAAATCCGTGTTTCAAAATGGTGGAAAGAGAAAATCATCACATAAATCAAAATAATCCTCGTGGGAGTGCTCCCTAATAGAGTCCCTTTCCCCACCCCCACCCCAATTTGGGGAATAATGATTTCCTTCATCTTTTTTGTATATAGCATTGTACCATTTACAAGGCATTTTTCTGTATGCTATTGGCATTTTATCTTTACAGTATTTTGTTCAAAATGACCGTTAATAGAGTTTTCCCATTTTACAGATGGGGAAAATGTGGAGTAGAGATGTTAACTTACTTGCTCAAGATGATAGAGCTGGAAAGCGAGAAGACAGGGGTTACTTTGCAGGTCCTCCTTTCCCGGAATTTGATGTTTTTTCCCCTTATGTCATTAGACTTCCTAGATTTAGTCAAAGGTAAGAGGAGGTTAGTGGTGAATAAGCTTGTGAATTTTTAAAATTAAAGTACATTTACATACAGTAAAATGGATGGATCTTAAGTATACATTTTGATGTGTTTTGACAAGTGAATATACCCATGTAACCAACACCCAATTAAGATCTAGAATACTTCCATCACCTGAAAAACTTTCTTTTTGCCCTTTCTACTTAGCCACCCTTCCCGCTACCAGACAACCATTGCTCTAATTTTTGTCATCATAGATTAATTTTGCCAGTTCTTATACTTTATATAAATGGAATCTTGCCGTGTGTATACTTTTGTGTTTGACTATTGCTCATCGTAATGTTTTTTGAGTTTTAGACATGTTGTTGCTTGTATCGTTCATTAGTTTGTTCCTTTTTATTGCCAAGTGGGTAGTCCATTATATGAATTTACCACAATTTTTTTTATCTAGTCTTACTTGTGATTTTGCTTTAAGAAAAAAAGTCTTTTGAAAATAATTTGATATTTAAGACGCAAGTTTTCAAAAAAGTTTTGGAGTCCATGGTGGTCAACTCGGCCCAGCTTTCCTGGATTCAGTGGCAGGGCGATGTTTTCAAGCAAGAGGGATGAGAGAAATGAGGCACAGGATGAGCAAAGCTTTTATGGCCATACTTCTCAAACCTCCATCCACAAATTGGTATTTAAATATCTTAAGACTTATTTTTCTCTTGCTTAGGGTTCATTCTCTGGTTCATTGTCCTTTGCTGCTTATGACAATAGAATAGCATTTCCCTTGTTCTTTGGCATTTTGTCACTCTATGTCACTTACTTGATTTTAAAACTCTGTTCCTTCTTCTCTCAAGATGAAAGTGGAGCTTTATTTTGGAGAATTTCCACCATTTCTTTTCCCAATACTAGAGTTGACACAAGGATATCAAAAACTGGAACTAGAAATCGCTGGCAGATATTCTATAAACACAGTGGATGGGAGAGTGTGTAGCTACAATAGCCTCATTTTGTAGTTGGGGACTATATGGAAAACTTGGTCAGGGTTTTTGGCAACTTACCATAGCAAGAAAATTCAGTTTCTGTGACATATAGCCCAGTGCTTTTACCTTGAACCAAGCAGGTAGGGTGTGTGAACATGTATGTCCGTATGTGTGTGTGTTTCTGGGGAACTGCCACTTTTATTGACAGAAAAGAAGCCCAGTCTTTGGTACTCTGGTTAGAGTTGACATCATGGCACAACATCAGTTCTCGGGTTTCGTTGATTTAAACTGTTATGTAATGGGATTATCTCCTCACTCCTGGTCTTTTTCATTAAATCCATTGCTTCAGACATGCTGAGCACATTAGAATAGAGCAGGATCAAGAAAGTTTGTAAAGATGGGGACAAGTGAGGCAGGAAATACTGCAATTTAAATGCTTTCTTTCTTCGGACCTTCCCTAGTGGTGGTTGTGCTTTCTCAAGAGTGAAAAGGGGGAGAGAATGGTCTGAGAGTAGAGGTTTGGGGGCAGCACCTCAATAGTCCTATTTTCTTCCCCACCCTACACACATCAGATTCATGAAAAGATATTCAGTTACATAGCATTTTCAGGCCTGTTCAGGAAGGACTCAGTTCTTGTTGGTCAATGGGAGAACCAAGGCAGTTAACCGAACTTAAGCATTCATTTATTCATTTAGTGACATTTATTGAAGTGGGAATAAGAAATAGATAAAGTCAACCCCTGCCTTCAGGGGGTTCACAGTTGGGAACAGTGTATTATCAATCTGTATTATCACAGGGAGGAGCATGGAGTGTGATGGGAATTGGGAGAAGTGCCTCCAGGGTGTTCAGCTTTGGTCAAGGATGTCACCCTAGAGAAGTAAGTCAGGGGAAGAAGTCACTTTATGGAATTTAGCCAAAAGGAGTTATTCGTTAATTCAACATATCTCCTCCTCCCATCTCTGACATCTTTCATGAGTACCTGTCTTTGCAGGGCACCATGCTATGGGGTGTAGTCTGGCTTCTGGAGTGGAAAAGTCCCAAGTTGAATAAATAGAGACTCATGAGCACCTGAGTGTTGGGACCACTCTTAATCCCCCAAAGGAGCTACTTCTGGTGTCCCATTGGGATGATCAAGACAATGTGAATATTTCTGGTAATGGTCAGTGAAATTTTCTTCTTGAGATTGACCTAGTTTTTGTGTTTGCTGGTCTGGAGCTCCAGTTACGTCCTTGACTGTGGTCATCTGTTTTTGTCTTATTTGTTTGTTTGCACTGGGCTTTAGATTTACAAAACATTGTATGCAATTGTGTGATATACTTACTCTAAACCTTAGTGAATAGGCTTTTACATGCCATGGATGTGTTGGTTTTATAATGAAACTAGTACAATGTTGTTAGAGTCTAATACGGTATAAGTACTTAATGAAGATTTTGTATGGCAAATGAGGTGGTGGCTGCCTTTGGAGTCAGTAGATATATGGAGCAAGAAGGTAATGTCACTATTCACCATTATAGTAAATATCACTTTGACTGTTGGGGATCGCATAAGATAATTAGCCTTCAGCTGTAGGTAGAGAGTGGAATTAACATGGTATATTTGTAAATAGTTTAGAAATAAAATTTTTTATAAGAGTCAAAATAAGACACTCTCACTATCTGATTAATTGACCAGAAAGTGGGCTGCTTAATATAATGAATAACTCTTAGAATCTATTTATAGCTTCTCAAAGATAAGAAATGTCACATATATATTGTCTGATACATGAATAATTATGTAACTCCGGCCAGGTAGCTGAGACAAATGTGGAAACTGAGGCATATAACAACAAAAGCAGGTATGTCCTGACAAAATCTCAGTCACAGTTGACTGGTTAATAGAATCAGGGATCCTTTTCAAATAAATAATAATTTAGAAGGTAAATGCTTAGTATGTCTCTTGGAAATTTTTGTCCCAGCTATATTTGCCTGTAGAATCTGTATTCTTCTAATGATTCTAATCCATATTTTGCAGAGTCAGAATATTTAAAATAATAATAGAATTCATCTCATCTGAGTTAATTTAGATCAACAAACTAGTAATCCTGAGCATTTTCACTTCCATGAAACAAAATTATAAAAAATTCTTCTTCCTAGCATTTCAAAACTAAGTAGGCTCCCAAATCTATATAGGGCCACAACACATCTATTCCCTTCATCCTAGATAAATTATGAGGAGCAAACTGTCTGGAATTTGGCTGAAACATGGCATGCCATTTGATGCCACTGGAGGATTTGTTGTGTCAGTTTAAGATTGAGTGATGGACAGTGAGGAAATCAAGAAAAAAACCTCCTCAATGTGAAATAGAAAGTAAAGGACAATAAAATGCTAAAATGTACAGGAAATTCTTATAATATGACTAATTGTGTATGAGGTTTGTGGATATCAATTTTGCTACTGGTATCCTAACATTATATAAATGGTATACTGTTGTCCTTTTATGTTATCTATTATATGTTACGTGTAATATATTATATGATTATACTATACAAGCATAGATGATAAGATTATTCATCAGCTGGTGACCAAAGTGTGAGTTTATGAATGGGTTAACTGTAGACCATATGTATGACACCAAGCCTGTGTTAAAAATGAAAAAAAAAGAATTCTCCTAGGTGGGATATTTGACTAAAGTAATGATATTAAGACAAGATAGTCTAGACCAAATAAATAAATAATCTGCTGTTTGATAAAAGAAAACAAAACAACACAATGGAGGATATTGGTAGCGTCTTCCACAATGTATGAAAATAACAAGAATGTATGTAGAGACGATAAAAAGTGGTTGATTCCAAGAGATGAGCTTCTGAAATGTGTGTCAGTTGAGGGACATCAGAGTAGAACACTTCATTCAGTGACTAGGGTAGTTCTGCCTACTCTAGTTAGACATTTTTAGGATGTAGGAGATGTGTCACGCATTGGTATCTATTCGGAAGGTGGGGACACCTGCTGTCTGTCATATAATTGGGAGATGTTTATCTCGACAGTAGGCAATAATAATGCGGTAAACCAAACCTCATATTATCATCATGTATTAAAATGGAATTAATCGAAGCAATAAAATCAAAATAACAGTAAATGCTTATGCAATGTGTTAAGTCAGATTTGCATCAATCAGAAATAAAGCAAGAATTTCACAGTTCTAGTGTATTTCATGGTACCTGTTCTATGAGAGCAGAAACAAGACACAGAATCCGTACAAGATGCTAACAACAACTGAGCTGGTCCTGAACTATGAAACATTGGATATAGAATACATTACATCGCACCTTCCTGTTCAACATTAGGTGATCTGAGCATGCCTACGGTTTCTTTTTGGTCTGCCTAAGTCGAAAGGAAGCTTGCTTTCACTTTGATAGGGTGCTCGAGGAAAGAAATGCCCTTTTTCCTTCCCGAGTCAGATTGGCTGTGTTTTATTGCCTTTCATTTACTCACCCCGATCTGTGTGGCTTTATTGACCACTGTGGTTTAAGCCCAGGCAAGCTGCATGCTGTGCAGGAAAGAAAGGTGATGGACAGATAGCCCCAGAGTTAAACAAACTCCTGGTGCCCCTGCCACTCCACAACTTGCCATCTCGTCACTCTGGTGACTTTGGGGATGGCTTCCTGCTAAGGCACCTCTGGAGGGGCGCCTCACAGCAGCTTTGGAGTCTGGCTGCTGGCATTTGTGCCCCGCTGTCAGGCATATTTTAGGGGAGAAGGGGAGAAGAGTGATGGGTGACAGGCGGGTGGTGGATGGGGAGACCTAAAAATCACAGGTTGGTCCCTTTCTTTCTTAATTTTAGTGACATTCACAAGTTGTAGCTATTTCTCAAATAATAAATAAGAAAGAAAAAGGCAGAACAAAAAGAAGGAGAACTGGGGAAAAAGAAAAACCCCAAAAACAACCCCAAAATTGACTTTACAACTCATTCTAATTCACAGCCCTGATTTAGCTAACTCATAAAAGGGACCCTGTACCCAAATACCAGGAAAGTGAATGCCATCATTTCTAAAGGTTCCTGTCAGTCTAGGGTATAGATGGACCAATTGAAAACTGCTTATCATCTGCTGCCGTCATACAGGTTTCTGGGAATTTGAGTTCTTGCCTTTCTAAGAATGACCAAAATAAGTAAGGATAATCACTAGAGATGAAACAGTAGAGACTTATTAATACAGATAATTGCTGTGACAGTTCCTCAGCATCACGAGCAGTGGAACTGCAGCTCTTGCTCTGGATAGCAGCTGATTTGCCTGAGTGTGTTTGACAGTGTAGAAGTATATACATAGCACGATGTCACGGAAGTAACATGGGTTTTTAGAGTCAAACCCCAGCTTGGCATTCCGGTTCTGCTCCGTATCTACATATAAGGGCGGGCTTTATCACCTTGGACAGGCTACTTAACCTCTCCAACCTCAGGTTATTGATGAGTAAAATGGGCATTTTACGAGCTACCTTATAATAATAATAGCCAATATTTCTTGAGTGCCTACATACCAGGTACTCTTATACTCACTTTCCATATTTTATCTGTTGGAATGCTTACCGCAACCCTCCAAGGCGGAGGCTCTGATTATGCTCCTTTTACCGTTGAGGAAACAAAGGACAAAAAGCTTGAGAAGCTTGCCCAAGCGCACACAGTTATGAAGTGGCAGAGCCTGGATTTGATCTTAGACTCTTTGATTTCCAGAACCCTCACCCTTAGCCTCTACATTGCCTCATGAAGAATATTGGGAGGTCTAATGGCAATCATACTTATCACTCATGTAGCACAGTGCCTAGTAGATAGGTGTGGTTTCCATCACTACCACTTTATCCCTACCCATGAACAGTGTGACATTGGCACAAAGAGGAAATATTTCTTTTTCTTCTTTTTTTTCTTTGGTGAGGAAGATTGCTCCTAAGCTAACAATATCTGTTGCCAATCTTCCTCTTTTTGCTTGAGGAAGATTGTCCCTGATTTAGCATCTGTGCCAATCTTCCTCTATTTTTTGTATGTGGGATGCTGCCACAACATGGCTTGATCACATCTACACCTGGGATCTGAACCTGCAAACCCTGTGCCACCAAAGCAGAGCACGTGAACTTAATCACTATGCCCCCAGGCTGGCCCAGGAAATAGTTCTTTCTCTGAATAGTTGGAAATTAGGTGTGTTGCTTCAAGTTCTAGAAATCACATCCTGGGAATGAGCTCAGTCTCAAAGACACACATTGATTCGCATATCTCAGCTGGATAGGGGTGAAGGTCCAGTTGAAATAACATTTGGAATTCTGCATTCTAACCCGTGAGGAGGGGGCATGTGGAGGGCATCCACAGAGCTTTTCTTTTAAGCTGTAAGCATGGACAGGCATCTCTCTGCCACCCCTTCATTGGGAATATAGCCCTCTCCCTTTCTCTTGATGCCTTAATTCTCTGAGATCAGCAACTGTAACTATTTCTCTTTTATCCCCAAAGCACTGTATACAGTAGCAAACATCTGCTATATATTCCAAAACTATTTGCTGAACCAAGTGGGGTCCTTTGAGTGAGTAAAAGGAAGTTGGGATTTGAACCGAGGAAGCAGGAGAGGAGTCTAGGAAGAACGTCCTCTTGTCATCTGAGGAGTTCCTGCAGAGTCTGCCTCCCAACGCACATCCTCCCCCCTCTCCCCTCTCCCTAGCAGCCAGGACATGAGCACTTAGCCCTTGGCCGATTGGCATTATGTGCCCAGCCTTGACTTGTGAGGAGATAAACAGAGAGACAGGATGACGGAGGTAGCAGCAGGATCAAGGTGGTGGCTGTGGCAGGCATGAGTCCCCGTAGCCAGGAGGGAGGTGCCTGTGTCCTTACTGACTGCCTGTGGCAGCGCCTTGGCTGTGTTCTCAGCTGCCTGTGCTTATTTTTCTGAGTTTGGTCCTCCAGACTTCCTGTTGATTCTGTGAGGCACTGCATATCTGTCCAATAAATTCTTTTCCTTGTAGGTGAGCCAGAGTCCATTCCTGTTGTTTGCAACTGAAAATGTTAACTAGTTGAAGAGGTTAGGGGAGAAACAAATGCTGTCTCAGAAACTTCTTCCCAGTGGAAAATGAGGATGGGGTTGGGTGGATAATTTTTTGGGGGTCTGTGATGATAAGGACAAGCTTTTCTGAGTGAGCTAAAAAGTTCTGGTAGAACATAAGGTTTAAGCAAACTGGAGAAGGGTTGCATCTGGCTTTCACATATAAGGGAATGTTGTCTAAGCCTGAAATACTGGTTTGGGCTTTGAATGGAGGCCTTTGGGGACCGTGCCTACATGGGACATGCTGGGGCCTGGAGCGTTCGGGACCTGACGTTGGGTTTGAAAAGCAGCTGCAGGAGGCTAAGGCCTCACAGCTACCGCTGACATGGCAGTGCTAAGACTCAAAACACCTGTGTGGGGAGATTGGCGGAAGATCCAGGAAACTTTAGGGATCTCCAGTTGGGCTAAAGTGAAGGACCTCTGCCATTGCATAAATTTTCTCTATATGCACCTGTTGCTTGTTGTCACCTTATCAGTTAGATAAAACCAAAGTCACTTGCAAGCAATATCAGCAGAGGAAGAAGGAAGTGGCTTTGTCTAGAGGTCACACTTAGTGGTTGTACTGACGCCTGCTGCCATTGCTTTCTTTTCTTGGTTAACAAAACAGGGCTGCTTTTATGTCCATTACCCTTGACTGCAACTCTTTAGCGCATTTGCTAGTCAATGAGCTTCGAAAACCAAGCACAGGATGATTTTTTTTTTAAGTATAGTATTTCATTTCAGGTCTAACAATAATATAGATTGTGGTCTGTGCCTCCAAATAAATAATGCATCAGCTGTTGATACTACTAATTCCCTTTCTAGGATTTATACACTCCTCCCCACAAATTCTATTCAGTACAAGGGTTACCTACTCTACCTGTGGAGCCAAGCATCTTGATTAATATCTGCACTATGTTTCTGCTGGGGAGGGCAACAAGATAATTGCCACATTAAAACAGCTGAGCACATTTGGAGGCAAACACATTGCTTGTTGCTGTGCCTGTTCCCCCTTTTTAAGTAAACATAGGTTGGAAGTAGCCAAGAGCAGAAAACCTCTTCTCTGTTTTTCTGTGTCCACTAACTCTTCTTCATTGGACTATGCATTCTTTATAAGTTGAACCCCTGCTGCCATTTTCTTATGCTTTACTTCTTCAGCATCCATGGTGGTCAGAAAGAAAAGGAGTGCCAGTGTTTTGAGCATCTGTGAATGAAGCCTGCTCCAGCCCTGGTGGTCTAGTGGTTGAGACATGGTGCCACCATGGCCTGGGTTTCTTTCTGGGTCAGGGAACCACCCAACCTGTCTGTCGGTTGTCGTATTGTGGTAGCTGCGTGTTGCTGTGATGCTGAAAATTTTGCCACCAATATTCAAATACCATGGTAGACGGGTTTTAGCAGAGCTTCCAGAAAAAGATAGATTAGGAGGTAGGACTTGGCCACCCGTTTCCAAAAATATTGGCCATGAAAACTCTATGAATAGCAGCTAAGCATTGTCTGATACAGTGCCCGAAGATGAGAGGAGCAAAAAGACCTGGCAGAGTTCCGCTCTGCTGCACCCAGGGTCACTGAGAGTCATAATCTACTCATCGTTTCTACCACCACCACCACCAACGAATGAAGCCAGCAGAGGCCCCTCTCTTCCAGGTGTCTGAAGGACATTCCATCTGGCATGAGGGATAATATTACGGTGGTTTATGTCAAAGAGATCTCCATATCCACAGCGAGAGCCCTGAGACTGGTTCTCAGTGTGGTCCAGGGATCGCTGGCAGTTTCACTGTAAGTCAGTTTCTTATATTGACCTTTGTAATTTTATTTTGGTATTAGTTAATGTATACATAAGATTATCACCTTATTGGAAGTTCAAAAAAATGTAGTGCCAGCTCTTTTTTTATTTCATATTTTTGTGAAGAAAAGAAAGAAAAAATCTGAAGACCTAAAATATATACTTCCATGGAGAGCATCAATTGTCTGAATGTTTTCTTCTTAAATAATCTCTAAATCATATCAAATCGATTCCTCCCGGCCTTGGAGAGAGAGCCTTTTTTATACCTCCTCAGTCTGTTTTTGGAACTTTTCACCTGACCAGACTTTCGGGTATCTAGGAGACAGGGGTTAGGCAGAGGTCATAGGACTCTGATGGGATTCTCTGAAGCCCTAGGAGGCCCTGCTGCCTGTACTGAGTCAATCCTGAGTTCCCACAGTCAATTATGGTGGCCTGGTGTCATGCACGATGGCTCAGGGTCAGGGGAGGCATCTTTAGTTCATTCTAGACAAGCCTGGAGCACCCCTGGACCTGCTGTGGGATTCAGGAGTGTGGACTTTGAGTGTCCTCTGGATCAAGACCCCTTGGACAGCCTGGTGGCAGTGCGATGCCTTTGTTCCACACCCATGCTGCACGGGTCTTTTCCACAATTGCCTGGAGTTGGGTTGCTCACTTATGATGATGACTCTTTCTTCCCTGTTGTTATCTCCTTGTGATGTTCACATCACAAGGTTCATCATTCTCTGTTATACATGCCTATGAACATGCATGTCTATTTATTTTCTTTTGGCAGGGAGTGGTTAATGTGCAGGACTTTGATCAGAAGTAGTTTTTCTTCCTCCTGAATTAGAACTATCTTCCTCTCTTATCCTTTTATTATTGTGTTACTACAAAGAACTACATCTCCAGAACACAAATGCTTTTAAATTGACTATGATATTGTAGAAATGCATTGGTGCTAACATAAGCACAGCTTGCGAAAATATGTCCTGCCCAGATTTGTAACTTTCAGATGTTTCCCAGAAGCCACAGCCTTACGCATGTGTCAGCCAAAGGGATGACTTAAGCAAAATGTAAAGTGGTTTTTGTTTTTTCTCCCAGTGAGTCTTTTATCTTGAGATTTGGTCGGAACAGAAGGTATCTTAGTGGAGTACTTCTCCCTGTGGATACAACATGATCTAGTGTAATAATATGTTACTGTTTACCAAACGTGGAACCTGTTCAACATTCCGTGCTTTGGGCTCTGGCCCGTAGCTTGCTGGATCTAGGCTCTGAAAGTAAAGATACTTATCATCGACGTGCTGTGTGTTCTTTAAAAGTAAAGCTCTATCAAAGATACTTACATTTAATGAGATGATTGCACCTGTCTGTCATTGCAATTAAAACATTTATGAGATCATCAAACACCTTTTTGAGTGCTCCTCAATGTATTGCTCTTGGTATGATATCCTATCCATCATAGTCCTATGCAAATAATTATATTAGCAAAGTATGGTGAAGTGTGTTGGCGCCTTAAGTAAAATATCAGTTGCCAGGTAAGTTTGGGGTGAACCCTAGGCCACCTTTCATAATACAGCTATGACTAATCAGATGATGTGTAAGTTTAACTACTCTTCTCAGAAGCCAAGTGTTGAAGAAAGTTAAGAGATGGTGGTCCTGTGTGTGGGAACCCAAACACCTGCTGAATAGTGAGTGCCTGATGATTTTGTAAGGGGGTTTCAAACAGTCTCCCCACTGGTGAATCCTGAAAGAGCGGAAAGATTGCATTGTGCATGAGAAACTGGCAGCTACTTTGCATGTGGTGAATATATTGAATTACTTAATACAAATCCATGTAACCAAGAGAGGTGGCTCTATGTCAAAGAGAAGGACACAGACATCTCAACTGAAGTAGGTTAACTAAGGTCATGGAGTTTAGAAAGTCCAGGTTTCCCTCATCTTCACCTAATGAAGTCTTTCCTTCTCGTTATGATTTGGCATTAACCAGCTGGAGGACCTTGTCTAGGTGGCTTGACCTTTTGAGGCTCTGTGTCTTCTTCTGTAAGATAAGGGAGCTTTTTTAGGGAGTGGCTTTCCCTCCAGTCAGATGTCCACACCTTTTTTTTTTTGTAAGGAAGATTGGCCCTGAGCTAACATCCATTGCCAATCTTCCTCTTTTTGCTTAAGGAAGATTGTCGCCGAGCTAACATCTACCAGTCTTCCTCTATTTTGTATGTGGGATGCCACCACAGCATGGCTTGATGAGCAGTGTGTAGGTCTGTGCCCGGGATCTGAACCCGCGAACTCTGGGCTGACAAAGCAGAGTGCCCAAACTTAACGACTGCACCACCAGGCTGGCCCCCACGTTGCTTTTGATAACAGGTGGCAGCAGTGCTAATATTGGTCACAATATCAACCAGTACAATGTATTAGAGTTTGGGGCTTGAGTTGAATCCCCACCATCAGAGACAGGTCCTGGTGTCATTCTGCATTGTTCTGGTGCTTCCTGTTGGCACAGACTTGGAATCTGTGTTGTAGGATCTTAGAAAAGAGACCTTTTGTGATGGGTGTGGGGAGTGGCGGACCGTGAGCCTTCCTTAATGGAGTTTCAGTCCTGTAATGAATTCTGTGAGTAGTGTAGTTTAGATTCTTGTCTCACTGGGCAGAAAGAACTGATGATCTCTTTTACATTGGCAGCATAGCCATATTGGTCAGAAGTTTTAGTTCCACTAAAAATAATATGCTCTGGCTACTCTAAGAAGAAGAATAAATTTATTAAAAGACCTTTGGTTTTAAAAACAAAGGTTAAAAAATATGTGGGCCACTGGTCAGCTCACAGAATATCTGGAGGGCCTCACAGCCTCTGTCCACAGCACCCAGCTGCACCATGGAGGTGTGTCCACTGGAACACCTCTGCCCCTGATGGCAGCCAGGATGCTCCAGACCTGATACTAGTGATTGGCCACTTATGCCAAATCTGAAGAACCACATGCGTTATCACTGTGGTTGCCAAAATATCAAGTCCTCTGAATTCAACTTCCAAACCCAAGTCTTGTGAGGCTTCATCACATTGTTGGAACAGACATTTTGTCTGTCTGTCCCTAGTTGCAAGGGAGCCTGGGGTTTTCAGTCATGTGGTTTGGCCTTGGGAAGATGGGACTCATAATGTAGAAAATTATCAAAATGGTAATTCGCAAAGACACGATAGGCAGCCATAAAATTTCGGGTATAGGGTTCTCAGTTTGTAGCAACTCCAGGCAGGAGTGGTGCACAAGGACAGATGGAGTTGAGGAGCTATGGAATGCTACTCCAGTGTACTGTTCACTGTTCCCATGAATGCCTCACCTCCCGGAGGAGGTCCCTCTTTGCCATCCTCTTTGGGTGTATGTCTAACTTAGTGGCTCTCTCCTGGGGCTTTCTCAACTGCCATGTGGCAGCTCAGCTCTTCCTCTCAATAGCTGCAAAAGCTGGATGGAAAGAAAGGGGCTCTGTTCAAGTCCACATTCAGTGGACACGTTACAAATGCTAAAAGGAGGCTTAAGTCCATTATTATCATTATTCTTACTTGATGCTTTTATATATAAATATGCCTAAGGTTTCAAAGATTCGGTGATGTATTCAGCTAATGCTTATGTTGTTATAATGTACTAGTGTGTTCGTTTCTCAGATTAGTCTGAGAAAGAAAAATGAAATAATGATAGCTGCTCTAAGAAGGCTGATAACAGATTCTGGCTGATGGAGCAGATACTCTGCAGCTTGATAAGCTCAGTAGAACTGTGAGCCTTTTGTTATTGCCATTCTAGGAATGGAAATGTCCCTCGACTAGTTTCAAAGAGTATCAGTAAATAATGCCTAGGAGAGGGGCTGAAATAAATACGGAGGATGAGGGATGGGAATGAGGAGATTCCTGAGCGACACTGGATTTTAAAATTGGGAGATGTTTCAGACTTAAGATCCTGACATTTATGCTCCCGCCCCCCCTAAAAAAGTAACAATAAATAATAATTTAATAATTACTACCTTTTATTGAGTCCTGATTATGTGCTGAGGTCCTTATTAGGTTATCCCATTTAATCTTCAAGAAAACTCTGTAAAGGAAGGTACTGAGTCTCCCTTTCTCGGAGGAATAAACGGAGATTTAGAGCTTTTCCGTAACAGTCTTTGTCACACAGTTTGTCCTCGATAGAGCCGAGATCTGAATCTGGTTTTGCAAACTTCATTGCCCTCCCCACGCAGACTGACGCTGCTTCTGAAAGCTTCTTAGGCCTACTGCGTCATCTTCAAGAACCCTTGGCCTTGCGACCTTCCCTTTTTCTTGCTGATCTCGTTTTGATGATCCCGTGTGTGTTTAGTTCCTGTCTTTACATGGCAGTGAGCTAAGAGAAAAAGCAATTCAAGTATTTTAGCTAAGGTCCTTGCCTTAGAGACATTTATCATCTGAAAAAATAAATATTGACAGAGCAATAACTCCGACTCTGATGGGACTCCAGAGTAGAGAGAAGCAGAGGACATTTGGGCCAAGACAGGAGCCTTGGGTCTTGGTCATTGAGCTGTATCTCAGAACCTTGGGGTAGCCACTTCAGCCTGAGGACATCATATGGACAAGACCTCTGTCAAAATTTGATAAGTAGTTTTTCAGTAAAGTACAGTAGACCCCTGGCATTCAAGGATTTCATATTCTTGGTTTCGACTATTCAAAAATGATCACAAATGTCTATGGTATGTAATCAGCTGTAATTTTGCTGAGGCACAAATTTGAATGACTTGTGCAAGAGGGAGTCGTTTAGCTGGTGAGAGAGCTCAGCCAGCTGCCAGCAGCTCCAGCTCGATGAGTGGGATTCTCAGAGGTGGGGGTTCCCAGAGGTCTCAGGACAACAAGGCTTACTGTAAACGCAGTTTATGCTCTTCCATATTTTGCTTCCTGGCCTGTCCTAGTCTCAGGTGGTCCAGATAGTGAAATACACGAGGCTAGCCTGGCTGTCCTTCTGGCCGTACATAAATGGCTTACTACTCCCCTCACTTTGGGGCTGGAAGGAGTGCTGTCTGCAAATCTCTCCCTGTCTATGGAAACAGTGATTGATGTCCATTTCTACATGCTTTTCCTAGGTGAACTCTTCCTCCTTTACATTTTGGCCAGGAACTATGTCATCATTACCATCCTCCCATCATCTGTTCCCAATAGTCAACCCTTTGCTACATTGTCCTGAGCTTGTCTTTTCAAGACTCTGTGAAATTGAGCACAAAGTACCACCCGAGAGACTCATTTTTTTTCCCCCTGGGAAGTCCTTTGTTGTTAACCTGCGCAGTTGGTAAAGGGTTTGGTGTACCATGTCCATTTTCATTTTTCCCCACCAAACCTGATTATGTCTTGATTTGGGCAGGGGTCAACTTTGAGACTTGGAAAGATTTCACTTCTGTAGTGAAAACTGGACAAGTGTGTACGAATCTTCTCTCTTCTCCCATGCCAGCATCCTTCTCCACTAAGCCCACCTCCATCATGACTCATAGTTGCCTGAGTGAGAAATGCATGGTCTCCCAGCCAAGGCCCAGCTGGGCTGGGTCCCAAGGTGGTCTTTAGGTTGTAGGGGTGGATAACAGGGAGCCTCAGAGCCCTGCCAAATCACTTGGCCACAGCCCCAAGATAATATTTGAAGTCCTTGTGCTAGAGAGTGTCAAAGTATAATGTACTCTCTCCTCGCCTTACCTTCCCCAGGCACGGCCAACACTTGACGTCTTTTTATCAGATGAGCTTGGCACTGCCAGGACGGGCTCCTCGAGCCAATGTGGCAGCAGCCACAGCCCCTCAGCTTGTTAGACTGAAAGAATGTGCCGTTTTAATTAATGATATGTAAATATCCTTGAATGGGCCGCATTTGCATATTAAGAGAGATTTGCGGAATCTGCGGAGTAATATATTTTAATTAAGGATTAATTAAAAATAATGGGAATTTCATTTCGCCTGGCAGAATCCGTTTAGATTTTAGCACACGTCTGCTTGGGAGTCTGGTAGGAAGGCTCTGTGTTACGATTCCCGCAGATGAGAGAGGCACTCCTGTGTTTATCATCTTGGAACCCCGTTCCGGGAGCAGAGGGAATATAAAGGGGGTAAAATTCTCCCTCGACTTCCCCATCACCCACCCCTCTTCTTCCCTCCTGTTTGTGATTTTAGGGCTGTTTTGGTATTCTTTATGGTAAAGTAAGTAAATGGCTCTGAGACACGGAACACTAGTTGTGTTGGCAATTATGTTAATGGGATGCTATTAGGCTATGATTCTATATGAGCAATTGGGGAGAAGAAATGCCTTACTGAGAGAGAATGATACAACAGACGTCTGTCTTATTGATATAGCTCCAGTGGTGCTTTCTGCATAATTACACTCGGCCACTTTCTTTAGGTGGGGGAGAGGCCGCTGCATTAGGGAGTGGGGATCAAGGGATCAGGGTAAGGGGTGCCCCCTAATAAATGCACAGAGGACAGGGGAGGGCAGGGCAGACTCTCCTAGCAGATGTATGTAGTGCAGGTAAGCAAAACTTGTTTCACAGAAATCCTCCTATTCTCTTCCTTTTCCTTCTACTGCCTGGAACTAGCCTCAAGTATGGACTGAGTTCTAGATCCAGTAGTTCTTTCTAGAAGTTGAATTCTCGGGAATGTACCCGCTGCCTCTCTGACCTATCTGTGGGCTTACCCTCCTGCCCTTTCCTGAGTTCACACAACAGATCCTGCACTCTTAGGGAATTCACTGCTTGACCTTCAGCCCCAAACATGCTCCCAGCCTTTCAATACTTCCTGCCACCCAATTGGCTGTTGCTGTGGATATGCCCATTTTGGGGCTTTTCCTGGGCCCTGAGGGTCTGGATCTCTGAGACCAGCCCTTTCTGCCTCTCCCAGTTCTCAAGCTGCTGCCAGTATGGAGACTGAATTACCAGGTTGTGCTGTCTGAGGGCTGGAGAGAATTCCTCCTGCATGTTTTGACTGCTTCAAGAGTATGAGGGCATATAAGTCGTGGGCAGTCAGTGAGGAAGCCAGACTCTGCCCTCAAGTGACTGAGGCCCCAGACAGGGGGACTCCTGAGAGCTGCCACCATGGAAAAGGCTTATTTATTTGGTTTTCTTCCCTTACCATAACACACCCTCAGGGAGGTCCAGGGGAAATAGCCTAGGACCTCTTTTAGAGCTGATGGCCTGAGGCTTGCATCTTTAAAGCAAATTTCCGGGGTTGTTTTGATGACTGCCACGCTGAAGAAATGCTGGGGAGGATCCTGGGGGCCAGGCATCTAGCAATTATGCTTCCACACACAATCCCTTTCCAGGAGAATCCCCTGGTGGGAAATTTCAGCACTTCCACTGGAAACCTTAACTCAGTTTTCCCCTTACTCTCATTAAAAAATATGTATGTCAGCTATCCCTCTCTCCCCCACCCTGTGTGAATCCTGTAATTCGTGAATTTAGGGGAAATCTACCTAGAAGCACTGCTGTGATGGCCTTTCCTTGTAGGCATCCTGACATCTCAATAGCCAGCTGACTGAAGGCACTGGGGTCAGGATTGAAAGGAAGATGGGGTTGAAGCTGAGTATATCGACACCACCCAGAGCAGGGGAGAGAAAGGGCTTTTAGAGTGACAGAGCGTCTCTGGGCCAGAAAAATGGAGAAGGGAGCAAAGCAGAGAGAAGACAGAAGGGGACAGGACAGGGTGTCCTGCGAACCAAGGCCTGGGTGGGATAAGACTGAGGGGACAGTGAACAAAGCGGGTGGGGAGGATCCGAAAGTGGTTCTCTTTCTGCCCGTGTCCGTGTGCCTGCCTGTATGCACTTTGCAAAGGCAGCGGTGCCGTATCTAATGCAAATGGAGAAAATGCAGTTTCTGGTAAGTGTTCCCTAATAAATAACATCAAGTCTTCTTCCCTATCAGCCGGTGACATCCCGCATTTCTCTTCCCTATGCGCCAGCCCAAGACATTTAATGATGTGGTGCTCCTTATGGGATGTGAGGTCCATGCTAATATCACCACTGTCACAAAATGGTGGGAACAGCTTCAGCCCGGCTCAATTATCCCGCACCGACAGAAATCACAAAATAAATGTATATATCTTTCAAATGCACAGATAGTCTTTTTTTAAGCCAGTGAAGTTACTCTTGTTTTTTTTTTTTCTTTTCTTTTCATTATGTAGAGATTCGTCCAGGGCTTGTTCTTGGTCGCTGGAGGATTTCATTAACGGAATGAAGTAAAAATAATCAATTTCAGATGTTCCCCGTGTTTGTGGTAATGGTCTCTCTAACAATTCTGATTAGCTGTGTGAGATGGAATTTTTCTTTTAAATTACTGCACGTTGACATTAAATATGGGCAAAGTTTTGAGTGTGCGTGCATGCGTGTGCGTGCACTCGCTCCCTGCCAGCCTGGTGCCTGCCTGGAGCTGGCCAGGGGTTTCTATTCATCCCTGCCCTCTCCCTCCACTGTTTCACCACTGGCTTCATGTTTAATTTCCCCTGTCGTAACCCTTTTCCTTCATCAGGACGGTTTCTGAAAGGCTGTTCTCTGTCCTTTGCTCTCTCCTCGTAAGTCTGGGCCATTTCTGGGAACATGTGTGAAAGACTGATTTTTTTTTTTTCTAAGTGGTGGGGGAGGGTAGAGAAGCTGGTTAAATCTGCATTCAAATCAATAGAAAGCCGCTCCGCTGTCGGAGTGAAGGCTTTCTGTGAGTGTGAGTGTCTGAAGCCGCTGTATATATTACCCCAGTATCTTTGCCAACCCACTGGGAGCTCATCAGAGAGTGCTGGCTTGCCCATATGCCTTACCTGGCCTTTCTTCCCCAGACCCCCTTGTACTTTCAAAGAATGAATAAATTAAACTGAAGAGAGTCCACAGTGGATTTTCCATTATTAATATGTTTCTTTTTATTTATTTTTCATGTATTTTTGTTACTCTGGCTGTTTTTCTTTCTTTCCTTTTCTCTTTGCTCTCTTATTCCCCTGTCGACATATCAAATGTACAGCCCTCCCCCCAAGATGAACATGCATCATGATTTCTCTGCAGCCTGTGTGTGACTCTCCGGAGATGCTCACAGATGTAAACACACTAGAGAGGGCCACCGCATGTGTGAATTGTTTGTACTTTTTCCCTTTGATAAGCTGTCATCCGTGGGCTCTGCTCAGGGATTTGATTCCCGTGCTCTCTCGACCCCATGGAAGACATTAAACACCGCCCAGACCCCTTACTCTGCCTCTGTCTCGGAACCTTTCACTCTCCTTTAATGAGAATTTCTCCTAATTATTTCAGTGGCTGCAGCAGAGGGACCGCAGTGTACTTAGATCTCGATACTGGGACGTGACTGTTATGCTGATAAAGGCAAGAGATCAATAATTTAGGCCCCAGCTTTAATGGCAAAGCTGAGAGCTTAAGTGTCTGCATTCAGGTTGAGTCTTAGAGGTTCTCCGAGTATTAATGATTTCCATAGGATTCTCTCCCCCTTCTTCTTAAGCTGCAGCTGATCGGCATTCTTAGACCTGCTAAATTGCATTTATAAAAAGATATTTGCCTCATCTCTTTGAGCATATGTCTGTATATCACATAAATGTGCAGAAGCATGCTCGTGCATCTTGTGTGTACCTCTGATCATTCTCAAATGTGTATGCACACGTAAGTACAGATAGATTTCTATTTTTGTTCTGATCTGGGGAGTGTCCTCAGTCCCATTGTCTTGGCTTTTGGGTTACCCATGATTTGTCCTCTCTAAATTCATCTGGTGAATGTGCAGGCACTTCAAAGGCAGGGGTAAAATGTCATCCTTTGCTTTCCTTCTTTTTTCTTTTATTTTCTGTCCGATTTCCCCCACTGTCTTAAAGCTACAATTGTACTCGACGGAAGGGGGCAACACCAAAGCACTGTGTTCACTCAGATGTGGGCGTGCATGTGTGTCTAATAAAATTCCCAGTTATGGACGGGGTCGCTCTTTGGGGAATTCCAGCAAAGCTATCCTGGTCGGAACAAATTCATACGATACATACGTACTAACGAGACAGATAAATGCTGTGAAAGTGATCATAGTATATGACATATTTTATAATTAAGGTTGAAAAGGAAAAAAAGACTAGCACAGTTACGGGATTTTCTTGGAAGATTAGTCCCTGGAATGTTCATTACTTACCATAATGTAACGTTGTAAATAAGTAATCAGTGCTTTTCCTCAAAGGGTCCAGTTGGCTGGGGAGCACCTGAAAAGGGGAGTACAGCTTGTCGTCCTGTGAGTCCAAGTTCCAGGGCCCACCGCTTCTCTGTACTTTTGTCAGCCCAGCCTCTCTGGCATTTTTTTTTTCTTCTGGAAAAGTTACTGACATTTTTAAGTTGTCTTAAGACACTAACCTCCTATGAATCTGCTTATATTCTGGCATTGTAAATTCAGGAGAGAAAGCATTTCTTTCAACCCTAAACTTGCCAACTGGATGGAACCTTTAAGAGTGTGGTGTGATTTCAAACTGATCTTTCAGCATGTGCTGCACCCAGCCACTAGGCGGCAAAGCGACAGACTTGTGGTTTGCAAGTTCTTCAGAGGAGTCTGTTCTCATCCGCTGCTCCGAAAGCACAGCCGTAGGGAAGGTTCAGAGGGGGCTTGAATAACTATCGCTGTTGTGGGAACCTGGGGCACAGAGATGAAGTGACTCCGAGCTGAAAACAAGACATGAGTACATGTCGTTTCCAACAATGAAACGGTTTCCCCATCCAGTTGACCTTTCATCGATGGCAGGTTTTGTTCACCGTTTAGCCATCGGTCACTGCTCAGCTTCTGTCTCTGCTTTTCAAGTTCCTTAAGGTCGGGCCTTCCTAATTTCACAGGAGACAGCATTGTTTTTGTGTCCCTAAAAAGCTTAGTCCTAGAAGCAGATTCCCTTGCATGGTATGAAGTCTGGTTATCTTAGTGTCCTGGCTTACACATGAACAAGGAAGAAGGAGGAGTTGAATGCTAGCCCAAAGAAACCTAGCATCTTTGTGTTTTCACTACTCTTCTAGTTGATTCTCTGGCTTAGCTATACATAGACTTAGTTTTCTACCCGCGTTCTTGACATTGCTCTGCACCACCAAGGTCACCATTGCTTTGCTGGATCTGCTTTTTGGTAATTGCCAGCAAAACCTTTTGCCAGTTGAGAGAGAGAGAGAGAGCACCTAGGGACTTGGGTTGAAAACTAGGAGTCGAGGAGTCCTGAGAAAACTATAAGTAGGCATGGAATGTCCTGGATAATTCTGTGGTAGAGGAATTAATTCTGAACCACTAAGTACCATTAAGAAGTTGATGCCAACTAAATAGGCAGAAAGTTTTACAGATGCTGCTAGAATTTAGAAACCACTCAGTGCCGTAGCTTCAGGGGAGCAAGACTACTAACTCTAACAAACTGGAGCAAATGAAGAAACACTTGAGTCTGAATCCCCTTGATCTTGGAGGCCACTGTCTCTTGGCGAATGGAGACCATAGATGATTCTGGTTTAGTCAGAGAAGGAAATCACAGGCTCGCCCACCTGAAAGGCTCTTTAATCTTGATGGAATGATGTTATGATTTTGTGGTACCCATGAAAGTAACCCCTGCATTTGAAATGGTGCTTTGTAGTTTACTAAATGCTTTCACATCTATATCCCTATGTGATCCTCCAAACAACCCTAGGAGATTGGTGACGGAAATACAATTAACTGTACTTTAAGATGAGGAAACTGAGATTGAGAGGTCTAGAATGGCTTGTTTAATGTCACACAGCTGGTAGATGGCAGAGCCAGGATACATTCTAAGTTTTAATTCTTGGTCTTAAGCTGGTAGGTGATGTCATCAGATCCCTCCCCTAGGAGTTTGGTGAAAAAATTGTAAAACATTTCATCCACAGAAATGGAATAGAAATCAAGATTCCCTTCTAGGTCTTTTCTCTACCTCTGGCATCCAACCTTTGGCACAGAAAAGAATAGGAAATTTCTTCCTTGTATTATTCATTTAAGAATTATTAATAGTAATAGTCATCGTTCTCTGCCTTCCTAGCTTCTCCCTGGTAGAGACAGCAGTCTCTGCCTGATCCAGCCCCCACCCCCCATCCCCAGTCCCCCCATGCCCAGCACTGCTCAGACCAAGCCAGCCGGAACCAGATCTAGCAAGCTGGTAGGGGCTTTCCTTGTCAATAAGGCATCAGGAGCTATTCTGATGTACACCACACATCAGGCCGCCCGCCATTATGAGGGCTCCATGCATTTTACTGGCTTTTCCTTTCATGTTCTGTCCTTGTAGATGCTAGATCCTTTCACTTGGTATTACTCATAGCATCATGAATGAACTCCAGACCCCCATCTGACACTAAGGGCGAACTGCTGTCTTGTGTTATATCCCGCTGGACTTGATTGAATGAAAACTTTAAGCAGATCTTGGTGGAGGTTGGACTTGAGTTTTCTTTTTTTTTTTTCTTTTTTTTTTTTTTTTTTATTAATGTTATGATAGATTACAAGCTTGTGAGATTTCAGTTGTACATTTTTGTTAGTCATGTTGTGGGTACACCACTTCCCCCTCCGTACCCTCCCCCCACCCCCCCTTTTCCCTGGTAACCACCGATCAGATCTCCTTCTCAATATACTAATTTCCACCTATGAGTGGAGTCATATAGAGTTCGTCTTTCTCTGACTGACTTATTTCGATTAACATAATGCCCTCGAGGTCCATCCACGTTGTTGTGAATGGGCCAATTTCGTCTTTTTTATGGCAGAGTAGTATTCCATTGTGTATATATACCACATCTTCTTTATCCAATCATCAGTTTCTGGGCATGTAGGCTGGTTCCACGTCTTGGCTATTGTAAATAATGCTGCGATGAACATAGGGGTGCAACGGACTCTTGAGATATCTGATATCAGGTTCTTAGGATAGATACCCAGTAATGGGATGGTGGACTTGAGTTTTCTATATTTCATCTAGGTATATTAGTCAGCTCAGGCTGCCATAACACAGTACCATAAACTAGGTGGCATAAACAGCAGTCACTTATTTCTCACGATTCTGGAGGCTGGGAAGTCCGAGATCAGGGTGCCAGTAGATTTGGTTCTTGGTGAGAACCCTCCTCCTGGCTTGCAGACAGCTACTCTGTTGTTGTATTCTTATATGGCAGAGAGAGGGAGCTTGGTGTTTCTTCCTCTTCTTACAAGGGCACTAATCCCATCACGAGGGGCTGCACCCTCATGATTTCATCTAAATCTAATTACCTCCCAAAGGCCCCACCTGCTAACCATCACACTGGGGGTCAGGGCTGCAACATATGCGTTTTGCGGAGACACAAACATTCAGTCCATTACACTAGGGTTTGGTAATGCCATGTTTGTAAATGCCATGTTTGGTGTGGTTCCATTTCTGCAGTTGGAGTCTGGTAACCTCTCACCTTCTTTCCCTCAACAGGACCTCTCCCATAATGCCTTGCTGTTAGGACTGTGCTGTTTCCTTTTGGCATAAACTTGTGCAGTGTGCAGACTCAGTCCCCTCACCCCAGTTCTTGAGCCCACCTTGACAGAGAAAGCTGGATCAAAGTAGCTCACTGCACAGAGGGGAACAAGAAGGAAAAGGAGGGGTTTTGTATTCTCTGTGCTGCCATAGATCAGTCTTTGGATCGCCTGGGTACACCAGAGTCTCCATGGGCCCATGAAGTGTTTTTATAATCATGCTGAATTCAATCAGCCCAAATGCGTGGACTTCCACTTTCAATTTCTTCTCTGTTTTCAGATCCCTCCTGAAGAAGCCAATGCCTTGGGGTATTGGATTTGTGTAGTAGAAGTTGATTAGGGCTGGCTCTAGACCAACAGAGACTGGAACTAGGGTGAACCAAGGTATGAAATTAAAGTAGGCCAAAATGTCAAGCCAAGATGGCAAGATGAAGAGACAGGATTATAAATGAAAGTGGAAACTAGAGCACGCAGCTGAAGCAAGCTGGTTCCTAAGGATAGGAGCATACAAAATCTTAAGCCCTGGAGCTTGGCTGCCATGGGTGTAGAGTTTATGGTCGAGGGCTTTTTTGGCTCAGACACCAAGTCTTGAAATGGATTATAGTAAAATGTTTAAGAGGACAACCTCTGGGGCAGCCCCGTGGCCGAGTGGTTGGGTTCGCGTGCTCCGCTGCAGGCGACCCAGTGTTTCGTTGGTTCGAATCCTGGTGTGGACATGGCACCGCTCATCGAGCCATGCTGAGGCAGCGTCCCACATGCCACAACTAGAAGGACCCACAACAAAGAATATACAACTGTGTACTGGGGGGCTTTGGGGAGAAAAAGGAAAAAAATAAAATCTTTAAAAAAAAAAGAGGACAGCCTCTGGAGTGGGACTCCCTGGGATCAAAGCCTGGCCTCTCAACTTGCTAGCTAAGTGATGAGGTTTTTAATGTCCTGCATAATATGTGTTAGCACTGTTGTTTTCTTCAAAGATCCCTGCCTGACTCACTTCCTAGCTGCCAAGTGTTCCTTTTCCCAAAGCTTAAACCTTGACCCATATGCTAGGGACTGAGGTCTGCCTTTAAATGGACATGCTGCCCTGCAGTATCCTCTCTACCCAAAGCAGTGACTGCCTGGGTGTTTTTGTTTTTGCATAAGACTCTCATGTCAGGCTCATCTGATCACTGTCATGCCCATTTGGACACTCCAATAAGGATTCTTAGCCTACTTTCTACCCTTTGCCCAGCTAGAAGGTATTGGTGAGGTCTCTTTGTGACTAATAGCCAAGCCCTCGTGGTTTATGGCCAGTGAGAATGTCTTCCATGCATATACTACTTTACAGTTCACAAAGTACATTTATTTGCACTGTTTATTTGCAATTTGTTAGGTGCTATGGGGTCCACAAAAAAGTGTAAGAACTGATCTCTGCCTTAGTGGGGCTTCCAGTGTTTGGGAGAATAGACTCAAGTACGTAAACTGCAGATAATAATGTTCAGTGAAGTTGTTAATGAGGTGTCATGGATTAAAAGTACAATGATACTTCAGAGACAAAAGCAGTGGCTTAGAGTTCATGGTAATTAGGGTTGGCTTCATAAAGAAGAGCTGGGGGTGTGATGAGGTAATACGAGGGAGGCCCAGGGGGTAGGAAGAGGGGTCAGTGACAAGCGCCAAGGAAACATGGAGGGAGGAATTAATTTGGCATGGGAAGGGGGTGACAGTGAGGAAACTGGCCTGTCTATTGAGTAGGATTTGGGTTAGAGTAGGATAGTGCTGCAGACTGAGTGTTTGTGTCCTCCCAAAGTTCATATGTTGAAACCTAATCCCTGATGTGATGGTATTTGGAGGCGGGGACTTTTGGAGGTGATTAGGTCATCATTCCTCATGAATGGGATTAGCGCGTTTATAAAAGGGACCCCAGAGAACTCCCTCGCCCTGTCCATGTGAGGACACAGCGAGAAGACGGCCACCCGTGAATCAGGAAGCAGGCTCTCACCAGTGACATCTGCTGGCACCCTGATCTTGGACTTCCCAGCCTCCAGAACTGTAAGAAATAAATTTCTGCTGTTTATAGACTGATGGCTACCAGTCTATGGTATTTTTGTTGTAACAGCCTGAATGGACTAAGACAGACAGGATGAGTAGGGTCAGATTATGGAGAGGAGGCAAAAGGAATTTAAAGTAGATAGTTCACATATGTATTTTGTCACTTAATTCTCCAACAACCATGTCCATTTAGTAACATTGTCTCCATTTATAGAAAGTGTACGTGGTGGTGTGCACCCACATCTGTCTAAAGCCATGCTCTTTCCAATTCAACATGGTGCCTCACATTCAAGGCAGGATTGTAGGCTTGATGTGGTTGGTGGTGGGAAACCATTGTGGGTTTCCTACAAAGGAGGTGTAAGTGAAAGGGGATAACTAATGAAATTGTGTACTGCCATGCATGTTTCTGTTTATATAAGACAAGGAAATGCTTTGGTGGAACATATAGAGGAATCACAGAGGCAAACCTGAATGTCAGATTATGAACTCAGCTCCCAAGATCTGCATCCTTTCTCCATGGACCAGAAACAGCCACTTCGTTTGTATCTACACAGTGCTCTCTCTGCATTACAGCTAGCATAAAATGCATGATCCTTCTTGGGTCTGTATCTTTACAATTTATGATGCTTTCAGATTACCAAACACAATTCATTTGGCAATGAAAGAAAATAGTTTTGTTCTATTGCCCTCCGTGTGTGGGAAATTGCATTTTTGATGAGCAAAGCTGTTGGCCTTCTGCACGCAGCTGGTTGAGAACATGAGCTGGTGGCCAAGGCCTCGAGTGAAAAATCTCAGGAACCAGTTACACGTCTGCCACAGCCCATATAGCGGAAGCAGGTCCCATCCCTGTGATACTTTAAGCTATGTTTTGTAATCTGTTGGTTTTAATTAGCCAACGTGTTCACTAATAATTATCCCAGGGAAATAACACCTTCTTAAAGAAGAAGATGCATTCCTGTGATAGATTTTGTTGTCAGAAAGTTTCTAACCAAAGACTGAAAAGATGGGAGGCTTGGGGATGTGTTCCAGGTTCTCCTTATAACTGTGTGTGTGTGTGTGTGTGTGAGGGAGAGAGAGAGAGGGAAAGAGAGGAAGAGGGAGAGAAAAAGAGAGAGAGAGAAAGGAGAGAGAGAGATGGGGAATGTTGAAGGTAGGATTCTTCTCAACTCTGATGGTTTTTTTAGATGAAAGGGGTTTTAAGCAACCTGGCTGTCTGTCACTTGTTGGGAGTTGGGCAAAGAGGCTCATAGGAAGAGAGACAGTTTCTGCATCTTCTCTGGAGGATGAGTTCTTGTTTATTCCTATCCAAGACATTAGTTCTCCTCTCTGGTAATCTGTATGGGTGACACGTGGAGGGGAAACCTTTTTCTCAGTTACCTCTAAACTCACCAATGGGAGACTTTTTATCTCTTAGGACTTCGTGAACCCTTCCGACTACCAACTCAGCACTAAGGAGACCAAAATTAAGGGTACCGTCTCCGCAAGCCCTTCCCTTGCTGCCAGTCTGCAGGGTAGTTTTATGAACAACTGTTTTTTCCACTGACATCATCTGTTAATCAGGGCTTGTTGTATTCCACCTTCCAGGGGAGACCTGTCTGGAGGTGAGAGGAGCTCTACGGTCATTTTAATTTAGATTTATCTGAGATTGCGCAGAAATCATGTAAATGGTGAGGAAACTATCCTCACATAGACATGGAGAGAAAAGACAAAGCCAAATTCTACATCTATCTTGTTGTATTGAGACCAATGTTTTGAGAAATGGGCTTGCCAATGAATATAAAAACCATCTATAGGTTTTCCTCCCACTATCCATCTTCCCCCTAAAGGTTGCATGGGTTTCCACACTGTTAATTAACCGCATCAAATAATTTGTTTCCTGGGCTGGGCTTTTTGTTCAGTGGATGAATTATAACCAGGCAGAAGATGACGGTGAGGGGATGGAGGACGAAGAAACCCTTACCAAACTCTGTTGGCACTTTGAAAGGGCTCACATAGTTAATGAGGCAGGCAAGGAGACAGCCTGCTGCTACGGACACTGCAGAGATGGATGGCCACTGTGGGGCTGTCAGGACTTAGGGACCTCAGTGAGAGACGCTAAAGACATGAGAGAGTTGAAGGGCTCTTTTGAAATAGGTGATGGGACACGGTGTGCGTGGTCATCTGGGCATTTACTACAAGCAGACAGCCCTTTTGGACCTTTTCATTTATAAGATCCCACGCTGAGATCATCAGACTGTCAACCACAGTGAAAAATCCAAAATTATGAGATCTGAGACCTAATGTTGATTTTTTTAAAAAAAGTCAAAACAGGTTGTATTCATTTAATTATTATCTAAATAATTAAAAGACAAAATTTGCTATTATTTTATGTTTTGTTGTTTTCTAAATTTACCCAGAGGACAGTCCCCCGCCTGTGAATAGCCCGATAGGTTTCCATAAATGTTTCTGTTCTCATTTGGTCTTTGTAACCGCCTACAAAGTGAAGTGAAGTAGGTTCCAGGACTAACACCACGGATCTCGCCCCATCTTAAAGATGGCAAGTCTGACGTTCAGAGACAGGAAGTAATGGGATGGAGTTCACAAATTATGTGTGACTCCAAACTCCTGCTCTTTTTTTAAACATACTGATGTGATCTTAGTTGGACTTAGGGGTTGTCATCGGAAATACCAGTGACCATGTGAAATTAATGGGTGGTTTCTTCCTTCCTGGTGGGAACAAGACTGCAGAGTAGGGCAGACTCATTACTCCATCCCATGTGGAAATCCGGCTCCTACCTATGTATTGATAGTAAAGTGGACCTAGATGGTTTAAAGAAAGCTTGTTTCCAGGCAGATGGGTCCGGCAGATGCGTCCAGCAGATATTCCATAAGGAGTTAGAAATTAGTTACTAAAAAATTATTTTCTAGAAGATCATAAAGCAAACATTTATGATATTCATTTGCCTTTTGTGTTTTGTTTAAGCAAAACCCCTAAGCTTGTTTTTGAGGCATCTGAAAGAGGACATTAACAATTTTAGAATTACAGATTCGAAAGGGATCCAATTTTAAACTCCTACCCAGTGGACCTACCAGGACTTACAGCTACCACAGGGCTGGCTAATGTCATCTGGATATTGTCTAAATAACTTCTAGAAATCAGTGGTACGATCACAGAATTTTTCTATCTTAAAGGAGCCTTCGAGATAATTATTATTTAACAAAAAGCCATTAGGCTATTATATACATCAAACAGGCTGTTTTTTCTCTTGATGAACTGACTGTGCCTCAGTGAAACTTTCCCCTCATCTGTCTGAGGTCTCCCCGTGGACACAGTGTAAAACAAATCCATCGCTCTTCTGCACAAAGGCTGCTCAGATATTTGAAAATCATTATTTTTTTCCTCCTTCATCTTCTCTTTCCTAGGCCAAACACTCTCAGTTCCTTGAGTTTCTGTGTGTTATTTATACTTTCTTTATTCTCAATTTACAATTCTACAGACATTTCTAGAGCACCTACTATGCATGAGTCTGGCATTTTTAAAAATTTAAACCTTTTCTTTGCAATATGAATTATAACCTGAGAACTAGGGGAAAGAAAACTGATTGTGTTCTTTTCCTTTGTGTTCACATAATAGAAAAGGAAATGTGTATGTGTATACCTACATACATACGTATATACGTATACATATATATTTTAACCATAGGGAATGAAAACTAGAAATGAAATAAATGAGAAAGAAGTTGAAAAGTTAAAAAGGCATTTAAAATAAATCATTTGACTTTTGATGGTTTAAAATATTAATTGTGGAGTTAATTATATCTGCCTGGTAGAGACAGAGCTGTTCAAAGATACATTACAGCTGATTGTCAGGCCTAGATGCCTGGGAGGAGAGAAACTCGGCTTCAACAGTCTGTTGACTCTTGTTCCAGATCCATACTTAGAAAGTAAATGAAAACTAATTTACAAAAAAGATGCATTCATCTAAACTCTGCTATTCTCAAAGTTTTGATCTTTTGTCCTGGGGAACTCAGGTTTATCTTTGTCTTTACCAGTAAAAATATTTACTCAGAAGTAAAGAAACTTATTAAATAAGTTAATAGCATAAAGACGACTTCAGGAGGAATGTTTTAAGTATTCAAGCTAACAAGATAGCACCTTTAAGTTTTTCGTAGTGTGTAATGTAAGTATTCAATAAAAATGTATTGGTATGTCACTTACACACAAAGGTAATATACTTATAATACAAATCTTTTTTAGATTTATGAAAACAGATGTGATCTACCAAGGATATTGTAGCCCCGATGAAAGTAGAAGGAATCGTCCTACTATTCTTTAACGTACTGTCGTAGACAGCCATCCCTAATTCAGACAGGCCCTTCTGGCTGTTTGAATTGGTCAGAAAATGGCATGTAAATTGCATTTTGGAATCACTCACTTTCTTTGGAGGTGTGTGGAAAGAAGAGTGGTTTTGGTACAGCTCTTCCTGGACCCACAGGAAGGACCTATTCATCCATTCATCTCCCCATCTGTCTGTCCATCTATCTGTCCATCCATCCATTGAATAAATATTTATCGAGCATCTACTAGATGCCAGACACTG
This sequence comes from Equus caballus, assembly GCF_041296265.1. Taxonomy (NCBI): domain Eukaryota; kingdom Metazoa; phylum Chordata; class Mammalia; order Perissodactyla; family Equidae; genus Equus; species Equus caballus. The sequence goes on along the minus strand of NC_091688.1, from coordinate 30,144,980 downwards.
TTCTCAGTGCTTGTAATACATTAATAAACGAAAAAAATTCTGACCTCAGTGAACTTTTATTTTAGGACTGATGACTTTTAGTTCATTCCTTTTAGTTGCTGTTTTTTGGTCAGCTATCAACTCTGCCCATGAGCTGGATACTTCCAACTTAAAAAGACAAAAACAAAAACTAAAACTAATCATGTGCCCTAAGGATAACCAGGTTCCGGGTTCTGCTCCTTATTTTTCTTCTACTATTAAGTAGCCACCTCCTTCCTCAGGCTGCTGATGGAGTTGGTGGCTGAGTAATCAGGCCAGTGTGCCCTGCGATATAAATCCTGGGAGTCACTGTCATGGCAGAGTCCATCATAGATGGGATGGAATCTCTCCCTGGGAAACAACTTGAATTGGAGGAAGGGAATTTTTTCCTTTCCCCTTTTGCTCACCTCACAGGGATCCCTTCCTTGCAGGTAGAATCATTGCAAAGACAGAGCAGCTCTCAGTGGTGTCAAGCTCTTTTCTTCATTCTATTTATTTTCCCCATATGCCGGTTCTGCTTAGAACCCAGGCTGTGAGGTTTTTGATGTGGAGAGCTGTTCACTAAACATGTGCTGAGGAAAGGATAAAGGGAAAGAAAGCCTCTAAGAGAGTGGGGATTCTACCACCATTGACGAATTTTGGTTTAACACTCAAAGTCGCCTGATATACATCAGTAGGCAGATAATAACTTACATTTGCATGACCCTCTGTCAGTCAATAACATTAGCATTTGTGTCATGGTGTACAGCGTTCCAGATATCATATCAGGTGTTCTCTCATTTGATCCCCATCAGGGTGCCCAGAGACAGAAGACATAGCCCTGGTTTAGAGAAAAGGAAACCCAGGATTCCAAGGAATTTGCCATAGGTCGTATAGAAAGTGTTCAAAGTAAGACTGTGATGCCAAGGCCAGTACTCCTAACAGGCTGCATTGTTTCGCCTCTATTATCTTGACTCACGCAATAAATGAGATAGCCAGGGTTCATGTCATTATTTTCCATATGTTACAAATGAGAGAACTGAGACTGGAGAGGCTAAATGCTTTGCTTGGCATTGCATACATGGTGGTAGAATTGGGATTCAAATCCAGATCATCTGAATCAAATCTAAGTCTTTCTGCTGTATCACCTTGCTTAATGTGTCAGGAACCAGCACCCCACCTCCCAACACACACACACACAGACACACAGACACACACACACACACTTTTAGTTTGGATCCATCCCTAGGTGAGCTCGTTAACCACTGCTGCACTCGGTCCAGAAACTTAATGTAATGGTAAAATGAAGTTGTGTGTTTGATGCGTGCTTGTGTTATTGTAATGTGCACCTCTTTCTTCTTTTTAGTATTGATGGAGGATCACTTTAAGATTTATTGTTTTTCTTAAGATTTCTTTCCTGTTTTTTATGTACAGAATATCTAACAGCTAGACTTAGATTTAAAACAGCCGTGTGAATATCCTTGTGAATTCCTCAAGCTCAAGCATACTGTTTGCTTTTTGTAGATGAATCAATAGATAGAGCTACCTATCTCTGGCAGATAGCATTATCATCATGTTTTCTCTGTTTCTTGATACTTTGTGAAAGTGTTGCAGAAATAAAAGAACTGTCTTTATTCTTTGATCTCTCTTACGCTTTGTGAATTCTGAAAAATTGTGGGAGAACAAAGGAAATATATGCTTCCATGCTTTCCCTAAGTTTTGAGAAGCAGATTTAAAAAATCCTTTAAAGTTTTTAGAAGCCAGAATGGACAGACAATGGAAAGAGGGAACTCGTGTTGTCAAGGCAGGCCAGGATACTTCTGTGACCCAGCCCCTGGGTTGAGAAGACTATTGAGATGTTTCTCTCTGGGTCTTAGATTCATAGACTGGAATGACCTCTCTGGGCATGGAGATGTATGTGGATGTTACTTCCTACAGATAATAAATATGGAAAGAGAATTATCACCCCACACATCCAGAAATTACTTAAACCGGGAGGAGGAGCTTTTCCTCTGAGCTTCCTAAGAGAGAGTCCTTCTTATACCACCTTGTATTGGCAAAAAGAGCTTTGAGGCACCGTGCTTAATAATGGCACTTCTTTGTTCTTGTGCATATGTGCTCATGGACTATATCTTTCTTTTGTCTGCATGCATTCTATAATATAGAAAGTAAATATACTTTATATAACATTTTATAGTTAGGAACCATAACCATGTGGTTAGTCTTATGTGTTGAACTTCAGTAAGAAATAAAGGAAAACTCACTTGTAGATATATTATCTTATTTAATCATCACCACCACCCTAGGAATTAGACAAATTACTAGAGCCAGTTGCTAATTGGGAAACTGAGTCTTAGAGAGGTTCATTGACTTCCTCAAGGACACAGGATATTACACACTGGGATCAAGACTTGAACCAAGTTTTCTGAATCCAGAGTTCCAGCTCTGTTAAGAGATGTCTAATGATCCAAAAGCACTAGCAGGATCTTGCAGTTCTATTCAGACTTTTCTGCAGCCCACTCTTTGAAGGCTTCCTGCCGTCACGTCTGTTCCTGGGAGATGGGAATGGTTTTTCCTATATCTCTCTGCATTCTTATTGTTGTTGTTATTTTTAGTTCTATTTTCATGAAAAATGTACTTTTAGCTCACGAAAATAGCAGAGCAGCAGCTTATCACAGTGTTCCAGAACAGGAGGGTCTTACCTCACCTACAAATTAGGGACACCTTCATGCTTCCTGGAGTGGAAGGAATGCAAAGTCGACTTCCCCCCAGTGGACGTCTAAAGCCAGCAGTCACTCATCTTCTCCCAGATCCCATGCTCTGCTCTTTCCTCCCTCCTCCCTCTTAGAGCCATGAAATAATGCGTAAGTGTTTGTTTCCGCTGCAAAGGAAAGGGCATTCTGGAGACAAGAGGAGAAGTAATATTGATTCTGTATAAGGAACAATGTTAAGACTTTTATAAATATTTTTTCAATTATTACAACTGTTCCATGGGGTATGCATCATCTCCATTTCTCAGAGGAAGAAACTGGGACTTGAGTAACTTTTTTAAAGTTGCACAGGGAGTGAGAGGTGAAGCCTAGACTCAGACCTGTGAGATTCCAAAGCCCACGTGCATTCTGTCTGCACAGGATGCCCTCACTCTTGCTGGAGAAAACCTCTGACCATGGCTTTCTTGCAGCCTTCTGGGTAGAGACCATTAGGTGCCCAACGCCCATGGTGAGTGTCACAGAGTGCAGCACCAGCCAGTGGGAAGAGCCTGGCCTCAGGAGTTTGTCAGGCTTGAGCCTGAATCCTGCATTAGCCATTTACTGGTGATTGCTTCAGCATGGTGCCTAACCTTTCCAGACCTCCATTTCTTCACCTGTAAAGGGAACAGCTCTCTATGGGGTAGGGAACATAAGAGGATTAGATGGGAGAATATTTGCAAAGCCCTAGCTTGGTAGGTGTTCACTAAATGATACTTCCTATTATTATAGTGACTACCATTTTAGTTTTTTCAGATGAAAGTGTTAGGTCACCTGGAACCTGTCACGGTGAACTATTCAACACACAGCCTTTTTGATCTGTGACAGATCTATTTGCCAATTTCAGTCTTTCCACTGCCAGCCATCCAGATCTTACCAGGCTTCTCTGTTTTGCCAGACCTGTCTGGTTCCTTGGGAAGTTTCCCGTGCCCACCTGATGGGAATCAGGCAGCATGAGAAGCAGGGCCAGCTGCAGCAGAGGTAATATCAGGAACAACTGGGCCACAAGCACTTTCCTTAGCTGCTCCAGAATGATTGGAAGGAAGTGTGCGTTGGAAGGATGTCGCAAGGCACAGAGGAATGGTGGTGCTGTGGAGCAGGCAACTAACTAGGCCATTATTACCTCTGGGGCCAGAGTTGGGGGTCAGGGGTTTGTGTTGACACCTGCTTGTGTTCACAGAGGTGAGTCAGTGAGAGAGACAATGTTACCACTTAATTTTTCTGGTCCACTGGGCACAGATCAGGTACACCCTCAATGTTGGATTAGTTTGTTGGACAAATGAGTGATGCATTGACCATTCATAACTCTGGATGCACAAGTGGTATGCGGATCATTTAACATTGATCAGAGTAGCATAGGCACCAGCCACGCAGAGTGGACAACAGCCATAGTGTTGGAGAAGGGTCCTCAAGACTACCTTCTGTGTGCTGGATATTAGCACTTTAGCTGCTGAATCCTTGGAAGGTAGAGGGGACAGACTGGGGCAAAGAGAGTGGCTCTTGGAGGGAGAGAGGTAGGTTAAGGGGCAGCTGTTTATCCCCTGGTATACAAATATTCCAGGATTTGAACCAGTGGTGCACGTGTACTGGTATCTACTGTGTATCAGCCCAGCTTTAGTGACTACAGGGATTTTCAGTGCACTTTGGAATAAAGCCAAAAACGTGCAAGGTTTTAAGAGCATTTTGTATGTCTTATTGGCAATATGAGGTGTAACAGTTATGTAGTAACCATAACCAGCATTGTCTTCTGGTACTTAGTTCTGGGTTCTTTTTAGAATAACATAAATGGAGAAACGGTGGCCTTAGCACTCACTTAAGGAAGAAGTAACTTTGATAAGAACCAGGTGGGTCTCTTTCTCCTTATTGGTTTCATGTTTTTCAGATCTAGCTCTCTCCAGCTGTGCCCTGCCAGGGGCACCTGTTTGAGACCCTTTGTGTTGTGATGCTCCAAGTTACTGCATGAGTCCTGGGCTCTTCCCTTTCGTGACTCCCATGGTGCTCTCTGGGGACTAGTCTTTGTGGCAAAGGCCTTTGTCTGGGGGACGCCTCTTTGCTCATTCTAGGGCCCCTGTGTCGCATGCCATCTTTTCATCTTCATTTTTTCAACTTTAGTCAGGGCTGTATCTTTGAAACACATGTGCATCCACCCTTAGATAGTTTATCATTAACTGCAAATAACTTCAGATAGACTTCAGGGTAGTTATTTACATTATTATAAAGGATTCCTCAGTTTGAAGTATTCGCTAGCTGGCTGCTATTAAGTAGAGAAATTCTCTGGTGTATTTGAGTGTGTATACAGATCAATAACAGCTTGAAAGAGAGGTTTGGTGCATTGCTAAAGAACTTTTAGCTAAAGGTGAAGATGCGATCAGAAATAGAGATATAAACGCATAACAGTTACTGAAATTTGTTTAGTCCTCTAGCTTTGCAAAGCTCATCACACATTTTCTCTTGTGATATATGAGATCTCCAGCCCTGATCCTTTGCAGGATGGAAACACTGCCACATACATTTCTACTGAGGAATGAGGTGGCTGGAAATTGCCACCATGAGCCCCTCCAGTTGCACCAGGGCCACGACCTCTTATGAATCCATTTTTAAGGTCTTCATCGATGGCTCGTGACCCTGTCTCCATCCTCCCATTCTTCTCCCAATATTTACCTTTCTAGATTTCAAGGCTTTGCTCTTCTCCCTTAAATGGTTCACATCCTCAGATTTAGGCCAAGAAAAAATAGGATTTAATTTCCTTCCCAAACTCTTGTGTGGAGCATTTCTTGAAGATTGCAGTAGTGCAAGGCTGGGTATTCCCTGAAGTGGCCCCTCATGTCGCCGTCCGACTGAGGAGTGGCAGGCTGGCAATCCCATCTCCTCTCCTTCCTGCTTTCCCCACCTGAGAAGAGTTGTGCAGGCTGGAGGGTGGAGCCGTGCCTCCCGCTGGCTCCGTGGGCCGCCTGGAGAGCCAGCGACCTTCCTCCGGGGCTCCTGATATCGAGCTGGGGAATGAGTAATTGGGACTCGCCAAAGTGTTTAAACACCAGAATTGAAATTAATGTCCCCTCATTGCTGGCTACGCTGACAATACATTACAGCAAACACCTTCCCAAAGTGAAATGAATGTTTGTTTATCCTCATGAAATATACATCAAAACATGTTGGTGGAAGAAGCCCTAATGAGGAAAGGGGCCAGGTTTCCTGTTAATTTCAGGCGAATAGTTAACGGAAGTGGAGGGTTTTTTCCCTTTCTTTTCTTTTCTTCTTCTTTTTTTTTTTAGAATAACCTGTCCACAGCTGTGTATCTAGGACATTAATATGGGTTTAATGAAAACTCCAGTTGATCTGTCCAAAGATATTGATGAGCACTGCCCAGCCGTATTAATCATCTCCTTGAGGGAGGAAATGAAGGGAATGGGCGAGCAGGTTTCTGTCAGATGCCAATCCCGATGAAGAGATGTGAAAAAAAAATTTTTTTTAACCCTCCACAGCTACATCCATTTCCTGGGACGTCGGTGGGGCCAGGAGGGAATAAGAAAGACCCATGACAGCACAGGAAATTCTGGGGCACATGTAACGTTAAATCATTAAGCTTCTGCCAATAAATCCATTACTGTTAATTATATTGAGATGGCCAACGATCTGCTGACAATATTCCTTCATTGATTTTCATTCGCAGTGAATCGATGTTCTGGCTTTATTCTCTTTGGTGTTTTCATGCTTTCGTATCTTTCTCCCGCTCCTCATCTCTTTCTCCCCACGCCTGGCTCCCCACACGCATCCCTCGCCCTTCCCCCTTGAGCTTTTGCTGTAATGCAGTTCTCCTCTCGCTGGTGATACGGTTCTCTCCCTAAGTGCCAAATGTTTCTTGATAGGAACAAGCTACATTTCTTTATGGCTTATGGCAAACTGCCTTGATTACTTCTACTGCTGTACCCATTATGTGAATTAAATATGTATTCAGTTGCATGCTGCTTGTGATGTTATTGCAGGGTGACATATGGTACTGACTCAATTAGAATGAAACTAGCATTAGATAACCCTTCTGATTACATGCATCCTGACCGGCTCCTCCTCGGCCTCCCCTCTGTGCTCTCGCGCTCTCCAGTGTCTGCAGGCCGCAGGTTTTCATTATCAGTTATCATCTCCACCACACTGGATGCGGGCTGGGGGTTGGGAAGGGAGGGCGGTGTGGGTCTCTGGGAAAGAAGGCATATCAGACAGACATACAGATGTAAAAGGGTTGGTGGGGAAGGAATATAAAGAGATCTATGCTTGCGTTTGGAATTAACCTTTAAAATTATATTTGTTGGACTTGATCGTTGGGCTGACTGTGAGAAGAGGCCAAAAAGGTCTCTCTAGGGTTGGAAGATAGAAGATCAGAAAAGGAAGGAAAAGAATGACTGTCAAATGACTGTCATGTGTGTGATTAGTTGGTCCTTACCTTGAAAATTATTCATTTTAAAATAACGCTTTTTTTTCTCCTCCCGGTGGAGAGCCAAAACTTAGTCTAGTACCAGTAATACATTTTGTTTTTATAGCACACCTGTGTTCAACATATGTTAATCCATTTGATTCTTGTCAGCATCTCACAGGGCGGGTGGAGCAGGAATCATCCCCATTCTACAGATAAGGCAATGGAGACATGGAGAGGCTACATGACATTATAGTTCAAGGTCTCCAAGTCACTTGGTGGCAAAATGAGGAGGAATCCTTAAGAATGCAAAGGGTTCTGAAGGGTAGATCAAGAATGTGTCATAAAGTGATTGAGAGTCATTAAATCTTTGAAAAATCAAAAACACACAAAAAATAAAGGAAGTATTTTGGGTGTCTGGGTAGGGGCAGTAGTTTCTGGAATATCGTATCCTGACAACACAATTCATACCGGAGAAGCCGGTGTCTAACCTTTCCTTCTGAGGAGAAATCTTCTCTCCTTGATGATTTTCCCCTTGTTTGAAGCTGTTCTAAGCTCCTTTCCTTTCGCTCTTCCTGCTCTGTCACTTCTTCTCGCCAAAGAAGAACCTGGAGACTCGTTCTCTCTCAGTCTCAACTTGACACAGCCTGAGGCCAAGCAAGCTCCCAGTGCAGAGCCGACCCCAGGGTCTGGAAAGAAAGCCTGCTGGCATTCTTGGATTTCCTCGAGGGCTGACAGAAAGGCTGCTGGACCCAGGATTGCCTCACTCACTCTTGCACCACCATCCAATAGGACTTCTTGTCCATGACCAGCTCAAGCCTGCCGGTGTGTTTGAGCATCTGCTATATGTGTTTGCGTGTACCACACCACATGCTATGGGAGATATCAAAAATTTATATGGTCACCGGCCATAGGTAGCTCATTTCTGGGTAGAAAAATAGCATGAGGGTGAAGATAAGTGTGAATAAGGATAGTGCGGACTCAGAAGTGCCATAGATGCACTTATTAATCTCAGCATTCCTAGAATTATGCTGTCGCTTTGCCCAGTACCTTGACTGTAGCAGGCACTTAACAAATATTGGTTGAAGGGATGAATAGGTGAATGCATGAAAGGGATCAGTGTGAACTATGGTAATAATGAGGCAGGTTTTCATGGAGAAGATAAGGCCCCTTATAGATAACATAACCATCTATCCCCATCCTACCACTCCCAATCTACACTCCCATTACAGTAATGATCACTAATTTATATAGCACTTTACCTTTAAAATAACCCTTTCAAGAAACACTAAAAAGATAAACCTGAAAGGAATAAAAATGGTTATCTGTAGAGGCCAGGTATGTGGGGGAGACATATGGGAGAATGGGGGAAAAGGTGGGAGCATGACTCGGCATATGATAATCATAACGTGTATATTGTAGATATATTTTTATATTGTAAATGTATTACCTATTTAAAATAATATTAAAAAAAAAAACTTTCAGGAGCATTCTTCATAGCAACCCTGTGTGTGTGTGTGGAGGGGGCGTTTTTATTAGATTCTAATTTCACATAGGGAAACTAAGGTACAGAGAGGTTAAATAACTTACCCGAGGTCATAGAGTTAGTAAGTGTAGAGTCAAGACTAAACCCAGGGGCCAGCCCCATGGCTGAGTGGTTAAGTTCCTGTGCTCTGCTTTGGTGGCCCAGGGTTCGCCGGTTTGGATCCTGGGCACCGACCTAGCACCGCTCATCAAGCCATGCTGTGTCAGCATCCCACATGGAAGCTCTAGAGCACCTTGCAACTAGGATACACAACTAGGTACTAGGGCTTTGAAAAGGAAAAAACAGAGGAAGATTGGCAACAGTTATTAGCTCAGGGCCATCTTCCTCACCAAAAAAATAAAAAGCATCAAAAAACCTAATATCTTAAAAAAAATGACTAAACCCGTATTGGGTTCTTTCCACAAGAGCACATGGCTTCTCTGCGCCTGAGCCCAACTGTGCTAATCCCCAGAGTGGTGCCTGAGTGATTGGGGCCTTCCCTGGGACCCCTGTCTGCCAGTGGAACTGTGTGTGTACTGAAGTCTCAGCAGGAAGAGAGAGGATGTGGGGCCAGGGACTTTCCCCACTGCCACTGTAACATGGCAGATTTAAACTCCCAGTGACAGATCTGGCTGGAAAAGAAGAAGTAGCTTTATAGCTTGCTGGGAGTTGTGCATTCTTGTGGGCACACCCTCTGGAGCGTGCCCTAAATCTGATCTTCATTGAGTATGCATAGGTGATGGACAGAAGGTTGAAGTCTGCAGGATGAACTCTGAGGTTCTACATTAACTTTGTGATTTAGCCATTGCCTACCTCACTAGGGCTGTGTCTTACCATTTTCTTCTCTCTCTTCATATGCTACAAATATATTGGGTTACCTGCACTACCTAAAATCTGCCACTTTTTTTCCTATACCTTTAAAGGTTGTCTCTTCTCCCAGGAATTCCCTATACCTACCACCCCCCATAGTAAACTACTGCTTATCATTCAAATCCTAGCTGTGGCCTTGCTCGGGTACTCCGACCCAGATCTAGATATTCCTTCTTCTTTGTATTCAATTTGCCTTGTATATGCCTTCATTGTGGCTTACATTACCTAGTCCTTGTAATTTTACTTTTTGCACATTGTTTTATTTTTTACATGTTCATTTTCTCATTGCACTGTAAGCACTTTGAGGTTAATGCCTTTTTACATTTTTCTCCCAATTTATGACGGAGTCGGGTATATCATAGGTGCTCAATAATCATTCATGGTATGCACTAGGGAATCACATGGATACCATTTTATCCTCTGGTCCCAGCATTATCTAGAGGCAGGCAACTTTAGTACCATATCATATCTTGATGGACTAGAGAGAGCCCTAGACTGGGAGTCTGAGGAGCAACTCCTAGCTCCCCCATGAGTGGTTATATGGCCCTAGACATGTTGTATTAAACATATAAACACTCGTTTCCATGAGCATGGTCTACTTGTGGGGCTGTCCTATGAAATGGTTGTTTAGCAAGTTGGAAGATATGTATTGGGAAATATGGAAAATAGGATGTAATAGGTAGGGTGAGGCCCATGTGGTTGGCATGGATAGTGTGGCACTGATTGTCCAGCAGAGGGGTTTAGACATGTGGTAAGAAATGGAGACCCAGTGGTTATGGGAACATGGATGACAGATGCTTAAACCAGATTTAAGGACTTTTAGTCTTAAAATGTGCAGGATGTACTAGACTGGAGAGAGACTGAAGCCAGGGATTTCAGCCAGGAGACCAAAGGACCTGGAGTCTGGGTAAATGAATTGTAATTTGGGAATGAAAAGTATCAGACTGTTTTGAAAGCAAGATTAACAGAGCCTGGTGACCATCTAGATAGGGAGGTAGAAGGAAAGGTATAAGTCAAGGATGATTGAATCATTTGATTCCTTTGTTAATTTGATTCCACAAAAAGTTCGAGGTGGGATATGATTCAGTACAATGAGAAACCAGCAATTAGAACTGTCCCCAAATAGCTGGAGGGTGTGGTCATAGATGCCGGCTTTATCATGTAACTGTAGGAAGTGAAGCGTTGCCAGGACTGTCATGAGGCGTTTGCTGCACGGTGTGCAAGTTTGAACTAGACTGAGATGTGTTCCATCTGTGTCTCTGTGTCTATGTTTAGAGGTTTTCCGTTCTGGTTACTTGGGAGAATGGGCTAGGCATTAAGAAGAAGAAGGAAATTAGGAAAGGGAGGTAATTTGGATGCCAGGTAGAGTTTTGTTCCTTTCACATTGTGGTAGATCTTTCAGTTTCACAGAATTTTGTTTCTGTATAATTGTTGATTTTCTTATTGGGTGTGTCTCTGACATGCATTTGATTTTCTCTCTCCAGAAACAAAGCATGATCTGCTAGAATCCTGCTCTATTTTCAGGTGATTCCAAGGCTTAGCCCTCTAGTTCCCAGGACCTCCCTTCTGGGAGGAGCCAGAGTTTGTTGTGGGCCGGAAAAAATATAGTGGCAAAGAACCTGGGTTTTAGAGTCAGGCTGACCCAAATTTTTGTCCTGGATCCTCCATCTACTGTGTGACATTTGGCAGGTTACCTAATTTCTGTCATGTCTGTTTGCTCAATACTAAAAGTGGAGATCATAACATCACCTACTTCGTAGGGCTTGGGGAAGGATTGTGATAATAACAGCTAATATTAATTTAGGGGTTATGTACAAGGCACTGTGTTATTTACATTCACTATTTCATTAATCCGCCCTGAAAAACCTATAAGGTATATACTGTCATTGTCCCTGTTATATTGGCCAGGACTCTGAGCTTAGAGGGGTTAAATAACTTGCCCTAAATTACCCAGGTAGGAACTGGCAGAGTAGGGATTTGAACCTAGGTTGAATGATTGTAACAACTCAGCCCTTAATAACTAAAAGCTCTGTAGCTTTCCAAAATATCTCTCTTTCTGTGAAAATCTGAGAGCCCTCCAAAGACCGCCTTTCAGATTAATCACGCGTTCTACCATGTTCCTATAACAAAATACGTGTAGCTTTGATTAGCATGTGTGCTATCATTTTTCAACCCTTTTTTCAACCCTTAATTTTAGTCATTTCTTCATGTATCCCTCTCTCTTCACTAAATTAGAAACTTTTGAATACAAGTACTGTGCCTACCTATATAGTTTCCCTCCAATGCCTTCTTTAGACAGAGGCATTCTCACTCTTAATTTATTGGAAAGAAATTAGATGAAAGGGTCACTCTTTCCTTAGGGACACCTTTGGCGCTGTGAGGTCACCTTTGCCTTTCTGTCACCAAAACAAAAAAATTAACACATCAAGGAGTACTATGAGCGGCACTAATGAAATGTGATCGTTTAAAATAATGAAATAATGTCACTTAGTCTGATTATGGTCCTTACGTCACTTCTCCCGACAAAAAATAATCATAAAAGCAGAAGTGATCTTTCCTTCAGTGAGTTGTATTGTTTCCATCTTTGGAATTAAACTAGACAAGAAATGAAGTACCAGGAACCAGTTCCTCCTTGCCTCGGGGCATCAGACACGCTATCTCCCATTTGGCCTTAACTTTTTCTCCCATTTGCCCCTCCGGTTGGAATGCAGGCATTATTCTGAAGCTTTGCGATCATTACCTTCCACAAGCTGGAGTCTGACTTTCCCTTGGTGGAGAGCAGATCTAGGGAAGCGATGTGAGTGAATCCCCAGGGTGCCCGTTATCAAGAGGATTGGTCCCTGAGCTGGTCCTTTTCTCCCTTCTGCCACACCTGAGATGGAAAAAAGAAATTCCACTGCCCCTTGGGTAGCAGTAGAGGGAGAAAGCAAGATTCCCACCTCTGAATGCCTTTAGGTTTAAAACTACCTTTAACTGCTTTAGGTGCAAAGTTGAGTAATAATAATAATTATAATGTTTGGTAAAAATAAGACTGCACAGAGCATTTCAAAGCAATTTTAAACATTGTGCCTCTTATTCGTGCTCTTCGAGAAGCAGCCCCATGCGGTTGACTATATAGAAGGAATTACAGAATTCTTGGGCAGTGTTCAGGGACAGGCCTTTAGGTCTTGTTCTCATTTGGTCTTCTTTCCTCTCGTTCTTTCTTTATTCTGAATGAGTCTCTCTATAGTTACATCTCACCATTCAGAACTCAGTGCCGGCAGCCTTACCCATCTGAAGAAAGGAGGAACAAGGACCTTAGCATAGGAGGCCTCTCTGTGACCAAAAAGGAGCCTCCAGGTACTCAGCCTGTGTGGGTGACTCCTCATAGTGCCCACAGGCCACCACTCGAATCCCCTTTCCTCTTATTTCAAACATGATTCTAACTGTATGGTTGTCTCGTTTCCCAGCCCCTGTCAGGATATCTACATGGCAATCACTCATATTAACTGAGCACTGACTACTGCAGACACGATCCTAAACACTCAGAGTGTAACTCAGGTCATCCTCACAACCCCCCGAGGAGCGAGGTACCACGACTGTCTCCATTTTACAGGTGAGGGCGCAGCACGGAGCGGTTCAGAAACAAGATCCCACACCCAGTAAGTAATTAGGTTTGGCTTCCACGATCTGGTCCCACAGCCCATGTTCTTAACCATCACGCTATGCTGACTTTGAAGAGGAGGCAGTAAAACCACAAAAAGGAGGCTGGAAAACTTAAAAAATCCAGCAGACAGAGTTCCTATACAATAGACATGCAGACTCACAGCTAACGGTGGGCCTGGCTGATAATCGGTATTCGTAATGATAAATGATTTGGGTCATGAAGAGGAAGGCAAATTATGTTCAAGATTATCTATCTATCTATCTGGGTATCTTTCAAAGAAGCTAGATGGAAATATAACATGTTTTTAAATGATTTATATCCAAAATGATGAAAATAAACACAGTTTTGGTAAACCCTCAGGAATATGGAGGCGAGGCAGCTTTCTATAGAGTGATTTATTTCTCAGTAGTTAACATTTTCTTGCCTTTCTGCCTGCTCCTGGGTTCCAGAGTCTCTGTTCCCTGGATGTCTCCCTCGGAACAAAGGTTGTGGACCCATGGACCGCCTCCCCCTCCTTGCTGGACTCTTGCTCCAGAAAAGATGACAAGAATTTATGGATCACCCTAGACGGTGAATGGGGTGCTGCACACATGCTCGACTCTGTGTTGCTTTGCCTCTAGGATGGCAGGTAGAGGGAGCACAGTGCAGTAAATATCAGTCCTTTCGTAACCCACCAGGAAAATGGAAGGGGTGCTGCTCAGGGGATTTGAGAGGAGAGCGGGGAAATGACTTCTTTGTCTGAAAGGGAAATGCCATGGCTGTTCCTTCAGGTCTGTTAAGTGTCTGTTGGGTGAGAAGGACATTCTTCTCTTTGCTTCCACCTCCCCCCATCGCCTTTATTTTTTCTCCCTTTGTAGAATAATATAAAATAAAAAAGCCCAGCAGAAAGGGAGCTGTGATGCTGTCGTCCCTGGCGTTGATGTTATTTATTTTCCTCAGTTGCTGCTCTGGAAGCCCGGAGTTGACAGAGCGGTTTTGTAGAATAGAAACATTATAGACTGTTACTGTCAGAGTGTTAAATGTGATGGATAGAGAAATAGAGGCGAAGGAGGGGACTTAATACTGAGAGCCAGGGTGCTCATGGGAAAATAAACCATCCGCATATAAGAAATGAATGAGGTAATGTGGCGGGAGGTAATGGGCTTTCGCAACATGCCGGAACAGAGATGCTTATTACAGGGTGTGCTTAACCCTTGGCATGCTGATTTCCCTTTGTGGGTTCTAGGGCTTTTCGCCATGTCCCTCTGTGGGAGCATGTGTGTGGCTTTTCTTCCGGCAGGGAAGCAAACGTGCTTAGAGGAGTGGAGACAAACGTGTTCTTAATAACGCTGTATTAGCAGCCTGTACATCAGCACGCCTTGGCGGCTCCTGAGGGGCTCGGGATCCCCGTGGCTGTGTGAGACAGAATGTGCCATGATTGCTGGGTTAGGAGGAGCACCTTGGGGAGCTTAAGACTGTTGATTTCTCCATTGGAGACTTAGGAGGAGTGCTTTGGTTACTTGGGAGAGAAGGAAATTCATGTTAACTTGGCTCCTTTCGTGAGTCCCAAAGAGTCTCTGCCTCTTTATGTAGCCAATGCCTGGCTGTTCACCCAGTGACCAGAATGTGGTGGCTTTGCCGTAAGGTGGGAGGGAGTGGAGCAGATGTGGTCACCTTTATTACCTGTTTGTCAACTACAGTGCATGCTATAGAGGTAATAAGGATGAGCATGTCAGGTGTAGACCCTGCCTCAGATGGGATGATGGAAGGGACCCAGCTAGCCTAGGTGAGTTGGGTGAAGTCAACTAAAAGATGGCCAAGTTCAATGGGCAAGGTGCTGAAAATTCCTTTGCTTTGGGTTCCTGTGATCTTTCCTACCCATCTTTGTGTCCTGGTGGTGGCCAGTCCTGTGTCTTGCACGTGACAAACAAACAGTAAATTATGAGGACTCATTTGATATGGGCCCACATCTAGCTCTGGCAGTTACCAGCTGTGTGGCCTTGAGCAAGTCATTTACCCTCTCTGGGTTAGTTTCCTTATCTATAACATGGGGATAATAACACCTCGTAAATTTCTTGGCAAGATTAAACTTAATCATGCTTATGAAATTGTTGGCAGGCTATAAAACATTACGCAAATAGCAAAGTATTACTATTATTTCTGTTGTTAGTAACAAAATAATCCATGTATATTAAATGATAAGGTAAAGAACTTCACCCAAGAAATTATGTGTTCAAGATAGCAGCTTCACGTGCTTTTACCCAAACGGTGGTATTTTTGTCTGATGTTCAAGTGTCTCATTGCTTTCATTGGTGGTCACATCAGCAAGGACACTGCCCTGGATGTTTATATTCTTGGCACAGGGTCAGTGGGCTCCTGAAATACTCTTGCAGGGGACCATAGTCACCTAAGCGTTGTGGTCTTCCTTCCTTTCCTGTTCAGAAGTTTCATAGAATCACTGAAGTTTGGAGTTAGAAGGACCCTTAGTGAATGTCCATCGTTGGCCTTGATTTAGTTTGGAAATTGCTTCCTCCTGAAGCACAGACCCCACCTCCAGCATCTCTTGGATCTTTCCCTGGAGCTCTGCTGTCGAAGATGTTCCTGAGCCCAACCTCATTCTCTGAGATCTAGCTGCTGCCTATGAGATTGTGCCACTAAGGGCCCTGTCCTTACTGTGGTGATAAGATGGTCCAGTCTAGGGATTCTGCTTGTCGTTTTGCTTTCGGGGATCCTCAGCAGTTCCACAGGAGCAGAGGGACCTAGGTTGGCTGGCATGGTTAGCTGTGGTCTGAACTCTGTTCCAGGTCTCATGTTAGCATGTGGTGCCCGCTGGTGAGGGGAGGGGTTTGGCTTATCTCTCTGCTTCCTTTTCCCTGTTTCTCTTCCTCACTTCTGGGTCCAGGCCTTCCAGGCAAGTTGGTCTCCTTGCTCTCCCTGTCTTCCTGCTCCCCCTCTGCTCCTCCTGGGTTGCTTTTTCTTTTTGTCCTCTATGTATATCTAGTCTCTGTCCATTCTTCCAATTTTGCTTCTTCTTATTTTGTCCAACAATCACAGCTTACATTGAATATTCCCTTCTCTTAATTTCTCAAATTTGTATTAATGTATGTAACAGCTGGCTATATAGTTTTTGGTGTTTCTCTGATTGTTTCACAAGACAAGATGAGAGTATGTTGTCTTTCCAAGAATATTGAAATTTTCTTGAGGAAAGGGTTATGTCCTGTATATATTTTTTCTTATAGATTGTGTCACATTACCCTCTTCTCTAATCATTTGTCGTCTATTTCATTATAATGCTTCTGTACTATATAGCTTTCTTTTGCCTATTTCTGGTCTTCCTCACTAGACTAGCTGCTCCCTGTAGAAAGAAGCATCATCTGAGGTATCTTTTGTTGTCCCAAGGCATCTAGTATATAGTCTATTTTGTTATGTCTTCAATTTATTGACAGTTTTCAACAGAAAAGTTCTCTTCTTGCCCTTGTCTACATGCTCAGACATCCTTGCACTCGGCCTTGAATAGAATGGGAATAAATGCTACATGTAAAGGAAAGACAGTACCAACCTGTGACAGAATCTTCTCTCTCACTAAATAATATTGTTGACACATTCAAGTAAGAGTAGCCCTGAGGATTAAATGAGATGATGCATCTAAAGAGTTTAGAACAGTGCCCGACACATTACGCATCAAAACTGGTTAGTTATAGTAGTAGCAGCAGCAGCAGTAGTAATATAGCTGAGAAGCAATAGTGGTAGCAATAATGCCTGGTGCCCACTGATCTGCCTTTTTTGCCCCATCTGTATTTTGGTAGAGTTCCACAAATAATCATCTAATGGGTAGAATCTATAAGCTGAGAAACAGTCAATAATACCACACCCTCTGAAATGTGGGCCTTCCTTGGGCCAGTGAGGCCTGGGATCCTATCATGGTGTCTTCCTGCGTGCCTCTGCAGTCCCAGGATATTCTCCTCGAATACGTCCCTATAAAAACCAACTCCTTTTGGGTTTATGAAGGAAGGTGTATTTTAGGACACAGCGAAGTACAAATCCTTGGGTTTGCTTGAAATTTATAAGAAAGACCGTGGTGACGGAAGAGGGGCGATCCAACTCCTGGCCTTTTCAGAAGACTCTTCATCTTTCTGCATTTTTTTTTTAATTCCACTAGAATGCATAGAATAGTAGATATGTAGACTCCAGAGTTCAGAGGAAAAGGAGAAGGAGGCAAAGCTTCCAGGACCATACTTTTCCCTTGTTGATCAGTTATTTTTCTAAGTCCCTTTTTCTAAGTCCCTTTCTTTTCTGTGTCAAAACACAATGCCGTTCTTTGAACTTCACCAGCTATTATCTCAGCAAAGTGTGTGCTGAGGCCATTCGTTTTTGAAAAGGGGATTGTGATTGGGGTTCAGGAGGGGAATTACAGGTATACTTCAGTGGCCAGGCCCTAGTGTTCTTAAGAATAACCTGGGGGTATTTGTAAAATGCAGTTTCACAGGCCCTGCCCCAGCGGGTTGTGATATCGAGCCTAGAAATTTGCATTTCACGAAAACCTCTGATGAAGTAGATGCCTGGGCTACATGCTTTACCCTTTGGGAAATACCTCTGCCTCTGCACCTCTTCCATTCCACTGGTGGTGATGGTCTAGTTACTGGTCCTGAAGCTGAGACCCACTACCGTGTGAGAGCATTTAAAATGCTGCCTATGAGCTGACTTCAATGGCACATATAAAAAATGAGAACAATACAAAGAAGATTAGCATGGGTCCTGCACAAGGATGATGGGCACATTTGTAAAGCATTTCATATTTTTTCGCCAAGCTGTATACTTGTGATTTGTGCACTTTTCTATATCTGTGTTACATGTCAAAAGATTTTAAAAAAAGATAGCATCTATTGTCCTTTTATTAATGTCACTGTGACATATGACCCAAACCCAAGAACTTTTGACCTACATCAAGAACCTGTTTTGAAGAGAATAAAAAACTGTTATTATAGATCCATGGTTTCCCAGTTGGCAGTTGCCATTTAAGGGATATTAAGAGGCATGTTAGTACACCTTTGTTAAAAAGTGTAGTTTGTGTAGTGGTTCTTGGGGGGGGGGGGGGAGGTTGGTGCGAAGGAACACAGTGCTCCTTGTTCCTCCTGGTAGCAGGAGGCAATTACCGTGACAAGATTTTTTTTGGTGTCTACCATATATAGATGAGACTGTTTGTTGTCTGAACTGGGCTAGGAGAATACATCATAATGTGGCGCTGAACATTCATGGAGATGGGGAGTGAGGAGAAAATAAGAGGATATCCTGAGCTCATGTTCATGAGCACGAGGCTCCAGTTTTTTCCAAGGTCACTGAGATGTTATTGTATTTACTCAATTTTATTTGCGTTGCCTCATTCTGGTAGAGTTGCTGTATTTATAGAGATCATTTGGCGTTTACCCTTCCACACCAGCACTTCCATATTTAAGTTGACTATTCATTTTGAAGTGGCTGAGTTGTGTTTGAGTATGAGTGTGTGTACTCATCTAGATGTGTGTTGCGTATGTGTGTGGATATGTGTATATGCCTATATTCATGTGACTGACCATCCTATTCTTGTGGTCTATTGGAGAGACTGTCTATTCCAGAGTACAGAGATAATTAACTTATTGTGCCAATTCCACTGATGTTCAACCACATAATGTCTTTTGATTTTTAAAAACATGATGTTTGCAAATAACTATTGTTATTTCTGTCTGACTTTTCCCACTGTTATTCTAAATATGGAAGGCAAAGGAGCTTTGGGATGGTGGTTGTGAGAGTTGTGAGAGAGAGGAGAATGTGTTTTAGTCTAGCTGGTTCGTGTGTAATGGATTACTGGGTATAGATTTGTGTATCTGTTGTTGAGCTGTGGTGGTGGAGCTGGGGGAGGGAGAAAGGAAGACCCCCCTGTCTTCTAAATAACATGCGCGTGTGAACGCACATGCACGCACACACAGTTGCTCTTTGCTGATTATCATGAGCCTAAACTCATTTCAGCCAAGATGACCTGTTAGCCAAGAGGCCAAGCCTACATGTGACAGCTTGGGTGTCTGCCCCTGCTGGTCATAGCCATGGCTTCCCTCACTAGCTGTTAATCAGTCTGGGGAACTCTAGCCACATCTTCTGGCTAGACTCAGCTTTCTGTCTGAACGAAGAAGCACAGACCTGAGACAGGTCAGGAAGGAAAAGGATGGTTCCTCCTCCTACCTTTTCCTCAACTTCTTCTCCACACAGATCCAATAGCACCCGTGAGGACTGAACCACCGTCTTACAATGGGCTCTGGCATTCAGAGCAACTTTCCTACAAATCTCTTTTTATTGGCATTTCCTCCAATTTAACCATCCCTGAATTGCATTTGAATCAGTTGAGAGAAAGAGAGAGAAGGAGAAGGGAGGAGGTTCCCCCCCTCGCTCTTGGAAAAGCAGCTCACAACCAGCTTTATTTGGTAAAATGCTGCAATAGATGCTTGTCAGAAATAATTTATTCCTGTTAGCTGTAATCTGAAGGAAAACAGATACAAGTCCTATAGTTAAAAAAAAAAAGTAAAGTAGTCTTGCTTTCGCTGACAGTACAAAGGTGTCATATACAAGAAGGATTGACACAGACCAAGGGGTCTTGTGGGAAATATGATAATAACTATAAAGAAGACAGATTATTCCCCAGTTGCCAACATTCAAACCTTTTTACAGTCAGTTCAAACATATAAAACTTTATTGCTCTAGCAGAAAGGGGAACAATTTCTGGTTGCACAGCTTTCCCAGGGCTGGGTTTATACTGTCTGTGTTATTGCTCTATAGTGGCATTTTAAAGTTTATTGAACAAGACTTTTACAATTGAAGGAAGTATATAAAACTGTAAATTTATTAGATTTTTCAGGATAAGTGCCCTTTCTAGTTGTGCTCAGGAATTTGGAGCTACGAGAAACTGCTAGTTACAAGACTTATTAATATTAAAGACTGAGAGTACGCACATTTTATACCTTAACTGATCTCAAAAATAATATTATCATATTACTGAATGTCAGAGCTCTTATGCTATAGAACTGGATGGATACACACATGTAGGACTCTAAATACCAGACGTGTTCATTTTTCACTAGTGAAAAAGTTAGCTTTTGTTATATCTTACGTTATTTAATTTTAACACAACTGGTCAGGATACTCCTCTGTCCACTGAAGGATGTCTCACAGTGTTTTTTTTTTCTCAGATCCTTGCTGATTTTCCAGCATCGTTCCATGTACGGCTGTAATGCAGGTGGTGGGTTTTAAGAGCATATTATAGGTGAAGTAACATATTGTAGCATCCACAAAAAGCAACTATACTTATGATAATCAAAATGTACTAAAAAAAGTTCTCTTTTATGTTCTCCAACTTCTCATTTTTTATTTCTTAAAAGTCTTTTGGCAGGGTTTGGGGGGCCCAGCCCTGTGGCACAGTGGTTAAGTTCGCACGTTCCGCTTCGGCAGCCGAGGTTCACTGGTTCGGATCCTGGGCGCGGACATGGCAATGCTTGGCAAGCCGTGCTGTGGCAGGCGTCCCACATATAAAGCAGAGAAAGATGGGCACTGATGTTAGCTCAGGGCCAGTCTTCCTCAGCAAAAAGAGGAGGATTGGCAGCAGATGTTAGCTCAGGGCTAATCTTCCTCAAGAAAAAAAGGTCTTTTAGGGACATGATTTGAGGAATTTGGTGATGTTTGTGAAAATCTGTACCAGGGTTTCTCAAGCTCTGCACTATTGGCTTTTTGGGCCAGAAAATTCTTTGTTGTGGGGGGCTCTCCTATCCCTGGTTTCTGCCATAAATGCCAGCAGCATCCCTACTCTCCCACTGTGACTATCAAAAATGCCTCGAGACATTGCTAGGTGTCCCGTGGGGTGTAATCATCCTCTGTTGAGGTCCACTCATTTATACACTATTATACTATGTCTCTGAAAAAAAATGAATTTTTCTGTAAATAAATAAATATAGCTTGTGTTTAGTAATAAACAAAGGTAGAGTTACCAAATATGACAAATTATAGGATTATTTACTTTCAGAAATGTCTAACTGTGGACTTCTCTTAAATGATATGTTCCCCAAAGAATGTAACATAACTCAATCTTTAAAAACTTAACATGTAATTTCTCAGGACCACATTACTCTAATAGGAGATTCCTATTTGCTTGCCTAAGTCTGAGGGCATATTCTGTTTATATCATCTTATGATTAGCCACTTATATCTGTTTGCCTCTTTGATTTTTCATGTGCAAATGTGGAAAAATATGTACATATACATATAGAGGCTTATATTATGAGACTACACAGTGGAGGATTTGAGAAGTACAGAGATGATTTTGATTATAATTTTATCACTTGACATGTTTAATTTTGAGGTCCCAGCAACTTGCCTTTAATTTTCAATTTGTGTTCTAGAATTTTTTTTAATCTCTTCAGAAGGTTCTTTTAGTGAATACATTAAAAACATTCAAAGAAGTTGTTTATAGCCCCTGGTCACTTTCATGCTACCTAATGTTATGTTAGTACCTATGTGTAAATGGCACTTTGGTCTGGGATTTTGTGTTAATTTGACTAATGGCCATAGCATTTACAGAAATAATTAAGATAAAATGTTTTCAAAAGAGATTAAATTATAATTGGCCTTTAGTTTTTGACGGCCTGAATTTTGGAATTCTCTATTTCCTTTTTTTCCCCTTTTTTCTTTTTTTTTTTTTTAATTCCAAACACTTGTGACTTACTAAGGGGTATCTTGAAAGGGTCTCAGTTCTGTTATTTGGTGGAGCCACCATTGTTTTCTGTCCCCATGGCCTCGGATGGCTGGGTGATGTTAGCCATAAGACAATATGTCTTCTCTCCTCTTCTTGCCATCTCTATAGGTCATTGGGCTCCTAGCCTGTAGGTGTATCAGAGATTTTCCTTGTGAAGATCTGTGACATCCTTAAAAAGTATGGTATAATCCACTAAATGTCTTTCTGATAAGTTGGGTGTAAATTGTAAGATTGGAAAGCAAATCGTATTAGAAATCTGCTAGTGGGTCTGGCTAAGGCATCGTGGTGATCTTCTTAGTCAGCCAAAAGATCTATTTACAGTCACTGGTTTAGTTACCTGGTTTCCTTAAATCATAATACACCTTGCTTGAGTTTTTAAGCTGCTAATATCCATGTGGTACTTGTTGTGTATGATAGCTGTGGAGTCACACACGTGTAATACACCTGACTTTGAACTTGGCCATGGGAGAATGTGCTTAGCCACTTTTGGTGGACTGCCACCCCTGCAAATGATAGCCTCAACACTTTACAAGGGTACATAATGCAGTCTCTGGTTGAAATCATGATGAGAACCCTGAAGGTGCAAACACGCTGAGTCAGGCACGCACAACCCTACCCTTTTCAAAAGCACTTCTAGCAAAGAGGGGAAATGTTCATCATGTCTCGTTAACATCCTGGATTCCTAAGTCCTACTTCAAGGTAGCATGGAGGAGGCAGCAGGAATACGGTCTTCGAAAAGCCCACAACCAAACAAAAGAAGGTGCTAAAAGAAACAAGAACCCTAACCCCAGTCACAGCTAAATTACTGGACTTCTCGGCAAGTTTGCCACCTGCAGCAGTGAGTTGAAAAGGACTGTGGGCTCTTTGGAAGCTGAAAGGGAATGAGCAGGAACAACATGAAACAGCAAATGTCAGGGAAGTCAGTAAGCCCTGAATCTTTTATGAGACCTTGGATATTCTGATCACAGCTCCGCTGACACCGAGATTGGAATACAGATTACAGGAGGGAGCGTCCGTGACATGAAACCCAGGCTTAAATCTTCCCAAGGTTTTAACGTGCCTTACCATATGAATATTGTTATTTTATTTGGCAGTGTTCCCACAGGAGGCCAGGAAAGTGAGCCTTGACTGAGCCAGGGGTAGGGTGGGTCTAGAGATGGGAGAGATGAGAACAATATTGTAGCTAATGAGACTAACACCATTGTGGGAGTATGTACATGTATGCATGTGTGTTCATGTGTGTGTGCGTGCACGTGTGTGCATGTGCGTTTGGTGAGAGAGAGAGAGAAGTACGAATACCCTGTATTCCTGTCTTATATAGAACCCTAGTAGGTTTTGATGCTAAAACCACTAGAGCTGTTTATGAATTCACTATAGCTTCATAGTGAGAGGAAGGAAAGGAAAAAAGACCCCCACGCTGAAATGAATTTATGCTTAAGAGCTTGTCTTGGGAATGCAAATGGGTTTAAGAGTCTCCAAAATAAGATGCCCTTTTTGGGAAAAGCTAGAAAAAATAACCAGCTTTAGAGATTAGAAGGACAGTGGGAGGATGTGAAAATGAGAATCTACTGCTCCCAGAGGGGGAAGCCACACGTCCTGCTGAAATGGCGTGTGGGCAAGAGGGAGGTGTTCTAGGTGTTAGCCCTTCAGGTGGTTTAATTTCCAACAGAGTTCATGGTCAGGACTGTGGGCCAAGCAAATGCTTTGCATTGCACTGTCTTGACTGGAAGCCCTAATTTAAGGCAGGAGCCTTGGCAGAGTCCCAGAGAGCCCTAGGTGCCAGGGGGCCTGTAGCGAGGTCCCTGGAGTGTGCTAGACTTCGAATTGCTTTCCCGGGGCATGACTTGGCAGCAGATTGGATAGTTTGGGTTTTGCTTTTCCATATGTGTCCACATGTGGTAGGTCGTGCTGTCTCAGAGTCAAGTTGCAAGTCAGTCAGGCGAGGCAGAATGACCCTCAGCCTGACGCAGGCCACAGAAGCAGAGAAAAGCTGAGCAACTAAGTGACCATTAGAGTCCTAGCACAGCGGGGATTGGAAGTTGATTTCCTTGATGCAGACTTTTTCTTTGGTCAGAGCAGGTCGACTACTATAGACTACTATAGTAACTCTGTAAGGGGCAGATGTCGGTGAATGAGGCATGGTCATTCATAAATAAGAAGTATTTATTTGTGACTGTTGGTGTCAGGTACTAGGATAAGTGCTTTTAAATTACATAATCTTCACAACAATTCTATGGCCCAACTACTTTGATTATCCTCATCTGAGATGGACAAACTGAGGCTAAGGCAGAGTTAGAAAGTGGGATGGAGCCAGGTTTGGCATCTAGGGTATCTTCAAAGCACTTGGCCTTGAACACCCACCTGGGCAGTTTTGGGCTGAATCTGTTCCTTTATTTCAGCCACCATTTATTGAGTGCTTACTGTATGCCACGTTCTGTGCTAGGTGCTGGGGATACAGTGGACGAAGACAGTGGAGGAAGACAATGCCCTGGGCCTTTGGGTGCTCACAGTCATGAGGACACCCAAGCAAATCCGCAATGACAGTGGTGTCATAGATGTTCTGAGAAGCTTGGGCCCGGTGCTCATGGGGACGTCAGCCCACAGTTGCAGTGCTGCAACAGACACAGCATGGCTGCAGCCCACCCAACTTTTTGTGGTCACTTTTGTCACCATCTACTAGAAAGCTTCCCCTGCCTTCATTGTGTGACACTGAGAAAGCTGGCCTTCTTTCCACAAAAGGGGAAGCTTCTGCAAAGAAGGGGTTGTGGACAAAATGGGAAGCAGACCCCCCCTCCCCCAAGCTGCTTGTTTCAGGAAATTCTCTAGTCTTATTAGCCTGAAATTGTGGAAGAACAAAGCTGGGCCCATTGAAACAGAAAGAATAGGAAAACAAAAATAGAAAAAGGAAAGAAAAAAAGAAACACTTTAAGTTGAATAAACTACCGCCGAGCCAACTCATCAGTTCAGAGGGGGATTCTCATGTTTCCAGGATATTTTCAGATTCTGATGGCAATTAGGGAAAGACTGCTGTAACCTTGAAACTTTGTCCGGGGGACTGAGCTCAAGACCACCAAGATGTTGCACACAGACCACCCACTGCAGTTTCTTGCATAGATCTGCTGGTCGGTCTCTTGATAATACTGCAAGGCAACCTAAGCCATATTTTGTTGGGAGAGTGGAAGAGGGAAGGCAGGTGTTGAAAAGCCATGAAAAAAAGAATTAAAACAAAAATGTGCCTCAGGCTCGTTTCAACTGGCAGCTGAATTTCCCTCCCCTTTCTCTTTTGAATTTGATATTATTACAGGAACATTACCGTGGACTCAATTTTCATTTGGCGGTGAAATACCAGAAGTGTTCTCAGGGCCAGAGTGCTCTGTATGAGTGAGCTTCCTGGGAGCCCCTATAAATCTGTGGGAGAATCTCATGGAGATGGAGTGGTGGTGGGGCTAGTCATAGACCTCTAGAGGTTTGCTGTTCAACTTATGGAGTGTGTGCATGGGCAATGGAAGGTGCTGGCTTTCTGTGGTGAAAGGGAAAAGATACTTAAGGGTTTAAGGAGCAAAGAGGGGACAAAACAGAAAAGAGGGTTCGAAAAGGAAGACCAAGTTAAAGATATTTAATTATTTGAAATACTGAGAAACATGGATGCTGAATAGAAGAGTGAACTGAGGCACCTGAGTCTGGGTGGGGTGTTGTGGGGGGGCGCACCAGTGCTTATCTTCCTTGGAATCCCTCCTGCTCTTGTTGACCCCATCTGGCCAGCCAGGTATGAGCCCAAGTATAACAGCAATAGCAGCGACAACCAGAACAGCAAGACTGGTGCCAAGGATGCGTCTGCTGCCGGATGCCAGGCAAGGTGCACTTGTCTTACAGTACCCTCTTGCTGTCGGCTCTTTCTCCCTCTGCCTCAACTCCTCTCCTTCTCCTTTGTTCCTAGTGACACATGAGGAGAAAAATTGCATCACCCCGTGAAAGAACAGGGTGGCTGTTGGCCAGCGGCCGTGATCCAGGGCTGAGCTGTCAGCAACTGAGGCGTCTGCTGACCCGGAAGCAGAGAGATGAACCCTTTCGCCCAAACTTTTATCATCACAATTTTCTCTTTTTGTTATGTCCTACCCCCACAATCGTACAGATAGTTGACTTTCTGTGACAAGCCTGAGAAACGAGTCTGTCACAAAAGAGCATAGGGAGAAAGCAGATTAGGGACATTGCTTTCAGGACACAAAATCCCTACAAAAAATCCCACAAGGGGCACATCTTGGTTGGTGTATATGTCTACATGTGGGAAGGTGAAGGAAATAATATAAACACGCCATTATAAATATTCAGCCTCTGTGTGTGGAGGGCCTGCTATCTGCTGGGCAATGGGATGTGGCCATTCGTAGGCTGGGGGTCTCTGAAGACACGTGGCCTTGGGGGACGAGATCAGAGTGGGGTGAGAGGACAGGTTACTGAAGTTGAACTGGGGGCTGAAGAGCAGAGAGAGCTGTATGGGCTCTCCTCTGTTCCCATGTGCTGTTTTTTTTTTCTTTTTTCCTATGAGAGAATCAGAAGGGTGCCATCTGCCTTTTAGGGAAGGGTCATGCCTGGTGACTGGTAACATCTGGGGTAGGGTCCAGTTCCTTATGCCACCCAGAATATCAAAGCAGTTTAGGCGTTGGAAACCAGGGAAGGAAGAAGGGATTAAAAAAAAAAAGAGAGAGAGCGCTGCTGCCAATCGGGCAGCTCTCTGTCTGCTGTCTGCAGGCTGCTGCTACCCACTCGTTACAATTAAAATGAAGTGTCCGTCAGCGGCTATCTTCTCTGTGTGGCCCATATGTTTCTGAGCTGATACTGTCCGGATTATTCTGTTCGGGAAAACGATAACGGCTGTTTATAACCTTGGCAAAGACTGAGGCCTAATCAGGCTGGAGCACATTTTCACCGACTGGCTGATAACAGGCTGTTAGCAGCCTTATCGCTGGGGAGAGATAGGCCAAAATAAGCAGATCTGTGAGCACAGGAGCCCAATCGAGTGGTACACACTCTGGCCCTGGCTTTATTTTTAGATTCCCTTTACCCGGTTGATATCAGAAGGCACAGAGGAAGGAGGTGGGGTGGGTGGTAATGTGTGCCCCCGTGGGGGTCAGAGTGAGGCGGAGGGGGATGTTAATCAACACAAGAGGCGGAGGGTCAGCCCCGCTTCCAGTGCTCCGGGCTCCCTTCAAATGAGGCAAAACACGTGCAGGTCTTAGGAGACAAAGGAAGGGAAGTGACTGTGTTTCCTGGCCTGGTGTGTGGGCCCTTGATGCCTGTTCGGCTCAGCATCTCCCCGCTGTTGGAGTCTGCATCTGGCCCGGCAGGCATAGGTGCCCGGTTCTTTCCACATTCTCTCCTGCGGTAGGGACTGACTTTCGCTTTCTGTCTTAATCCACTTTGCCTGGGCATCTTCATGGCATCCCTCCAGAATGATGTTGTCTGCCCAGCTCATCTTCCTCACACAGGCTGAGAGGCCAGACAGTGGGTTAGAGTAGAAGGAGGGAGGTCTGTGAGGATGGAGAAAGGACATTGACTGAGGCTCAAGGAGGTATATAAACTGAGGTCCCACAAAGTCACGGATGAATAACTGATACTCAACCCCCTGAGGAGGAGCTGTAAGTTTTCAGGGACATCCAGATTTCTGCCTCTTGGCAATAAAGCCTTCAAGGAAAGGCCCTTTGTGCTTGTCCCTTGTACAGTGATCAAGAAAAGCCAAATCTACGGCTAGCTTTTGCTTCTAGACCTAATTGTCCAAAACGACAAGTTACATCTGGGCCTTGACATATATGTGGTTCTAGAACAGTTATGAATTTGAGATAAAAGAGTATATGTATGAGGTCAAGCATGTGATGAAAATCAAATGTGAGAGAGAAGATACAATAGTGAGAGGCAGCAAATGTCAGAAAAAGAAGGGAACTTGGAAGGTATTGTTTGCATTAGACAGTGGAAATCTTCGATCTTCTGTGTTCGTTCCGCGTAAAGCTTCCTATCCTGGTACATGAGGCTTTTTACTCTCTACTCTGCTTCTGTCTGTCTGTCTGTCTCTCTCCATCTCTCTTCTCCCCTTTCTTCCTATCCTCTCCCTGCTCCCTCTGCAGCTGCCTGATTCCTGAGTCACTTTTGTCTGCCTGAGACTGAAAGGGTAGAATCAGGTGGTGGGAACAAGGAGCGAGAGGACCGTGCAGGGGGAGGGGAGGCACACAGATTGAAGTAGGCACAGAAGGCAGCAGAAAGCAGCAGAAAGCATTATGACCATTATCATGCTAATCTATTTACCAGACCCCCTTTATTCATTAATCTTTGAATAGCAGAACCGTTCATACAGCCTGAAATAAGAACCACCTGTGCCTCTAGGACCAAAAAAATAAGAGTGTTAAGGACAAATAATATGTGGAAGCAGGAAGGGGAAAATTAAATATAAACAAAAGGATTCAAATCCAATCTTTCTGCCATTTGGATCTTCACATATACGGTTTTACAGCTTACATGTTGTAAAATGGCCAGCTGATTAGCAATTTAGGAGACATCCCCCGTGTTCGGAGAAAATCTCTAGGGAGGGTTCAAAATGTAATGAAATTATTAAACAGTCTGATTTTTAAAAAGTCCAAAGAGAGGTTTTTCTATGCTAATTTTTATTCTTCTTTTTGGAACTTACTACCCATAAATGGAATATAAATGATTTGGGTTAACATTTTAGATTTACTAGTATACTCAATAAAGGGATCTCTTGCATTATCTTCACAACATTCGTAGTAATATAATATAGAAAGCTAAAGCTGGAAGGGACCTTACATATGATCTCGTTCAGTCCTCTCACTGTCTGTTAAACCTTTAATTAAGAGTTCTTTACACATAGTCCAAGCCCCCATTTGTCACATCACACATAGACGGGTTACATTATCTTTGGAGTAGTTATTCTTACAGGGAGCAATGTAGCTCTTGCAAACAATTATTACCATGTGTTAGAGACACTTAGCAGGGCCTGAAGGGAGAATTGGGTAGGGCTCTGCTTTTCTTTGCCATTGTTGCTAAAATGGCGGAGACAGCAGTTAGAAAGACTGCAAAAGAAGACATATTCATGCTTAAGTCTGAGCATATTCTAAGAAGAAATCTAGCAATGGCCAACGGAATGGAATGCCTTCAGTATTCCTTTACGTAGGACTTTGTTAGCTAAATAACACTTCTGTTTAAAATTCATTCCCTTTGTTAAGAGATTGAGTTCTTCACTTCTAACTACCAAACTTTATTGGTCACAAGTGTTAGAATCATAGAATCTTAGAGCTGGAGGGACCCACTCTAAAGAACTATGTCCTCATTTTGTAGATGAAGAAATTGAAGCCCCAGAGAGGGGACTGGACCTGCCCGGTAGGTCTGAACCAAGACTAGACTAGGATATCCAACCTTCTAGCTCAGCGCTTTTTCGTCTTTCTGATGACTTTATATTATGATTTAGTTATAGGAAGAAGCATTTAAAATAAATCCCTTAACTGTCCATGCCACTGTTTACTCATCTATAAAATGAGGATTGTAATTTCCCAATTGATTTTTAAGTTCCTCAAGAGCTGGGACCGTGCCATCCATCTCAGTATTTCCCAAGGCACTGAGCTCATACAGTGCTTTGCACACAGAGCTGCTCAATAATGTTGACTATTGAATAGTTGAATGAATGAATGAATACAACTTTTAATTAGACTTCTCAAGTGATGACTCTTTCATTAAATGATTTTTCTAAGTTATGTGCACATTCTTAGCCATTCATTTTTTAAATCTCTTTCAGGAGAAGCAGTGAAAAATGATGATGAGGTCTTTGGTAGTTCTGATGGAAAACTTTTCACTACTGCGGGCCTGATTATAATTATGGAATTTTTGTTGTTGTTTGGTTTTTTTGCAGCCAGTGGTTCGTGGAGCTTTGAGAAAACCGGGTGATCCTAGGGTCAGTTGACTTTGATGGTCTCAGTGGGAGGGGTCGGTGCATTCTTAGCTGCCCAAGAATCTCTCCAGTGTATTATGTGGGATCTTTTCATTTATCCTGAAGCTAGAAGGAGAACTTATATGGGACCATGGAGGAGGACCTTATCTAACTTGTTTCTTACTGTATTTTAGAACCTAAATAATGCCTGCATTGTAGTACTTGATAAATGAATGAGTTAAATATAAATTGGTCTACTTTCGCTTGACCTGCCCATGCCTTCAAAGTGGGAAACTGAACTAGGTGACTCTTGTTAGATTCTTTTCCAAGTCTGTGAACTGTCTGAGCCCATTCCTCTGACTCAGAAATCCTGGCCAGGATAAACTCTTCCCCTCAAAGGATAAATTCTGTCAGTGCATTAAAAATCTACATCTTTGGACCTATAACCCACACTGCCAAGGCCCTTTTATTCCAAGCCTTCTCTCATCACCACACCGTGAGATGACTGCCCACAAAGGCTGATTGCCCACTAGGCTTCTGAAAGCAGCCGTTCAGAGAGGTCAGAATCCAAGGCAGAGAGATTATTGGCAGGTTTGGGGGGGGGAGGGGTTCGTTATAACAAAACCACAGTTTATTGGATCTAACTTGCTTCTCAGAGGCATGTGACTGGCATATTTGGGTCATTAAATATAAAGGCATTCTGCTTATGAATTATGCCAGCAAGATGTTTTCAGATCATACGAAAACGGTGTGTGTGGTGACTGCCAAGTAATGTTTTTATGGGTATGACTCTGAACACACCACCCACTGATCTATGTAAGGCGGTGGAACTCTGTACTAAATACAGCATCATTCATTCCAGGATCTCAGAACCTTTCATAAACGTTCAATCACTTAAGACTCCTGTGAGTTAAATAAATAATAAGATCCTTACCCTGTTGAACAGAATATGAAGTCTAAATGTTGAAAAATTAGACAGTTTAGCCCAAGGCAGAATGTCCAGAGAAAGCACAACCTGGTGAGCCAGACCTAAGCACCAACAGCAAGCATTTTAACCATAAACCTGTTTATAATGGCGAATTACAGTGCAGCTTTGGGAGGGAGCTTTCAGTCAGTTTTCAGGCTTTTATTCAGCACCTGGTATGTGCCTGGTACTGAGTTAGAAACTATTAAAGAAAAAACAGAAAAAGATGGAACATACACAGTTCCTTTCTTAAAAGACCTAAAAAGCATTCTTTCAATTTGTCAAGCTCACTCTAGGTGCAACACTTCAATAGGAGACATAATTGAAATATTAAATACTGGAATACAGATAATTCGCCACCCTGGAGGCAGAGAGCAGTTAAGTTCCAGGGTAGCCGTGGTGGGAATTGATGGTAGGGGAGAAGAGTTGGGGCTTGGAGTTGAAAAACGCGTAGAATTGAAGTCAGTCGAAGGTAGAAGAGTGGACTTTATATTTGAGAAGAACCCAATAAACAAAGGCAGAAAGATCGGAAAGAAGATGCCATTTTTGTGGCAGTTCTCGTTGTATCTTCGCCTTCATACTGACGAAAAGAAAGGAAATGATACTGTTAGTAGTGTGCCACCTCAGGAAGGATAGCCGAGGTGGCTAGCATGTCGACAGCTGTCAGGGTGAGATGCTCTGTGTTTGACCTACGTGGGTGTGGCATTGGCCTTAGGCTCTTGGGTTTCTTGAAAGCCCATGTTTAAGAACATGGCGTTGCAGGTGTTTCTTTGGAGATGTCTAGCCACCTGGTGTGTGGTGTGGTCAGAACCAGACTTGGGGAAGAGGAAGGCCCTTCTTGGCCACAGGATGGATATAGACTAGCAAATGAAACCATATTGGAAAGGCATCCTTGGGTGTCCCAGTGGTCCATCTCTTCAAAAACTGAACTGTGTCTAGCATAGGCAGGCAGGTGTTCAAATAAATAATGCAGCTAAAAATACTTCCAGCAGCAGCTGGGACTGTCTTTGAGTAACTCTGGGATGGTGGGAGTACAGCATCCCAGCTACATACGTGGGCAGGTGTGTGTTGGCTCCAGAAAATTAGAACAAACACCCTCTAGACTCATCTTTACATTGATCAGGGCCCCACTTCTGACAGAGAAACAAAATGAAGCTTTTATTTCATTGAGCCCTGCCTAGAAACAGGTGTGCCTCAGCTGAATGCATCCCACAAAAGTTCAAAAACAAACAAATTAATGGGCCTCCACTAGGGGGAGACTGTGGTTTCAGAGCCGTTAAGTGGAATGAATATGGTCTACTCCCTATCCGGTTCTTGTCCATCACTAATGAACAGTGCCTAGTGTAGCCTCAAAGAGAAGATTAATCTCCATTAAGAATCCTAATGATGATAACTGTTAATATAGTAGCAGTCTTTTATTAAGCACTTACTATATGTCAGACACCATATTTGTTGTTTAATTTATTCATCAAGAAATATTAAGATAGGTAATATTATCCCTATTTGTATAGATTCAGAAACCTAAGATTCCAAATAGTCAACTGCCTTGCCCAAGGGCCCACGTGCTTTAAGGCATGGAGTTGAGATTTTGATCCAGTCTGACTTCTGAGCTTCAGACACGTTAGTAAAAATGTTAATTGTATTTTCATGTGAACTTGCCAGGAACTCTGAGGGCATGCCTCTGAGTGGTCAAGATGTGGTGATCTTCATGATTTTGGCAGTCCTCCTGTAGGATTAGCTCTGGTACACGTAGGTCTAAGAGAAAGATTTGACAAGCAGGAGTGTGTAGGATTTAGGTGACAAATGTAGTCTTTAAAGTGGTTCTACAGGTTCACGGTGCTAATTGTAGTCACGTGGCAGTGAGTTAGGAGCACACGAGAAGCCAAATCCTGAATCACCCAGGCTTTGGAGATGAGCTAAGCCCACCTCCACTGCTTTGTGAAATCAAAGCTGTTGACAGAGGTTGCTTGGCTGAAGGTGACCAGAGGCTCAGTAATGCTTTTGCCTCTGACCATCCAGCCTTTATATAAAAATGGTGGCGATATCGGCAGACTCATCTTTGTGGCAGGGACTAGTTTTGAAAGAGAAGTGTGTTTCAGAATTTCAGATTTTAAAATGTGAATTGCAAGTACAGCATAGTTTAGGTCCTTTGTAACTGATATTGTAGTCCTGTTTTTCCAGTCTTTTTGGCAAATCCTCCTCCCCCAAGTTGAATCACACTTGAATTTACTGAAAGAGGAGGGGCTGACCCTCAGGAGCTGGCCAAATGACAACTTTTGGCTGATAACGAAAGTGTTTCAGAATTCTAACTCAGCCTTGCTCCCGGCCAATGACCCCGTCAGATCTGATAAATTTAACAAACGAGGGGGCTACCAGGAGCTACAAAGGAAACCGACCCAAGAATGCTGGTCTGTGAGAGGGAACAAGTGGCCAGGATGGTATCTCAGGCACAAGCAACTCCTTGATGAGCCATTTTTCTTTCCTCTCTCCTTCAGGTTTGAATTTGAGGTAAAGTTAGGAGAAATTCTTCTGTCCGTGCATCATCTGATGAGAGGCAAGGTTAGGAAGCTAATGGTCTGATGTCTAGGGGAGAATGTAGACCATGAGCCCTGCTTCCAAATGTGATGCAATTCCAGGAGGAGTGTACAACCAGAACCTGGACATCAGGAGATGCTGGCCATTTTCACTTGGCCTGAGTATTTGAAAGTGTTAGGCTGCTAATTGGAGTAGTAAATATAGTATTTACAGGGAACCAGGGAGTAGATATATGGTGTATTAGGATTACCTGTAGACCTTTTCTAAATTGTACATGTCCTGGATCTGATCTCTGGATGTGGGGAGGCCCAGGCACGTATATTTTTGGAAAGCTCCCCAGGTGATTCTGTGCCATGCCCACTGAATTGAGATCCAGTGGTTTAGATTATTATCTAGTGACATTGTTTTTGTCCTGTGCAATGAACACGCCGCTATTCCTGTCATTGAATTTGGAGGTGTTTTGGCTCCTGAAATTACGTGGGGTGTGCGTGTGTCTAAATATATGCGCATGTGTGCGTGTATGCACACATTCATTTGTTTTCTGAAGCACACGGTCTGCTGCTGGCCCTGTGACATGTGATCAGAGCGATGTGGACATGGCAAGCCTGGGCCAACTGCCTCTC
This sequence comes from Equus caballus, assembly GCF_041296265.1. Classification (NCBI taxonomy): domain Eukaryota; kingdom Metazoa; phylum Chordata; class Mammalia; order Perissodactyla; family Equidae; genus Equus; species Equus caballus. Next base: position 30,110,992 of record NC_091688.1, on the reverse strand, counting down.
CCCATTTCACCCCGTCTGCAAACAGAGTTAACATCCTCAAGGTAAAGCTCTGAAATCCCACACTGACCTTTTCGTGAAGCATTATAATCAAGTTGAACATTTCCAGTTTTACCACAAATGCTTGCCCCATGGGAAAACACTTCCCTACATTTTATGACAATTGATTGTGATTTTGAGGAACTAATTTGTATCGAATGCAAAATGTCCAGCCTCATATGGAAACTGGAAAGTCCCCATGTCCAGACAGGTCCAACACCATGTTTTTATTGTAAAGACAGGGGAAACAATGAAAGATTGGGTTCTCTGTTTCAGAAAATCCCTCCTTCATTGTTCTGCATATTTTATTTTATTTTATTTTTTTTACAGTCCCCTGGGTCTAATGACAACAGGCGATTTTACAGATAACTGGGCTCATGGGAAACTTCACCCTGTCTGGATTCTAGGTTCCTCGATGGCAGAGCCTGCGAGGATTTACTGAGTGTAAAGCCCCTTGTGGTGCCAAGGATCCTGATGTGAACATGCTGACCCCTCTGAGAGACTTGGACACATGACGGACATTTATGCTGTGCCATGAAAGTCAGCATTTCACTCTGCACGTTATAGTCTGGCCACAAAGGAAGTAATGCTCCTAGGACTCTGCTGGAGCCCTGGAGCCTTCTAAGTTCATTTGGAAGAACTCACAGAAACAAAAGCTGCTACTTCTCAGGCTAACATCTGCTGACATAAATAGGAGCCCCTCAAGGATGCCTTCTGCCAGTGCCCAAACTGGGGGCGCACATGGAGAAATATTATCATTGGACCTTGAGTACCCCTGCCCCCAGGCCCAGCTAATGTCTTCTTCAGTATGAATGGCAAATGGTGTTTGGGCAAGGAGGTGGTGAGATGCCTATTAGGGTGACAGAGATGCCAAGTGGGATGTTGCTTATTTGGCCTTGTGATCTCTGGTCCAGGGGAGATGCTTCCTCTGTCCTGGAGCTATGGTTGGCCTAGGGCTTCTGTGGTTTCCTCCCTGGGGTATATTCACAGTGGTTGCACCATCATTGCAACAGGAGACAAATTTTAGGAGAATCCTCTTGGATGGGGGAAGAAGTCTCTTTCTCTCAAAGAACCTCAGGATGTCGTTGGGAAGCATCATATTCTATTTGCTTGAACCCTTGAGAAGATGGCTGAGTGAATGAGATCAGGTGTGGGTGTCTGTAAAGGTTTTCTTCTGATCCCGAGAGTCTGTAAGCATCCTCAGGTTTGTGGCAGACTGTCTCTTGCTATTTCTGGAATTGCCTCTCGGCATCGTTGTGCAGGGGTTTTTTTCTAGTTGTGCTTGTCGTGGAAAGGTCAGCTGTGTACCGAGGAGCATGGGACTTCCTGCTCTTCTCCCCTCAGGCCCTTGAGCAGGCACATGACAGGGTTGCATATGAATTTGGGAGCTAGAGGGTCTTATGACTTTCCATGTGATTCTCAGTGTGGCTAGACTTCTGTTCAGGGCATTGCTCCAAATCTCCCTGACTCCATCTGTAAAAATGGGTGGTGGAGGTGTGTTGTTTTGTTTTTTTTTCTTGGTACAAGATTGGGAGAGAATGGAGGTGGAAGCATAATGACTTAAAAGCAAAAATAATTGAATTCTCTGAGCTATGGTGCTCTATTTATGATGGTGTAGTTGTTTTCCACTGTAGAATACCTTCCCAAACCTTTCTCTAGGTCTCTCACTTTCCCATTTGTTGTCAGTAGCCTGAAAGGTGGAGTTACTAAAGGTTCACGCATGTTCCCCAGGTAGGAATACTGAATATTTGATTTAGTTTCTCACTAATAACTCACCTGTGGTTCCCCTTTCTCCACCTGGGGCCGAGTTGCCCCAGAGAAATAGGGAATCACAGCCAAGGACTAGTAGGAGGTGCATATATTCACTTGCAATGTTTCATTCATTTATCTATTCATTTAACAAAACTTTATTGAGCATCTCTTTTTGAGACAGGCTGTAGGGCTACAACATGAACGAACAGACAAAATCCTTGCCCTCATGAAGCTTCCAATTCAGCGAAGGAAATAGACAATAAATATGATATAACGTGGTATAAAATGATACACTATCCTATAAAATACTAATATTTTTTAAACTCAATTTTGCGTCTTACCCCTGGAGTGATTCTCAGCCCTGGGAAGCGGTCCCCTGTGGGGCTGTGCCTGGCTGTCACTGATTCTAGATATCTGTAGGGCTTATGCTCATGCCCTGTAACCGTTTTCTGTTACAGAATCTTCTTGCTGCTCACCAAAGCCTTAATCTCTTACGCCACGATCAATGGGTGTGCGCCTTTCCCACTTGGATGCTCATTTTTTAATCCTTACTGCCTCCCTCAATGACATCCTGTTCCATTTTTCTTTATAGGCTTTCAGGTCTACTGTACCTGCTGATTACTTAGTGGAAAGCGCTGGACATCTCCCTTAATTAATTCCATCGATTTCAAATCCCACGAGGTTCGAGGTCCTTAGATTTCTGAAGCAGCTAAATGGAATGTCTAAATTCCAACCTTTTGCTTCTACAAATTGTTTTGCCACAAAGTTGCTGGGAGGAAGTGCTACGGTTTTATTTATTTGAAAGAGTGTATTAATCCACAGAGGACTCTGCGTTCTTAACTGGTCTTTTTCTATACAAGGTAGAAGGAGAAAGATGCTTGGATCTCTCTCTCTTTCTTTTTCTGCCTTTCTTCTCTCATCCCTCTTAGGAATCACTTCCTCATTCCCTCCTTTCTTTTGGCCATCTTGCCCCTCTGTCATTTACTTCCCTAATGCTGTCTGAGCTGGGACCTTGTCTTAGCAGCCAGTGATTTCTTGAATCTTTGAAGAAGAGTGTAGCCCTCAACCCAGGACTTCTTTTCAAAGAGTGACTGCCCAGGTCTTTTCCAGGAGGCTACAGCTAAAACCTATGGCAGTGATCTTGTTGAGTTGTGTATATATGATTTTCTAATTCTCCCTGTTAATTGTAAGCATGGAATTTCTGGGGAAAAGTTATCAAATCCGGCTCAAGTCATTAGATTTATAAGAACAACAAACCTTCCACATGGAAGTGCGGAAATCAGAATTGAGAGGAACTTTAGAGATTATGAACTGAAGTCCTTCATTTTATAAATGGGAACATGGGGTAGGGAATTTGCACTGGTTGAGCACCTACCATGTGCCGGGCCCTAGACTAGGCCTTTTGCATATATGATCTCAGAGTGGGGAAGTAAGTGACTATATTGGGCATATTCCAAGCCACAACTAAAACTCAAGTCCTTTCCAATCACCATTGCACCTCTTCTTAAACCAAATAGCCAAAGCGAGGGAAGAGAGACTCAGTACAATGAACTTTCTTGGACTAACTCCTTAGAGGCTTATGCTCTATTCTGCCTGCTAGGTTGACCCCGATTGTGGACCCGTCTCAGGAGCTGCCCCTGGCAGATGCTGAGGGGGTGACCAGCCTGCTTATGTTTGGAGCATTGGCAGTCATCAAAGGGTTAATGTTGCATGTGTGTGGGTGGTAGGCAAATGGAAGGGGCTGGAGGGAGAGATAGACAGATGAATGAATATAAACCCCCCCATCATGCCATCTGACCATCTGAAGTTGTGTGCATGGTGCCAGGCCAAGAAACACATTCTGAGAAGGGGCGAAGGGGCGTGGACTTTTCTAAAAGGACTTTTTCCTTTCTGCCCGGGCCAGCCAGGCAGCAGAGCCCCGCACTGCCTGCGGCCGAGGAACACTGTTGCTATGCGCCGGAAGCTTAATTTTATTATTGCTCTCCCCTATTTAATGTCTGTCTCTCAGGCAGCTGGTGATGTTTTAATGAAGCTGGAATTGTATAGTCTGTAGCGCTGGATAATCATAAGCTGCCGAGTCAGAATCAAATTAATAATTCATGAAATTAAAGTGTATAATTAATTTGAACCATGCAGATGAGAAGAAGGGCCAGAGCCCACAGCCTGGAAGGAGCCGACGTGTGGGGAGTGTTTACTGAACTCAGCTCCTGCCCCCAAGTAGTCAATCGGCGTACAAGTCAGGCATAGCAAGTCCGTGCGTCTGTCTACCTGCACACATATGCTTACCTGAAACAAGGTACTTTCCCCCAAAACTTGGAGTAACCTCCTTAGAAGCTCCAAAGCATTTTAATTGGTTTCATTTACTCTTCCCTGGGCCCCAAAGAATCTTGTTCCAATGGGAAATGAGATTGTCAGATGTTATTGGATTACGTATCTTTGTAGCATGGGGGGCCTGCTGTAAGCTCCATCAGAACCTTCGCTCTTTTCTGCAGTTCGCAGGGACATAAATCAGATCCCAAAATTCAGGCGTTCTATTGAGTTTCCAGGCCCCTAGATTCCTCTCTCCTGAGTGCTGTCTCTCTCACATACACACAGACATACACACAGCAAATGCAAATGACTTCTTCCAGATAGTAGTGATGATGTGTTTCACACCTAGCATCTTAGTTTTCCTCACAGATGCCCTTTACAAAAGCTGAAGAAAGATATCTTGGTTCCACTTTAGTAACAAAGTGAAGGGAAGGGAACCCAGGTGCCTCATCCAGGGATGGGGACTAGTCCCCAGATTTCTGAACCACGCTCCCTCCTTGCATGCCACTCTCAGGCAACTTGGTGACATGCATCTTTGTTACCTCTCTAAGTGTAAGAGGCAGGGGTTCTGCTTATTACTGGGGATGTTGATATAACTTGCTGAGCATCTTGCCCGTCTTCTGCAGACATTGACTGGGATCCTTTATTGTATCCTTAGGGATAGCCTCCTCTGGTCCTTTTGTGTGCCGCCTGGTTTTGAATGACAAATGCTGTGGTGCTGTAGTAGTAAGCAGAGGGATCTTGAGGTTACGCTTTTCATTAGACAATCCCTTCTGGTGTTTAAGCCTCATGAGCACAGCATCTTCCTCCCCCAGCAGAGACTTACAGAGAGTGAGAAGGCAAAACAGGGATCTGCAGTTGTCCATCCTTCTTTGTCAGGCCTTTGAGAGTTCCTGTTCTAAAGGGACAAATGACTAGAAGTGATACAGACTAATAATGCATAAACCCCCAAAGGTTTGTGTTGAACTGAGGCTCAGTTGACTTCAGATTCTTGAGTCTTCAGAATGTGTATTTGTCCCTCGTAGAGAGGCTTGCTCTGTCTGCCTCGTCATTCACACAATTAACCAGAAACACCAGCAGGAAGTTGTACCAGTGAGAAACCTCCTTAGGAATCCAAGGCCTCACGTGCAACAGTGTTCTGCACCCCAGTTCTCTTTACTCTCCCTTGACGTATGCGGTTCCCCTGGCTTGCCTTTGCCTGTATGGCCTTAAGTTGTATAGCACCTTTCTGCTTCCCCACAGGTAAGGTGTCAGCCACTGGTGGTTTGCCAGACTGGCTGATTACCCATAAACACATCTCAAGGTTCTGTTTTGCTCCCAGCAATCCTTAAACCATTGCATGTCTAACATTCTCAGACTAATGCACAAATTAGGAACATCTGATGCCCAACCCATAGCAAATGCATTGGGGCAAAAATAATGGTCTTGTAATAGGTCTGGCTTCCTATCATCCAAGCACTTTGCCTACACAAGTAAATCCTTACTGTGAAGTAGTGTCCATTATTTTTTGGCAAGAAAGCCAAGACGGAGAATTAAAGTGACTAGCCCCAGACAACTGGAGTGATTGGCACCATGATGGGATTTGCTTTGTCTTACTTTTCAATTGGTAGAAGGAGTCTTTGACAGCCCTAGGATTTTGAAATGAAATTTAACCACCTAAGAGCTTCTGGAATTTCCTTCTTTTGTGTTCAATTGAAAAATTTTGACTGCCCACGGTGATTGGATGTTATCTTGCTGGAAAGGTGTTATACTACGTGGTTTCTTGTATGGCCCTTTTCACCTTCACAGTGTCATCTATTTTTGACAAGATTAAGAATCATTTGAAACTGCTGTGGAATGATCAGAGTTTGTACACAGTGTTTGCTTGTGAGTTTCTTTTTTTCACAAGCATTTTGGTCAACCTGCAGCTGCCTCCCCAGAGAATGGGATCTTTCTGATTTGAATATGTTGATTAAAGTTTACAGAGACTGTGGCCTTTTTCTGCCATGGGTTTAGTGTAGAGAGAATGGGACAGTATGGGAGTGATGGATCCGAAGTGTACTTGTACATCACCTGGATAACCGGACAATGACCCTGCCAGCCCAGTTATTTTAGCTGTGCAAACAGTGATTAGGTTAGATTGCCATAGGATCGGTTTCATCAACCAGGTGGCATTCAGCCATAAATATGGCTGGAACCAATGAATTAACAAAAAAAAACCCTCGTCACATCTGGGTATAGGAATAGACGCATGCTGAAGCCACATGAGGGAATTATATAAAATTGTGACCATGGCCACTTACCTCATCATTGAATTAGCACTCTTTGAAGACTCTTGAGTATAAAATGGAGGTGTATGGAGTATAAAAATGGTCTTTAGAAAGTCTTTTAGGAAGAGAAGTACTTCTTAAAACCTATAATGGCAAAACAGTGCTTGACCAGTAAGAGCAGCCCTGCATCGCACACGATGAAACAGTTCTCTGTGGATGTTCTTTGTTCATATCTTTCTAGCACTCTCCATAGGGGACCAGCAGAGTGCATTTTTACATGGGAAGAAACTGAGGCACATCTCTGGGCAGTGACATCATCAGGGGCCCTTTGGATAGAGGCAGAGTTGGGGCTCAGCATCCGTCTTGGCATTCACTTTCTCCAGGCACCACTCTTGTGCTTCCATAATGCAGGAAGAAGCCTTCCCTTTAGGTTTCTGGGTTCCCTCCACAGACCCTTTTTGCTCTCTTCATTTTGGTCAGATGCTCGAGCAATGCAATGTAGTGTGGCAGTTTAAGCTCAACACCAAGCTTAGGCTTTATTAACCTACAGATACCTAGGGACAAATATCTTGACCCTTGAGCAGCTCCTCAATGAGTTATCACATTCACCCCTTGGCATGCATATAATGAACGTGTAATGAAATTCAGTAATTAACTTATTTAATTTATGTATTTGTTTAATGTGTGCCCTTAATGTCTGTCTCATGATCTTAGAAAATCCCTGCTATTTTGTTGGTTTTGATTATAAAATTCTAGAATACAGGGCCTATACCTGTGCAGTTTTATTTGCTACTCACTGTGTCGTGTTAATAAAGCTACAGTTGGTTGTAATTTGAAGGAATACAGTTCCTATGTAGGGTATTTGCATAAAGTCCATTTTGCAAGAACTAACATAGTTTTAAAAGTAAATAGGGCAAATAACCTCCATTTAGTGGTTCTGAGCAGAGGGAGATAGTTCTTTGGGTAGGTCTTCTGGTTGCCACATCCACTTACACAATTGCAATTTTTTTTTGGTGAGGAAGATTGGTCCTGAGCTAACATCTGTTGCCAATTTTACTCTTTTTGCTTATGGAAGATTGGCCCTGAGCTAACATCTGTGCCAATCCTCCTCTATTTTGTATGTGGATCGCCGCCACAGCATGGCTTGATGAGTGGTGTGTAGGTCCACTCCCAGGATCTGAACCCGTGAACCCAAGCAAAGCATGCTGAACTTAAGTACTATGCAACTGGGCCGGCCCTGCAATTGTTTTTTATTATTGAGATTTAGAGATTGGTTTAGAGTGTTCCATACACACACCTGTGGGGGTAAGATCTTGAGTTGGTTTGGAGCAAAAGCTAGCAACCCCTTCCCATGCACCAGACAGGACTCATGGCCGCTTTCTTGGGTATGTAGAGAGGTGACTTCTGCCACACGTGCATGAGGCTCTGTGCCTTTGTCAGCTGCTAGAATGTGGAAGCAGGTACGTGGTACATAGGCTTATTTTTGTGTGTGCGCCAGAGGTCTTTGCCCCAGCTTTCAAGTTAACAATCGGGACAGACTTCCTTCAACCTGTGAGGGATGCTTGTGAAAAGTTGTCTGTTCCTGATATGAGAGGGAAACTCTTACCTCCTTGACGTTTTCAGTAGAATTCATCAGCATTTGTGTCCTTCCTTCCTCATCTGCTGAGGCTATGAGAAAAGAAACGAACAGAAAGTGGAGATGGCTCATTCCAGTTCATTCTGGTGAGAACTGCGGTGGCTACAGTTAAGGCAGGGGAACCATTTCAGACCTTGCTTCTTGGAGAAGTGGGCGAGGAGGCCGCAAAGATTAAAGAGGTCCTGCTCAAACGTGTTCCCATTTCTGGTGCAAACCAATAATTTATTTGTTTTCCAAAATAAAGCCAAAAAGCATAGGAGTAATTCGCAATTTTCAGAAATTATTTATTATCATTATAACATTTCTCCACAGGCTGCGGATAGCCCATTATTCAGAATTATAACCTATCTTTGATTTAGACACGGCCTGAATAATGAAATTGGAGGAAATGCAGAAAATATGGGTATTAATGTTAGCTAAACATACTTCACTCAGCAGAAGGAGGGACCTTGTCTCAGCCAAAGATTTGTTTATTTTCCCAAAAATGCGTATTTTTGCTCTGGGGCCTCTGTTTTTTAACTGTACAAAACCAGTTGAGAGTCATTGAGTAATTTTTAACTGCAGGATGCATCTCTTTGCCGATAATCTCTCCACCCACTGCAATATATTTCAGTTTAAATGGCCTGTTATTTTTCTTCACGGAGCCCTGTCTCTGCATGGGTGAGAACTACAAAACCAGGCAGGGGAAATTTGATACGCCAAGTGGGTCAGCTCATTATAACTTCGAGGAAACCACAAGATAATTGTAGGGTTTCTCTGGTGGACTCCTCAGCCCTGTGTTAGCCATTTGTCCTCTTGTCTGCTCAGCTTGCCGTAGCCACTTCTCTTTGCAGTACCTTTTATAGGACATCTGAATAAAGGTGGTTGACATGCATTTTCAAGGCAGAATTGGCAAGGCAGCATCCAGGAATATTTGGTCACTGACCTTAGAGGTTTAAAAAAGCAAAAATAAAATGTGTGACTGAATTCTTACAGTAAGCAGGAAATAAATTTTGGATAGTCTGTTTCAAATCATTGGAGTACCTTTGTTCATAAAAAGTGCATTTTCCCTAAATGGTGTCTTAGTGATAGATTTACTCACTATGAAATGGTCCAATTTGACCTACTAATTTACCTTTTGCTTTTTGTCCACGTGCTTATATTTGTGGCTTCATTTTTTTCCTCCCTCCTTTTCCTCATCTTTATCATCAAAAGTATTTATTAACACTCCATCTATAAGGGTAGCAATAGGTTGGGCCTGCTTTCTGGAGACTCACAGTTAATACAAATGCTTTTAATATACATATAAGGATTTCAAAGATATGGCCTAAAGATATATATGTGTGTGTGTATATGTATAAAATTAATAACAATAAGCAGCATTTATATAGCATTTACTATATGCCTGGGACTATTCTCCACACTTTTTAAGCTGTTTATTTAATTTAATTAAAAGAAGCAGATGAAGTAGGTATAAATATTATCCTTCTTTTATAGTTAAGGAACCTGAGGCCCAGAGAGGTTAAGTAACTTGCCTAAGTTCACACAGCTTGTAAGTGGCGTATTTAGTTAATATAGGCACATAGCCTGGCTCCAGAGTCTACACTTTTAAGCAGAACATTGCGCTGCTTCTCAGTATAACTGTAATAAGCAAAGTTCATATAATAATAATGATAATGATAATAGAGAAGAAGAAGTAAACATTACCAAGTATTTCCTATGCAACAAGTACTGTGGCAAGCACTTTACATTCATTGCCTCGTTTAATCCTCCTGATGGTTCGATGATGTAGGTACCACCAGGATCCCCCAATCTGCATATTTAGAAACAGACTTAGCTTCTAAACTTGCCTCATGTTACACACGGAGTAAGCAGCAGAGCCACCTGTTATTGTTGGGATAAATCCTGGAGGGCTTCAGGATATCTAAAGACCACAATAAGTGACTATGAGGATGGCGGAAGGCAAAGCTGGGAGCTGGAGGAGGTTAGGAGTGGCGGGCCTGTCAGCCAGTTTGAGCATGGAGTCAGCGAATCCATTTCTGGGCTGTCAGTTCATTTTGCTCTTCCTCATGAAGACAATCCCTGACTGTTGGTCCCAGAGTTGATGGCGTTGATGAGGAAAATGAATGTAAATGGAGTGGTACAGAGCCATCCCCACAGCCAGATCAGTTACCTGAAGCTCGCGCCTTGTTGGCTGTGACCTGGGGATGCCCAGGAGGCGGGTGTGCGGCTGTCCTGCTCTCTCCGGTGCTTGCCTCAGAAGTGGAGGTGTGGGTCCTGGGACTGCTCTGTTATGGGCGAGGAAGAAATAGTGTCACTTTCTCATCCTGGGTCTTAGGACTTAGGTGTAAGATTGAGGGGGGAGATGATTCTGTCTTCTTCCCTTTTTTCCCAGCCGTCTCTTATCCCTCCCAAAAGGTTTTACGGAAGCAAATGCATCTCTGGCCCTCCCTGCTCCTTGCTTTAGCCACCATAGCTAAATTGGGACCTGACCAGCCTTGCAGGTCAGCCTCCAAGATCCATTACCTGGAAAAAGTGCTGCGCTGTGTAAGCTTGGTCAAGTCGAAAGCAACAACAGGACATGAAGTCAAATTAACTCAACTGGCTCCATCCCCTGGGTGTTAAGGAAGCAGCTAGAGTAACCATTTATTGCAATAGTTTGTCATATTTTCTCTCCTTTTAAGATTTGTCAACACCTGTCTCTGGATGGTGGGAATTTGAGTGTTTTCCTTTGTTTTAATATGCAAAAATGTAATGTACAGATGGATAGTGCTCTTCAGAATGAGGTCAGAAAAATGGAGGACTCCAGTGCTTTTTGGCCAACGCGTTCTGTATGCGTGTGCGCATGTGTGCATACTCACGGCGACGTCTGTGACATGTGGGCAGCAGGTCTGGAGGCTGGCCTCTGTTTCTCTAGGTTCTGGGGACTTCTCTATAAGGGATGACCTACTTGACCTATTTTTGCAAGTGTCTTTTGCCTTTTTCCTCCCCTTTGCTTCCCTTCTCCTATCAGACTTGTTAATGGCTCATATCATCTTCCCTTTTCATCAGCCAAAAAAAAAATCTCGCTTGGCTTCTCCTCTGATTTCAGCCTGTCACTTGATGAGGTCCCTGCTATTTATATTTTTGTTTGTTAGGAGGGAGGGGGGAAACATATAAATAAAGCCCAGGCAAACCCAACCACCCTGCTGGATGTGAAGGGACTCCCTCATCTCATGGCAGCAGGGCTGCCTAACTGGTAGTTAAGCAGAGACCAAGAGGTCCGCGCTGTGAATGCCGTTGAAAGGGTTACTGGGAAATGCAAACAAAAACAACATGCAAATGAGGCTGCCAGCAACAGGTAGACTTAATCAGATGCTGTCAGATGAATTCAGCATCTCCCCGATTGTCGCCTCTCTTTGCCTCCCATTCGGAAGCCCTCATCTGCTCCAGATGTGGTTTAATTTACTGCGACTTGGCTAATTACTGTAATTAAGGATTAATTACTGTTAATTACTTTCACATAAACTCAACGCCAGTCAAAGAGCGGAGCCTTATGAAGTCTGCCACAGAAGTGAGCACGGCTTGGCGGCCTGTGTGAGCTCTGCAGGTCTCTGTGTATCGCCTGGGCCCTGCTGCCACAAATCTTCCTGACCTTCCAGCATCACCAGCGGGATAGGGAGGCCAAAGGTGCAGGAAGGGTCAGTGCTCAGGCCCTCACAGGGCGTCAACTACCAGGTACTTCCCTATGCAGCGGGCAACCAGAAGGAAAGGGATGATGTTGGGGAGAGGGCCTGGACCACTTGCAAAGAGAAGTGCAAAGCACCAACCTTTCTCAGCGAATGTGGGAGCCAGGCTTGTCTTCTTTATCTGTTATTACACAGTTGGCTTTGTGAACTAGTCAGAAGGCAAAATTCCATATTGGTGCTGAGGCACAGGAGTTGTTCACCATAGGTGATTGGAGCAAAAATAAAACAAGAGGCTGGAAATCAGTACCAGGTCATCCATCTCTTTCTGAATACTGCTTTCCCTTCTTAACACATGGTCTTATTTTTGTACTAGGAATGGATAAAGGAATGGTTAAGCACACTGCATGTACCTAATCACACAGATATGAGGATTATGCCACCCCAAATACCTTTTCCCCAACTGACCTGGGGTCTCAGCTCCACCATCTAATGCTTTCACTTGTTACAGAGAGACTAGTCACCCTAGTAACTATTAAAAAATGTTCCCTTCTCCTTAAGTCCTGAATTCAGTCTCTTCCCAACAGATGACGTTGCCTTCTACATCGTGAAGAAAATTGAATACTTTAACCTTCAAATCCCTCGGTCTCCCCCGACATTGTCTCCCAATGTATCCACATCCTAGCTTCCTTTTCTGCTTTCTCAGTGAGATATTCCCTTTCCTGTATAAAGGTGATTCTTCTACCTGTGTCTCTTCTACTAGCCTCTTCTCTGTGTGGTCCTTTGCTTTATCCATCATTCTCTATTATGTCTCTTCACTGTCTCCCTTTCAAATATTTCCTTTCCTCCAACCCATGGACATTCTGAAGTTTCTTCCAACCTACAGAAGCTTTCCCCTGGTTCTGTCTTTCTCCAGTTGTGGACAATTTTTCCCTTCTTCATAATTTCAAATTCTCAGAGACAGAAGTCTTCACTTTCTTGACCCATTTTGTCTCCATCTGTGACTGGGACTGTTGTGGTTAATGTCACCAAGTCCCCAGAGTTGCTTAATGCAATGCGTATTTTTCAGTCTTCATCTAATTAAACTTCTCTCTTTGTTGTATTTGATGCTTTTCTTCATGATCTCTTCTCAGAAGCTCGTCTGCCTTGGCTTCTGTGATTCTGCATGATTTTGTTCTCCTGAAAGGTCTTCTCTTTCTCCATCGGGCTGTTTAGATATTGGTGTTTCCCTAGAGTTCTGACCTCAGATGGGCTATTGATGGATCTCATTCTACTCACTTGTTGGGTGATCCCATCAATCTCAGGGTGTTTGTGACTCACCCATTAGGCTAAGAACTCCCTGCTGCCGGGCCATGTGCCTCATTTGTAGTTGTATCCTACAAGGAGGCACTGCTACCACCAGCACAACCAATGCCTCCTGCTTGCTGGATCATGGAACCCTGGGTCCTACGCATCTTTGGGTAACCACCAGGGAAACTTTCAAGGGTCTTTCTTGTTTCCTGTGCCACCTTTATTCTTATACAGGAGGATTTTTCTGTTGGGGTGAGGTAGGTCTGTGTCATTTAAGAAAATCCTAGGACTAGATTGTTTCAAAGTGGAGTGCAAGGAAGGTCTTTTTTGATTGTGAAATTCCAAAAGATGCATTTTTGGTGCAGGAAAAGAATACTGGGATACAATGTAATATGTTTTTATTCTATGTACTACCATCTGTTTGTAAAAAGTAACCTGCTGGTACATAAGTAAGATCAACTGCAAATTGATGAAAGGATGCTGCTCAAGTGTAAAGGGAGCCTTAATTTGAGGCTAAAAGAAACATTGAAATTAACTTTTTATATCAAATTAAATTTTTTAATAAATTAAAAAAGAAAAATATTAAACAGCTTTATATTGAATCAGTTACAAGTGACATTTTAACTTTTACCAAATATTTTTAAACCTTACACTAAACTTGTCGATCACTTAAAGGAAACTAACTTTTATACAATTAAACCATGTTGTTTTTTTTAAATAGACCCTTTTTTGTGTTTTTTTCTTACTATGTCCACAGAAATACTCTGTTAACTTTTTTCTTTGGTTGATTTCCAAGTGGATCATTGGGCTTTATCGTACACGTGCACGTGTTGATTTCCCATAGATGCCATGTTGTATAAGTGTGGATTCCTGTTGTCTGTGTGCTTGTAGTTTTCACTGCGTGTTTACAGACTGCAATTTTAATGGACGTTCAGAGGTAAGTGATTTCAGCTGGTGTGCACTTTACAGACAGGACAAATACATCAGATGCTAGAACTCTATAGTTTGAAGTTAACTCCTTTCTTGTTTTCTCCTGGAATTTTGTCGTAAGAAGTATATTACTGTAACTCCAGATTCCCAATAATGGTTTGAAGGAAGCATTTCTTCTACCTGTTGAACTAGAATCAACTTCAGTGGACAAATTTTTTGCATGTTTAAGATACAGAAAATATAAAAACTGCAGTGCTAAATTACTTAACCAGATCACATTATTTCTTGCCTGAGTAATTAACTTCATCATTCGAATTTCTCCTTTAAAGTGATTTTTGTTTGTTTTTCAAGCCATCACCATCTAATAGTATGTTTTCCATGATTCACCATGTACTAACTCTTGAAGTTATGAATTGGGTAACTTTTTCCCCCGTTATATGAGACGGCTATAAGTGGTTCCCTTAACAAATGCTTTTTGAATGCCTGTTGTATGTCACACGCAGTACTAGGCTCTGAGGATAGCATGGTGTTAAATTATCTGTAATGATGAATTACAGTGTGATAAAATTAACAAAATACTTACATGAGTAACAAATATAGTTTGACATATTGAACATTTTTCTTTCTTGTGGTGGTATTTATTTGAGTGCCTTGATAGCATGTAAGGGGCGAGGAATGGAAAGATGAAATTGTATAGGATGGTACTGTGATCCTGAGGGGATATTCCTTTACTACATTTCTGCCAGTGAAGTCAACTACTTTAGGAATATCTCTAAAGTAAGGAAATGTAGAATAAAAAGATAACGTCATAACATGATTTTCCAAGCTGGATAGCAAGATCTATACATATTAGGTGAAAAGTCAAACATAGAATATTCCAAATCTTTCTATAATTCATTCATGCTGTTAAAAATACATGTTTCCAGTTAAAATTTAATGTAGATGCTTAATTTGTTTGATTATATGTATTATGCAGTTATTTACCTTATATTGCATAAGCTCTATATGCATTATAGCTTTAATTCATCTCTATTCCAATGCCAATATAAATATATTCCATATTGCCAAAACCACAATCCTTTGAAAAAATATATATCACTTTTGTGAAATGAAGTATTTAGATGTAAGTATTCATTCAACACTTGGCAGCATAAGAATTTATTGAATGCTAGAAAGGCCAAAAATAAACATGTATAGATATGCATAATCTAGATATAATGAGATTAAATTATATATGTTATACATATATAGAATATGTATGTCATTGCACTTCAGAATTTTTTGGTAAATATTATAGCTTTGTGTGTGCTTATATGTGTGTACTTATGTCCGCATGTACGGGATCCTGGAGTTGTGTATAAAGGCCTCATAGCTGATAGTAGGAACAAAGCTGAAAGGAAAGCGGAGAGAGAAAGAGGGAGAGGGGAGGAGAATAGTAGTGATTAAGCCAGCATTGTTCTATGCCGATCACTGGCTGCCTGCTATTGTTTTCTAGCATTTGAAGATGAAACATATTCATTTAGCTTTCAGAACGAATGGCTTTAATAAGGGCAGAGCAGAGAGGTGGGGTAACACTGATGACTAGAGAGACCCATCAAGGCTCCCCCTAAGGCCATTCCGTCAGAGCCGAGGACCACATGACCGTGAACTCTGCAATCAGGACAAGTTTTCAACATTCCGGGGTATCCTTCAATGGCAGAAAGAGTCATTTGGAGTCAAGGGAAGATGTATATCAGCAGTAATTGGATTCTGGCCAAGGCTCTTAGGACAGTATTATCTATGGTGAGGGAATCGGGAGGGGCTGGACAGAGCAGAGGGGTGTGATCCAAGCCACAGCCGAGAGAGCAGCAGCCACCACAGGCCACAAGCTGGGGAAGTCCTGGCACACAGAGCTGTTGGTTTGCCCAGGAGTCAGGGTGGCCTGTCCGTGGATGTAAGTGATCCTGCTTCCCCAGCAGAAACAGGTTTCTGAATATCCTGCGGGACAAAACTTTGGGCTTGAAGGATGGGGCTGCCCTGGTTGCACTTGACTAGACAAAGCTATTTAAGGCCTCAAAGTGCCCCATCCAGCCTCTTGCCACTGCTGCCCACCTCCCCTTCCTGCACCCTGACTACTTCATTACAGTCTGCCTTCAGGCCGGAATTGCCCTGCTTAAGCCTCAAATCATTATAATTACCATTATTAGAAATAGCTGCGGGGGAGGCATTGGAACACCAAGTAAAAATGTGTGAGTGTGTCCGCTGGCCCTGGAATCACTCCTTTTGAGCTCAGGGGACCACAAGGCATGAGGGTTCCACCAAAGCCAGCTAATGCGACGGCTGTCAGCTCCACTCACCCCACCTGTCAAGAGGGGGATGCAGTGGGGTTCATTTTTT
The DNA here is from genome assembly GCF_041296265.1 of Equus caballus. NCBI lineage: Eukaryota > Metazoa > Chordata > Mammalia > Perissodactyla > Equidae > Equus > Equus caballus. Next base: position 30,094,769 of record NC_091688.1, on the reverse strand, counting down.
TAATTGACACCTTCCTCTCTCATTCCACGCTCTCTCGTCTCAACCTAATTCCTCCTTTCATCTTCCTTCTTTGAGAAAAATCCATTCCTCTGCTATCCAAATAAAGAAAAGGGAAAAAGCCACATGAAGAACAATGACACATGCATTATCCTCCAGAAAATACATAGATTTTAACAAAGGCACAAGCCAGGAAATGCACCAAAAGTCAGAAAAATAATTGTCAACCAAATATGAGGCAGACAAGACGGACAGATGGAGGAGAGAGAGGGAAAAAAAGTTAGCAAAGCAGGGTGGAAAGAAAGAGTAAAGAGAGAAAAAACTTGCTTAAAAATCGAAAGGAGAATGAGGTAGAGGAGAGGTGATGAAAATACTGTGTGTTTCTCGTTGTCTGGTTTCCTTCTGGTCCCTCTCTAAATGAAGCCTGGAGTCTCACTCTGTTGAAGGAAAGTAGAGTGGGAAGATGGTGGAGCCAGAAAATAGATATCGTGCAAATGCCGTTGATTTTTTCAGTTCATTAGAAATACTTTCTGCAGATACTCAGAAGGGATTATGAGGTGAAATAGGATGTGATGCTATTGACAGAGATTCAAGGAGACAAGGAAGAAAGGTGTGTGTCCAAGTGTATTCTCCCCAGCAGTGGTGCCTAAGCCTCTCCTTGCCTTGACTTTTGGCAGCCCTAAGAAGTCTGCCCACTCTCTGTTTTCTCAGTTGATGGCAGAGACCCATGAGAAAACCTCCTTCAATGAGCTTTGGGCTGTTAAACTTTCAGGTCTCTGAATGATCATTTGTTTGAAGTTAGATTGACAAGAATCACATATAATGTTAGCAGTATTTAAAGGTGGACTGGGTCAGTCCCCTAAATCAAGAAATAAATCAAGGTGAAGTTAGGGAAATATATCAGAGTTTTTCCTACCATATTTATCTTGCTTTTGTTTTTATTTTTAATCAACTCAAGGTATAATTTATTTACGTGCACCATTTTATGTGTACAGTTGGATGAACTTTGATAAATATATGTGTCTCCCCCAACCACCAACCCAATCAAGATAGAGAACATTTCTATTACCCCAAAAAGTTCCCTCCTGCCCCTTTACAATCTCCCACTCCCATTCACACACCCTGGTAATGACTGATCTGCTTTCTGTCACTAGTAGATTAGTTTATCTTTTCTAGAATTTCCTATAAATTAAATTATACAGAATGTAGTTTTTATGCCAGACTTATATATAATCTCAAAAATAATGTTTTTTAATAGATTTTATTTTTCCTTCTTCTTCTCCAAATCCCCCTAGTACATAGTTTTATATATTTTCAGTTGTGGGTCCTTCTAGTTGTGGCATGTGGGACACTGCCTCAGCATGGCCTGATGAGTGGTGCCATGTCCGCGCCCAGGATCCGACCTTGTGAAACCCTGGGCTGCCGAAGCGGAGCACGTGAACTTAACCACTCGGCCATGGAGCTGGCCCCAAAAATAATGTTTTGAGATGCATCCACATTGGTGCTTGGCTCAGTCATTTGTTTCTTTTTGTTGCTGAGTAATATTTCATTGTGGGAAAATACCACAATTAGTTTATCTGTTCATCCATTGACAGATAAACGTTTGGATCATTCCAACCTGGAGTTCTTAAGAATAAAGCTACTTTGAACATTTGTTTGTAAATCTTTGTGTGACATGTATTTTCACATCTCTGAGATAAACACCTAGGTCTCATATTCCTAAGTCATATGTAACTATATATTTAATTTTATAAGAAATTGCCACAATGTTTTCCAAAGTGGTTATACCTCTATGTCTTCTTGAATGAGACCATACATTCTTCTCCACAAAGGAATAATTAGATGAGATCTTACATATAGTGATAGAAATAGCCATGGCCAGTTAATATAGGCTTCTTGTGTTCTATAAAGCTGTCTTTATGCTCAGATGGATAGTTCAAATTATTCCACTTTTAAAATTAAATGACATTAAAATAATATATTTCCTGAAATCTACAGGTCTTAATTATTGGTTGATCTAGTTGACTGTGTGGTTGTTTTAGGAAACATGAGAACACAGTTCTCCTTCCCAGTGTATTATATGGCTCAATTACTCATCTTCTCTAAGAAGCCTTCTCTAAATATCTCCACCCTGAACTCCCTTAATTCTCATCGTTTCCCCTATTATTTATAATAGAGGCAGTAAATTATCCTGTATTGCCATCCAGTTTGGACAATATTTTTGTAAATACTCAGTTGTTTCTAGTTGGTGTGATGGTTGGTCTGTTTAGTGATACCAATTTTGCTGTAGAGCCTTCACCCACTGGGAGTGTGTATTCTCCACTTCACGGTCACTGTGCTACTGTCATGCATACCATAGGTGCTCAATAAATTCTTGAATAAGGGAACCTAGTCCCCAGAAGCTGTAGTTCAGAAAACTCACTACTGCTCTATCGTCTAAGGTAAAATAGGTTAAATAACATGTAAGGGTCCCCCTGTTGTAAATCAGTCATAGACGTACACTCACATGCATACTCAGTCTACATGCTTTTTTTTATTATGAAACCATCTCGCTTGCTTGTGTGCCTTAAATGGGCTCCACCTTCAGCTCCCTGCCTTTGAGTAAATAATCACGCGATAAAGCTCAAGAAATATTTGGTTGTGGGTTTTATTTTTCCACCTTGGCTGCTGATGTGTTACCTAGCAGGCTGTATTCTACACAGTGCTTGGTTCTCTCTCACAGCTTGTGGTGAGCGAAATTATTCCAAGATTCAATGAATACCTGCTATTGAGCGGCTTCCCTAACCACCCAAACTGGTCTTTTGTTAGTGGTTATTGAGAGGATTGTCACAGCCATTGACCTACTCAATTTTTCTTCAAAAGAAATGAGCATTTTTCTTCCCCTTTCATTTCTAAAAGCAGATATGGCAATTTGCTTAAATTGCTGTCTTTAAAAGTTTAGATGATTATACTTTTTTTTTCCCCTCTTGCCTTTTTTCTTCCTTTTCATTTAAGCAGCACAGTGCCGTCTCTTTTTCTGGGATTGGACACAGTTCCTGATGCAGCGTTTATGAAGTGGCTGTGTGTGTGTGTGTGTGTGTGTGTGTTTCCTTATACGTTAGTTTTCATTTACCTGAGACCTCAGAGACGAAATAAGATTATATTGAAATATTTGATTAACATTTTATATTTTAATTCTAAGGTCCATTTTCTTTAGGCACAAATACTAGAGGTTTATAGCTTTAAAAAAATTGCACCTAATGGAACGTCTCCATTTCTTTGTGGGAAAAGGTGTGGCAACAACTAGCCTCAGTGAGTTAAGAGTAAGCAAGATGGGTTACGTTTTAAAGACTTTTATATCTGAAGAAGGGACAATTTGACATAAATGCAGAGAGAGGAAATCAAAGATACAAGTGAAGGGCTAGGGATGGAGATACAGGGAAGAGTGAGGTGGCGAGGAAATCCTGTGGCCGGTGGGCAGAGGCCCGGAGAGCATCTTATTCATGCATCCAACACCGTGGGTCCAGTTCCATGGGCCACATTTATCTTTACTGTGATCTGTGACCATGGCAACAAAACACATTGAGCCATTACTTTGTGCCATGTGCTTTATATGTGCTGAATCATATGATGAAGAATAAACATTTTAAATTATATTATGGATAGGATAAAAAATGTGAGAAGACTCAGTTCTGTCTTCAGGGAACTCACAGTATAGTGGCCATAAACTTTTCCCCACTGGTAGCCAGCTATATTGAAAATAGGCGACCATTTCCGAGAGGACCAGTGGATGGAAAAAACAATACTGTGACAGATTTTGGAGGGAAACCCCCTTAAAGCTCAGACCCCACTAATAAGGGTTTGTGTAATATTGAATTAGTATATTTATTGAGTACCTGATATGTACCAGTCATTATGTAAGGTGCGTGAGATACAAAAATAAATTCATTAATTAAGTCATAAAATGTTGAATGTGCCAAGCATGAATAACACACTATTTTTGCTCTCAAGGAACTCGCAGTTAATGACTTTTTTCGGTACATAGTAATGAGTACTTTGTAGTAGAGATATTTACAAAATTCTGTGGGAAGACAGAAAAATGAAAACTAAGTTTGCCTGTGGATATTGATATTTGATCTCTGTTACTAGATATAGGATAAAAAAAACTTCAAAATCGTCAGACTTGGAACATTATTAAATATGGCAGCCTAAGTAAAAGTATAAAGATGAAAATCTAACAAGAGCTGGTAATTTATGTACATGTGAGTGTTTGTGTTTGCATTAAGAAAGGGTTATTTCTCCTTCTTCTTTGCCACTATGTGGCATTAATAGTTTTGCCTATCCAAGCTAAGGTAAAGACCGAGTGACACGTTTTCTAAGACACAAGCAGAGAAGTTGGGCAAGTAGGCTTTGTGCCTGTTTGAAGCTCATGGAGTGAAGACAGCATCCATGGGCCATGAGGAAGATATCTCTGGATTTCATGGGCCAGGAAGAATTTTTGGTAAAATTCTTCTTAGTGATTCAGAATTCATATGATTCAGATGTATGCCTTTACTATTCCAAAGAAAGCTGGAGAGATTTTTAAGGTTATAAATCACAATTCCTGTTAACAAGCATCCAGAAAGTGTCCTATAAGTAAAATATATTTCAGATCCAAGAGTGAAAGAATGATGGTATATTGGATCATATCGTCTTTTGCTCCTGTCATTTAAATGTAATATCTGTACAAGGAAGTAACTGTAGAAATGGGCTGTGCGTCCCTGTTGGTTGCACTCGTGGGCTGGTAGCCAACCTTATTCTCTTTTCTTTTTTACTGCACTGCTCTAATAAATGGTGAGAGTGTTTTAATAAGTCTCCTGGTCATCGTCATAGTTATGATCTCTAGATGAAGACGACTATGTGAGGCTGGCGTCCTAGGAGGTTAGAGTCAGCATGTGTGCTTGTGTTTGTGAGTGCGTGTGTGTTTGTGCTTGATTTATAAACCACCAAAGCCACGATGAAGTACTAAGGTGAAAATCACCTATGTTGACAGCAGAGAAATGCCACCATCAATTCCAAGAAGACTTGAAAACCTGGAGCTAACAGCCAATGATTTAATTCTTTTGAAATAGAAATTTCTTTAACCTTTCTGGGTAAAACTATATCCCATCTGGAAAAAATACAAATTTATGGGCAAGAAGAAAAGCTGAGAGTTGTAGTTTCCATCTAAGAGCCAAATAAAAATATCTGTCTTCGAAAGACAGTCTTCACAGGATTCTTGAGGAGAAGGGTACCTTTCCTACTCAAGGTGCAGTGAGTTCTAGGATACTCCAGAATGGGGAAACTTAGGAATATTTTCTTCTATCTGAGGTAAGGGGAGAAAAATCTTCAAAGCTTTCAGCTACAGGGTATCTGTATTACTGATAGACTAGAGGACCCATAAGATATTCAACACTAAGGATCACAAAACTGGGTTTCCAGTACTAGTGGACTCATTTTAGACAGTGAATGAAAGAATGAATGAATGAGTGATACATTAGAACTCAGGTATCTGTTTCAGGAAACTACTATATAAAAAACAGGCCATTTTTAACTAAAGCTTGTTTAACCTCTGACTTTCAAAAAATGAAATCAGAGAGCTACAGTTTGACCCCAAAAAGACCACACAGAGATCAATTTAACTGAATTCAGGCTTTTATTTAGATATCTACAGAATGGGAGTTAATAATCCTAACCAGCTTGCTGCTTGAAGATGCTACAGGCATGATTTCCAAGAGTGACTGTAGAGCAATTGACAGTGATGAATGTGAAATAGTAATGAATAGCTTCATAATAGAGCAGAGATGTCATGGCTTTGCATACTAGTTACTGGACAGAAGGACATCAAGCTTTGACTTCGATAATGTGGTCAACTTTCCTGCTACGGGGTCAGTTCCTGGCAAACAGCAGTGGAAGCCAGTGAAAAAGATTCCTGGAGAGCAAGACTAGTGATGGAGCAAAGCCAGAGAAACCCAGCTAGCCTAAAGGGGGTGCTGTGTTCCTGGTGGTATTTTAGCTGTTACATTCCTTCCACACAAACATCCAATCAATGACAGTGTACTAAGATGGCCATGATAATAGTAATATTTGTTTCCATGATAACAAAATTGATAATGGTTCTACTGATCTCTTTTGTTCATTTCCTTTCTCTACTGCAGAGTCAAAGTCTTAGTTGACCCTGACATACTGAATTGTTCCCTTTTTCTTTTCTTTGTCTCTCTTTTATTTTTTTTAATAAGGCATCCTCAGGAATCAAGGATCCAACACTCCTTGCCCTTGCCACCCGCTATTTTGCTCTTTTTACTCAAATACGTCCCTCTGCTGCTGTTGGAAATGATGTATGTCCAACCTGCGCTTTTGCGTAACCACGTATGCTGGACCCCCTCAGAATTTATTAGGTACTATCTATGAGACTATGCATTGCCTTTCATGGATGTTTCCAAAATTGATTCCAAGGAAATCCAGAATTCTGTCAGACAGCTTACTAACACTGTATTACTTAGGATTAGATCTGTCTGCTAGTAACATTTAAAAAAAAAAATAGTGGCTTAAACAGCATCTTGTGGAATAGAATTCCAAAGGTGAGTCATCAGGGATCCAGGGGCTTTGTAAAGGCATCATTCTGCATTTAAATTCCATCCTCAAGACCACCTCATAATTTAGCATTACTGCTGGATTTGTAGCTATCACGTCAATGTTCTAGGCAGGAAAGGGAGAAGGAAAAGGCTAAAAAGGGTAACTTCTCATCCAAGTGAGTCCATTTAAGGAGGCTTCTTAAAACTCCCATATAACACTTTCACATACATATAATTACCCAGAACTTAGTCCCATGGCCACTCCTAGCTTCAAGGGTGGCTGAGAAATGTACTCATTTACCTTTATTCTTTGAATAAATTGGATTTCTGTTCCTAAGGAGGAAAAGTAGAATGGATATTGACTAGGTAACCAGAAGTGTGATAGGATCATATGGACATATTTGGTTAATCCTGATTACTTCATCCCACATTCGTCCCACAGCACCAGAAGGTGCACCAGAAGGTAAAATAACAGAACATCAGAGAACAACGGCAGAATTTCAGGAATACCAGAAGACACAGGCAAACCTTACCTATGTGTTTGGTGCTGGAAAGTTGAAGCCAGAAATTCAGTCATGTGTCTTGCTCAATGGCAGATTATGTTTCCTAGGCTTATTTCCAGCCTAATCTTATAATTTTAGAAGAATACCTCTTCTCTATTCCATAATTCCTTACTTCCTAACGTTTGGATTGAGATCTCAAAAATTTCCTGTACTTACTATTGAAGAACTTCCAACCACAACATCTTATATATGTCCAATGAGCAAATAGTTATTGAATACAGCTCATCTTATGTGAAATAACAATAACGTTTATGGTTATAATGACACATTTGTATAGCCTCCATAGGGTACCTGATGTGCTCAGATCCATTGCCTTATTGGGTCCTTGCAACAACCCTATAGGGCAAGGGTGGTGTATTGTCTATGGAAGAACATTCTGATCTTTCTGGATTAATTCTGCATCCCCAGTGGCTAGAACAGTGCCTGGTACATGGCAGTTGCTCAATAAATAGTTTCTCCCACTCTCCCATAGATACTGCGTGCTCAAGGGTATAAGGGTTAATAAACAAGGTTGCAGACCTGGCCTCTGCTCTCAGGTAGCTGTTGATCAGGAGGTAGGAGATATATAGGTAAGCTAAGGAGATTTTATTCAGTAGCATCTACAAAAATTTTACATAGGTCCCAAATCTTAGTTGAGCTATTTGGGCTCGTATCTTATAAGAAGACAGGGGTGCAGGGAGGAGAGAATGGAGGGACCGCATCTTGGTTGATTACCTGTCATCTGCAAAACTCTGTTCCATGTAATATACCAAACTTGCAAGGTAATATTTTTATTCTGTACACAAAACTTACAAGGTAATATTTTTACTTTCTACACTAAACTGGCAAGTTAATACTTCTACTCTCATTTTAAAGATAGGGAAACTGAGTCTGAGAGATGAAGAAAGTTCTCAAGGTCACATATCTAGTGAGTGGCAAATTTGATATTAAAGTCCATATTTTTTTCCACTATGCCACATTGCCTCTCCAAGGAAAAATATCAAAACAGGAAACTTAAACTTTACAGTGAAAAATAGAAAGCAAGCCTGGGCCACAGACTGAGCAATGGCCTGGAAATTAGAATCACAGAATTCTGTCTCTCCCTGACAGTACCCTGGGTTTTTTCTTTATCATCACAAGCTTCATGTTAAAAGTGCTTTATAAAGGATCGAGCCCTTACTATACAAATGCTATTTCATCTTAATAGTAACAGTTATATCTACACCTACACTTCTGCCCTTGTAAGATTGGGCTAATAATACTGTTTCTTCACCAAAGTGCTGGAATAATTAATATGTTGGAAAGTACTCAGAGAATTACAAATGAGGTGCCCTTTAAACATCACTACTTGTCAACACAGTAGATTTGTAAAATGATTTTGGATCTTCTAACCGAGCTGTGTCATCTAAATTTAAAGCACCCAAAGAAGGTAGAAGTAATAGTAACAATAGCAATTGAATAGTAATTAGTAATAAACTTAGTCAACCAGTTACAGGTTAGGCAAAGCTTCTATGTCTTTCCTGCCAGAGAATTTACTCCTGCTACGATGTGTCTAATAAAGTCATTAGCAGAGTGAGAGCCCATCTGAGATAAGACCAGGAGCCTTCAGCAAACTCTGTTAATGAATTGTGCTGTGTGCCTTTGTATGGGCATATGCAACTGAAAGTAACTAATATCATATTCCTGAGTTCCGTTCTTCTCCAAATATTTTTACATTCCAGCCCAGCTAGGGTTAACATTGTTAAGTCCTGTGGTTATGAAAGAGCTTCCCTCTCTGGCCTCTATCATACATCGTAAATATCAGAATCAAACACTGACCCATTGATAGGTGATTCCCACGTGGCCCTTGGTATTACGCAGGGAAACATATGATTATATTATAATAGAGCAGTTTAACACATATTTTTAATTGGCTATCCTATGTACTTTGAAATAAAGTGTTAAATCTTATTTTTCTACAGCCAAAGAAAAGCTAGGAAAGTCAGCTTTTAGGTTTCAAAAGCATTTAGAAATGTTTTTCCTGTGTTTGGCATCTTGGTTGTGCAAGCGGTTCAGAGCAGACGGTGGAGTAATAGGAAGCACTCCACTCGCAAGTCTTAGTCACTTAGCGTGGAATTCATAGGTAGAAGTGGTAAGAAATAGGACAATTCTTAAGTGTAATTTTGGAAGGTTATAGTGAATAGTTGTCTTTTTCTCCTAAGCAATTCTTGTCTAGATACTTACCAGCTCTCATTTGAACAGCAGCAATTTTCTATTGCTTTTACATGAATGATCTCAGATTTTTTACAAAGAATTCTGCAGGATCCTCATGGTTCCACGTGGGTGTATGGGATGGGGATGTGGTCAGGGCTGCCGGGTGAGCTGGTACCGGATCCCAGTTTTCTTCTGGAGTAGGACCACTTTGGTTTATTTAACATATTGGATTTTCAAGTAATCCTAAAGGAAAGATTTCATGTTTCATAAAATTCTTTTGAAAATCACTGTATTTTCTCATTTTATTCTCTGCACAAGTCTTTGAGGAGCTATTGTTGTTCCCATTGTGCAGATGAAGAATTGAGGCTTAAATGAATTGAGTTTCTAGAGAGCAGCTAACTCAAACTCTGAACATACCAGCTCAAATTCTGATTTTCTGACCCTAAATTTGGTTCTCTTACTTTTAAATATTACTAACTCCTTTGTCCAGATTTAAAATACTAGTAAATTTGAGAATGTTCTTGTTTCTTTCAGCAGGTCCAGGCTGCAGCGAGTACTTTGTTTATAACTCCAAATTATGTAAATGTGGCATCTGTATATGTATGAGCCACATGCACATATATATATGTATATGTCTATGTGTATTTCATATATATATATATTTCAAAGTACAAAAAAGTAGGACTAAAGCTATTCACCAAAGATAAGTGTGGTCATGTTTATGTTCTTGGCCCGTTAGGAACATAATATGACAGTGCATTTTTGTATGTTTTGTTGTCTGCTTGCTAGATTTTAGATTAGAACAGCCATCGACTCTGTAACCATAAGCGAGTAACTCTGCCTCTCTGAATCTTGAATGACCGTGGGCACACCGGAAATGAAAGTGTTTGCCCACTTCCACGTGAAGAGTGGACAAAGTAGGATTTTGTTTTCTCTCTCTTCTTGGGCCAAGGATTAGAGCAATTGTAAGATAATTAATAATCCTTTGAGTGAAGTATTTGCTGGACCTTGGTGATGTTTAACTCTGCTAGGACTTGACCTCAGGTGTGGTGAGACCAGGGGAAGCCTACCTGCCTGTTCATGGAGGGAGGAACTGCGTACCAGGACATGCTGGGGCCAGACCGCTTTAGAATTTTGTTTAGATTGGAGTTTGAGGACTGGAAGATAAGTTTTACAAATCAGAACAGAGACATTTCTTACTCCACCTCCTAATGTATACACAGATAGTGAGTATTAAGATGATGAATGTCAAACGGTCCATGGAAAAAGGTCTACCCACCTTTCTAACTCCAAAATGAAGAAGTTTAGTCAATGTGATAAATAGTATGGGCACCGTTCATTCTCTTTTTAATTTTTGTTTTGTCAGGAAAAGTAAAGGTACTGCTAATTATACAAATAGATGAGCCGAATTTGAGATGAAAGTATTAAAAACGGAGTGTCAAAATTTTTATGAAAAATAGAAGACATAGAAAGATCATATCACATCCTAAATAGTAACTGAGCAATGCAAAGGGTGTGTGTGTCTCCTGGGCTATGAGGGAGAGCCAGTTCGTTGGAGTTAGGCTGACTTCCGCTGCTTCACGTTTTCCGCTGGCTTCTAGAAGCAGTCATGTGTGTCAGAGGACAGGCCAAGAGATAATTAAGTGGAAATAAGAACTCTACATCCGGCCTCTTCAGAAAGAGGTATCGGATCCTCCTAATCAGGTCTGATTCCTCCTGGCTTTGTTGCCTAAGGTCAGCTTAACAGTCATTAGAAGAGGTCATGGCAGGCTCTGTGATCTCTATCATCTGAGGTTAAATAATACGTCATTAAAAGGGTCAATTCAGAAAAGAGCAGATTCTTTCCCTCTGATTCATGTATTTTGCAGAAGCCTCTGGCTTCTTGGAATCTCTATCACAAGTTTCAAATCTCACAGCAGAAGTGTTTACACATTGCAGGCTGAATTCCGAGGAAGCTCTTCTGGAACTCTGGTGGGAATGGGAATTGTGGTCATGGGGAGCAGACATCCATGACATCTGTCCTTCACTCTGGACGAGGAGAAAGGTCAAGACTTTGCATCAGACCTTGAATGAGGATTTGAAAATAACACTCTAACCTTATGGGAGCACCTCAGGATGAAGTGGGGACGGGGGTAGTGGTAGCTGATGGAGAAGACAGGAAGAAATCTTTCTCCACTTCAAATAGGATCAGAAGTATGATGAGGATACCAAAAAGAAAAAACTCACAACTCTATGGTGGGTGTGGTCTTAGCCTAATCTTTTCACCTTGAGATTGCTGAGGAGGTCTCACTCCCTGTGGGGAGCTTTTCAGGCCACCAAAAGTGGGGAAAATCATGCACAAAACCTTTTAAGCTTCCCTTCCTTCTCTTAAAGACAATATTAAAGCAACAAAGAAAACTTGGGAAACAGAGGGAAAAATACTGATAGTCCTATCTGCCAAGTACAACAACCCATTGTATTTTTTAGTATTTCCCTATGGTTTTTATTCATTTTCAGACTGGTAGGTAGGTAGACAGGTAGGGAGCTAGCTAGCTAGCTAGATAGGTTAAATAGAGATAAAGATTAGGTGGCTAAAATTAGAATATATACGCGAGTATCTTACTAAACTCACAACTTAAAACAGTATATAGGAATTTTCCATGTTTTGATACTACTTTCAAATAATTATTTTTAACAGCTGTTTAATATTCCTTAGATAAGAGTTTTAAGGGTCGTTACCCTAGAAATAGGTGAAAGTAATGACAAATGGCATTTTTTATTATTGTCAGTCCTGGGCAGACACAGGGAGATAATGATCTAGTTCCGCTTTCCTCCTTCAAATTCTGCCAAGTACTGCTTGTCAGCAAAACAAAAGTGAGATGAGGTACATATTCAGGCATTTGGTTTTCAGTTGCTGGAGATTTTTAGTAGATTTTCTCCCTCACATGAGCTAATTGTTATTAGCAAGGCTTGGATTCTTTAACCAGTAGTAGCTAGGGGATGACTGGATGGGTGGATGGATAGATGAATGGATGGGAGGGAGGAAGAGAAGGGGAGAAGGAAGGAGTGAATCTGTCATTGATCAAAGCACAAGGGCATGGTTTAAAAGAACCACAGACCAAGCAGGCCAGTATGGAAGGTCTACCCTGTCTGACGGTGGTCACCATCCTTGGTGGATGAGGAGTTGGTATGTAGGTATGATCGTTGGAATGAATACAGACATACCCAAGCTTTTTTTGCTTTACATAAAAAGTTAGGATTTAGACACAAACATTACTGCATAGGGGAAAATGTATATTACTTTTTTTAAAAAGGTTTTTCAGTTTTTTTAAAAAATCACTTCAAATGTAGTCAACACTGAGCTGAAGCCAGTACAGTATTTGTGCTTCTCTGAAGTTGCTTTTAAAAAGAGATTTCAAACTGGAGGCTGGGTGGTTTGTGCACACATGCGTGTGCGTGTGTGTGTGTGTGTATGCGTGTGTGTTCCCTGAAAGCTCATTGCTGTGTGGTGGCCTTTCTTACTAAAATGCATGTATGTGTGTCTTTGTGTGTGTTTGAAATATCAGAGAATACAGTATTTAGACCCTGTTAATGAGGGTAAAAATGTACAGATAAACTGTATCATTTATGGTTATGATATGGCTACTGTCAAAATAACATGCTATTTTGACAGTCGCTTTATCTGACTCTCACTGAGTCTACAATAAGAAACTAGTTTCTTAGCAACTAAAATATATTCTCAAACAAGAACATTAAAAAAGAAAAAAAGCCCACAAAAGAAAAAATATACCCATAGTTGATGTCTGGGCAAGCTATTCCTGTTGGGTGGGAATGAAATTGATCTGAAATAGTATGATGTCCTCTCGTCCCCCCTGGCTGCCCTTGGGCAGCATCACTGGCTGAGGCAGCTTTTTCTCAGAGAGTCTGGATGCTAGAACAAGAAGTAGCCTGCAGGAGGCTCGGCAAAGATTTTCTTTGTTCTTCCTTTTTTCTTCTTCCTTTTAGTGTCTTTTTAAAAAAACTGTTTCATATATCCTAGGTAAGAAAATTCTCTAAGAACTAACATGTAAGTTTTGGAACACAAAGCCTGCATTTAGATTTGTCTTCATGGTGACTTGTAGCTAGTGGCTTTTCTCTCATGTAATTAGCTAAAATGCTCAGGATAGGATCTGGGGAAGCAAAGGAGGAATTTACCTACTTCAGCCCTGTTGTGTTATGTCCATAAAACGTTTTGAAATTCTCTAAGGTGACAGTGTTCAAAGTATGGTCTGGGGATCCCCAAACCCTTTCAAGGCATCACAAGGTCAAAACTATTTTGTAGAAACAGATATGAGAATCCAGCTGCCTTCTATTATGTCAGATACTGAAAAGATTTTCAAAGATGTAAATCAAACCCACTCTTCTCATTATTTTTTTTTGTTTCAAAAATAGTATTTTTCATAAAAACATGTTATTTATGTTAATGTGTTTCAAAAATAGTATTTTTCATAAAAACATGTTATTTATGTTAATGTGTTTAAAATGAATTAAGAAACATTTAAAATTTTCTTAGTTTCAAATTTCTAATTCAGTCAATATTGATAGATACAATCTATATACGTAAAAGCTTTTTAGAGTCTTCAGTAATTTTTAAGAGTATAAGGGGGTCCCAAGCCCAAAATGTTTGAGAACCATTGCTTCTAAAAACTGGCTGTCTATACCTTCATGTCATTCATGGTTTTGAGGAAGTCGCCAATACTATTTCCTTTCAAATGCTGAGGAGGTTTCGAAATGGCTTCCCAAGAAATGAGCAAGTTAGAGGTGTCAGGCAGTTAGTGTGTCAATTTAGCTTCCTTCAGGTTTTTTGTGTGTGTGCCCTCAGTGCTTGGATGTCCAGGTAGATAGAGAATCAACTCTTAAGAAAGAGACTCACCTTGGGGCTGGTCTGGTGGCGCAGCAGTTAAGTGCACACGTTCCACTTTGGCCGCCCGGGGTTTGCCTGTTCGGATCCTGGTTGCGGACTTACACACTGCTTGTCAAGCCATACTGTGGCAGGCATCCCACATACAAAGCAGAGGAAAATGGGCATGGATGTTAGCTCAGGGCCAGTCTTCCTCAGCAAAAAGAGGAGGGTTGATGGCAGATGTTAGCTCAGGGCTAATCTTCCTCAAAAACAAGAAAGACACTCACCTCTCCCCATAGTTTTCTTCTACTAGAAAGCCAGTGCCTTTCTAAGAAGAATGGCCTCCGATGCATAAGTGCCACCCTCGAGCCAGATTACCATTTCAGAACAAGATCTGAGAAATAAGACATAGGGGAGAATGCAGAATGCGGAAGGAGGAGAGGGGGAATTGTTAATTAAGCTCTATTAAATATTAATTGAAATATAAATTCAAAACCTCACCAACTCCTGACAGTTATATAATCTAATTAAGTGGTAGGGCCTGTTGCCCCACGGTGTCATTGGGTGTATTAGGGGAATAAAGTGATCTTCTGCTCATAAACACCATGAGCACTTTAATAATCCAAGGCATTTGCCAATAAAGTAGATGGGAAGTCGGCAATAATAATTTTATGGAACATGGAAGAACTGAAGGGGCAATTTTGATCTGGAGGGGACTGCAGTGAATCAGCTGAGATGTTCCACACGTGATGGTCTGGCCTCTTGCACTGGGGCAAGGGAGGTGAGGTCCTTGTGTGTGCCGTTCCACGTTTACGTAAGTATTTTCTGCGCTTGGGAAATGTCTATCGAATCGTTGGGACTAGTTTCAACTTTATAAACTATCTTGGGGAGAAAAATCATGTGTGTGTTTTGGCGTAAAAGTTTCAAAAGAATATAACTTGAAAGGGTGTTGGAGATGAATTTGATTTCTTAATAGCAAACATGAGTAAGTCTGTGTTCTGCAGATTTTTTCATTAATGGGTATGATGAGAGAACTTAAAAATGGCCCGAGTCCTGTATATACAGTGCGAGAGAAAAGGTGCTTCATTTTCTTTTCTAGCTTTCAAAAGTTCATAATGGAAAGCAAAACAATGCACAATGCTGTCTATACTTTTTTGTTTCTCTGAATTATTTCATAATTTTAAAAAAGTGTGCAACGCGTGGTTGTGAGATTCTTTAGCTCGTTGAACTCAATTTTGAAAATCGTCATCATGAATCAAGTCAGCAACTCTTAGTCTTTATTTTTAAAAAAGTCTCTAGACTAATGCTTCAATCATTTCTTTGTACAAAAGCAGAGTGATTTGAATTCTTATTCTTTTGTTTGTTTGGTTTGGTTGTTGCTGTTTGACATTGTTTTGTGCCTGGACTTTTTATACCACCTCATTTTACGTTGCTGCTGGTACATTGGTCCCCAAGTTTGTGAGACGATGTTTCAGTTTTAGAAAAGCAGTTCTTGGAATTTAAAAACGCATCCTGCCAGACCACGTTCGCCCTCGTGCGCTTCTGCCGGCCCCATTTGTGAGTGACACAGCCAGTGCTTGATTTTGACCTCTTGGTTCTTGGAAATGAGAGTGGCTCCTCCTCCCGTGGGCCACTGTGGCTGGCTGTCTGGGCTTGGGGGAAAAATGTAATAGAATTGTGTCACGGATTGCTCCGTTCCTCCCGTATGTTAGTAATTTCACTGTGGTCTCTTTTATTTCCTTTTCAATTTGGGCCTGAGCAGTTTCCTAAAGGAATGTGGCTACAGGCTCGCAGTGTGCAGAGAAGCATAATGCAGTTTGAGTAGCTGCCTCACCCTTGGAAGGGGCCCGAGCAGCCTTGAAAGGTCCCTGGGAGGACAGATGTGTGTTCAGAGTGGCCACGAAGGGGTCGGCACTCCTGGTCTTCGCTGAGTATGTCTCAGATAAGAAAAGCGTATACACTTGGCCATGAAGGGGTGGGCTTGGGAAAATGTGCATCTCGGCAAAGCTGGATTGAGCAGGTGGGCGATTTAGTGTTAGGGTCCCACCTGCCTGCCTAGGATCCCTGGGTGTGAGTGATCCCTGCTGCCTACGTGCCCAGCTCGCTTGTGGACAGGAACATGAGTCCGTGTGCTTACGGGAAAAACAGGGGCTGGGCACCTTTTGAAAACTTGGCAGAGATTTCCTCGTTCACTTTGGAGTGTTTCTTTTCTTGAAGCCCGTGCTGGATCTTGGGTCTGTGCTGCTGACGTTTTAGAACATGAGAAAGAGCCGCAGTAGGAGCCAAGTATCTGCCAGACTGTGTCGGGAGAACCTTTATCATTTCTGTCAGATACATCACAACTCGCTTGTCTTACCATACATCTTCCTAAATGTGACAGAATATTCAGCTGTTATTAATTGAATACTCTCTAATTTAACTGCTTAGCAGGAGAAAGAGTGACTGGTTTGTTTCAACACGTAAAACTGGCATCAACCTGTATGTGGGTTTCAGTGCAGTTGCATTGCTGGGCCTGAAAAAAGTCATTGTGTAAAGAGAAATGGCTACCCTACTTTTCAACGGGGCAACTCAATTCAGTTTATTGTTCTAAAACAAATAGAGGGGTGTGTGTGTGTGAGAGAGAGACATATTAGTGTAATTCAAATTGGTTTACAGGCATGTTATACGTTATCATTTTTTGTGATAGGTGCGTTGTCGACTGTATGACATTTCCTCTGAAGTAGTTCAGCTCACTCAGAAGGTTCAGTGGCACGGTGGATCTCTTTTTATCTGAAAGCTTAAAAGAATGAACTCGATTATTCCGCCTTTATCTTCTTAATCAATAAAATGTAAACAGAAAGCCCTACAAATTTCTATGTAATATTGAATGTAATGCTAAGAATTAAAAGCCATCTTGATGAGAAAATTAAAATTTAAGGAGCTAAGGATGAATTTTGAGAGACTAAACACAGCTTCTCATTCCTTGGACCTTTGGAAGAAGAACAAAAGCTCGTCACCTGTCAGTGTCTGCAGCTACCCTCAGAAAGACGACAGAAGATTCCAATTTATTGATCTAGGGAGAAACCAACATGTGAAGTAGACATCCTACTAAACTTTTTAACATGTATTTATGTATACGTTATTGTGTTTGTTTGTTTGTTTTAAGAAGATAGAAAAATGCACTCAGTGCCAGAATCTTTCTAGGTGCGTGTACAGCATACTCTTTTCTTCAATAAATGAATTCAAAGCGTGACGATAAGTAGAAGCCAGACTTGGCTTGAACGGAACACCCTCGGCAGGGAGGTAAAGAGCAACAAGGTCTGTGTCCCCAACTCTGCCATAAAGGTCAGCAAGGTGTGATTCGGCACTTTGCAGAGATGGATGAAGTTCTAAGACTGAGGACAGGGAAGAGCATACCTATAGTCCTTCGAATCGCCCATCATGGGACTATTAGCTTGAGCGTTCTGGAAAATATTATTACCCCCAGGGCGCCATGTAACTCCCTGGTTCCTGACAAGCTGCCAACAGGGCTCTCTCTGGGCTGCAAAGTTGGAGCTCCCCTGGCAAGCTGCCAGGGTTTTAAGAAGGCTCTGGGGGCCCAAGGTAGCCTCTTGGTGCCAGTCAACATTCATTGTTAAACCCAATTCAGAGAAAACTCCCCTGCTTTCCCCTCTGCACAGAGCTAGCTGGCATACAGGGAATATCTATGCTGGCACATTGCCCCTTATTTTAGGGGCCAGCTTTTGCTTTGGGATGGCATGGAGAAGGGGATTATTTGTACTGTGGCTTTTGATGTAAGCCATCATTGTCATGTTATATGAATAGCATTGCACAGGGATGGCCAAGCACAAAGACTAGTCGCCCATCTCTCCCTCACACTGCCCTATGTAACGCAAGTCCCTGTCACAAAAGGGCTTATGGATTTTTTTTCCCCTTCCATAGTCTTATGGAAAATAGTGGCCTCCATTGGAAACCTCAATTTTTAAAAAGCCCCTTTTAACTTGGGCCTTGCAAAACATGTTAAAAATTAGAAGAGTGTTTTTTCCAAAGAGATAATTTGCACAGTTTTACACAGAAATGCCATATAAATGTGCTCACCATCATATTTATAATTACTTTTTCTTTGCTGTGATTTAAAAAAATGCACTTGGCTACAAGGTCTTAAGGTACCCTAACACTGCATACATAGTTCAGAAATAGAAAAAGCATCACATAAATTTTGGTAATTCAGAGTAGAAGCCTATTTAGTGAAAATACCAGAACCATAAAATTTACTCACTAGAGGAAAACTGATTTGAGAATTCCTAGTGTGTTTCTTAGCTCACCAGATTCAGCGTTTATAAGACAAATGGAGGAAGGTAATGTATTTAGTACAAACTCTGAATGTCTGAATACTTATTTATAAATATATGTGTTTAGGCTTATCATGACATATGAGCATATGTACAGGGAAGAAGGGTAGAGATTGGAATCCAGAGAATTCCTAATATGATAATACAGCAAAATTCGTAATTCAAATAGTTGTCAAAGATAAAGTCTAGATGAGGAGAAAAATTTCATATTTGTGTAGCAACTCATTGAAGAACCTGACACTCATAGGTCAATGGTGTTTTGGAAGTTGTAGGGTGGGGAGTTTGGAGTCAGAGGAGCAGAGGTAGTATTTAGCCATATTTCTGAAACTAACTGATCTAGGTTTTTGTTGTTGTTAAGATGCAACAAATATTTATAGGGCCCCTTTTTGCCCCAAGAACAGAGGATATTGCAATGAACAAGACAGAGGATAATACTGCCCCCATGGAATCCCAATTCTTGTAGGCGAGACATAGATAAATTATGTTGGGGTTCAAGGACAAAACCTGATGGGAGATGGTGGTATTTTTGATGGGCTGACCCTGACTTTGAAGGTTCAAGTTCAAAGAGTCCAAATGGAAAAAAGTCATGAAATATTGCCATCTTTTTAAATTAACATGACAACTGGAAAGTTCTAAGCGAATAACGTTAAAACCTAATATTGGAGTCTTAAATTTTTCTACTCACTGAAGATTCATGTTTTATATTATTGCCCGAAGTATGACCAAATAGGGAATACAAAGGGGTTGATTAAAAGAATATAACTAACAACCCCAAAATAGTGTTTTAACTTTCAAACTAGTGAAAGAGATTTAAGGACTTGAGACGTGTTATCTCATCCACCTTTATAATCACGTAAATTATATTACCCATTTAACGTTGCCAGCCCATGAAGTCAGTGTGTTCCACCTGCAGTCAATTGGGTATTGACAGAGAATGAAGAAAAGATTTTTAAAAGGCATTTTTCCAAGCTGGTTTAAGCCTTTGTTTTTTAACCTTTAAATCATGCTGTAACTATTTTGTAGTCCAGCATGCTTTAACTCAGGCTAACACCTTAGGTTGTGTTAACCCAATAAAACCTCCCAAGGTTTGTTAACCCACCAGGCCAATCCAGACTACAGCCCAAGGCTGTGGTTTGCATCTTTGCTGGGCTGGTCAAAGTGAACCTGTGGATCCATTTGGATCTAATAGGACTAAGTAAGTACTCCTGTCCTTCAGAGTTTTTCATTAGTACTCTTTTGGTTTTATCATTTAAAATGGCATTTCATGGCCTTTGAGGTAAACAGACTTTGGGCAAGCTGAACTCGGTGATAGTTATGACTGGGTTGGGCAGCAGATGTACTCAGAACCATCCAGTTGGCCACTTGGACCGTCACCCATGACCACTTCATGTTTATACAGCTCTTTGTGTTTCACAGAAATCTTTCCTCTTTGATCCTACAATGTGTCCCAAAAAAAGACCTGTGTTATTTTTACCTCTTACAGAATCACAGATCTGCAAGTAGGGCCTGCTGTTCACAAAACACCATTGGTTATTTTTACCACTCCAATGGTAAAAATTGTTGTTTCAGACAACTACCGTTTTCTTGTTCATTATTGCTTAAATATATCATTGCATGGTGTCACGGCTTATGGCTAATAAAACTCCCACTCTGAGTGACTGCAGCCTGGCTTGGTGGAAAGTGACATTGCGAGCTGCGGGCCGACTCTGAAGTGGCAGGTTTTAGATGTGCCCTGATGCCCAGGATTGATCTCAGCTCCATAGACTGGAGGATGTAGGAAAAGCAGATGACAGAAAGGTCCCTGCCTAATGGTTCCTGCCAGAGCACGGGAGGAAGGTGACTTCCGGGGCCTGTGGTCAAGTGGAAACCTACCTCCCCTCACTTCCTTCTTACTCTGTCACCGTCAGAACCCATGCTGCAGCCTTGCCTTTCCTTCCCAACAACCAGTCAAGTGCAAGACAAGAGTGCAAACTCTGATATAAAATTATACTTCGTCTCTTCAAAGTGTGCTAGTTAGATGACTTTTTTTCTCACTCTTTTAATGCCAACAGCCAAGATGCTTGAAACTGAAATCTGTTTCTTTTTCCTTTCCATTCAGTGGATTCCACTAGCATGTCTTGAGTGCTCTTGAGCTCACGTCTCTTGTACCTGGCACATAGTAGGTACTCACTGAATCCTTACTGAATTACTGAGTGGATGGAAGTGACAAACCCCAATGGGAGTGATGTGGAAATGGAAGGGAAAAATTAAGTTCAAACGCAGGCAATACAAGCCTCTGCTGAAGAGGAGTCAGGATGGATACTGCTTACCCCTGGAGTTAGGGTTACCCTTGACTGTAAGGGGGCTGACCGGGACTTTGGGTGCTGCTAGTAATATTATACTTCTTGATCCCAATTATGGATACTGGGCTGCGTGCACTTTGTGAAAATTCTTCAAGCTAAGCAGCTGTAATTTGTATGCTTTTACTTAATGTATTTTATACTGCAATAAAAAAATTTTTTTAAAGGAATAGTGTCATTCTGCAGGTAAGTATGACCTAATTGCAGGTGGGGATGGAAGGTGGCGATAATAACCAATAAATAGGCAACAGATTATAACGTTATTTGGCTGAAGCCAAACTCCAGTAAGGTACTGTGGTAGCAGGGCAAAGAGTGGTTCATCCCAAGGTCTGCCCTTAAGCGTGGCATTAACATAGATTTCTGGGGGGCGGGGGGGCGGCGGGTCACCTCCCAAGCTGAAGCCCCTGAGTCTAATACCCAAGGAAGTCCAGATTCGGTGCTCGTCGATGATGCAGAAGCCTGGGTGGCTGGTTCAGCTTTGTCTGCTGGCTCTCATTTATGATTTTTTTCTTCTTTTTTAAAGAAAGAAACATAAGGAAAACATTTGCTTTGACATTGAATCCACCCCCACATGTAACAGTAATTGCAGGCCTGGAGGGGAAAAAAAAGTATCATTCCAATTTGGGGCCAACCAACCTTGACAATACTGTGTTAAACCTTCTGAAGACATGAAGCCAAGCTGCAGCAAGGCGGCCCTGGCACAGGTAGACAGATGGGGGCACAGAGAACCATAGTTGGGAGAAATTTCCAGAACCAAGAGACGCAAGGATGCCACCACTACCTTTCTGAGGCACTCTTAGGAAGACCCTTAACTCCAGGCCTGGCTCTTGAAATGGCTTGTGCTCCTGACCCTTCAGGGGTTTTTGGCTGTGAGCTACTCGGATACCCAGTTCACATGATAAGATACGACCACTTGACCTCCACTTGGAGCCTGACTGGATCCCCCTAAAAATGACAGCCGTAAAAGCACCGTAGAAGCAGGGGCCTCTGAGAAGTCCCAGAGCACACATGCTTTCTCTTTCAGCCTCCGTGTGTCTGTAAAAGTTCAAATACTGAGTCAAGTTTATTGTTTCTCTCTCGTTTATTTTAAGTATAGTTTTACACTTTATTATGTGCAGTGACATCTTAAATGGAGGCTGTCACTCCATCTTGACTACTGCTAGGGGCTAGAGCCACTTACCATGTCACACATTTCAGCAGCCCTGATTAACAGCATCAGAATGAGCAGCTCCAAACCCCCCAACCCCCCAAAAAATAGTGCCCCTATTTACCCAAAGCAAGATACTGAAACAACAGCATCTTATATCTAAAGTGAGAGGGATGCTAAATTGATGAAGTTTGGGATAGCACTTCCTCTCTCTCTCTCTCTTTCTCTCCCTCTCTCTCTCCCGCTCTCCCCTTCCTTCCTTCCTTCCTTCCTACCCTCTTTCCTTCCTTGTCTCCTTCCCTCTCTCTTTCCCTCCCTCCCTTCTTCAGCTTTTTTGAAAATAATAAAGAAATTAAAAGGGATTTTTTTCAGAACATGTTTTGATCTGTGTTCTCTCTCTCTCTCTCTTTGAGAATAACATTTTGTTAGGTTCGTTGATGCCCTAAAATAACAATAAAAAACAACGCAGAACAAAACAAGTTTCTTTTCTTCCACTCCCCTCCCCAGTTACCAGTCCGTTTTTGGAGCCCTGTCATTATGCGAGGTAGCCTAGAGTAATTTGAATATTTCATTCTCCCGGCTGCTAATGCAGCATGCCTTACAGATGGTACTTGCTTCATCCTTCTGGACCTGGTTCAATTATAAATGAAACTAGGGAGCTGAGATTTGTCTTTTTGTCTCTGCTTAGTTGGAATAACACAATAAAGCTTGATGGGTAGGAATTTCTCAAACTGCCTCGGACATTTCCCAGTGAGGTCTCTCTCCTCAGAGTACTTGGTTAGCACTCACGTCTGAAGCCAAATGTATAATTAATTTGGGGGGATATTTTCTTTCGTCTTTCTTGAACAAAGGGCATGTTCTAAAAGGACAAGCAGCCTCTGCCCCCACTCCCACCTTTTTCTTTTCAGTTCCTCCTTCTCATCGATTCCTCAGCTCTGACTCCATGATTTATTCAAGAACCTTGAGTAAAACCACTTCCCTCCCCGGTGCCCTTAAAAGGCCCGTCCCCTCACTTAGGACACGGTGGTGGTGAGGGACAAGGATTTTTCTTCACATTAACACATGTATACTCAGCTCACTAACTCAATGTATAAAAATAGAACACACGTGTGTAGGAAATTATGCAAACTTATGAATGTAATCTTATATGCACATATTTATTAGACACTCGTAATATTTTAAGTGTGTGTGCAAGTGGCATACTGAAAGACTTGGGTTTGGTATGTTTTTGGAAGTCTGAGAAATAAACATGAAATATATTCTCTTATTGGGGTATTATTTTTATGAACATTTTAGTAAATGTTCTTTACCTCAGGCTATAATTATTTGGGATCAATGTAAGATTTTTTTCCCCATCAATCCCAAATCCATGAGAGCTACGTGTTAGGCAAATGCAGTGTTATAAATACGCTTAGAGGAATGACTAATTCAGATATCTACCAGTAATTTCAAAGAAGGGGGGAAAACATTGACCATATTTCTCTTGGATCGATTGATTGTTTGATACATCATTAGATTATGTGGAAGCTCCATGAAGATCAATTTTTTAAAAAAATTTCACATTGTTCCTCACCTTCCATTGGAAAGCAGCTTTGCGTGATCACACTCGTAGGCCTGTTATGGTTTCCACCCTCTCTTTGATGATCTACCGGATGAAGTTAAACAGGGAGATACATTTATAGTGTCTCCTAACCACCTTCATTTCTATATATTTAAGTCGTTGAGATGAAGGATAAAGTGACCCACAGAGAAACTGCCAATTTGAAAGCGAGTGTGTTAGAAGGTTACAGTAAAAGCCAGGATGCCCTCAATCAGCGTGGTTTAAGGAACTCTCTTCTTTTCTCATGCGTGTTGCAACAATTCTCAGCTGAGCGTCTCCCTTCTTTTTCCTATTCAGTTAAATGGGATCCAACCTACTCTAGAGATAACAGTGAAAATTAACCCAAAACCGAGGGTCAAGTTTTTCAGAAATACAACATACTTTAAAGAAGTAAAGTGTGCTCCATTTTCATATTGGCTTATGATAACACACCTTTGGGAGGTGATCTTGTGGTTGAAGACCTGAAGTGCGCTGTAGGTCGATTCCTCTTGTGTCCCAATACACCTGATTCCTGGCTTGGCTTCTGTTGTCCTGATCTTAGGTGAGCAAGATGTACAAAGTTGGAACCTAAATGGAGTTAGAAATGCCACTGTTTCCTGTTTTTCAAGTAGCTGACATAACTTCTTGGCAGCACATTTTCTGGAACACAACAATTAGAAATGTTTAATAACCTATGGTCACTTTCATACAACTAGTTATCTTGAACTCACTTTCTGCTAATAAAAAGTCTTGCCAGAAAAATGAAATCAGAGTTCCTGTTTTTAGGTAGTTTTGTCAATCATTTGATTTAATTTTCTCCAGAAATTTGAAATAAAGTGAAAAATAATAGCAACAGTACTCATATTGGCATACTAATTTTCAGTATATAAAGTACTTTTCATATATATTAACTCAATATTCACCCTCATAATAAGTGAAGAGGTAAGTTTTATTTTTCTTAGTTTATAGATTGGAAAATAAACTTTAGAGAGGTTAAGCAACTTAACCAAAATCACAATTCAAATCCAGTGTGAATGTCTTTAGGATTACGTTCAACTGTAACAGAAACCACACCCACCTCATTTCGAGAAACAGAAAAGTGTCCTCCTTTGACATCCTCATGATCCAGTATAGCTGCTAGAGCTCCAACTATCCCCTATGCATGCCAGGCATCAGAGTAGACGAAGTGGAAGGAAGAAGTGTGGACTTATTCCCTTTTAAGAGGACTTTCTAGAGTACTACCCATATTTCTGATTGTATACCATTGATTAGGGCTCACTGATATAACCACACTTAATTGTAAGAAAGCCTTGGAAATGTACCTGAGTAGAAATGTTTCAGCTCTCTCTTAGAAATAGGGCAAGTTTCTGAAATGGTGCTGAACCTGGGTTTAGAAGAGAAGTGAGTGCCTTCATCCCCAGATTTCCCCTGACCATGTAAGATAGACTGGGTAGTCATTTGTATTGTCTAGCTCTGATTTGGAACACAGGTGCCATATTATACCAGAGAATCTGTGTGCTGAAGGGAAAGGCAAATCTTGGTTTGTTAATGAATGTTTGCTAAGTGGGTGTAACTGAACATCATCACGATAAGGCGCATCAGAAAAGAGAAGGTTGGGGACCAGCCTGGTGGCACAGCGGTTAAGTTCTCAAGTTCTGCTTTGGCGGCCCAGGATTTGCCGGTTTGGATCCCAGATGCACACCTACACATCACTTGTCAAGCCATGCTGTGGCAGGCGTCCCACATAAAATAGAGGAAGATGGGCACTGATGTTAGCTCAGGGCCAGTCTTCCTCAGCAAAAAGAGGAGGATTGGCAGCAGATGTTAGCTCAGGGCTAATCTTCCTCAAAAAAAAAGAGGAGGTGATCTGCTTCTCAGAGCAACAGCAACAGCTGACAAGGGTCTGACTCGAATCATGCCATGGGTTGCCAATCCATGGAGACAAGAGTGACCTTAAGCTCTGGTGTAAATTCTTAAAGATGACTTTGTGTGCTCCCAGCAAAACTTTTTTAAATATGTAGCTGCTAAATTCACATGCCCCCTTGGTGTTACTTCCACTTAAATCATAAAAGAATGGTTTATGGGATTGTGGAGATTTATAGGATCAACTCCTTGGTTATTGTATTGCCAATGGTCAGGGAACCTCAGTGCCCTAGACTCCCTCAGGGGAGAGGGCTTCTTACAGCCAAGTTTGTTTCTGGAGGAAAAAAAATCCAAGTTTCCAAGTACTTGGGCATGTACTTTTTGCTTTGTTGCTGAAATATCCTGCAAGTCCTTGTCCGTGAGGTGAACTGAGTGAGTAAGGTGTCTGCCCTCCCCACTTTGTCAGCTGTGTCCTCTGCCCCAAGGGCTTGAGAGTCACTCTGTACACTTCAGATCTCAGAGGTATTGATGGCTGGTGGCTCTCTCTTATTTATTTATATTTTTTAAAGAATGAGATGAAAATAGAGCACCTTTGTGTTTGTGACAGGAAGCATTTGGTGTGTGTTCGTGTCTCTCTGTATAATATTTCACGTGGTATATCACTTTAGCCTCTTAATGTGATTTTCCTTAGGTCACAAATCCATATAGAATATTTGACAGTGTCGCTTGCTCTGATATTTTTGTCGCAGTAATGTGAGGATGACCACATTACTCATGAGTGAGCTCTGCTGGTCTCTTCGGAATGTCAGGAGAAACTTTATGGTGCTGCCCGCACCATCACATATTTTATTTAGACCACAGATGTTTGGTCCCATAATTTAGTTGTCCTATTCTGTTATATTTTCAGCTGAATTTTTTCTTTTGCTTATCTTGCCTCTACAATTCCATTGGAATTTGTCTAAACAACTGTAGCCCACCTACATGGAAAAAGACTTTATTAATTGTGGCAACTTTGGCACACAAATCTATATATAATATAATATGAAATGCTTAGTGAAATGTTAGATAAACTTTTTTTCACCATCTCATGTGAAATATTTAGGTCGGTATATTTCCTTACTTGAAACTAAAGCCTGTGTTTATTATGTCGAAAGACACTTTTCTTCTCATTTAAGGCTTTTGTTTCAGTTTTGTAAGTCAAGTCGTTATAATTCTAATTCTTCTGTGAATTGATCTTCTTCCTTTGGTAAGGAATTTTCCAGCACTGGAAGACAGGTGTCCACACAGCTACAGATTAAAATCCTGTTCCTCCATCCTGCTCTTTCTAGCGTGGGTGCTTCTAGCAGTGACCACGTATATGATCATCAACAGTATGAGGATATTGATTTAACCCTTCAGCTTCAGGAACATAGATAATGTCTTGACAAGAAGTGGCAGCAAATATAAAGACACATATACATACAGGCCTACTCTTAGTTCTTCCATTCTAACTCTTAGTTCTGTCTCTGCCCAGCAAGATTAAATGTTATCTTTAAAAATTTGCTGCCAGTGTATTATATGTGCAAGTGTGTGTGTGTGTGTGTGTGTGTGTATGCACACGTGCAGTGGAGTGAGCATTAAATGTCCTTTTGTGATGGAAGAAAACGGGATAATTTTGCTCTGATTTGTTTTGGAAACTTGGATCAGGAAGGGGGAACCCAGCTTGATCTATGAAGGTGATTGGCTGTTGATAACAGCTCTCTTCTGGTGCCAATTAGGGAAGGAGGACGCAGACAGCTAGTGGAGTCATAACTGTTCGAAATGAATTTCACCTCGTGGAAGTCAGAGAGAAGGCAGCTAAAACCTATTGGACACCTTCTGGGTGCCAAGCACTGGTCTAATGACTTTACACACATTAACTTGTTTAAACCCGATAGCGATCCTGCAAGACAAATGTGATTCTTCCAAATTACAGATGAGGAAAGAAACTGGGGCTTCAAGAAGTTAAATAATTTGCCCAGAGTCAGACAGCTAATAAAAGGTGCAGCGGAGTCAGAATTTGACTTAGATCTGTCTGATTATAAAACCATCCAGTTTCCAGGGTACCATGAAAGCTTGCGTCACTGTGAGTCAGATAAGCTCATCCTGTCAGGGTGTGAAATGCTCTTTAAAATACTGTTATGTGAAATCATAGCGATGGCCTCGTGTGCTATATCCATTGACTCTGCTTACCCTGTTTGAATAAATTTGAAAGTATTTATGACCTCATTCCATGCCCTTAGCAAGTCCCAAGTGCTGTGTGGGTCCAAGAGAAGGGTAAGATATGGCCCTGCCCTTGCATAGATAGCTCTCAGTTGACAATGAGAGAACAGTACATGGAACAACAATAGCCGGGACAACCTTTAATAAATTCGTGACTGGTGGGGTATCAAGAGTAACTAAGGAGTTGTATGCTGTCCTTCAGACAAGACATCCAGAGGCAGAGAAGGGGGAGGTTAGTACATGATGAGTTGAGCAGAGCCTAGAAGGACATTTAAATGTGGGCTGGATGGAGGGCTGAAGGGAAGACCTTAGAGGAACAGCCGACTGAGCGCTCACGGTGGAAACAAAGTCTTATCATCTGCAGGTGTAAGAAGGATAACATCTGCCTGGCCTGGCACTTTACAGTTTTCAAAGCACTTATCTTTCTTTTTCTCATTTGTCCTCATTTCCTCTCTTATGAAGCTTCAGGTATTATTATTCTATTGTGACGATTATTATTATCATCATCCCCCCGTTTTACGGGTGAGGCACACCAACCAGCAGCACTGTTCCAGGCACACAATATTCTCTGTCTGAAGGGCTGTGGAAGAAATGAATGAAAGGCACTGGGGCTGAGGGCCAGGCAACAACACATGTGTTCAGGGTCACACAGCTAGTGAGAAGCAGAGGCTGGGCCTCATTCTAGGTCTTCTGATTCTGGTTTGGATATAAAAAGTAGGGGCTTTTCTAGAATTTGATATTCCCTATCGGTGGGTTCCAGTTTATGACCAAGTTTATCCCAGAAATTTCCTTTTTCTTTTATCCTTTTTTTCTTTTGCAGCCTCCTATATAATACATTTTCTGAAAGTACTATCAAGCTTGATTCCCAGACCCAGATATAGAAGCCTGCTATAAAATAGAATGCGCCTTGAGTATGATATGCTTGTTGTATTTCAGTTATGGCAGATCACAATTTACAAAATGGTTTTTAAAGAGAAAATAAGTTCTGAGTCTGGACTGACCATGTATTTTGTTGGGACTCAGGGCAAATATTGTCACAAATTCAAGATGGCGACATCAGAGCATTAAACCAAATGCAGGATCCTTCTGCGCTTGGAGCCCTGTGTGACTGCACAGCTCTCTCATCCATAAAGCCAGCCCCATTGGTAGGTTTGTGGCCCTGTAGGTTTGGCTTAGAATACAGGGAAGACCTCTTATCCTAAAGCTTTATCAGGACCTCCCTAAACAGGGAATGGGGAGGAGGCATAAGCATGTGGAGGACTGGAAAGGAGCAGGGTCCAGAGTGCAGGATGGAGGTGGTTCTTTGCATCTGCCTCTCTGTGTGGATGTACCAGGAACGTGTTAACTCTCCATTGCATAAGGAAAGATATCTTTTTATTAGTCATTCCTGAAGAATTCTGATTCAGAGCAAAGGAGCAAATAGAGAAGTGGGAGGCTTCACAGACATCAAAAAATGGGCCTCTGCACCCACTGCCAACTCAGAATTGGTTCATTTTCAAGTTTGAAAGTTTATTATTATAAGTGTAGATAAGGCCCATCCTTATGTAGAAGTCCCAGCACCTTCCACATAGATTCCTGGCATGAAAACAGATGGGATAGGAACTTAGACAAAAATCACATCTGCCACTCTGGACAATTAAGCAAAACATGAAATTGCAGCTAAAACCACAGGGTATTTAAATAGAACAAGATTTCAAATGAAGGACTCATATTGTTGAACCAGAATTAACTCTACATCTTCTGAAGGAGAAGGGCATGTTTTGGTCTATGTATATACATATACATATACATATATATATATATATCTATATATATATATTTCCCCCCCCGACATGAGTGGATGTGCCCACTTAAGAAAGACAAGTTATCTCATTCAGGGGGAGGCTAAGCCAACATTTAGTACTCCTCTGAATCATACTGTCAAAAGGAACATGAGAAGGGAAAAAACCCCTAACATTTATTTCACACCAGCCATGTATTAGGTGCGCACCAAAACTGTAGACAGAGATCACTGCCAATTTTATCTTCCAGTAAGCTCCAATATTGTCATCCAAGGCTTTCCCACTGAGGGATAGAGATAGGACTTGAATTCTAAATGCAGAGCCCATATTCTCCCCACACACCGGATAACCCATCCTGTTCTGAATTCCACCTTGGGAAGCCAGAGACATGGAGAGGAACAGGGCCTGCAGCATAGTCCAACCTTGTAGGAACCCTATCATCAAGTAGGGGAGCCCTGCTGTTAACATTTTCTGGGGCCTTGTGGAGGCTGAGTACTGCTTTATAACCTTGCTTTTGCTCCCTTAAATGTTTCTGAAATGTGACTGGGTTTACAGCTGACGTCGCCTTTCCACTGTAGGAAACCCAGTGGTTCCCGATAGGTTGGTTCCAGCCAGCACAACAGTTGGCCTTGGGCTGAGTGTAGTACAGTCGACTGAGAAGCATATCAGCTCTTCCACAAAAGAAACTTAACTTTCTCGCCACTGTCTCTGCCCATCCACTCTGCCTCACTTCCCCACCTCAGACCCGGAGTACGGTCAGCCCATTTGTGTGGGATAAGAATACTTTCTTTAAGGAATCCATCAAATTGATTTAAACCTCAGAACCATTGCCTCAGCTGGCACATGTGGTTTGATTCTCTTACAAGTAAATTGAATTCACTGGCATGAGGTTTTGAGGGGATTGTGAAGAATCTCACAGAGGTTGAATGAGACTCTGGCCCCAAATTATGGATCTGTACTCTGGGTTTATTTCATTTCCTGGCCGCTACGGACCTGAGCAGAAGACAGATTCCCTTTGATGTCAGAGTGGCTCTATCTTTGACTCAGGTCCTGAGGGGAAAGTGTGAAGCAAGGGAAGAATTAGGCTCAGAAGGCTCTATAAATAAAGAAAACACCTTGTCCCTAATTAAGGCACCTGCGTGGTACTTTCTTCTCCGTCCCTCACGTAATGGAGGCTTACTTTGTCATTTATTAAGTGGCCTCAATAGAACTAGTCCTCTCGTACAACGCTGTCATAGGGTCAGATGAGGTCGTGTATGTGCTGTAAACATGCAAATAATATCATCATCACCAGGAAGCTAGAATTTGAGTTGGCAATCTAGGGAACATGTGCCAAACGTGGACCTCGAGCCAATTTTTATTACCCTGGCACCAAATGGAATAGTTAATGCCTAACTATGAAGTCAGTTCTCTCTATATAACTCCCTCGCTGCCTGCCTGTGCCTCCTCCACCTCCCTAGCTCTTTACTCCCTCTTCCACCTCACAACATGGCCACTGGCTTGACACCAGTCCCTCCATCCCCCTGCGTATACCCAGATAGTCTACGCTTCTCTGAGTAGCAGGGCATAAACCCAGGATTGTGCAAAGAGTGTAGACTTTGAAGAACTGGACTTGAGTGTTCTCTGTAAGCCTGGGCTGATTTCAACCTCTCTGAGCCAATTTCCTAAAAAATCAGTATCCATGATCTACTTCTGAAGATTGATGTGAAGATGAGCTAAAATGAAAGATCTTGATAGTGTGTAAAATATTGTAGCAGCAGAGTCCAAATCTCTCTTCAAGGCTGTCTGACTGGCTCTTCCTTTTTAGAAAATGGCTGGTTTTCCAAAGATGCGTCTTAATAACTGAGACCTTTAAAAATGCCCTAAGGAACCCTGTGAGCCCCATCTTGGCTTTTTATAGATAGAGTAAAATGACTTGCCCAAGACCACAAAGATCAAGAGTGGCTAAGGACATCAATCTTACTCGAAAATCTGTGCTTTTTCCACCGTAGCCACCTCTTTATTGTGAAATGCCCACCATCACCCAGAGTTGCCTTCTATACTCCAGCTGCCTCAGCCTCACAGTCTGGTGGCCATTTCCTCCCCTAGTGACCAAGGCAGCCTGGAGCCACTCTCTTCCCTTTTCCTGCCATGCTCCATTGCCCAGACATCCTGCAGACGATGCCTGTGGCTATTCGGCATCTGTGTGAGTTCACTGTTTCTGGGGCCTTCTCCTGTAGGGTATGGTCAAACAATTATCCTACCTGCCTGTCCCTTGTTTCTGCTGTAACTTTTAAAGCCCGTCGCCATCTCTCCCAGTTTACGCTGCCGGCTCAGAGAATCTCCTCAGGCCTGGCGCCTGTCTGAAGCCCGATCCCAGTACCACCAGTACCACTATGTCTTTTGATGCCCCTAAAACCCCTTACTCAGCTGTACAGTAAAGGTTTTGGTGTTTATTACACATGTGTGAAGATGTGCAAAGAAGGAGGCGAGGAAGGCTATGACCTCTGAAGGAGGTGCAGGCCAGAACAAGCAGCATCATGCATCCATCCATCCGGAAGGCTGCTGCCTGTGCTGTGTTTGCCTGATCCTTTTCAGAAAAGCAAATTTAAAAAGTAGGCTCTCCGTGATCCTATTGCCTTAAGATCCCAGTGTTGACGCTTTACTCCCAGGCCTCCTCGGGGGCCTCCTTCCCACTCCCTCCACTTCTTTCTTTCTTCTCCCTGAAAACCTTGAGGATTTGGAATACTTCCTGCCCACGTCTTCAACCAAGGGACCGCCAGGGGATTTCAGTGTCTATTGCTTTTTTCTCCGAGATTGGAACAGCTCCGACCAGCTACTACTTGAAAGACATAGAAGTATTTTTTGTTTCTTATCAAAAAAAGAATGGAGTTTTCTTGCAACTAAATGAGAACTTGCTATCTTTCTTGCCCCAAGGTGGGGGGGTGTATGTTTGTATGTTTATGGGGATGTGGGTGTCCAGCCTTCTCTTCCTCCATCTCTCTATCCTGGTAGCCAAAGCCGATGTTCTGAACCACACCAAGGAGGGCAGGCTGCCTTTCACCACAGACATTCAGTCATTAGCTTGCTTGCTTACCTGCCTCTGTACCCTTTGCCCAGAGGGTTCTCTTGTCAGTCAGTCTGTCTGTCATCTCCGCAGGACATTTGTTTATCTGGGCCGCAGAACTCCCTGCACTTGACAATCGCTACAATCTTTCTGCCTTTTCTCTTAAACAGCTTTTTTAAAGCCCCCAGAGACCCTTTAAGAAAAGAAAAAAGAATGCAAATAGAAATTGCGCTGGAAGCTGAAATGAACATTGTTGTGAGTCATGGGATCCTGGCCACACGGGGACAAACTATTTTTTATTTTGGGTAATATTTCTTCTTTGGCATTTATTACACCTCTGTTAAACACAGCTCATGTGACACAGTGTTACTCATAGGCAATCAGAGAAAAAGCTGAAAGTTGAGCCATCAGTAGGGCAGGGCAACTTATTGTTAATAGCAGCCATTAAAGCTGAAAGGAAAAATTACCCATGTGCCCCTGCCAGACCTGTCTGCCTGAGATGAGATTGGGCCTCCAGGCCGGAAGGGGGGCTGGGCAAACATGAGAGCAGGAGAATGGAATGTAGAAACCCGAGATCTATGTAAGGGAAGATAGAGCTGAATTCAAGTTTGGGCCCTACCCTAAGAATAGAAAAAAATCCCTTGATCCTGACAATTCAAGCAGCACTTCTGTCTCATCCTCCTTTCTCATGAAAGCACCTAAAAGCTCTTACCCAGAGATTTGCTGCAAGACCCCTTTTAGCTACAGAGAGGAAACTCAACAGAAAGATACATATAGCAGCAACACTTGCTAATTATGCAGTGCTTTCCACCACGAGATAGAAGTTGTAACAGATTGACTATACCAAAATTCTTTGCCATTAGACCTTAGGGTTCAGCAAGGCAATTTTATTTATTTATTTTTATTTTATTGAGGTCGTACTGGCTTTAAACATTGTATAAATTTCAGGTGTACGTTATTAAATTTCAGTTTCTGTATAGATTGCATCATGTTAGCAGTGCATTTTTTTTAATTTTAAAAAGTCTGTATTTAAAAGAGCATATGGTTTAAAATCCTCTCAGACATTTTAAATTCTAGTCAAAGATGCAACACCATTTACCCACTCTGACAAGCCACTCTAAAAGCGTGCTTTTAAAAATGGGGCCATATAAGCTGTCAGCTAGGAAAATAAATTTGAGAGGGCTTTGCAGAGAGTGTGTTTATAAAACTCATACCAGGTCTGGAAGAGAAAGGCACTGGCCCATTTTGTGGATAGTGCTAACTCACTTAGGGGCAGAGGGTGACGATTGTTATCAAGATCACATATCAATTTGGAAAATTATAATAGCAACTGGGCTTGTGGCTTGGAGTATGGCCCATGAAGAATGCTGCCCACCCTACACCTCAGGAGGACTGATGGGGTGGGGCAATCTTGCAGCTCTGCACACTTTTTTGGGGTGGAGATATCAGGATGAAGTTTGAAAGGCCAGTTGGACAGCCCCAGGGATGACCTCCAGGGCTGGCTAGAAGTCTGAGCAGAGCTGGCAGGACTTAGGCAACCCCAGAGTACACGGCTGGCTCAAGATAAGTGGTCTGGCCTGTCAAGTGGGGGAGTGCCTGCTGACTCAGACCCAGAGAGGTGTTTCATACTCAGAGTGTCTGATTTCTCAGCTATGACCACATCCAGTTCTGGGCTCCGGCCCTAACCTGTTCCTTGGTGATCAAATCTAATGTCAGGTCAGATCAGCTTAACTCATCACCAAGGAAATTCTTGATGGAGCTTAGCTCCTTCTTGCATTTGGTGGTTTTGTCCCATTAAGAGGAGGGGTTCTCAGCCTCTTTGTCTTGGTGGCACAATCTTGAATAGTAGAATTATTTTGGTTGCACTTTGGAATGAGTTTTAAGCTTTCTTAAAGGATCTTCGGCACCGTGTCACTCAATGAGTGGAATTCTTTTTTCTGCATCTAGCTCTTGAATACACTCAGCACACAGTCCTTCTTGATATTATGCTGTCTCTTCCCTTCTGCTCTCAGCAGATAGATTGTAGGAACTGGGTGACCCGCTCGGCTCAACGTCCCACTTACAGACACTGCTGACGCACTGTCTATCTTATGTGTTCTAGTAGTTATACTGTAGTCTATTCAAATGTCTTAAAAATTAGTTTTATGCACTTATCAATTGTTTAAGAGTCTGACAATTTTGCCTTCAGGATTTCCTGTCAGAGACTGTGAAGTTAAAGGTCTCTGCGGCAGAGTTTCCATGCTGTGATTAAGTGTGGAGAGTGCTCTGGGGGGTATATTATATGTCTTAAGGGATAAGATAGGAATAGGACAGGACTGATAGAATGGGTGGTCCAGGCACATCCTCTCAGAACCCCTAACTCTACCCTACATCCTACTGATCATGGCTCCTTCCTCACCTGTAGATTATCCCTAGAGGAGATTCATGTCACCACCTTGAGACACCTGCTAAGTGTACTGGAAAGATTTGAGTGTTGGGAAGGCATTGAAAAGCTGGTATTGGAAAGAATTAGTTAAGGTGAGATTTGACTGAAGAGACGCAAGAGTCCCAGGGGGTCCTTGGGGGCCGAGAGCAGGTGAGCAGCAGCTTTGCAGTGTCAGTGCAGTGGATCTGCCTCAAGAGGTAGGTCTGGGGCTCGGGAAAGTCAGGAAGTTGTTTTTCTAGTATTCCCCATGTGAGTGGAGGCAATTTTCTAAAATGTTATGTCCACTTTGGATTCTTTGATCTTTAAGAAATATGAATAGGAGAAAAGGACAGATGGCAGGATAGATGAGGACTTTCAAAGGGCCTGTGATTATTTATTCTTTAGAAGAGAAGGCTAATGAATTGTTGAATTGTTTTACATAGAGGGATGCTATGAAGAGGATGTTAAGGAAAGTTCATCACAAAGAAATGGCAGGACAAGAGAAAATAAAGTAAAATGTTTTTGTTTTAAGTGAGATATGGGGTCCTTTGGGAAGCTTCAAAAAATTCAGAAGTCATGGGGCCAGCCCAGTGGCATCGTGGTTAAGTGCGTGCGCTCTGCTTCAGCAACCTGGGGTTTGCTGGTTCAGATCCCAGGTAGGGACCTACATACCACTTGTTGAGCCATGCCGGGGCAGTGTCCCTCATACAAAGTAGAGGAGATTGGGCACAGATGTTAGCTCAGGGCCAACATCTTTTCACAAGCATATCATTAAATACTGGACTCTCGAATGAGATGAGAATCTCCATTTTGGGAGATAGAAAAGGCAGCTCCCACGTGGTTTGAGTTGGTTTGGCATCTTCAAGGTGAGGGTGGGATTCTTAAATTTATTTACTTGGATTTCTGAGGCCTGGTACAAATTCCTTTGTGATTTCCATGTTTGTTGTGCCCCCTGGCACCACTGAATTGCACACCACCAGGCCATAGCAGTCACTGTGGTAAGAGGCTGTGGGCTCTGTGCCACACATGCTACCGAAGTTGCTTCTGTGGCCAAGTGAGGGAGGGTTTCACCCTTGGTTATGATTTAGGGGCTATTATATTTTTAATGGACCTGAAAAATCTGTTAAAATGCGGTAACTTCAAGACTTTCCAAAGACTGAAAGGAGTAGAGGGAGGATGTGGGCATCAGCTATAATCTAATTTTTCTCCCATCATACTTGCTTTCCCCATTTCTCAATTGCTATCTCCCAGTGTAATTACCATCGCAGGCATTTCCTCTTCGTCCCCTGTAGGTACACCACATTGTGCCAACAACTCGTGGCCCAGCAGGAATATACAGTATCCTTTGCCAGTGTCGATCAGGGCTTGATTACTCTTCACGGCTGTAATTCAAGCCTGCTAATCCTCCTCTGCCTTAGGAAAAGAGGCCTGTTCTATTAGATAAGCTGATTACTGTCTGGTGTGTGCTTCATGCCTAGCAAGAGTTGTTTATATGTGGAGTTATTGCTGGTTGGAGTCTGTGCTTTACTGCCCTGAGTAAGCTTGCTTGGAGGTCAGGGGTATCGGGCTTCACCTCAGATCTGGGCGGGGTGAGAAATGGAGTCTTGATTACAGCTGCTTTTCTCTCAACCTCTGCCCCAGTGGCTAAATATTTACTTTTCCTCTCTGTTAACGGAAGAAACCAGATAAGGTTTTAAGAGTCTGAGACTTTTGCCCCCAGGACTCCCTGTCAAAGGTCATAGAGTAAAAGATCACTGCCCCAGACTTTGCACACTCTGGTTAGGTCTGTAGGGCCACCTTAGCGGTATGTTGTCTTGAGGGCTAAGTGAGAGAGGAACAGGGTGGGACAAAGCTGAGTATGTGGTGAAGGCAACAGCCACAGACTCAAGAGTGCCCAACCACAGGGCAAGGATGCCTGCAGAGACCATTTGAATGCTTTCTCGCATTCAGAGATGTTTTCTTCAAAGCCACAAAAGCCTTGAAACCACCTTTGTCTCTCCCTCCCAGCCCATCTCTGGTCTGGTGTGCAGCTTGTGGCTGGGGTGCCTCGCTCTTCACGGAGGAGGAAGTGCATTTGTTACGATTGTCTGCCCAGTGAAGTTGGCGTGATGGATGCTGGCTGAGCTCTTAGGATCCCCACCCCGTTCACTGCAGCGGCTCTTCAGGGAGAGGGTGGGACGTCCTGTCCCCAGCTGCAGAGCTGAGGTTAAACTTAATAATAGCTCTTCAGTGTTTAAGTTCTCCACGTGGTTGCTGCATTCAGTGGCATGAGGATGCGTGGCTGCGGAACCAGTTACAGGTAAACGCGAGCCCCTGGCCTTGGCCTTGGTCAACCTCTGTGGGAGGCTGTGTTGGTGTCTGCTTGTATATGTGAATATGTGGCAGCCTACACTGGAATAAGGAAAATAGGATGAATGTCAACACACTTGATTGTGATAATATCCCAAGCAGAGGCCTTTTGTTGAGTAATCTTCCTCCGCACCACTGTGTTTTAATGATCCGTTTGTCTGCGTTTCTCCATGAAACTGTCCATTCCTTTAGGGTGGGCATTTTTGTATCCCCAGTACCCAGTACCTGCCTGGTCATATGGTAAGCACTCAAGGAATGATTCTTTAATTTAATTAATGAATAAGCTAATTGGTATATTTCAGTGATGAAGGCATCTACCCAGGAGCAAATGCACGGTATAAATGGTTAGGTCTTTATCACAGCTCATTGCACGTGCATTCCTCCTCATGCACCTTCCTGCTTTTTTTCCTATGAAGAAGAGACTCCACATGCCCAGCAGCATGGGTGTTCCTTAGATGTCAAGGGCGTGGTCAGCTAAAGGCAGGACAGAAACACTGCAAGGCCAAGTAGCATGTTAGGAAGGACACTGTGACATGTGCTTTAGAGGGAAGGGCCACTGTGTTGGGTCCTAACCACTGGGACATCTGGTCTATGCAGTGCTTCTTGACTTACAAACATCTTAAGGCTTATCTCGTCTCCCTCTTTTCTTCTACCTTTTCTCCCTCAGTTTCCTTTCTCAGTCCTCTTCCCCTTCCTTCCATCTCCTACAGCTCGCCTTCTTCCCTCTACCTTTTCTAGGGAAATTGTTATCTCCTAAAGATCGACATACTCTCCAAATGGATGAATTGTACCCCCAGAGAGATTTCTTTTCCTTCTGAACTTAGTTTATACTCCTAAGAAAAATCCAGAGGAACCACACAGAAGAGGTTGCACACTCCAGCAGAGCTATGAAAAATTCACTGCAAAGTTTAAGCCTGATTTGAGCAATGAAATGTTTCTTTGACGTGCAATGATTAATTTTCTCTAATTTTAAGGGAGTATGAAGCTCTGAGTTTAGTATACCCATCATTGTATATATGGCTTGAGCTTCTAAATCTCAGCTGAAATTTAAGACTGGACGTCTACACTAGATCCCATGGTTGTGCCACTGTGTGTTCTCTGTGTGTGTATAGGAGATTGTGTGTGCTGTCATTCAGAAGATGGAGGTACAAGTAATGGAGTCTTTTCTCTTCAGCCCGTGAACTGAGTAGATGCTTGGCTCTCAAAAGAATAATTGTCTGGGAAAACCACACCTTGAAATTCACCTTAGCATCTTTGAAATAATCTTAGGAGTTTAGTAATGCTGTATCCCAGAGACTCTGACCGTGTTGCTAAACTCTGAGCATTTTCCTGCAAGACGTAAGCATGGTCTAGACTATCGTGTTTTGAGATTCTAGGGTCTTGCCAAACAGAACTGCACTAGTTGCAACAAGGCAGAGAGAAATTAAGAAAACCCCTGCTTTTTATTCTATTCATCATTCTCTACATCCCTGTCACTTAAAGCCTGGATAACTGTCTGATCTCTGATGTGTTGCTGCCATCCTGAGTTCTGTGACCAGCAGCATTGTTTGAATATTGGCCTAAAGTAGAAATCTCTAGGTCTATCCCAAAGTAACTTCCCTGGGATCCTCTGTAGAAGAGGAAAGAGAATTGTATCAACATAATATGCATTGATTTACAGAATCTTAGAATTAGCTACTTTTTTTCCTAATGTCATGGCTCTTCACGTGTTTGAAATAATATTTGAAGATAAGGAGGACAGGCTGAAATCATTCCATAACCTTTTTATTTTTTCTGAGATAAAGGAATAGATGTTATATATGCATTCAGCCATCTTGATACAAGTGCTAGGCGCTCCTTTCATTGGAGGACTTCAAAGCACCTTCTTCTCCCTTTTCTATGAGCCCGGGTGTCATTTGATAGCATATGAAGGCATATATAAAGGTGGCCCCATAGTTCTGGTTTTCAAATTGGGAATAGAACCTGGAATTGGATGGTCTCTCCTACTGTGTGACCTTAAAACAAGGTCTTGTGCCAGCAACCCAATGACATTCATTACTGAACCGAGCAACGACACCATAACTTGAATTTCGCTTCCGGATCTCCTATCCCAAGAAGTGAAGACAAATTCAACTTTAAAAAAAGTGTTTGCACAACTGTAACTTTGGATGCTTTGGTGTGTAAACAATTCTGTGACTTTTTGGTTTGCTTTAAGACAGAGTAGGGAAGAAGGCCTTGAAGTTGGGAAAACCACATGTGGTGTTAGTAGTTTTTCTTGGTTTAGGCTAGTTCAAGAGAGCAAAGAAATGAAATTCTGCAAAAGGCAGCATGAAACTTCACATTGGCCTCCAACCTGTGAAAATTGCCAGCTGCTAATTCAGGCCCTAGTGGCTGGTTCAGCCCTGTTATTTCTTCAAGACGCTGGCCCTCACTTGCTACCAGCCTCACTAAGATTGGAGGCAGCTCGGATATAGGAGGAACACTCTCAAGTAAGTCAAGTGCATAAGTAGTTGTCCCTTCTGACACCCCTGTGCTTCCGCTCCCTCATCTGAATAAAGGGCTCAATAACACCCATAATGTTCATGTGAGAATAAAAGCAAATGAACTAATTTTTGACAAATTGCTTTATAAAGTTTAATTCCTACACAAGAAAATATTGCTTCCCCCATTCTCCCATACCATTTGTCCACACATCTGTTCTATCCATTTCATGTTACATTGTTAGCCGATGCTTCTCTTTCCCCTATGATTCTGTAAACTTATTTCTGGTTGAGTCTCCCCAACCGAAATATAGGACCCAGCAGAGAGTAGATGATCAGTATATCTTTGTTGGATGAAAGATTGACTCAGAGACCAAGGGGGTCCTTGTTGGGATGGCAGTGTTGGTGAAATTGTGCAG
The DNA here is from genome assembly GCF_041296265.1 of Equus caballus. NCBI lineage: Eukaryota > Metazoa > Chordata > Mammalia > Perissodactyla > Equidae > Equus > Equus caballus. The sequence continues at coordinate 30,054,646 of NC_091688.1, read as the reverse complement.
GCCAGTAACACTTGGTGCAGGCTGAGAGGTTTTTATTTTAACGGTAAGCTGTAAGGCTGTCACTAAACATAAGTGGACATGACCAGTCTGGCAGAATAGAGCAGAGTGCTCTTGGAAAGCAGGCAGCACCAAAAGAGAAGAAAATCTGGCTTCTAAGATTACCGTATGTCTGCTACCCCACAGACCATGAGCCCCTGCAAAGGTCTTTGCTGAGGTGGGGACAGCTGGAGTCTCCCCTCCGATCTGCGGGGGACTTTCTGGGTGCTCAGCCCTCTGTGCCTCTATGTCCTCATCGAAATAGGTGCTGCTTGCTAGGGGCTCTCCCATGAGGCCGGATGCAGCCCAGTGAAGTACCATTAACAAAGGGCCTGGGAAGGGCGGTGCTAACTTCTGGCTGGTGGAACAGTGTGCACATCGTGCAGGCTCGAGAGCAGATATTATGTGGATCAGAGTGATGTCAGCTCACTCAGTGGAGGAGAAAACAGGACACCTCTTCAGAGAAGTATAGTAAGAACCACAGTAAATAAGGCCCAGCCTCAGGGAGGCAGATCTTTAAAAGAAAATTAAGATAACCGTCATCTGTCTCTCTGTCAACCATTGATGTATTCAGCTAGCGCCTTGTGGTGCTAAATGCTTTTTGATGATGATGGTCATGATGACCACTGTACCTCCCCACAGGGGGAGGGTGCCTCCTGTGCGTGAGTTCTTGGTGGGAGGGCTCCATCTTTACTGCACAGAGAGGAGGGATGGACCAGAGGATCCTGCTCCCTCCACTCCGCGACTTTCCTGATTTTACCAGGATGTAAAGCAAGTGGAGGCAGCAACAACAACGAAAAGCTCATCTGAAAATCAGAGCCTAATCGCTCCCATCTGCTCCAGCACTGCTTCCCCTCGCTGCCTGCCAGGATGTTTGCCGCAGATGCTAAGGATCACATTATTTTCGATAAGTTGTAATCATTTACTTGAAATCGACTTCTCCTCTCAAATGTCCCCCTGGAAACTTGAATTGGCATTTGAGAAGCTCTGTTCAGGATGGAATTTGAATGCTGGCACTCAAGTTTAAGAAAGGCGAAGCCCATTTAACTGCCACGTGTTGGAGTACTCAAGGTTTCAACCACTTGGGCTCTGTTGGGAGGAGAGCAGGAGGCCCTGTGGACAGTCCAGGAGCTCAGAGCCACCCCTTATCTCATTCTCCGAGGAGAAGCATAGATGCTGAGATGGGAAAGGTTGGAAATGATGGCTCCATGGACTCTTTCCCAAAGCAGAAATGCCGTGTATCCCTTAAGACGTCTTGATCCCCATGAGATGCTCCTCTTTTCTCCAGTGACTAGGCTAGTGAAGACTGAAGGCGTGTTTTGCAGTCTGCAGCTCATAGTCTCAAATGCCCTCTCCCCATTCCACTGCCACAAACTGGCATTTCTTATTTAGTGCCTCTTGCCCAGGATGACAATCCATACACAGTTGGCATCCTGTCCTGCCGTCCCATCTTCCCTGTCAGTCAAAGGCTTAATGCTTTCAGAGGCTACTTGGAAGGTTTTGAGAAGCAGCAAAAGCCTCCTGCTTCTCATGCAGCCTGTTTGCCTGCAGATTCTGCCGCTCCTGGTGTCTGAGAATGGCATGAGTGACTCATTAGCAGCAAGGCATGTGCTTGGTGTGGTTTTTGTAACAAGGGGTGATGGATCATCCATATCCTCTCTCTGAAGGACCCTGACTGACCTTGTGTGCATTCGTGAGATGACTGTCTGGGGTCACAGGTGTTGTTTGTGGTCATGGAAAAAGGAAAGCTAATTGGCATGTATTTTGAAATGGGACCTGGGCCGCCTGTAAATAGACCCGATGTCCTTCAGCTACAGAATTTCTGTTACCACCAAAGTGAATGGAGGTGATTTCTTCTCTAAGTAGGCTGCATTGGCATTTCTCTTTCCCTTCTCTTGTGTCCCTCTTCCAATCCTCTGGAACTGACAAATTCAGCAGGCTGGTTTGAGTACAAACATTGTTTTACTATAGTGTAAGGAATATCTCAATATAAGCTATGTATAGGTGGGCAAATTACAGTGGCCTAAAGTAATTTGTTAGAACTTAGTCTCGCATACTTTCTGCTGTTATATTTGCTTCTAGGTTTACAGTTTAGTCTGCCTTAGATTACCGTGGGTGAAGACAGAATCCTCTGGTCGCTCTCTTCTTCATCACAGAGGCAGCAGAGTGCTCCTGGCTGGTTTCCACATGCAGCCACCCCTCACCACCCACCCCTGTCTTCTTCAGTCTAGTCTACCCTCCTCCAGACCACCCAACACCCTGGCCAGGAGGCATCTCCATTCCCTGTTCCCTCACCCCAGACTTCCCCAATCTTCTGCCCCTGCTAATAGCCTGGGTAGTATCCAGAGAGGCCCCTCTAATGATGAAGCCTCTTTCTATCTGTTCTAAACCTTCTTTTTTTGCAGAAAGAAATTCTCCCTAGTGGCTACTCAGGTTTTTCTGTGACTTGCCTCTGGTTATTAAATCTGCCTCTTTCTAATTTCCTCTATAACACTCTAACCAACATGAAATCGCTCTACCTTCTAGAGTTCTTTCTTTCTTTTTCTTTTTTTTTAATAGCTTGTATTAGCTTAGATTGGTTAGGCTGCCAAAAACAAAACAAAATAACTTGGCTTAAACAAAATTTTATATCTCTCTTACTTTCATATAGTTCAAAGGCAACCATCCAGGCTGGTCTCCACGGTATGAGAACTTCCAATCTGCTTTCTCTCCCTGGGGTGACTTCCATTCCCCAGGCAAACTCATGGTCAAAGTTGGCTGCAAGCGTCCCAGCTATTATATTCATGTTCCAGCTAGCAGAAGGAAAGGAGAAAGGGGCAAGAAAGGCAGTCCTTCTTTTTAGGAACATTCCTAGAAGTTTTATATCCTACTTCTGCTTATCTTTCACTGGGGTTTGGTCCCATGAGACATGACCATATCTAGCTGCAAGGGAAGCTGGAAAGTGTCTTTCTTCCCACTAGCCATTCCAGCTAAAAATCAGTGTTCTGTTTCTATAGAGAGGGATATATTGGAGGAAACCAAGAGATAAGCCTTTTCTTTCATCTCTGTGCTTTTCCTTAGGTGTTCCCTCTCCCAGGTCCCATGTAGGAGAGAGACAAATGCTCCATCGTATCTCATATCTCAATGTAAATATTAGCATAGTTAATGTGTACCTGTACATAAAATGATATTATTAGTAGTAGTGTTAGTTGTAGTGCTAACAGTAGTCCTGAGATTCAATGAGTCCTTTCTTCTTGCCCTGTACAAGAAAAACACACTTGTCCTTTTTCTTCCCCACACTTCGACTTTCCATCCTGTCACAGATTCAAAAGAATTGTGTTTCTAATGGAGCAAGAACTAGAAGGACCAAGTTAAAGAGGCTGAAGCGATGGAGTGAGCGAGATTATTGCACCCTGTTTCCTGATTCCAGACCCCATGTCTGATTCTGGCTGAAATTTGCTGTTTGCTATCTGTGTTGTCATTCCTCTGTCTGCCCATGGTCTGCACACCTCTGTCTATGGGGCTCATCTGGCAGAGGCGTCATTTCCATCTTGTTGGAGGGTAAGCTTACTCCAGCAAGGTGAAAGCATATTATAGTAGTAGTCTTAGTCTTCTGTGACTGTAGAATTGGAAATAATCATAGAGCAAGTTAAGAATAAATTATTAATGTCTTCGATAAGGAGTCCTCGAGGTCAATAGCATATTGTTTTAGGAACCCTGCCTTTGAATTACCCCATGGCTTTCAAAAACTGGGAAGGATTCTCGTGGGAACAAGATGCCCTTTATTTCAAACTTAGTTCTGTTGGAATTGTTTGGTAGATTGGAGAAAAAAAAAATAGTTCTGCTCCATTGAGTTTGCAAATATGGGCAAGAAAATCCCAACTGTCACTAGGAGCCAGAAGAGCATTTGTAGTCTTCAGACAGTGGCATGATGTAGAGAAGGTAAGACCACACATGATACAAACGTGGCAACATCCAGTTATTTTAATATTTTGAGTGTGGGATTCCTCTGTGCTCCAGCAGAGAAGGATGGTTGTGAGGTCTGAATCCCACCTGAAAGTCGAAACTGAAACACAGTTCTATAAACTTGGGTTGTGAATAGAATCTTTACTCTCTTCTGGTTATAATTTATTTATTTTTTAATGGAAATTTGAAAGCAGCCATTAGAGATGACTTCCAGGCTAGCCTGTGTGACACAAGGTGAGATTGCTTCAGAGTGAAGTGGTTCCCCCAAGGGTCTTTCAGCTTTCTAGAAGGACTGAGTCTTCTGGTGTAAGCTCTGCTAGGTCAGGAAGACCTGGACACTTTCTGGTTCAGGAAGACTAATGTCACGGGCTCTCTGTAGAGGCGGGACACTTCAGGCTTCAGAGGAAGCAAGATTCTTAATGTTCTTATTTATTTATTTATTTATTTATTTTTGAGGAAGATTGGCCCTGAGCTAAGATCTGCTGCCAATCCTCCTCTTTTTGCTGAGGAAGATTGGCCCTGAGCGAACATCTGTGCCCATCTTCCTCTATTTTATATTTGAGATGCCTGCCACAGCATGGCTTGATAAGTAGTGTGTAAGTCTGTGCCTGGGACCCAAACCAGCAAACCCCAGGCTGCCAAAGCAGAACGTGCAAACTTAACCGCTACACCACCAAGCCAGCCCCAGAGTCTTAATATTCTTGAGAGAAGAATAGCAAGAAAGAACATAAGGAGGAGAAAGAGGAGAAAACAGAAGATGTCTTAAAATTTATTCTGTTGGCTGAGGATTGATTTCTTGGCTGTGGCGGTGTCAGTGTGAGCTTACCTGGGAGCACAGGACAATGAGATGGGGTGGACATGCATGTATGTGTGTCTGTACACTTAGTGACTTAGCCTGGTTCCTTCTGTGTTGCTGATTCCCAACATGCAGAAACCAAACTCTTGGGGCTGGCCCGGTGATGCAGCTGTTAAGTGCGCACATTCTGCTTCAGCGGCCTGGGATTTGCCAGTTCGGATCCCGCGTGCGGACATGGCACTGCTTGGCAACCCATCCTGTGGCAGGCGTCCCACATATAAAGTGTAGGAGGATGGGCATGAATGTTAGCTCAGGGCCAGTCTTCCTCAGCAGAAAGAGGAGGATTGGCAGCAGTTTGCTCAGGGCTAATCTTCCTCAAAAAAAAAAAAAAAAAAGAAAGAAAGAAAGAAAGAAACCAAATTCCTATCTGTAAATCTATCTTGCTTTCTTATTCTTTCCAAAAGGAACTTTATCAATGGGAATGATTTAGATTTAACAAACAACTGAAAACCTACCAGTTACCAAGGATGGATGTGTGCTTTTGTAAAAATCACCCTATTTAATCCTTAAAGAGAATTATGGTGTGGTTGATATTATTGATAACTGTTGGGTGATAATGAAACTGAGCTTAAGAGGGAGGCACAGTCACACAGCAGGGGTCTCGTACCTGGCTTTGTTCTTCCTTTGTGCCACGCTGTGGAGCTAACAGAAGAGAGAGCCCTGGGCCCTCTTTTTTGGGGATATTAAAATATGATGGGAGAGGAAATCTGCTGTGTATTAACACTTGCCGTGAAGCAGGCAATGTGCTAGGTGCCTATGGAGACTCCAAGCTGCAGACCATTTTCATCTTAAGGCAAGAGGATGTTGAGACATTTCTCTTGCTTCCTCTGTACTCTTGCTTCAGGAACTACCATTGTAGCGAGAAGCTTGCCCCTCCAGGGATTACACAAGTAAACCGCCAACTAGGAGCTCCACATTATTCATGCTTTTTGTGAACAGCTTGGTAGGAAACCATTTCTTGCATCCTGGGTTGCCATGTGCAATGTAGGCCTCAAACACCCTGCCCTGGTCCTCCCGAGAGTCTTTCCTCCTCCCTCACTCCTCTAGGCCTGGCAGTCTGAGGCCAAAGCCAGTGTGAAGTCACACCCTCCTCCCAGCTTCTGCAGCAGCTCCTTAGGCAGAGGGGTTCCCCGAGCGGCTCTCCAAGCTTGAGCTATTAAGGACCAAAGCCCCTCGCCCAGGCAGCCGGCACCCATCCAGAAAGGCAGGCCTGCTGCCTGGCACATGGGCCTTCTCTCTGCCAGCTGGCCCAGGAGGCTCAGCGTGCCAAGGAGGGGATGTGTGAACGGGATCCGTGCCCGAGCTTCTCCTGAGAAGGAGAAAACGCATGTGACCAGAGCCGCCGAAGCCTAGCCCAGAAAAAGAGATGACAAGAAAAGCATGGTAATGTTTCTCTAAAGAAAACCTTCAAACGTAAACAAACAAACAAACAAACAACCCTCAAACCGTCTCAAGAGTGTCATCTATTTTTATTTTTCACCATGCTATGGAGCTAACAGAAGAGAGCCCTGGGCCCATACTTACACTTTTTGGGGATATTAAAATATGGTGGGAGAGGAAATCTAAACCTCACACCAAGCCCTGTGCGTAGTGGCTGTTGGCTAAAGGTGAAGAAGTGAGTGCATCATTAAGCTCCTGGCACGACCACATTTTATTTTGAAACTCAGCACAGTGACTGGTGCCATAGGAGATGCTCAATAAATATTTGCAGGATGAAATACTTGTGGAATCTTAAAATCTTGCTGTTGACTGTCTAAACCTCTCAAGTCCCTTAGCATGGTCTACCTGCTTAAAAAACCCAGAAAATAAGTTGAGAGGACTAAAAGATGTCTTATGTTCATATTGAAACCCCTGGTGTCTAGACCTAAGAGACATTAGACCTATGGGTCCCCCCTTAGCGACCCTAAACTTCTAAAGGGCTGAGAGACAGACAGCCCTGGGAGTCCAAGGGTGGTGTTCAACATTCAGAGATTTTGTGAACTTGGACTTCTCATCTGACAAGGCTGCCCCAGGCCAACTGCAGCATCAAAGATCTCCACACGGGCCTGGAAGGTCTTGACTTGGTGGTAACTGGTTCTCCCGTGCTAACCGGAAGCTCTGACTGGCAGCTATTGCTAATGTTGGCTTATCAATTTCAGGAAATAAAATTGTTAATCATTTCCATTTGTTCGATGGGCAAACTCTTAACAACACAAAAAAGAGCGTTTCTGTTAAACTAGGAGGTTGAGAAGGAGAGGTGAAGAACATCAGGACACACCACCCCGAGCTTCAAGCCACTGACGTGAGATTTGGATCCCACATTTGGATTAGAAGAATCAAATTATGTCATAGTTATTTCTCAGCTCAAGTTGAGAAGTTTCCGGTTTATGACGTAATTGTGCTCCTGGGAAATGAAAGAAACTGGAGGAAGGAGAAGTGGGTGTGTGTCAAGTGGGGTTTTTGGTTGTCAGCCACCTACTCTGGCGACTTCAAGTGCAGAGCATAGGCCTTAAGGCAGTGGTGTTATGCGTAAGAAGGGACTAGAGGAGTGTAAACCATGGGCTTCTTGAAGCTAGAGCCTGTGTCTGTTCTTGGAAATCCCAGCACCCATCGCATTCCTGCCCCCATAGGTGCTTGGTCAGTAATTTAAGTGAACTGAGCCTTCCTCAGGGGGCTCATTTGTGGTAACATGATATGTATGGCCCCCTTCTCTGGGGGCTACTGTCAGCCCTCCTGGGAAGTCTTCCCCAGGTATCAGTCACGTGCCAGGCTCTCCCCCACACCCAGGGCCTTTATCATGGATGCTGTCAGCTTATTCGGTCCTGGAGGCTCTCACCTATGGACAGCGTAGATTTGCTTGTTTAGAATTGTCAGCTTTGAAAAGGCAGATTTGACAGTTTTTTGAATTGGGTATGGAGGAGGTGGCAGAGGGAAAGGCCTTCTTCCCAACAGTTAGCTGGCTCTCGTCCAACCCGTAACTGGAATGTGGAGAGAAGAAGCACATACGGGCCGAGGCGGAGATCTTTGGGTTGCACCATCCTGCATCCTTTCCTCCTTCAATCTTTCTTACATATTAAGAAATGCTTGAATAGATTCTCAGTGCCTGCGGCTCTGTGAGGTCGTATAGGGGATACATAGATTCAAGGACAGGTCCTCACTGCCTTTCAGAGGCTCACAGCCATGCTGGTGAGGTGGCAGGTGTGACCTGGTGTGTCCTGAGATGCGCCGTGGCTGTGCTGTAGACACTACATGGCCTGGTGCTCAGAGGTGAAGGAATGCATTTTTGGCTATTATCTGGGTAGGTTTCATGGAGAAAGATTCTGAGCTGAGATTTAAATGCGATAGGACTGTGGTAAGTGGATTTCTCTGGCTGAGAGGGAAGAGGAAATTCTATCACATGGCACAGTGGCTCTTACCCTGGTGGTGCCATGGGCAGAAGGAGGTCATTGAAGAGGACTAGATTTGGAAGAACTTAAACAAATTAGAATGATCACATCCACTTAGCTGCCATTTGTGAAAGAGAGTCAGAATCCTAATGCCGTAGTAGAGGATGAAGGGTCTAAGAGTTAAAGACCTAGCTTCTGGTCTGGGCTGTGTCCTATTTGCTTTGACTTTGGGGAAGTTACTTTGCCTTTGTAATCTTTGATGATCTGCGATGTAAATTTGGAATATTACTTCACGTTTTATAAGATGATGCCATTCAGTGTCTGCAAATACTTTATGAACAAATGGAAGGTGTACCTGTGATATTTTCAGGAGGCAAGCACTCTCTATTTCTACAAGTGCAGGGACCACGTATTTCTGTCCCATACTTCTGTCCAAAGTTCTGACCGCTGGGGAGATGGCAGAGCAGTCTTGAGGGTGAGGCTGGGAGAGCTCCACTCCCCCAGCTCTCCTGGTCATGCATAGGGAAGACAAGCTCATGGACAGTGGAATACCCTAATTGGAGGTTCAGTCTTGTGCCTTCAAATCAAGCAAAGAGATTGGTCAGAGAATTTGAGGGACCACCCTGGGGAAGCTGCCTTGTGCCTTTTTTCAAGCCACGTGTCTGTGGCTGGCTGGCTGTCTCTCTGTCTCTATCGCTATCATTTCTTAACTATCTCCCAGCCCAGCCTTGGGTCCCCGGACTGCTGTGCGAATCTGAAGACAACCCTCTCTGTAGATCTGCCCTCCTCCCCCGCTGCCTGCCGCACCTCTGGAAGTTTGAATCCAAGAAGGGACATTCCCCCCAGCACTAACCTGGGGACTCCCAGCCCATCCAGTCCTTGGTGAAGAAAGAGTGCCCTCTAGTGGGCACCGCCCAGAGCTGCTGCAGATCCATGTCACAGCTCGGGCAAGGACAAAACAACCCACACGCAGCCCTCCTGCCAAGGATCTTGAACATGCCTTTGGGTTTGGTTTGTTTTTCTCCTTGTGTGGAGAAAAATAAAGAAAGAAAGAACAGCGGGAGGTCAGTTGTGAGAGCAGCTCCGACAGGGCTGTGACAGTCCCCTTATCTTGGGAGTTTCACCACAGAATTAACCCGAGGGCCAGCGATGGCAGCAAGGTAGATGTGACATCAGATGCTTTTTAAAGAGCTTGTGACAATTTCTGTATAAATCACTTACTTGCCATGTCTGGTCGCTTACATGAGGGAGTAGATTTGTGCAAAGGAAACTCCTTCCTTAAGAATTATTACCCAAGAGTTAAATATCTCATTGGGCGACCCCTCTGTGGGTAGCGAATCCACTGCAGTTGATTACATTTTTGGTAGTGGAACTGTGCAGAGCTGACTATTAACACCCCACGTGTACTGGCATAAACAGGGGATTTGGCCCTTTAAAACCTGTTTCAGTAAAAGCTGGTGGATGGGGGAGCAAAGAGGGGAGGGGAGGGGGAGAGTGCAGGGCGCCCGTCAGGGAAGCAGGAACCTGATCATATGTGATGGTTGCTGGATTAGGTAACAGCTCCGCTGGTTGAAATTGGATCTTGGAGAATGAGTGTTAACATCTCTGGTGTCCTGGCGAAAGGTTCATTTGAGTCTTGCATGGTGCCACAGAGATAAAAAGGAGCTTTTAAATAATCATTTTGTCTCCTACTCGCCAGAGTGCTGGCTTCAAGCAATAAATAGGCAGCATCAATTCTGCTTAGACATATCACCCTTTTCATTTATTTATTTAATGTTCGTGGGATTTTTTTTTTTTTTTTAACTGACTAGCTGAACAGTTTCTCTGTCAGTGAATCCCAGCACCCATTTTTAGAGTGGTGCATTCGGCTTCTCCTCCTTCGGGGTAGAAATATGTGCATGCCGTGTTGTTTATTGGTCCATCCGTGCCTCCTCCAAGCAGACAGATACAGCCCAAGACCATCAGAACCAGAATCTTCTATGTAAAATAATGGAAGAGGAAGGTTTTCTCTTGTTTATATTGTTGTTGTTTGGGGTGGGGTTCTGATACATACTCTGAAATTTTCTATTTTCAAAATGATTTTGAGTATAATTTAAAGGGTGTAAATTGGAGAAGATTGTTGTTTTTATTTTCCCACATTTTTATGGGTTTTTTTTTGGTTTGTTTTCTTCAAATCTCTTGTTTGGGGCCTTTTTATGTGTCCTAAACTCTGAGTATAAATGCAAGCAACATTTGTGTTTTGATGCATTGTATTTCTATCATATCAAGTTCTTATTGGCCACATTCAGAAATCAATTATATTAAATCTTAGTGAATGCAGATTTCTTTTTAAAGAGTATTTTTTTAAAGGATTCATAAAATGATACAAAAGCTAAGCAAAATGTTAACACTTTACTGTGTTTTTTCCCCCCCAACTAAATATATCCTTCGTACTCCAGGCAGGTAAAAAAAAGAAGACTCAATATAGTTTAGTGCTTTATACTTCATGACCATCCTGAAACTTCCATGGAGACGAGGAGCTTGCAGTGTCTCCTTTCAGTGTCTTTTGCCAGCCTTAGCCATTTCCTTTCTTATTTTCTTTAAAACCAGTTAGATTCCAAGATCAAGAAGAATATTAATTAGGTAAGTGTGCAGAGTTTGTGTGGATAGTTTGTACTTCCCATTGATGGTTTAAAAGAAAAAGTGGAGCATGGGCATGGGTGAAAGTGAGAGGGGCTGTAAGGGGCACACATTCTCAGGTTTACATTGGGAGTATGGGAGGTAGTGAGGGTAACTCGCCCGTGGTCGCTACCTAGTCCCTGGAGGAACTAGTACCAGCAGCACATTGGTCTGTGGATGCCTGTCTCTGCCTGTCTTACTTCTCTCGTAACTAACGGAACTTTGCTAGAGGAATAAGCCCGTGGAGTGAGCCAGGCAGTCTTAGGCACAGGTGCTGGCTGAGGGTCCTTGAAATCATCTCAGGTAGGCAGTGCAGTGCGTAAGCCAGCCCTAGTAAAGCGCCTCCTGACCATTAAGATGACATTATTCCTTTTTGCTTTACGAACCTTGTTGAGACCAAAAATTATTATAAGCTCTTTCAGTGTTGGGTCACTTGCAAGAGTCATTGGTTATGGAGTAACCAGGAGGACCCACCTGGGGGCATCACCGCCCAGCTGGAGTGTTACCCCCTCAGCATCTTGGGGAGGTTTTCCATCAGCCCAGGTAGCTGCTTTCCAAGAGTTTTGGCCTCCTCTGGAGTACGTTGGACCTGACATTCAGGAGAGTGGATTAGAGAGCAAAATTTTGCCCCAGCACAATGTTTTTTAATGACCAAGCTAAAATGGAACAATGACATTCATTTTTTAAGAATGACTCCCATAGGATTTTTTTCATTTTTAAATGGCCCGTAAATATTTTTGTTGATAAAGCAATTAAAATTCACTAAATAAAATTCACTAGAGAAACACTCATAAATCCCACATACTAAGCCCTCACCTCAAAGAATTCACTGGACTGTGAGGTGAGGAAGGTAAGGCTTCTGGGCTCTAACACCAGGTGCCCAGGTGGGCAGATTCTTTTTGCCACCTTTTGGGACTGGTATTCAGGAAGTGGGTACAGCGTTCAATTGCTTTCTTCAGAAAACCTTTGTTCGTGGTGATATATTCTTCAGCGGACTTTGGAGATTTGAGTAAATAAATTCAAGCAACTGAATAATGTGACTAAATCTTTATTATTCAAAGATCAGTCAAAGAAGCAATTTCCCCTTTAGTCTCGTGAGCCTCCAAAAGGAGAATTCCACTGGACAAAAGTCCACAAAATAAACCTCAACCTGTGCCATCACCAATATAGCAATTTTATTTTAGTGCAGCAGAATATTAAAAATTCAGATGTGAAAGGAAAAGAGCCTGAGTCCCGAGTGTTTGCTCTTTGTGTGTCCGGGTGGACTTCCTTCTTTCTTCCCCAGCCAGCTGCCTTCCCCACGTCCTCCTCCCATCCTCTCTTACTTCATCACCGACCACCTGTTTCTACCCCGTGCCTTTAATCCTCTGCTCCTAACTGCCCTCACTGGTCCATGTGGCGTGACATCCCACTTGACTGTCTTGTGTTTCATGAAAGCAGTGCCACAGTTTTCCCTTCAGCACAGGAGTTGAGATTCCTTCTGAACAACTTTCAAGGTTGGTTCTTGTCACGCCTGTTAGAAGCCAGGAGCATGTGGGCACAGCCAGCAGTTATGCTGGTATTATGCGTGATGGAATGCCCTGAACATCTACATGTCCCCTCATATTGAGCTCATATCCACCTTCCCTGTCACAACTCCATGGGGTGCCTTGCGAGGGCTCAGGAGTCTACTGGAAATGGCACCATCCCCTTGAGGCTCACCACATGCGCCCTGCCCTGAAACAGCTCTTGCCTCTCTCACTGCTCTGGTGCTCATGTATCCACCGGGCGACAGACACCCTGCCATCCCCATCCCCAAAATGGGAACGAACACAGGACTGCTTCTCCTCTGCCTTTAATCACTTCCCTCCTTTCCTACTCTACCCAAAAGTGTTTTTTTTTAATTGAAAATTCCTTTCATGTTCCCTCTCCGCAAAGACTTGGCTGCTGACACCTAAACTGGGTTTAGATGAGTGATTTATTTTATGGCAGGTTGTGTGATGGTAGTAAAAAGAGAGTGCCTCCCTCTTATGCTGATTTACTCAATTGCTCCATCTCTTTCAGTCCAAATCACCCCACCCCCAAAATGGTCCATGGTTTTAATAAAAAGTGGCCATCTCGTTCATCTGAGCCTCCTCCATCCTACCAGAACACGGGCTTCTCTGAATCCCTGAGATAGCTTGTTAAAAGGGTCTCACCCTAGTTTCTAACAGGACAGATTCCTTCTTACCTGGAATGAGTAGACCTCAATTTGGAGAGAGAAACATCTCTACTGCAGGGCCAATTTGTCTTCTTGCTATTTTGGACTTTTCTACTCTCTCTGCTCTTCCAGGGGAAAGGTCTTGAGATTTCACTCCAAGTAACTGAATTTGCCTAGCTTAGGTTGTCTTGGAGATGAAAATTTAGGCCAATCAAATATTACAAAGTCAATGTGTATGAAACTACAAATTCACAGAAATCTAAAATTAGAAATGAAGAAGGAAATGCTTTTCCTTGAATTAAAATTTGGCAGTTTGCGGATGAAAGTGAAAATTACATTCTGTTATAATTAATTCTTTTGTAGTTTTGAAAGTTCTCTTATTGTGGTAAAAGAGACATAACATAAAATTTACGTTTTAGCTATTTTTAAATGTACAGTTCAGTGGCATTAAGTACATCCACATTGTCGTGCAACCATCACTACAAGCCATCTCATGAACTCTTTCATCTTCCCCAAATGAAACTCTGTATCCATTAAACCACTAACTCCTCTGTGCCCCGCTCCCACCACCCCTGGTACCCAGTAGTCTACTTTCTGCCTCCATGAATTGGACTGTTTGGGTACCTCATATAAGTGAAGTATAATTAATTTTTGGAACAAAGTGAATCACTCCTTGCATTTTATCCCCCTCTCAGTGCCTGTCTTTTTCCAGCTCTTTGCCCATTTCTCAGATACCATATTGCAAGTAATTTGAAGACTTATTTAGCTAAATGACACTCTTTTTTTTTTTTTAATTTTCTCCCTTGGGTTACTGTTAACACTGCCCCTCTCTTTGTGTCTTCCTGCAGTTTTGAGTATCCGGGGAGCCCAGGAAGAGGAGCCAACAGACCCCCAGCTGATGCGACTGGACAACATGCTGTTAGCAGAGGGGGTGGCGGGGCCAGAGAAGGGCGGTGGCTCGGCTGCGGCAGCGGCAGCAGCGGCAGCTTCTGGAGGGGCAGGTTCAGACAACTCAGTGGAGCATTCCGATTACAGAGCCAAACTCTCACAGATCAGACAAATCTACCACACGGAACTGGAGAAATACGAGCAGGTAAACACAGCCTTGAGGGGTCTCCGGCACCCCAGGCCCTTTAGGAAAGGATGGAGGGGACATAAGACTCCGGGCCTCTCAGAGAATGAGGGACAGCCTTTCCTGGACATTGACTTTCTTGGGTCCAGCATTTCCTGTCTAATCACAGAGCTACTTGCTGAACTTGACTCCACTAAGTCTTTGGTGTCCACTATGAAAAACCCAGGCAACCTGGAGATAAAGGCATTAAAAAAAATTTAGTTGTGAAAGATGATTTCAGGAAACAGTAATAGTCAATATAAGGTCCAGTCCGTACCTGGAACTCTGGAATATTTGCCCGTCGCTTGCAGCCTGGGGTCTTGTCAGGGTGATATAGGTCCTGAGCAGAGTCACCACCTGACCTGCGGGGAGGTGGCTGCCTTCCTCTGGCCCTTGTTAGCTGCTTGTTTAGGAGGATTCTTCATCTTCCGGGCGCTCATGGAATCCTAAGAAAAAGGATACTAAAACTTGGCCTTAAAGTCTCTCGCTCTACCCAGACCCAGTTAAATTGAGAGTCAAACCTGTTCTCCTTTGTATGTATGATATGCAATAGGATATACACCTTTGTTTCTAAAAAGAATAGAGGATCTCAGGGGACCCCTGGAGTCAGGATTCCAATCCTGACACTCCACTGATGATCTGTGGGACCCAGTGTTCCACACACTCTACCCCAAAAGCTCGTGGTATATGACAGAGAGCTGTGGATTTGAAGTCAAAGATATCACAGGGCCATAAAAATCATATGAAGGAAAGAATAAGAAAGGCTGTACATTACGAAGCAGCATATGTGTGTAAGGTGTTCTAATTGTAACACAGCTCCTCTCTACTCGAGATCCCCCCTCCACATATATACATTAGTTTAAATATCAATACTGTTTCTTCTACTCAATATGAGCAGTGCTACTTTATTAGGAGTCTCTTAACATGAGCCTCTCCTCCCGTCATTTAGCTGACACATATGTTTGCTGTCACCTCTTTGGATGCAACCTTGTCCTGAAGTTCTCCAGCTAACTTACTTTCACCAAATTGTTAGGTTTCTGGCTTTCTTTTCTCTTCTTAAGAGTCACAAAAGAAGAAGGAGAAAAAGCAAAAAGTAAAGGACCCTCTACAGTCCTCTTATGACTGTCTAGGTAGAAGGCAAATGCAAACTTAATAGAAAATTTAAATTTTAAAATAGAAATAGGCATTTTAAAATTTAAAGTGAAGAAAGTTTCATTATTGCACTCCTATCTACCTTTGAAATGGATTTCTACAAAGTTCCTTTCTTTGAGAGCGGGAAAAAAATTGCTGTGAAGCTCGAAGCCAAGTATGGTGAAATTCAACCATCAGATAAGGTGTAGGAAGAGTTCAAGGGGAGGAAAATGAAAGCAATCTTGTGGTAAGAACCTGTGAGTCATCGCCCTTCACCTTCTTGGGAAAGAACCAATGTTCTTGCCACAGTGTTGGCTCATGTAGACATTTCCCCAGAGCCCAGGGGAGGCTGAGCTCAGATAGCTGGCTGATCCATGACGGTTTCCCCCAGCTGGATCATCATGTTAGAATTCAGAGTCTGCCCTAAGCTGCGGGATAACTTGGGAAGACCGATGGGGACATTTCCTGTAAGGGTCCCCAGCTGGCCTCTTGGGTTCTTCCTTCTCAGTGCTCTTCCTACTTCACCTTCACCACTAAGCCTGGTCTCTGGTATAACAACCTATGCAGGCCTGTCATCCAGGTTAACTCATGCCAAACTCCTGGGGCAGAATAAGAGACTAGAGTGTAGCTTTCCCCACTAAACCCATGACTGGAATGGATGGTAGGCTGAAGGTGTTGAAAACGCTTCATTCTTAGCTGAGGTTGCCAGCAACATAGAAGAACTGAATGTTTCCTTGATTTAAACCCCCTTGTCACTCTTCTGTCCTCATCCCAAATGAGTGAAACGTGTTGCTGATGTAACTACACTTGCTCCACAAGGTAATTTTGTGGTTGGGTACCCAGGCCGGGTACTGCATAGGCTCCATTTTGATACAGGAATGGAGGAAATGGAGGTCAAAGAGCTTAGGTGATGCATCTGGGTCACACATCCAGAATTTGCCCTGGAATCCAGTTTTTGACCTTTAGCCCAGGGCTATTTCTGGAACAACGCCTGACTCCTCTTCATAAAGAGCGAGCCTGCGCTTGTGTAGACACTGAAGTAACCAGCTTGTCCTCACTGTTACTTCCATGGACTAAGTTGCGGGTACCTAAGGGAGGCTAGTGATAAAAATATTCTCCTTCAGAAACTTCTCAGGGATATCTGCTTACTCTAAATAATAAAGATGTTGGAAATTGGGAACTTAAGGAAAAATTCCATCAGTCATTATGTAAATGTAGAGATATTATAGTAGTCATCTGTATTTATTAGTCTTAAAAAGTACTAAAACTATTATTTATCTATATGGGCATTATCCTGGATAAGAACTGAATATTGCTCAACATACTCTGGGTGCTTAATAATTTATTAATATTAGTTGTATTGTTAATTACAGTAAATAGCAGATTGTAGGGAAATGATACCATTAACCTTCTAGATAGTATGTCTGAGAGATATATCATCTTCATTTTTCTCTAACCATTCCTCGTGGGAGCTTTTTTAAAAATAGGAAACCTCAGTAAAGTAAAAATGTCACTCTCTATTTTAGTAGTACCTATATGAAATTACCAAATTGCCTATTTAATAGTTGATTCTGTTGTTTTTGTATGGTGGTGGTAGATACCACACGATCAGTTTCTTGTCAGTAATTAGCTATCAGAGCCCTCCTCACCCCTACTCCTCAAAAAAAGAAGTACCTGAATCAGCCATTGTTTCACCCTGAAGTTATTAAATAAAGTAGGCTTCTAGAGACTTTCATTAGAAAGAAAGGAAGGAAATTGTTTTAGTCATTAAATAGAGTTGGTAAAACACTTTTTCAGCAGATCATGTTGGTAGCTAAGGCATTTAGGAGCTGGCATATTCTAATAGATAAAACCATGATGTCAGAAACCTGAATTTTATTCCAAGTGCTTCTTAAAAAAAAGAAAGAAAGGAAGTGATGCTCTTCTAGCTTTGCAGGGTTTGTCAGCTTTTGTAAATATGCTGTCAGGGAATGATTGGGCAGAATCTCAGGCTGAACTGGGCTCAGTTAGTTCTGTCCCCAACTAAGAGGATCCTAAAACCCCAGTTACCCTTGTCGCTGAGATTGGCAGCCAAATCCAGTTTGAAGAAGTAAAAGAAGAAGACGGGCCAAATGGAGTGCAGGATGTAAGTTTAAACTCTAGGACACAGAGCAGGATTTTCCAAGAGGCTTCTCTTTAGTCTACTGCTCCCAGAATGCCCTTGCCCTGGAACCTGGGACATCTCCTTTCAGAATCCTCTGCTCTCTGGGGGCAGCTGAAGTGTTAGTTCTAGAAAGTGACTGTCTTTATGACAGTCTCCAGTAGACTTTCCTCTGTCACAGAAAGCTTCAGCCTGTGAAGTTCTATTTAATTAATGTTGTAACCCCAGCTATTCCTATTACTCTCACCTCATGAGCGCCTGACCTAAACTGGGGCAGCTCAGCTTCTGAAGGTGCCGAGCTTGGGGGAACCAAGGAGGAGGCGTGCATAGTTCAGGTCCTGGAAAAATCTGGATCCTTCTGTTCTGTCTGGTTAGAATGGACTTGGAACTCTGCTCTCTGTTGTGTGTTCCTGAGCAGCTGTTGAGCAGCTTCCCTGTTCCACCTCAGCAGTGGGTGAAAAGACTCCACTGTCTGTTTATGGCAGAGCAGAAAGGGCCTGGGATAAAATGCTGTGAATAAACATCAGATATTGTGAGTATTTTTATTCACTGTAATGAAGTACGTTATTATTAGCTAAGCGCTGTGGCTTCCTGGCAGACAGCAAGTGCACTTGACAATACCTCC
Organism: Equus caballus; assembly: GCF_041296265.1. Classification (NCBI taxonomy): domain Eukaryota; kingdom Metazoa; phylum Chordata; class Mammalia; order Perissodactyla; family Equidae; genus Equus; species Equus caballus. Next base: position 30,036,600 of record NC_091688.1, on the reverse strand, counting down.
TCACATCCAGCCCCTCCTCCCTGTGAGCCCCCATGAGGTGGGGAGCCTGCAGCCCAGTGGGGTGTAGCTCTTCCCCAGAAAGCTGGTCAGGATGCTTTCTACGTGCCTAACTCTCTACTCCCCACCCCATGGCCTTGAATTTCAGCCAACTCGCTGCCAGGTTTATTACCCTTCCTTTTTTGTACAGTCTGGGGCGGGGGGGGCAGTGTTTGGGGTTGCGGAGGGAAGAAGCCTGTACTACAGATCTTGTGTTAATGTGGTAATTTTCTTAGTGGAGAGCAAAATGCTATATGGGCCTATTCTTCTATGGAGTTATCTTCAGCGTATGCCTGCAGAGTAGAAAGAAGGTATTTATAACCCCCTTTATTTTACCAAGAGGCAGACTGAAGCCTGGAGAAGTTTATCCAATCGTGAGAATATGTTGGGTTTCTGAGTTATCCATATTTTGAAGAGATAATAATGGGCAGACACACATATAGTAACTCATTTAATCCTTGCCACACTCTTTGAGGTAGATATTGTCATTCCCATTTCACAAATAAAGAAGACGAGGCATGGAGATGTTATGTAACTTTCCAAGGTCCCACAGCTAAGTGAGTCCCAGAGCCGGGACCTATGCTCTTACTTAACCCACGCTGCTGTGCACATGAGAGTGATGTACTCCATCCACAGACCACTGCGCAAGAGCTTGGGTACTGCTGGCCTTGCTAAAGGGTTGGGAATGATTAAATCCACTCTCAGATGAGTAAAATGAGGCACCGAGTAGTAAAAGGATTTGCCCAAATATTCACGGAGGTAGAGTCGAAAACCAGGCCTCCCAGTCCACAGTGAAGACACAGCCCAGTGGATGTGTCTGCCTATATATCTTTTGCCAACCAACCTCGAAGGATTTCTTAGAGAAATAAACAGTAAATGTGTTATTGTTACTGCATTATTGACAAATATGAAGGGCTTTGTGCTATAAAAACAATGGCGATGCAATGTTATCATTAATGAGTGTGTTTCTATTGTTAATATTAAGTTGGAGACCTTTGAGGCCTTGGTTCTTCAACTCTCAAAGCATCCTCTTGCCTTTTTTGTTAAAAGTCTAATACAGTTTTACAACAATGCTGTGAGTAAACTATGAATCGTTATTTTATTGAATGCTCAGCTAAGGAAGTCAGACTACAGATGATAAGTAATATAGTAACTAAAAGAAACGGCAGTAGTGTTCAGAAGAGTAAGTTCAGGCTCTGGGAAAGAACAGAAGTCCCTGGCTTGGAATATGAACTGTTCAGGTCCTGCCTCAGCTGCTTCCTTTTTACTGTGTGCCTTTGGAAAAGTCCCTTCATCTCTCTCAGTCACAGTTCTCCCAAATGTAAAATAAGGAGACGGAAAGGATGACCTCCAACTTCACTTCCAGAGCTGATGGTATGTTGGTCTGGAGCCTGAGAGTTTTCCTTTCTGCAAGGAGAGCTCCTGGATCCTCTAAAGCATGTTTTGATGCTGTTTCTGTAAGGCCTCTGAGGGCAGATTCCCTTTGCCTTACGGCCATGTGGAACTTCAGAAGGCTAGCGTTGGAGAGACTTCTTATAACAAAACTAGAAGTAGAAATAGATTACTGAGAAATCTCCCAGAAGAGTTACCAAAGCTTTTAATGCCATGATCCCACTCTTTTGGCTGTTTGTGCATCCCAAAATTGAATATTTGGGAGCTCTAAGTATATCAGAGATAATGGGCAAGGCAGAAGTTCATGCTCCGTTTGACCCCAAACTCTCTTTGGTTGTTAACATTGGGGTGAAGGGTTGTAAGGTGTTTTATACTAGGATTCATGTTCTCATCTTTCACAGTAGTAAAAATCATGAAAAAAAATGATTAAGAAAAGATATGGGTAAGAATTTTCTTTTCCCATAAAAAAATCTACATCACGGCTAAAAGTTAGAGTCAAATGAGCTGAACGGGATTTCCAGGCAGTCATTTATCTTATCCCACTGATTTGACAAAATACCACAAACTGGCCCAGTTTTCTTACTTACATAAGTCTCTAGAAAAGCCCGCATGACCTTATGAAAAGGACCTGGCATGTGCTGAGGCTTGGACCCTCAACATGCCCGATGTTTCTTGTCCTGCCATTCCAGGCTTGCAATGAGTTCACCACCCACGTGATGAATCTCCTGCGAGAGCAAAGCCGGACCAGGCCCATCTCCCCAAAGGAGATCGAGCGGATGGTCAGTATCATCCACCGCAAGTTCAGCTCCATCCAGATGCAGCTCAAGCAGAGCACATGTGAGGCCGTCATGATCCTGCGCTCCCGGTTTCTGGATGCGCGGTGAGTCACAACGGGGTTGTGCTGTCCTCTGGGAGAGTCACTCATCCAGAGTTGGATTCTGTGGCTGCGAGACTGGATACGCCATTGGTTTTATACAGCTCCAAGAAAACGTGTGATTGGAGGGAGTGATTTTTGTTTCCACTACTACTCACTCTGAGTGAGCAGCAAGGATGACTTAGCTACAGTGACAGAAAAGGCAGGACTTTGTGTTTTTATACCACCAGGTACCTCTTTCACAGGTACATCTTGTAACTATGGGCCTATAGTGGGCTTCTTCGCACAGTGCAGTGACACACTTTCTCCAAGAAAGACAGTTCAGATTGAGAGCTGGGATCTTTCCCACACTATATATAGGCAGAGAGCGCACTCAGTTCAATTCAGCAAATATTTATAAGTAGATGACCATGTGCCAGCCTCTGGGGTAAGTTTCAGGAGTATAAAGATGAGTAAGATATGGTCCCTTGGGCATAGAGGGGCAAGGGGCTGGTCTGAGATGGGCCAAATTTGCAATCAAGGTTTGATGTTTTCTCTCTGGCATTGCTGCTCATGACCTTACTTGTGAGTTCAAAGAATTCAGTTGATGAAACCATGGATAGAAGTGTTCCTTAAGACAGAAACTGAGAACAGAGAACAGGTAATCAGTTCTTGGTCCTCCTGCTCTCTAGACAGATGGATTTATTCAAATCCCTTTGATTTCTTTAGCTCTGTTATTTAGCCTGGAAGATCATGATAATCATATCTTATCTGCTCTAGAAGAGTATTTTAGTAATTGATCTAGCACATACATTTTCAGAGGGTGGGTATCCTTTGTGTCCTACAGTTCATCTTAAATTAGCCATCTTCTATAAATGCAGGTGTCATCTTTTTGAATTTTTTTCACCCCTGAAATCATGTATTATTCATCTCTCTTACCTGTATTCTTCTCTCTCTTCACAATTGTGGTCTTTACAGTCCACAGACCTCTTTGAAACTTGCTGGCATCTCCTAAACTCCCTTTTATTCAGTGTGTTTTGGGTCACACGGGATATGAAATGAGAATGCCAGCTAGGAAAATGTATCTCTGGGAAAATAGATTTCCATAGAGTAAGTCAAGAGAAAGTGAAGATGAAGATAGCTTTTCCCAGTTGAGCGTGGCGCTGAGCAGGGAAGGCGAGGTCACCCTGCAGCAAGACCCTCTGAGCAGCTCCCTTGCCCCATGGCCTGCTGCCATCCTGGTTTCTTTAAAGCAGGCTGCTCCGTGTGGTGCTAAGTGCAAATGACTGGTGGCCCCTGTCTGGGTCTTTCCCCAGTGCTGCAGCCGCCGCCACTCTGCATGTGCTGCTTACATCCCCATGGTAACTCCCTACTTAAAATGCTGGAGTTGGTATTTATGTTGGCAGATATTGAAAAACAAGAAAAGTTGGGCCCAGACTGGGTTCTTTTCAAGAAAGAAATTGGGAAGAAAGGAGGAGCAGAATCATTGTCTCGTCGGATTTCTTCTCGCAATAATTCTACTGTGCCCAGTTGAAGGTCAGACTCTAAAAGACGCAAAACTAGGCGAGCTTTGTACACAGTTCCTTTCACTTGCACCAGCCTTTGCCTGGATCGTTCCAGTTGGCACCAGAAGGACAGTCACTTTAAGAGCGGGTTTCTTTCTTGCTTTGGTTGCAACCTTTGAATCATTGCCTCTGAGCCAAGGTTCAAAACGAAAACAACTAACCCATTGTCATTGTTATTAGCATTTATTTTGAGGGTCTATTTAGTATCAGTGAAAGAATATAACCCCAAATGCCTGCCCAAAGCTGAACAAATGGTTTTTCTAGCTCACAAATAAATGTTTGCCTGGATCTCCTGATTAGGGTAGTTAATATCATTGCTTCCAGTGCTATAGTGCCGAGAGCTAGCTAAACAAACCTTAGTAAGAAAGACATCCTCGTTGCTACACATGCTGCTCTAAACCATGCATCTGATGGGCAGGGCTCAATCAAGAAAAGATTTCATGGAAGACAAGTAAAATACAAGGGGGACTTGATTTAGGAACAGGATTAGTCTTTGTAATGTAATAGGTATGTCGAATTGAAAACTACTGCTTTGTTGTGTAACATTCCTTATATTAGTTTTCTGTTGCAGATTACCGCAAATTTAGCATCTTAAAACAACACGAAGTTATTTTCTCACAATTTCTGTTGTTCAGGAGTCTGGATCTGCCTCAGCTAGATCCTCTCCTCTCCTCTCACAAAGCTGTAATCCAGGGGTGATGCTCAGGGTCCTCTTTCAAGCTCATTCCAGTTGTGGGCAGAAGTCAGTTCCTTGTGTTGTAGGACTGAGGTCCCAGCTCCGAGAAGCCGCTCTCTTTACAGGCAGCTCACAGCTTGGCTGTTTGCTTTCTTCCTGGAGGCCAGCAGAAGAATCTTGCCATTTTAAGGCTTTAACCTAATCTCCCTTTTCATTAACTCAGTGTCTACTCATTTGTAACCTAATCAGTTTTCTGATTTCCTAACCTCTTTTTCACAGTCCCACCCACACTCAAGGGGAGGGCACGTACACCAGGGGTGGAATCTCCCAGGCCTTCTTAGGATTTTGCCTTCCACTCTCCCGAACTGAGCACTTGCCCAGGTTTTGTCCCACTCAAGTCATAGCCTTTTTCTCTTCCTTACATTGACTTAACTGTGCCAGAAAAGTTTAACTTAAAAATTCCATTCATTCATTCGTTCATTCAACATTTATCATCCCTTGCTATGTACCAAGCATTGTATTGGAAAACTTGGTAACATTATTGTCAGGGCTATAAATACATTCTTCTTATTTGAAAGAAACAGAATTTATAAATCCTTTTAATGATTTTCAAGCAATAATTAAAATTTTGGGGGGGGCAACATTTTGCTGGAGATAACAATAAGAACGTAAACAGATGGTTAGAAGTCCACCTCTGCACTTCATCCTGATAGAGGGGATGACATAAAATGAATTAGCAGAGAGAAGGATAGCAAAAAGGAGGAAAGGACGTCCAGTAAGGTCTGGTCAAACTGGCAATGTATTTAGATTTATTTATTTATCTAATTGAGTTCTTACTCTCTGCCAAATGCTATGTTAGCCATGGAATAAGAAATTATGAAAAAAATATACATATAAAAGTGGGTGCCACCTTCAAGGAGCTTATAATCTCATGGGGCAAACAGACACTCTTACTAAACATAAAATTGCACATGAACACATGAAGCGCATCTGCCAACTCCACCTGAAGGGGAGAGAGAATGAGAGAGAGGGCAGACAGGACTGAATCTCAGAGGAGCAGGATGTTTGACACATAGAAGGAGTAACATGAACAAAGTAAAACAACATAATTTGACTTCAACAAGCATTACTTACTTGAATGCTTAGGCAGTAGGGTTTCAAATATGAGTGAAACATGACTCCTATCCTTTGAGGAATTTGCTCTTTAGTTGGGGAGACACATGTAAACTTGTGGCAAATGCTGTGGGAAAGAGATACACAGGGTGGCATGAAGACGCACAGGAGCATGACAGCCGCGAGTGTCTTCGGGGAATGGAGAAGCATATGATGTGGCGAAATGGAATTATGCAGAGCATGTGTAGGAAAGGGAGGAAATGAGGCACTAGGGATAGGAGAGATCACTAAAAAACCTTAATTGTACCCATGAAGATTTTGAATTTGTCCTATTAAGCGGCAGAAACCCTCAGAGCTGTTTAAGGAGGAAATGTAGTAATTTACAGCATACGTCTGCAAATTGCACTGCTTGGATTCAAATTCTGGCTACAATCCTGACTACCTTTGTGGCCCTGGGTAAGTGGCTTATCCTAAGACTCTGTTTTCCTGTCTATAAAATGAGGATAATCCTATCTCCAGGAATAAATAAGATAATATGAAGAAAAAACTTAATACAGTGCTTGGAACATGATATTCACACAATAATTCAGCTATAATAAGGATCACTATATTATATATAATTATTATATATCATTATTTAATTTTACTGTTGTTATTGGTGACATGATCAGATGCATGGTTTGGAGGAATTACTTTGGGGATTCTCTTGAAGATGAATTGCAGAGAGACTAGCTAGGGGACCACTCTTGAGGCTTGTGCTTCCCAAATTGGGGGAATACAGAATAAGGATGAAATACCTTCCCCATTTTACTCAAATATTTGAGGGAAAATATTCCTATTTTAAAACAAACATTGGTATATTATGGAATAGACTAAAGCAGGAGGTTTTGAAGACGTTCCGTGCTCTTGATGGTGGACCCCAGGCTGTGAGTTCGTGCTCTTCTTGCCAGAGGGCGGCTTGGGCAGTATTTCTGGAAAGCATTTCTAGATTTGCACTGTCTAGCGTGTGGCTATTTGATTTTAAATTCAAATTAATTAAAATAAAAGAAAAGTAAATGAAATAAAAAATTTAGCTCTCTAGTTACGCTAGCCACATTTCCGCTACTCAGTACCACACGCGGCTAATGGCTACTATGTTGGAGGGCAGAGCTGGAGTGTTTCCCTCAGTGCAGAAAGTGCTATTGGACGGCATTAGGCAGACCTGCATATAATAGACAGTGGATCATCTAAACCCATTTCAAAAATAGCAGTGACAATAAGGATGGAACAAAAGGGATGGATGTGAGAGAATGAAACTGACAGGACTTGCTTTGGGACCAATCATCTGAGGAAGGTAAGAGAGCAAAAGGAATTGAGAATCACTCCCAGGTTCTAGCGCATGCTAGGTACTAAAATATTGGAATGAATGAACAAACGAATGAACAAACAAATTAGCAAATACAATAAACTGTATCTATAGTGACGTCATTGTATAATGTGGGTAACAAAGAAAATGGAACTGGTTTGGGTGAAATTTGATACCAGTTTTGGAAACGGAATTTGAGGTGCCTGCAGTATGCAGTGGTAAATGGGACAGTGGCTTTTAGGGGAAGCGTTAGGCAGGAGACAATGCATTTGGCAGTTAGCCACATGTGTCCTGCGTAACTACACTTCTTACTCTTGAATCATTCTGATTCCAAAGGTTGTGTCCCTGAAATGACACATTTATCTAGTAATATTGAATCAACTTCCCCATTTCTTAAATTAAAAACCCAGATGCCTGACTATCAAAGCTTTTGATTGGCTTTAAAATCACAAATGTTAACTCGCTGAGCTGGTAATGCTTCAAGCCAAAGGGAAGAAACCAGGGGTCTTAGTTAGCGCAAATAACTTTAGCATCAGAAGTATGTTCTTTTCATTAGGTTTCCTGAAATTGTGAAAATTCCTGATCCTGGTATTTCAAAGGCCCTAGATTGAGGCAGCCACTAAAAGAGGTGATAAGCGAGTCCATCAGAGTAGATGAGACCACCTAGGAAAGATTGCACATCGCAACGAGAAGCGAGCCGGGAACAGCTGTCTGCACCATCCCCATACCACCGGCTCATTCCAGAGAGGCCTCCTTTGAGCTCAATTGGAAGAGTCCCAAAAAATACACTGTAGTGCTAATGCAAACAACTGAATGAATGAGCCGAGGCTTTCCCAATTAGGGGAGCCTTCGGGGTCCAGTTCCACAGGCCTAAAACAATTGTCTTCTTTAGGCAAAGAAGCAGCCAGAGGTTATCTAAAGACTAGCCTGGAGACAGTGTTAGCCACTTGGCTATCTTCCTCAAATTCCCATCATGCAAGAGCTTTTAACAGATGCCTATTTTTTTAGTTGAGCTTTTTAATCCAATCTGCCCAATTTCTGATGCTGGGTGACCCAGAAACTCAGCATGATTTGGGAGAGTGACTTGGGCTTGGCATAATCTGGACAGATGTGGTTAATACCTGTGGACAGATGGTGTTCATCCGGTAAAATCAGGTACTTTATTGTGTTAATTAATCCAAGTGGGACCCTGAAAATACAATATTAGCTGAATTTCCTGTCTAGCAAGGCGATCAGTGCTTTCTCTTGGCTAAACTGGGAAATTCGATGTCCTGGCATAGCCAGGGATGTTCTGGAAATCTTTTCCATAAGGAAAGGCCTATGATAAAAGCAAGAAAGACAAAGTACTGATAAAGCTAATTTAAAGATGGAGGCCCCACCACCTCAAGGAGGGCCAACCAGCATGTGCAGTGAGCCAGGCCTCTCTAAGCAACTGCCCAGCTATCCACAGGCCATAGCTATGAGGAGGCAGCAAAGTAATTCTCACTTTAAATTAGTTCAATTAGCACTTTTTTTTTTAAAAGGCAGAAAAATGTTTTTATTCAAAAAATGGTTTTCTTCCTTTCAGCAGCCTATATAATAAAAAGATTTCTGTGGGCTTTTGTTTTACCATTTAGCAGTTGTCCTTGCTTAAAAAGTGACGCTTCTCTCCTTTTGAGGGGGGTCAAGAGGTCAGGGGGTTCATTTCAGTGTATTCCATGCCCTCTTCCCCAAATGTCCTTTTAAAATGTTACGTGCAATTACACGGGGATAGAAGAAAGAGAAAATGATAACTTATTTTTAACTTGTGGCAACAGAGTCTCTGTGTAGTTGCTAGGAGGCAATTTGTATAGGAGAAAGAGGCTGGGTTTTGTAGTTAGACAGACCTGAATTAGTATCTTGGCGCTATAAACATACCAGCTGAGATCTTTGAACTCAGTTCTTCATTGGTAAATGGGAATAACCATCTGGACCTCACTAGTTGTGAAAAATGAATGACTTGAATTGATTGCTATGAGGGGTAAGGTCCAATGCCTGGAACCTGATAGGAAGAAACACTGTCACCACTATGTCCTAGCATTTGCCATGCACCAGGCACTGTCCCAATGGCTTCATTTCTCCCTTACTCTCCCCCTGTGAGGTCACTATGACTCTCTTGACTTTTATTTGAGGATGCTGAGGTTTAGAGAGGCATCCCAAAGCACCTAGCTGGTATTCATTGGGTCCAGGCTTCAAACCAAGATGGTTGAATTTTGAATCTTCATTCTCCTCACCACTCTCTATAAATGTCTATGACCATTCTAGTCAATATCCCGATGGTGCACAGTGAAGCATTTAACAAGTATTTTTAGTGATGGTTTCAGCAGCCAGTGCCTCTGTGCAAATCTCCTCTAATTTACTTTTCACTCAAAAATTTGTCTTCCCCCAGAAGTAGATCCTCTTCTCTCCCTTTTTATATGCATTTGGTGTAAACTTTGTTTGTTGTCATTGTTTCCTTTCTCTTTATGAAGGCGGAAGAGACGGAATTTCAACAAGCAAGCGACGGAAATCCTGAATGAATATTTCTATTCCCATCTCAGCAACCCTTACCCCAGTGAGGAAGCCAAAGAGGAGTTAGCCAAGAAGTGTGGCATCACAGTGTCCCAGGTAAGGAGCCCTCAAAAGGCTCAGCCTATAGCCTGGCCATGGCACAGCCACATGGTAGGGTCTTAGAGGTCTTGCTTCACCCAACTTTCATGCCTTGCAAGTTCTATCAGCTAATGCCCTAAAATGGCAAGGTAAGCACGTAATGTGTATAAATAAGAGAGTTTCCGTGTAAGTACCTGGAAAAACTTGAGAGGAACAAGCAGAAGTAGGAGAAGACTAAGGAGCCTACAGTGTAAAAACAAAGGTAGAGTTCTTCCCACTGAGGCCTCCGTTGCTTCAAATGGGTTGAAGATTCTTACATGTACTTGGAAAGGTCTCTGCATTTCTCATGTATTTTTCTTAAACATAGTCAGTTCCTTACCCCATTTTTTTGCCCACCAGGAACTTTTAAGAGTCAGTGAATGGAACTTTTAAATGAAAGGGACTCAAATGTCTTCTCTTGATGTGTTCACTCTGTAACTGATGGAGTGTAGGAATTTTAACATGTCACTATGATTGCATTGGAATGGTTGCGCAAAATGTCACTGAATGCCCCCTTCCCTCAAGGAGCGATAACCATAACAGGTGCCTGTTGACGTGGAAAGATACATGACATAAAAATTGTATAGACCTGGAGTCTTCAACATTGATATAAAGTAGAAAAGTAGGCAATATTTATGTGTGTATATTCATTTTGTCCACTCAAAGGATCCATCTGAACTTGTTCAATCTGAACCTCAAATACTGGTCTCGAGTTGAGACAAGTAGTGATGGTTCTGAAATCTATCAGAGAAAGTTTCCTTTAGAATTATATCCTGTACAAGAGAACCAAATGAACTGGTATTTCCATAAAAGGGGGATGAAGGAGAGGAGAAGAGGCCTACTCTAGTGAGAAGCTTCACTTAACATTTTCCAAAAGAAGTAGATGCAGTTTTGTATAAACTAACATCAGTACTTCCTTGAATTGAATCCTGGCTTCTGTTACTCCCCACAGGGTACTGATTCCATCAACCTGTGTTTAGCTAAGCAGAATTAGGTCCTGTCCAAATATAGAACTCCACACAGTGTATTTACAAAGAAGAGATTGCCAGGGCCTCCCCAACAAGTTGTGGTGATTTTGCAGCAGCCTTAGAAACATCCTTTCAGATAAGGCAGAAAGAATTGATTCCTTTTTAACTCAAACCTTCCATAGGTGCTTCGACCCAGCTGAAGACCGTTTCCAGTCCTAACAGTCCTAGGAAAACAGAATATCAGTGCTCAAACTCAGGTGTTCTAGTTTTGTCTAGGTCTCTAACCATTCTTTTTTAAATCTAGACCCCTGTCCATAAGAAAAGAGAATTGATGTTTTTTGATATTTGCTGCATGTTTGAGGAATGGTTCCAGGTAGGAACCATTAACTCACTAACCATTAACATCACTAACTCACCATCAGTGAGCAGTTATGGAATCTTCTGCTTCTAAGGTAGAATTAAATCCCTGTATTGTCTGAATTCAGATTCTGGGATTCAGAATTCCAAATCCCTGTTGAAGATAGAATGAATTCTTCAGGAGCTGGTCTGTATGATATCTAGATAAAAGGTGGAATCCTGGCCTGTTCCAGCAACCTTCATTTCCTTTAGTGTGGAAACTCAAGGTGCAGATAGTTTGTCCATTAAAATGATTATCTGCATACTATATCCCCTTTCCCTTTGCTCCACCCACCCCAAGGCCATGGCAATCTTCTTTTGCCATCACATCACTCCTTCCCAACAGCAACCAAGCTGTTCCATCCTTGCCAAACAGTCCTAGTGGGAAACAATATGATATGATAGAGTAGAAAGAGCATTTGGCTAGGAGCATGTTTTTGCCAAGAGTCAACCGTGGGATTTTAGAGAACTCACTGTTTCTTTTTGGGACTTAGTTGCCCTGTCTACCAATCATGGTTCTTTGGATCACCTGATTTATTAAATCTCCCTTTAGTTCCCAAATCTAGAGAATGCCTTTTGAACTGTGCCTTTCTTGTCCTTTTTTTTTTGGTTAATAGTCACGCCTCCATCTTGAAATTCTCCTACCTTGGCTTCCTTGACACTGTTTTCAGTGGAGTTTCCTCCTTCCTCTTGGACTACTCCCGCTCAGTCTTCTTGGAGGATCTAGTGTCTTTAAAAATATTGTTCTTTACTGCCTACCCTAAAAATATTGTTCTCTCTTTAGCCCTCATTGCTTCATGCCCACCACATGGTTTTGAACCGTTTTTTTTTGTCACAGATTCTTTTGAAATCTGCTTACTATTTATTGCTTCCATGATCCAAAACAAAAATATGCTCATATGCCAAAATCCATCTGAAATCCGTCTATTGACCACCCTCTCCTTTGATCCCTGAACAGCCCTTCCTCTGTACTAGCTCTCCTTAGAATGTGACCCGCACAAGGCAGCATCAGCAGCACCTGGGAGCTTGTTAGAAGTGTAAATTCTTGGGTCTCACCCCAGTCTGGAATCAGAATCTCTGAAGGGGGTGCGGAAGAAGGAGCCTAGGGAGTTTTAACAACCTCTCCACTCACACTTCACTTTGAAAAGCACTGTTTTACGCACATCTGCAAATATACCTCTCTTTGAATATCCAGATGAGACTTCTCTCCTGGACATCAAACTCAGGTATCTTACTTGCCAGTGGACTTCATGATGGCTCCACCCACAGGCTTTTCAAACTTTAAAAACACATTCAAAATGTGAATCCAACTCTCTCCAGAGGATGTGTGTTTCCTTCTGTATTACCTGTCGCAGACTGTGTTTGTCTATGTATCCCTAGTGCCTGGCACATAGTAAGTAGACCCTTGATCCATGATTGTTGAACAGTGAGTTAATTCATGAAAATACTGATTCTATACATTGTCCAGGGCATATGATATCACCTAGTGGACAATGTAGGAAATGCCTGAACTGACCTGGCGTCTTCCCTACCAGTTCTATTCTCATTTAGAAAGGAATCATTCCCACAACATGTCCCTCCTCCACCCTCTTCCTTCTCCTTTTTCTCTCATGCGGCTCATTTAATTAGATCTCAACATTCCCTTTCTTCCTCAAAAGTCCTCCCAAAGTACTTTCAGCTTTTCCGTCTTTCTTCCAGCTCATCTAGCTACCTCAGAAAGATCTCCCTGCCTCCTTTCCCATCTCCCTATTTGACTTAAAAGTCAAAGGGCAACCATAATTATTGATTCATATGAATAGTATGAATTCATAGAATATGAATAATGAAAAGTTGTATCAAGAAAAACATGAGTTTTGAGTGAAATTAGATATGCAGTGGTCCTTAAATTTACCCAGAAGTGCCTTTCCCCTTCGTAGTTTAACTCTCTTCTGTAGGCACCAGAATTTACAATAAATAAAGCATTTTCTTATTGATTTTTGCCTTTCATTTACTAATATTGCAATGGTATAGTTTGATTTTTGTAACAAAGGCTTGGCATTTCTGCTATAGTACAAGCTGCAGAGGTCTATGAGAGTTAGCCTTATAAGATTTTTTAATTTTACTAATGCATTTGAAAAATAAGTGTGGTTTTGCAGGAATTTTCTTTATCTGCCTTTGTTGGGTATAAACTACATGTAAGCTGTGGTACATGAATTATCAACTTCCCCTTCCCTCACCAAATTCATAGTTTTATAATTATATAAAAACTACAACATTTTAGTTTAAAATCACATCTGGAATATGGGATATAAAACTTTCCTTCCTAAGGCCGGAATTTTAGTGTGTCTCCACTGTGTCTGACAGAGGTCTTGCTATAAAGGGAGCAGGGGTACAGAATCAAGCCAAGACAGCTGCTGTGAGCCACGTGAAAGAAATAAACTAACAAATGAAAGTAAATTAGGTTTATTTTGCATATTGGCTTTAACATTTAAAGCCTGGAATTCAAAGGAATAATCAGTTGTGTGCTTCACTTTTTCCTTATGTAGCTAACACCTTGCTTTGCACAAATTACTTAGTGAAAGCTAGTGGATTGAATTATATTGATCCTAAGGTCTGTAGGACAATGCAGCTGAGAATCTAGTCCATATTAGTTATTTAACTTATAAAAATTTAAAATTAACCCATCAATGAAAGCCTGCATATGTTGATACAGATTTTTATGGATATTTAAAGACTGTGTATTTTGGTTGCCCCAAGTCAACTTTAGCATTAAGTGACAGGCATTTCTCCTGAAATGTTCTGTTTATTTTAGTGTCATATAATTAAGAGGTAAGCAAATTGGAAATGCTTGCCCTAAACTAAATAAGTCCTAGTTTAAATGAGTAAGCTCCTCCATAGGAAAATTTTTGTCATAGTGGTTTTGCTAAATTGTGTTATATTGAGCAGGAGAATTTCATTTTATATAGTTGCTCCTTTCAAAGCTCTTCCTTCAAATCTTTTCATTGATGTCGCGAAATCAGAAATGGAAGACCAATTAGCCTACCTCTTCAAACTCTCTGATAAGCTCTTCCTTTTCTTCTGTGATGTTTGTGAGGGAGGAAATGTTAACGTTCTCATTTTCTCTTAAACTGCTCTAGGTATCAAACTGGTTTGGAAATAAGCGAATCCGGTACAAGAAGAACATAGGTAAATTTCAAGAGGAAGCCAATATTTATGCTGCCAAAACAGCTGTCACTGCTACCAATGTGTCAGCTCATGGAAGCCAAGCTAACTCACCCTCAACTCCCAACTCAGCTGGTTAGTTTTTTCTTTGATTTGGGGGGATTATTCTCCATTTTTATGCTTTTTCTACATTGGGGTTTTCCTTTAATTCTTTAGGTTTCTGATTGGTTGATTTGTGTATTTGATTGTGTTTTTTGTTGTTGATGCCACTTTGGGTTTCTCCTTTCATTTCTAAAGAGCAATGTGTTTTACTGTTTATAAGATGGGCTTGTCTGGAGGTTTGCACTGGTGTGCCTATTAAAGTTGGACAGAAGTAAATTGGTTGGTTTTGATGAGGAAACTTGTAAATTCTCCTTTCAGAGATGTCAGTAAATAAGCTAGACCTCGTATTTAGAGAGAGTCCCTTGGGGTTCTAGCATTTAGTCTGTTTCGTATAAAGTTTTTATCCTTGTCTGTTTTGCTGTTTCCATCACATACTAGCATGCATTCTGTGCAGGAATATTTGCTCTTTTATTAAATATCTCATTAGAATGTTCTGGTCTGCAAAGCCAGAACACGATTATTTCTATACATTGTTTATAGCTGTTGTTCTTTACCATTTTATTTTGTTGGTTTTCTTTATATAAACTACAAAGGAAATTGGCAGTCATTAATTTAGAGTCTAATTTTCAAGTTACAATGTTAGTCATGTGCTCCGCTCCTGGTTTTATTTTGGTGAACGTACACTGTATCATTTATTTCAAAGTTTAGGCTAACACAATATATTTTTGGGTATACCTTGTGCCCTCAGTCTGAATGTACACGTGTTAAAAAAACATAGTTGATAATGGATAAAATATAACCTTACTGTTTGCATGGTATGGAGGGCATGTCAGGACCTTTTTTTTTTTTAAGGGAAAACCAGAAATAATTCCTTATCGAATGTTTGGTCTCAGATTATGATATTTTCCCTGTAATGAACCACATGCATTGATTTTGGCTGTGGGGTGCACCTCTGAGAAAAGTTGATGACTCCAACTTTAAAGGGTCATAAACTTAAATGTTAGATCATAATATCATTAAAAATCTAGTGTCTAACACATCTGGGGGTGTGTGGTACCTTTGACCCCAAAGCTTCTTTGTCCACTAAAATAAGCTCTCTTTTTACCTTGTGGTGGTTTGTTATTGGAGACGTGGAAAGCTCTGTGCATTAATGTCTTCTGTGAGCTTCTAGATGCACTAATTTGTTATCATAAGGTTCTCCAAGTCACTGAGCTGTACCGTCATAGCCTTCTTTTGTTTAAATGGAATCATGCATGAAGAGTGGCCTGGGCTTTGTAAACATGGATATGGTAAGACAATGTAGAATTCAATCCAGTTTTGTTTTTCCCAGCACTCCAGGTTGGGTTGCTATGAGGAGGATATTTGCTTTTCAAGAGATTTTTTTGGGTGTGTTTCCTTCTTTTCCCATCATAGTATGATTGACAAAGGATCAAGGCTAACAGGTTCAATAACCAGAGAGTTTCCTTCTTCCCCATCTGGTCAATTATTAAGCGTCTCAGACCCAGCAACACTAGTTGAATTGCACTGCTAGGCAGACATTTTCACTTGTCTCTTTGGAAGAAGTACAATTCTGTCAACATTAGCAAAAACACACTCAACACGCCTGCAAAGGTTATCATAATGCAAAACAGATATCAAAATGACTTTTTCCTATCCTTGATATATCTGCATCGCAGATGGCTTAGCGTGATTTATGACTAGTCCTTAGAAGGGCCCGTGGACTCCCTTCATTACTAAATCTGTAACTTTTTATTCTTTCCTAAAGCACTTAAAAAGAGAAAAGGAAGCGTTTTTAACCCCCTACTCTGTGTTTAAGAATGATGTTGGCTCTCTTGGAATGTCAGTTTATGATTACAGTTTCTAAAGAATTTTTCTGGTGCCTTAAGCTACATGTGACTATTCTGAGCACAAAGTAAATTATTATGGAAAATTCGAGCTAAGCCTTCGAGTGGTGTGTAAGTTGTTGGAAGTAATATGCAGAGGAACCGCTTTGATGTGCTTTTTTTAAAGTAGAGACAAAAGAAAATTCTATTGTATATGTGCAATAGCATGGAATTTTAAAAGATAAACATTTTAACAGGAAAAGTTATAAATGAGCTTTTCTGTATTTTCCTCTGCTTTTCACACAACCCAAATCATTACACAAATAAAGTGAGAACTTGGAAATGTTCAAACTTTTCCCATAGGGTGTTTATAATGTTTTATACTAGCTCTTCCATAATTTCAAAGGATAAATGATAATTGAAATAGATAGCAAGTTTTAAATAAGAGGTTCATATGTGAAAATATATTTTGACTGAGTTTGAAGTCTAGAGTTCTGGAACCTGGGAACTTTTTATATCCTCGCTATTGAAGGAGTTTTTTCTAGAAGCTTTACTAAGTAGGAATACTCATTTCTACTACAAGGAAGATGCTTTGCAAGTCATTCTTCCTCCTGCTAGAGGCTTTAGTGTGGAGAGCCGCACTTCAGTATCTTTATCTAGGCCACTTTAAAATATTCCTATTTGTTGATCTATTCCTTTTCTCCTATTTCCTTAAGCATAACTCATAAAAATCACTTAGGACTAGGAACTGTGGGGGCTGAGCAAGCATTCAGAGATATTTGGCATGCTTTGTATTTTACACCAGCGGAGCTGACAAAATGGATGGAGCAAAGAGGAAGAATAGAAGGAAGACCAGAAAATTAAGTTTGGAAAAAACGAAAGCAAAAATGAGCACCAATTGAAGCACTAGTTATAATCCTGGGTTTATCATTCTTCTGGAATCACCTAGAGTGGCACATTCTCAATTTCCTAATTTTGATGAGATTGTAAAAGCAAGAATTAAGATCTCAGAAAAATGGGGCCCCTTTGGGAAGGTTGGATTATCTTCTAGAGAACACTTTTAACATCCAAGAAGAAAGAAATTGGCTTGTGCATTACAGATGTTTGCTGTGACATAGCATCATTGGTATTTTATCAGCTTCTCTGATTAATTAAGCAGTCCCAGGCTTATTGAGGCCCAGAAACCCTCAGATTTAATTCTTTTGCTTAGCCGTGTGTGTCTGTCAAGGAGAATAGCAAATTCAGCCATGAAAGTTCTTCCTCTGGCACTATTTAGTTAGTGGCAAGCCCTTGTGCATATTCGTATTCCACCCCTAATAGAAAGTTTGGTGTTTTTCTGGATTGATGGAAGATTATCATATTAAAACCCCTAGACACCAGCTTTGAAGCTAAGTTTCTGTATAGTACACACACACAGGAGGTAACACATCCAGAGAAGTCAACTGACGCTTCTGGTAAATCCGCAGGAATCCTTATAATTTTGTTTTTTAAAACCAAGTGAAAGCTTTTATCCCATTGATGTTATCTTCTGTGTTCTTTCTTCCTATGTTTCTCTCCTTAATTTCTAAGTGGAAAATGAAAGCACAGCCTCCTGGAATTGGAACTCTAGAACCTTGACATGCACACTTACTAAAGGGATTTCACATCGAATCAGACAATCTTTCCCTCTTTTACTTTGCCCTGATTAGAGAGTAACAATAATTTTTGGAGTTTGAAAGAGAAAGAATCATGGAAAATAGAGAGGCAAGCTTGAGTCATAATTAAGCTTATATCTAGCAAAGAGTCTCTATCTTTTGAGCCTCCAAAAGGTGTGGGAGTCTAATCTGATCAGGCTGGCCACATAATCAATCTGAAGCCTTGATTTCTAAACTGCAAAAATTAGGGCAATACTTGCATACATCTGCTTCATAAAAATGCTGTGAGAAATAAGGAGCTAATCCTTTTAAACACTTTGAGTTCCTTAAGAAGAAACAGTAAATCTACTCTTGTTCTAGGTCATTGGTTCTCAACTGGGGTGAACTTGCACCCCAGGGGACATTTGTTAATATCTGGAGACTTTTTGGTTGTCGCACTTTTGGGGATGGGTGCTACTGGCATCAAGTGGATAGAGGCCAAGGCTGACCATCCTACAATATGTAAGACATTCCCCCACAAAAAAGAAATATTTGGCCCAAAATGTCAGTAGTGCTAAGGTCAAGAAACTCTGCTCTAGGTTTAGATTTTATCATTAGTATTCCATTTTTTAGATTATGCAGGTAACATTTCTTTTTCCTGCACAAATTTAAGTCTCCTGAAGATCTTTAGAGTAGAATGCAGACTTCAGAAAATTGTCCTATGAAAATGAATGTTAACACATCTCCGCATCGTCATGTTGGCCTGAGCAAGTGCATTAGAATCCATAGGTGATCCATTATTGCTTCTCTGTCTAGTTGAGTGCAGACTTAGCTGTTTACATCCCCCGAATGTCTGGATAGCAGCTTACATGAGCCACTTGCCTCTCTTCCCAAGCCAAATTCAAAACCTTTTAACTGGCAAGCACGTCTTAAAACATGCTTGAGGTAATTGCTGGTTACTTTACAGCCACCTGCAGGTAAGGGTCCTGACTGACCTTCTCAGCAAGCCAAGTAGTTCTGTTTTAGTTGTTTGAGAATTCCACAGCACCTCCAAGAGAGCCCATTCACTATTTGTCTATGAATTACGTCCTTCCCATGAGGTTATCCTTTCCCTGATAAGCTCTTTCCAACTTCCAGTGCGAGATGAAGAACATATCTTCCCCTCGTTATTTAGATTTTCATGTGGACTTCTGTCTGCTTTATTGTGGTATTAGTGGCACCTGATCTCTTCCCTCAGCACAATCACTGCCTCTAGATACTTATCAGAGAGTCAGAAGCCATGGTAGTGTTGGACATGGGTGTACAAAGACGATAAAATGCTGAAACAGCCCAGCTAAGAGCACAGGGACTATTCCTGCAATTATTGTCCTGATTCAAATGCATTTGTACATGAAGTATATTGATATGCGCATATTTATCTCTATGTACATTAGGCAGCCAGACATATTTACAATTTATCTATGCACATATATATTTTAAATCATCTGTGTCAATTGCAGTGTATATCTTGTAAATGGCACATTCCGTGCCTTCATGGTTCCATGGATGCTATGTTACTTGGCATCACTGTGGGCCTTTGGGGGTTTCTCCCATTTCTCAGTTTGTGTGCTGATTTCCAATAAACCATCAGCCAAGCATAGAGAATGTGTGTTTATTACATGTCATTTGATTGGGAGAGAAAGAGAATACCTGGGCTTCAAACTGAACACTCTTGGGGGAAAAAAATCCTGATATCATAAAAAATTATAATTTGGGTTCTTGGAGCTGACTATTCTTGGTTCTGATGACATCTAAATGTGAGCTTGTGTTGTAACAATTATTACAAAATAGCTTTTAATATTTAGGTTGCGTTGCTGTGATTGAAAGAAAGATTTGAGAAGGATGTAACTAGGACCTAGAGGCCTGAGTATTATATATCTAACATGAGAATGTGATCTGTGCTGCCCGCTGCTTCACCCACATGTTGGGGGGTACTCTTTGGAAGATCTGTACCACATTAATGGAAGGAAGTTCCAGGCCAAATCATCTGCCCCACTGACTGGGTATAAGCCACACCTGGTCAAATTCTGTGCCTATTTTACCTAAGACCCACTTTTCTAATTCCTAAACAGAGAAATGTGTGCCCGATGAGACAGGACATGTTGCAGAGCTATGGAGATGTCATAGTTCTTTGGATGGTGCTTAAGTCATCCACACCCCCAAAGAGAGCATCCCCTCTTTCCCACAAGAAGGGAGTGAGAGTGGAGGATCCGTTTACATAGCAAAACAGTTAGCTCCTTGCTTGCATATGGATGAACTTCCCAATGAAGAAAGAAAAATGGAGATGTGTCTTAACTTGAGGTTGTCCTCAAGTAAATTGTCCTCCAGTAAATCATTTGGTTCCTCTAAATGGCTCTTGCCTTTGAAGTATGAGAATGCTCTGAATAGTTAAGCATAGAGCAGAGTGACAGAGTATGGAATTCATTGCCAGTTAAGTGGTCCTTCTATGCGGAAAAAAGAGCCTTGTCTTCTGCTTAGGTGCAGCTCTCCATGAGGAGTAGGAAGCTCTCTAGGAGAGCACAGATCCCCATCTTAGGAGAAAAGGAAGTGTCAGAGCTGAGCCATGAATCATTGTTGGGCGATTCCACACAGATGATGGCTGTCTCAGAATATGAGGGCAAGAGTGCAATTTAAGCAGTATAGGGTTGGAAATAGTAGAGTGGAACTGACCTGGGTCCCTAAGGTCTCTCCTTTTCCAGGCTAACGTCATGTTTTAACCAAACCTTGCACGTTGAGCTTTCTTTCCTAATGCGCTGAGCTGCACGATGACTTCAGAATAATATTAAGCTTTTCCACACCCTTGCGTTTAGTTGAGGGTGGGTTAGATTTACCACAATGGAGCCAGTGGAAGCTGGGTGGTGCCTAAAGGCTAACTCTGGGAGAAGATTCCATCTCTGGGAGGTGAGAGCAGACGGTTAACTGCTCTTCTTGAGGCCCACTTTTGTTGTTATTATTATTATTATTATTATTATTATCATCATTATCAGCATTTCATATTTCATGCATGCTTGAGAATTCCTGGCCCATGATTCTGTTTCATCTTCCTCCCTGATGGCCGGTGGCAGAGAAGAGTATATCATTCTCACATATTCTTGAAGTCCTCAAGGCTCCCTTGGGCTGTTTGCCACCCAGCAAGGAACTTAACCTTCTTTCTAGAAATCAGGAATGTCAGTGGACTCATATCACAGGGCTGGCCCTAATGTGTGGCATTGCCTTCATGCACTCCCCACCCGGGGGCTACCCCTGATGTGAGAGTAGATGAGTTTGGCAATAGCTTATTTAGAATCCAGCTGAATAGCTCATGTGCTCCATCGTGGTGGCAGAAGTATTCTTGACCAGCCCGTATTCTCCAGCTAACCAGCTTGTGGTCCCCTGGCCAACCCTAGAATCTTAGAGGCATCAAGGAGAGATCCTAGGTCGGGAGGCTGTCTCCAATTCAAACAGACTAAGTTGAGAAGAATAGCTGTTCCCTTTCTCAGCTTGAAGTTGCTAAGGGGAAGCAGTCCTCTTGGCAACTTGCAGTCAGATGTGGCTTCACATAACATGAATGATATGCACCCTTTATTGCTTGCTCTGTTCTTCATGCTACTAACCAGACTCTGTGGATGTTATTTTTATTTTAGTTTTTATTTGGGGGAGTTGCTTTGCATGTCATCCTTCCTCTTGGCCGTTAGTTGCGGGGGTTGAGCCTTTTCCTTTCTGTGATTCAGGTGCCTCACTCTTTCCTTTCCAGGTTCTTCCAGTTCTTTTAACATGTCAAACTCTGGAGATTTGTTCATGAGCGTGCAGTCACTCAATGGGGATTCTTACCAAGGGGCCCAGGTTGGAGCCAACGTGCAATCACAGGTAGGGACCCAGCCAATGTGCCACCAGGTGAATGCATTAGAGTCTAAGAGCCCTCAGTTGTATTGGCACTTCCTGCTTCTGTCCAGAGAGAGAGAATGTAGAAACAAAACCTTACCAACAACCAAACTAAAACAAAGACAACCATTATCGTGGGGAATCTCGTCCACACTTTGTGAATGCATTTGGCTTTGGCTTGTCAGTCGCACTAGGAAGGCAGGAGGGGAGTAGTAAGCACAGGGTGAGGTGACCGAGGCCTATCAGGCAAGTAGAACCAGCATATTCTTGGTTCACTAAAGGGAAAGGGAGAAGGAGTTCCGTCCACTGTCTCACTTTCCACGCATCCCTCTTGTTCGTTGGTTTCCCACACTCGCTATTTGCCCAATATGGAGGTAATTGATGAGTAGGCAAATACCTTAGTATCTCACGTTTTCATTTTAATCTTTAAAAACACCCAACCAAGTTGACTAAACTCATCTTCTCAGTCATCCTTGAGGTCAAGGGATTGGGTTTCTGGTGATGAGTCTAAGACCATATTGGGAAGCAAAAATCAAGTCGTGTGGTGTAAATCCTCAGTGCTCCTTAGTAAGCAGCTCGCCTTCACTACACTTCACTTCACTCCTGAAGGAAGCCATCCTACCATCAGCATGGAGACTGATGTGGCAGGATAAAGGATGCTCCGGGTCAGAATTACTAGGGAAGTTCTAAGCCATGTCCATCTGGTTTCCCACCATGCATGTGGAACAGGAAGTACTACATGCCTGGAATGGACCAGCTGGTCAGTGATTCAGCCCCTTGCTAAACAAACATTGCCTGGAAACAAGTTTGAGGAGATATGGTCAGACTTTGGTCAAGTGACTAAACAACTGGTCATCATTTAAGTCCTCTAAAAGATAGAGTGTTAGTCACATAATGCTCTCTCTGTGAGGTGGCTGCCCTAGCCCCTCTAAACAAAACCTGGACTTTTACAGGATTCCAGCAAAGGAGAAGCTATATAGGATGGTCTGTAAGGAAGGGAGCATTCCTTCACTCTGTCCTCTTAACCCCCTCCAGCACCCCAGTCCCTGCCATTTCATGCAGCATTATTGAATTAGTTTCAGTGTTGGGAGTCCCAGCTTTCTTTTACCATTTTGCTGTCTTGCTTACTAAACTCAGAAAGGATAATGGATTTGGCATATAGAGGAGGCCCAGCCTCCTCCTGATGGACCCTTTACCAGGAAGAATATCTCCAAAATGATTGCATTAATTTGGCATGCCCAAATGGTAGCCTCTGTGATGATGATCCGCCTTCCTTTCCATGCATCTCCCTGACTAATGTCCTCTCTTGTTGTTCATCTGTTTAGGTGGATACCCTTCGCCATGTTATCAGCCAGACAGGAGGATACAGTGACGGACTCGCAGCCAGTCAGATGTACAGTCCTCAGGGCATCAGTGTAAGAAAACAACGCTCCCCCCACCCTTTGTTTTTATTCTATCACTACCAATTATTTCAAAGCCACAGGGCTCAGAATGCCACTTAGTAGGACTTATCTTAGCTTTACGGTCACCTAGTTTCTTGTTTCTGTATCGGTCATGCCATCGGCAGCATCTACCCACAAAAAAGTGGCGATTGGGCAGGCTTCATGCAGGCAGCTGGCGTCTAGGGCTGTCAGACACAATCAGTGTTTGCATGGCACCTGCGGCCACATGCGTTCAGCTGAGAGGAGCTGCTAAACAGGTGACACCTAGTACAACAGTGGTAGGAAATGTCACCACAAGCTGGGACCTGGGAACTTGGAGAGGAAAACCAGTAGCCAAAAATCCATTACATCCAGGTCTGTGATCAAAAAAAAAAAAACACCTTTCTTCGATCTGTGTAAGGATGATTAAAAAGCAAAAGAAATTAACACAGAGACTGGGTATGTTGAAGGGATGGGGAGGGGTGCAGACCATCTTCTACTTGTTCTTGGGTGCGCTGGCGGCTTCTGACTAGCATGAAAATTCATAGCGACAAGCTGTGTCGCATAGAGTGAAATCGATCAGACAGACACAAGGAGAACCGAGTGTAGATTTGGGACAGCAATCCAACTTGATTTCTCAGATCAATCGTCCGCTATCTCAGCAGCGGTGACAGCAAGCTGGGACAAGAGGACAGCCTGGAAAAGGAGGCTGTTCTTTAGATCAGGGGTGATTTTCTGGGCTTTTAGAGGTCACAAGAGGCTCCAGTAGAACTCTTGGCTCAGAGCGATTAAAGAAAACTATGCTTGGTTGATGGTGATGATTTTTTGTTGTTTGTTTCTGTTGTTATGATTAAAATAAATTGGGGATGGAAAGAAGGAAAGGTAGGCATGATGCATTAATGTAATCCTAGTTGATACTAATTGAGGTATAGTGTCAGCAAGGAAGGAGGTGATGGCTCCCTTACCTCTGCACTGGTCAAATCCTACAAGACAATAGTCAGACTAGAAGAAATCAGTAGAATACCAACTGTTTCATCAGATGAAGAATGGATGAAGGAATTAGGAATTCTTAGCCCATAAAAGGGAAGAGTTGATGGTACATAATAGTTTTAGACATGCTGTCCTCTGTGAGAGGGATTAGAGTCATCATAAATGATGTATCTAAAGGGAGTAGGATAGGATCAGTGAGGAGAAGATTCAGAGAAACACATTTCCCTTCAACATTTTATGGGCCTTTCTCACAGTTGTCCAAAGAAGGGATTGGCTGCCTCTGGAAGTCAAGAATTAGCCATCATTGGAGCATTCAGACATGGTTTGGCTAGCTACTAGGTAAGGATATTGTGGAAAGGAGTTGAGCACCAGGTTGCTTGGTGACTTTTAAGGCCCCTTCCAATTAGGAATTGTTTATTTTCTACCTTCTTTGAGCAGAATCCCCTCTGAGTTTATATGGTATTTTATCAAGTCCCTCTCTGGTGGGGAGCAGGGCGGTCAAAGCTATCCTTATTAAACATACTCTGGGCAATCGTGTCACTTTTCTAGAAAGAATTTCCAGAGCAGAGCCATTCTTCCCTTCTTGTGCTTATGCTATTAATACTAATTATTATTTCCATATTAGTGGATGACTTGCCAGCAGCTTCCTTAGAGAAATACAGCATACCATGGTAGAGAAGTTTGTTTTCAGAAATGGATTCCAAATGAATGAAGTTGCTCTGTGTTGGTGTGTGTGGGTTCAAGCACATATACATTTATGCATTTCCTGAATCTTTTTGAGATCTAAGATAGATTTTTCCAGAGAAAGCTTTGCTCTGTGTATAAGCGGAAGAAAGGAACACGAGGAAAGTACAAGAGTGTGGGAACGAGAATATGCACACGTGCAAAAGGAGAACTGAAGAAAGTCTACGTGACCAGGCAGGAAGTGAGGCTGGCAGTTCTGCTCTTTGACATCTTTCTTTCCTAATTGGGAAGCACAGAAGAGAGCAGCCCTCGGACTCTGGGAGGTCGACATCGACTCCTCTGACATCATCTGATGGGCTGGGAATCATTTCTGAAATAGTGTAACCAAACATGTGCAGACAATTATATCTGATTACATGAGCCCACCACAAAAACTGGGCTTCAAAATGTCACTTGAAAGAGTCTCTCATTTTGCATGAATTTTTTCCCTGTGAACTGTGTTTATTTTATTTCTGGGTCTTTAATATGCAGGGTAAATGAATCAAAGGCTGATCATGATATGATCTATTCCTTTGGTATCAATTTTAAATTGTGCCACCTGCAGGAGACTCAGCTTGTCAGAGTGAGATGTATTTTTAGAGAGTGGTCTTAGACACTGAGACGTGTGTATGTGCAGCCTGGGGCTCTGGCTGCTAGGAGAAGAAAGAGAGAGAAAAGGAGGGAGACAAGAAGTGGCAAGGACAGGAATGAAAGGTTCGAGCCAAGAAATAAAAATAAACAATTTCTAAACCCAAGGCAGCAGTGGAATTCCCAGCTGGGCTCTGGATTGTGTTTCATTCAGTGGAGGACATTTTCTGGGCAGCCTTCATCCACTTCCCCTGGCTGGGTTTTCACAGCACCCATATCATGTCCAACTAGTGTCTATTTTAAATCCCATAAAGTTCGGACCACTTGCCTTTAACTAAGACCACGTAGCGATGGCGTTGCAAGGTGTAGTGGTAAGAGTTGGGAGGCTCTGGTCCTGGTAACTCTTGTGTGTCCACGGGCAGTTATTAAACCTCTCTTTTATAAAATGGGGCCGGTAATTCCCACCCTTAATACCTCAAGGGCTGCTTTAGGGAAAATGAGAAAATAAGTAGGAAAGGGCTGGGCAAAGCATAAATCGTTCCACGTGAATGCAGTATGAAATGTTATAAGTGATAACTTTCTAATTTGACCTTTTTTTCTCCTCTTGTGTGAGCAGTTTTCACAGTAGGTAGTTCCTGGTGAGGATAGGTTCAGACACAGTTGTCACTTTTTCTCTCTTCTGATGGAAAGATACGCTTTTGAAAAGGATATAGAGTTACTCAAGGCCTAAAGACCCCCTTCCTTAGCTCGGTGAGCGTTAAATTATACCTCCTTAAGTACTGTGTGTTCTCAAATGACAACGGGCAGTGCTCACTAGGTTTAGTATGGCTCTAAGTAATGGAGGGAGATTATTCCACTTCTCTGTCAATCAGACATACTTAAAGATCACTTAGCTATCACATCCATTCTTTCCTTTCCAGTCCCACTGCCATCATCCCAGTTCTAGAAATAGTTCATGAGCTAGACTATTGTGATCATTTCCTAATTCCTGTTACTGCCTTTAGTTTCTCCTTTCTCCTGTTCATACTTCCTGAATTTTGTCATTCCTTGCCCAGAAATCATCAGTGCCTCTCTCTTGCCCACCTAAGCAATTTCAAACCCTGAAGTTGATGTTCAGAATCTTCCATACTCTGGCCCCAATCTGCTTGTCCTTCCAACTCATCCTCCTGTCATCCAGATAAACGTTGGATGCCAGGCAATGTGGTCAGCTCCCCCTTACCTGGTTACACACATTTCCCCCGACATTCACTCCTGCATGCCATGTACAGTAATGTCCTTTCATTTCTATACCACCTCCCCCATCCCACTCCACTCTCAAAATCATACTTACTCTCCCACGTCCAGCTCCTCCTTGCTGTCTGTCTTCTTAGCCCTTCTTCCCTCTTCTCTCTATCACACATGTCCTTTCCTTACATTATAGATATGTGCACTGACATCCTTAATTAGTCTTTATGTCTTTCACTCCTGAATAATGTGTATATGCGTTCCCAAAATGCCTATGTTAGTTGCTTTAAACATGTTTGTTGAATGAATAAATCAGGTAGGAGAAGTTAAGATACCACTGAATTGGGGCTGGTCCCGTGGCCGAGTGGTTAAGTTCACGCGCTCCGCTGCAGACAGCCCAGGGTTTTGTTGGTTCGAATCCTGGGCACGGATGTGGCACTGCTCATCAAACCACGCTGAGGCAGCATCCCACATGCCACAACTAGAAGGACCCACAATGAAGAATATACAACTATGTGCCGAGGGGCTTTGGGGAGAAAAAGGAAAAAAATAAAATCTTTAAAAAGAAAAAAAGATACCACTGAATTAAAAAATGCACTTTAATGACTAATAGCCATGTCTTATATATCAGCTGTAAAATATCTAGTAACGATTTTTACTTTACATGCTTTACTAATCCACAAATATACGGTCTTTTTAATTCAAAAGGTTCTTAAGTCTTCCTTTTTATAAAAAGTTTTTAAACTTTTTGGCCAATGCAGATTCTCTGAGAATAAGATTCAAATCAACATTAAATATGTGAAGTTATATAGTGATGATATTGCTGAGAGAATTATCCCTGTGAATCCTTTAACTCCTCCTTTCCTAAAAGAAGCCCCTTATCAAAACCTGTAGCAATATAGCATCCCTTCTAGTGGTGTTCTCATTACTGTCTCTACCAGATGTGGGACTGGAACTTCCAGAGAGAAACTGGTGGAACGTGGAAGCAACTTGAAATCAGGAAACTTGGATCCTTCTTGTGGCTTTTCTTTTGACAAGTTGCTTCACCTCTGTATTTTTGCGTCATCTGTGATATTGACCTGATAAGCAAGCTCTGAGGTCCCTTTCAGCTCATAGTTCTAGAGTCCTACAAGTATGATCTTTGAGTCTTACTGTTAGCTCGAGGGACGCCAGACTCAACTGTAGACTGCGCTCTCCAGAAAACTGTTTCATTAGAAACACCGTCTGCCATACTTCCTCGCCCACCCGGTTGCTTCCTCCCATTGTATCTTGAGGCCCTAAATGGGAAGGAGGAAGAGCCTGCATGACATGAACTTTTCCCTTTGACCTTTCAGAGATTTGTGGTCACAGAAAGCATTATTCTTTGGGGGTGAAACAATTCATTTTTAATTATTTTCCAATGTGAGTTAAGGGAGTGAGTTCACTCCAGCCAATCTTAAATGTAAATAGATACCTCTATAAGATTGTTCTTATTCAAGTTTTAGTGAAAATGGAAATAAAGTGTGTAATAAAGTTAGTGTTCTCTCTGTAAAGGCAGAATGCCATTAAGGTCAGTTTATGACGCAAAAATCTCATGAATTTTGCTTTGTGATAATTATAGCAGTGGAAAAATAGAGATGAAGCTTTTATCTTTGTAAACCATAACTTGTGTGATTTTTATTTTGGTTTTCTTTTCTCCCATATTAGGCAAGGGGAAAAAAGGACATCTACTAAGAAAATAAATAAAATATAAATTGTCAGGACAAAAATAGCATCCTATTTGAGTAAACACATTTCAGGCATTTGGATATCACAAGGTTACATGGTAATAGTTGGCCACATGCCATCATTTTAATTTTTCTTTAAACAGTTCCGAAAGGCCTCTTTCCACTTAAAGTATACATTAATAAGATGTTGCTACATGTGGAATTGTAGGACTGAGAAGTGAGGGTGATAATTAAAATTCATATGCAAATCTTTAAAAACTCGCTTTAATTATAGGAAGTTTTAATTCTTCTATTTTACCAAGTTGAATTTGAATTTCGAAGGAATTAAAACATATCCAGATCTGTTCCTCAGTTAGTTGCCATTGTGTACCTTCTGGTGCCGTGGCTGGGGACTAGTGAACAGCCAGGCTGGAGGGGTAGAGGGAGTGAGGAGAACCAACAAGTCTGGACATGGTGGGCCAATCTCCGAAGGGTTTGAAGGCAGCAGGAATAGAGAAATGGACTTATCCTTTATGACAGAGCCAAAGGGGAACAGTAAATCCCTTTACCTTTTTACATGATGAGGCCTTTCAACCTTAACACTGTCTCAACTGAGCATTTGAGACCAGAAAAGCATTTTCTTTGAGCCCACAATAGTTGGAGAAGAAAAAAGAAATCTCAATATTATAATTTCGTATGCAATCCATTGTTTTTCCCCAGCTGCCAGGTGAAAGCCCTTAAAAGGTACAGAAAATGAATGAGACCACATCATTCAATGGAATATTCATATATTCATGGATCCATTCATTTATTCAATAAATATGTCATCAATAGCAATTTTGACCTTGGGGAATGAGGCTACGTTCTATTATATCCGGGTCAAGTTGGGGAAACCCTGTACTGAGATGACATAAAACCCTGATGCCAGTCAGAATGTATTTTATCTTTTGGTCTCATTCAACACCTTGTCTGGGATTAGGTTTACTGTTCTTGGACTATTAGGACAAGGGAACCAACCAACTCTGTAATTTAGGAGGGAATTTCAAATTAAGTTATATAGCAGAAGAGAGGAATTCAAGACCAACAAGCAATAGTCTGATAAATCTACCCCTGCCACTCACCACACAGCCATACTGTGGACTTGTAATGATAAGAAGAAGAAGAAGAAGAAGAAGAAGCATCCTTTTGTGGAGATTCCTTATCTCTTT
Organism: Equus caballus; assembly: GCF_041296265.1. NCBI lineage: Eukaryota > Metazoa > Chordata > Mammalia > Perissodactyla > Equidae > Equus > Equus caballus. The sequence continues at coordinate 30,007,192 of NC_091688.1, read as the reverse complement.
GTAGAAGTAGTCACAAAGAATTTTGTTGATCTCCAACCTACTGATAGGATCACTCCAACCTTTATCACATTCATAGTGTGTGTGAGTAGGTATGTAAATGTGTGCACGTATTCCACTTCTGCCACTTTCTGCCTGTGTGACTGCAGACAAGTCACTTTCCCTTGATAGGACTCAGTTCCCTCAACTCTCAAAAGGACAATTGAGCTAGATGATGGCCAAGGCCTCTTCCAGTGTCGTATTATACTTATAAACCATGATGTTTTTCCATTTCCAAGAAAATAAAAGAGGAGGGAAAATGCTTCATGGCTATAAATAAAAGAGAAATTTGTATTTTTGGAAAGATTCTCTCCCATCTATGAGATGACAATGTACGCCATGCTATTTTCATTGGAGTTGGTGTTTGATAGCATCCTGCCCAGTTCGGACCACGTTTGTCCCTGCAGCCGTGTTGTCCTTGGACTAGGATCGAGTTAGTTGTTCCAGACTCAAGTTGGTCCTGCCTTCTGCCCTACAAAAAAAAAAAAAAAAAATCACAACCCCCAAAGGGCAGTTTTTTGGTGTGGGTGCTCGCAAAAGTGGCATGGGCCCTGTGGGCCTCTGTAAATATTAAGCTAACTAAACCGGCTGAATTTAATCATGGGAAATGTTAGCATTGATTTCTGCAGATGGCCCTCTTCTTGCTGGGTCCAGCCTTGCCACTTCTTGCCTGCTAAGAAGGAGTTCCACGTTCTTGGACAAGCTTGCTTTCCGATAAAATATTAGGCCTCTTTCTCAGAAAACCTGATTGTTATTTTAAATTGTGGTACATTTTTTAAATCTCTGCTTATCTCTAGCTACATTTGAACTTGGGGAAATTCTATTTCATATCTCCAAATATTAATATTTATATCTCTAAATATTCTCCAATCTGACAGAGAAATAAGGCAGAAGCTGAGACTCACTTTGGTCTGGAACAACTAACCAGATGAGTAAATAAACGAATAAATGCTTTATTCCACAGATGTTTATTGAGAACCATTTCATATCTAGCACTGTGAATGCAAATATCAAGAGGACATGGTTTTTGAACTCCATAAAGTAACAGAAAGCTAGAAGGGCTGGGAAGTTATCTGGTTCAGTACTCTGCTTCTCTGAAAGGGAAGGACCACACCACCCAATATAGTAAATATCATATTATTTTTAAAGAATTTTGGGAATGACCATTTTAAGAGGAATTTACATATATATATAATCGTATTCCTATCAACTAAAAATATACAGATTGCTTATAAAGATGAATTGATATTTGCCATTCTTTTATAGATTTTGCAAGTGACTATGCCAAAAGCTATTCTTTCTTTCTAGAATTGTGCTATCCAAAGGAACTTTTTATAAACTGATGGAAATGTTCTATTTCAGTGCTGTTACGTAAATTAACCATTAGCCACATTAGCTCAACCTGGCTGTTGAGCACTTGAAATGTGGCTAGTGTGACTAAGAAAATGAATTTTTAATTGTCTAATTTGCATTAATTGAAACTTAAATAGCCACATGTGGCTACTGGCTACATGTTGGACAGTGCACTTCTAGATGGTCTGCCAGTAATTTCATGGCCAGCAAAGATGGGATGATAGTGTTAGAGCTATGACCATGTTGTGAAAACAGAATAGACTTCCTAACATAGGACACAGAAAAGCATGCTTTCTGCTTAAATAAGCCTTTCCTAATATAAGTACAACTCTTTATTAAAAATTAACCATCTGCAAGAGGTTAACTCAGATTAGTATAATAATATGCTTTATACAATGAAATAATATGGAGGAATATTTAAAATATAAACACATAAATACCTACATTTATTATGGTTCTGTTTGCAGGAATTTCCAACTCTATCAGCCACGAATTCATCTAACCTAATAATTTTTCAAGCCTAAGCAGGACAGGTCTTTGAACTCATCTTGAATCCTTTCTTTACGCCTAAAAACCCTTTGGGGCTTATAGGAAGTCTGGTCCCTCTTTCAGATTTCCCAGGTGACCGAAGCCTTTGCTGGCAGCCCCTGCTTAGCTGTTCCTTCCTCCCTGCCTTGCTGCTCTATTCAACGTGTGGCCCACAGATTAGCAGCAGTGGTTGGCATCACCTGGAAGCTTGTGACCAGTGCAGGATCTCAGGCCCCACTCAGGCTTTTAAATCACATTCTGCATTTTAACCACATCCCCTGGTGATTCCTAAGCACATTAACTTGGAGAAGCTCTGCTCTAGTGGATAAGGCCTTTAAATGTCATCTAGGATTTACCGAAGATAAGGAATCATGTTGCTTTCTTTGCATTAACGATACTACTTGTTTAAAATTTTCTGTTTTATTTTGAAGTTTTTCAAACATATAGAAAATTGGAAAGAATTTTACAGTGAGAGCAGTATACCTACTACCTAGATTCTGTCATTAATATTTTACTCCAGTGACTTCCCCATATATCTATCCATATCTGCGTCCTTCCATCCATCCATCAATCCATCTTACCTTTCTGATGTATTTTAAAGTAAACTGCAGTACACTAAGGTGTATAGTACACAGTACACTTTGACCTAAGTAAATACTCCTGGTATTGTATCATTAACTAGAGTTCAATATTTGTTTGCAGTTTTTTTTTTCTCTCTTGAGGTAAAATTTTGCACAATTAAGTGTACAGATCGTAAGTGCACATTCTCTGAGCTTTGACAAATGTAATACACTTGTGTATAAGTTTTCTACCCTTTACTTTCTTGTGTGTCCTCCTTTCTTGTAGTTTACAGAAGCGAACAAAAAAGAAGGAAGAGCAAGAAGGACAGAGCACAGTAACCCACAGAATAGTCTGTCTGTTTCCATCCCGTCAGATGTATCCCTCCCCCGCAACCCCTAGATGCCTCTCACCCCCTCACTCTATCTTATAGCCAAACTCAGCTCAAAAGTCTATTTTAAATTGAATAACATGGTTTATTCTACACTTGCCTTAGGTTCTGACTTGATATGCCTGCTTTTAAAGGGACTTGTATCCCTTTTCCATCATAAAAACTTTTGAAATATGTAAAAATAGAAACTATGATATTTGAAAATTAAATTATAATGTGATCTCCTCACTTGCAAGATATTACATTTCCCCTCTTTATCTTTGGTTGTTTCTCCCCCTTTTTCCTCCAGTGTCCCTTAGCTTGAAGTCAATTGATTTTCTGAAGCCTCCTTCAAACTTATACAAACTTATTTTTCAAAATCACACACCTGTCTAAAATTGTACTTTAGTTCACCTTAGGGAAGTGATCTGTCATGGGAGTGGGGAAGCCCATCCTCAGCCGACCTGTAGACTAAGAGGATGCTCTGCTCTGTAAGAGAATGAGGATGTGATGAGGGAAGCTTCAGGCCCCTCTCTCACCAGAGCTGGGGAGTTCTGGAGAGACCCAGCTGTGCTACTCAGCACTCTGTGCCCTTTTAGAGTGATGGAAGAACAAAGCACAACTAATTGTATGCCTTAACTTCCGGGGATAACTTGAGCTTCCACCAATATCCGTACTAAGAATACTAACTCTTAACATTTGGTGAGTGCTCTAACACAGTCCAATGTCTTTGTCAACAGTCTCATCTCCCTTTTATGGATGAGAAAACAGAGGCTCAGGGAGGTTCAGTAGTTTACTCAAGATCAAATAGCCAGTAAGTGATAGAGCCAGGCTGTGGGCCCAGGTCAGTTCAACTCCAAAGCCTGTATTCTTTCCCTTTATCCAGATGGACCCGTAAACCGCTAGTCCTTGTGCTAAAGGAAGGCAAGTGGCAAGAATCTTACAGTAAGAGAATCTGTTATGTTTCCTAGTAATAAATGTTTTGGAGCCTGGTTGATATGGAAAAGAATTATAAAAACTCAGTTATGACTGTTATGTTATGCATCCTTTCAGATTGGTATATAGAAGGCTTAAGACTCCTTTTATTAAAATTAAATCTAAAAAAGAGCTAGGAAATAAGGAAAACGGAGAATTGAGACGAAAGAATGTACTAATGAACTACAGGCAATCGAAGGATAAAAACCACAAGAGAATGATAAAATTGCATGTGAAATGGCAAAATGAAGGTTAAAAGCAATCAAGACACACAAGTACTAAAGAGAACAATATGTAACCTATCATTAACTCAATAAAAAAAATAGAACAATAAAAACATAAAATAAGCTAGGATGAGTGGTTAAAATAAATAACTCCATCTAAGAACATACAAAGATTATAAAACAGATCAAGTAGTAATAAAATAAGGAAGTGGGATAAAGCAGTAACTTTAAAAACAATAAGGATAGAAAATTAACAGGCTAAAATGACATTTAATAATTGTATTAATAACTAGCACTTGTTGACTTTCCCCATCTTAGGCACTTTATATGCATTAAGTTATGTAATTCAAGTTTATTAAAACAATTAGGGCATTTTAAAAATGTGAACAACGCAAGTTCAGAGGGGGTTAGAACTAGGCATCAGAACAACGTAAGAACAGTAACAAATCTAAAGGTTAGAGAAATAGACCTGCAGACATCAATTTTCATTCCTGTCTAGTGTGATTATTTTTGCTGTTGAAAATCACCAAGTACCTGTCCTGGTACTTCCTCTCTAGACCTCTAGACCATAGGTTCTGGAAGTGCCTGGCACTATAAATGTCAGTTCTCTCCCCGTCTTGTCCTAGTAAGCTTGGCCTTTGCTGGAGGCAATTCCTAGTGGTTAAGATTCTCAAGCGATAGCGAGGCTTGCCCAGTGGCCGAGTGTTTAAGTTTGTGCACTCTGCTTCGGCGGCCCAGGGTTCACCAATTCGGATCCTGGGCGTGGACCTACACACCGCTCATCAAGCCGTGATGAGGTGGCATCCCATGTGGAAGAACTAGAGTGACATACAACTAGGATATACAACTATGTACTGGGGCTTTGGGGAGACAAAAAGAAAAGAGAAATATTGGCAACAGGTGTTGGCTCAGCAAATCTTCCTCACCAAAAAAAGCATAGAAAAATATTAAACATTCTCAAGCAATGGAATGCATAGCCCAGAACCTACACAGTGGCAAACATCTCGTAATTCTACTCATTTTACATGACTCACCTGGGAATTACCTTCTCCTTGGAAGCACTGCCTAGTTCCTCCAGACTGTACCTACATAGTACTTAGTGCACTGGGCTGGAATGGGAGTTCTTCTCTGATTCTTATCTTTACTTCCTCTCTAGGCCCTTGGTTTCTGAAGAGAAGGATCTTAGGTTTGTATCCCAGCCTTCACTTCAAGCCTGGGACATAGTAGGTGCTTAATGTATGCTTTTTGAAGTGACCTACTTGAACCTGTTGTCAAGAGGTTTTTCTTTTCTTTCTTTGTCTTTTTTTTTTTTTAAACCTGCAGCCAGACTTGTGGCTGGATTTTATGCCTGCCTAAAATCCCCATAAACATAACAGATTTTTGTATTTCTGTTGTCCAGAGAGTTTTTCCCACAAGAGAATGGCTTTTTTCTTTTCATTTATCAGAACCTGGTACCCATCTTTTACCTCCAACTTATCTATATCTAGTATCCTATTATCTTCACCAACTCGTGCCAGAAATCTTTTATGGGTCTATATATTCAATGACCAGCTATCTATTGCTGTTTCTCCTCTTTCTCATACTTTTTTCTAGAGCAAGTGTGGTCTCTGGAACTTGAGCTTGATCCACACTTCATCCATTCATTCATTCACTCATTTGATGAATGAGTGCATTCGAACAGCAGGCATTTTCTTGGAATCTGTTATTAACCGGTTATTGTGTTGGGCGTTAGGGAAAATAAAAAGGAGATCTAGTGCCTTTTCTTGAGCAGCTCTCATCTTGTCTAAGCTGATTGCTGTGTTTAGCCTGTTTCCTTTGATCATATTTTTTGTGGAAAGAGAAAAACAACTGATTAACACTCTTCACAGGTAATTGTATTTGAAGAGAGTTATGAAATCATTTGCTAACTTTTTCTTCACTAGGCAAAAGGGTGCCTCCATCTTTCTTCTTCAGACCTGTATTTGACCATTAATTGTGGTCTCTCTTTTCAGTGAGCTCTGGAGGTTGGCTAAGACCTTTCAAACACTTAGAACAAAGACCTAAATTAGATGTGGACTTTCTTTCCTATGCTGTGTTTAAATTTTACATTTACTTTTTTTTTCTGATTCTGAATTAAAATTTAATGCAGAAAATTTGGAGAATGCAGGAAAATCAGAGAAGCAAATTACTGCTAACTTTTTACTCTGCAGCCTTCTCACATTTGTGTGTAAGTGTGTTTTGTGTGGGTGCAGAATAGTTATGATCATATCGAACGTATCATTTTGTAACCTACTTATTTTACTAAAAATATATTATGAATATTTTCCATGTCATTAAACATTCTTCTCAAACATAACTTTAATAACTGCATAGGAGCCTGTCATAGGGAAAGTCCATAATTTATTTAATCAATCTCTACTGGGGAACATTTAAGCTGTTTTCTTTCTTTTTATTTATTTTTTTTTTTTGCTATTATTAATAACACTGGTAACATCATAGTACAGAAAATTCAGTACATATTTTCTATTATTTCCTTGCATAATTCCTAGAAATGGAGTTACTGGATCAAAGGAGAGGAACAAATCTAAGGCCTTTGTGATATATTATAAACTTTTCTCCTGGAAACTTCTATTAATTTTTGGTTCCCACCAGCAGTTTATGATCATTCCCATTTCCTCATACCCTTAATAACAATGCCTTAGCAGTGTTTCAGTCGTTGTCAATTATCAAATTATAAAATGCCGTCACATTTTTGTCTTAATTTAATTTGTATCTCTTTGATTACTAATGAGATTGACCATTTTTCATATGTTTGTTAGTCTTTTATATGTATTCTTGAAATGTTTGTCTTTTTCTTCTTAATGTCTACAAACTCTTACACAATAAGGATGTTTTCCTATTCCACACTTGGCCAAGATTTAGAAAACAGAGAATACTCTATTTCTGAATGGAGGAAGGATCATGTGGAATAAGGCTCCAAGTCTCATTCTGTCTATTCTGAAGGCTGGATTATTATCGTAGGAAACTAAAGACAGATCTATAAGTAATACTGGTATTGATCTTAAAAAAAAAAATTAACTTTGCAATCTGAATTAGCTTGACGTTTTCTATACTGCTAGTCTATGAAAAAACTCAGGGCTATAAAATAGAACATCAGAGTTTTCTAGAAGAACCAAGAGATACATTACTCAGTCAAAAATTTCCTTGAAGATTTACCCTGCGCCTAGTATTACCCTAAGTAATAGGAGTTTACAAATATGTCCTTGGCCAGGTTATAGCCAGGTTGAAGAAATAAAGCTACATATATTTAAAAAGTTTTCTTATGGCCTTAGCTAGACTTTGGTCTAGAAAATGGTATTTTGAGTGACTAGATGGTTTCTCATATTTTGGATGCTCTGTCAGTCTCCTTGTATCTTCCTTCACCATCTGTAAGATAGCACATTCTTTTAGGTTATTGAATTTTGACATCTCACCATCATTCCCCTCTGCCCTTCGCATTCTGTAGCAGAACACATATAGAAAAGCCAAGTCAGACTCCTGAGCCCACAGCACAGCTGGAAGATTTCCACTGCAGGGGCTTCTGGGATAATCCAAAAGGAAAAAAATAAAAATTTTAAAAATCAACCCCCTCTTCTACTTGGATGAGAATCCCGGAATACAAGAGGGTATCCCCCAGCATCCACTGAAGATCTCTGGGATGGTGTCAAGTGAATTCAGAATTCTTTTGAGTAGATAGACAGTTTTCAAGCACTTGCTCTCATTTCATCAGTAGATAGAATTCTCAGAACAATGTGCTCCCATAAATAAATTAGGTGCAATGGAGGCGAGTGCCCCATTCTAGCACATTCCCCTCAACATTCTCTATCTGCATTTCCCCCACAGCGTCCCACCATATCTCCCCCCTCTTCTGTTAGCTGTAATGACCCTGCAAACACTAAATGGCATTTGAGTGCATTAAGCAGCAAACTCTCCGGTGACATAGCAATTATGGCTCTGAAATAGATTTGGTGCGTCACGGAAGATAAGGGTTTTGAAAGTTTCTGTTGTGATTATAGCCTGTAACTCCCACAAATAATAGGCTTCAAAATAAGAGGCTGCCAACGGAGCCTTTGTGGCTTTGTCTCAGTGATGGCACGTAAATTGCTATTAATGTCCTAAGTGTACTTGAATATGCCAGTCTTTGGGATGCGGAGTTGGCTCAGTGTCTCTCTTTACGCGGCATGTCATTGTTGGTCTGATAATCTGGGGTAATTGCTGTCTCTTGGATGGTCAGAAAAGTGGAAGGGGCTTTATCTTCCTGTGCAATGGTAAATAGCCTCAAGGTTTACACCACAAGTTGTGTGTGTGTGTTCTGTGTAGAGCCACTGTTCATCATTAAGGTGTGTATACAATCTCTGTGTGTGCCCTGAGTAAATAACAGCCATTCAGCAAAGTCAAAGGTTATAAAAATAAGATGAAGAATTTGGGTCTGTATAGAATGAGCCAATCAGATAATTTATATTGAGAGTAAAAGAAATATCCTTTGCTTGAATTATCCAGATTTGGCTATATGAGGAAATATAATTGTCTGTTGTCTCATACAGCTACTCTTTTCCAGTATAAGTAGATAAGTAGCATCTGTGTGTGTGTGTGTGTGTACATTCTTTGGGTGCTATGAGTATTTTCTGAACATCTGTTAGCTCTACGTAAATATCATAGAGTATGTGGAAATTATGTGTGTTGTACACTGTGTGTGGATGTGTATAAGTGTGGATGGATTTTGGTTTATGCTGGTCTGAGTATAGAGGATGTTTAATCAGATATAAATAGTTTTCTGCACTCAGACACCTCTATTTAGCTAAATCAAGCTGAGCTTATTTTTCTTGGCCTCTGAAAAGTTAAGTAAAACAAATTTTAAGTTTTAACTTCCTGTATGTGCATTTAACCTAAGGACCCCAGAAGTCTGTGGGATGCGGAAACATAGTGTGTAGCTGTCCTATTTGCACTTTTAACAGAAATAAGAAAGCAACCCAGCCCTAAACCTGAAAATGTCCACTACCTCATAACCTGTACGAGCTATGAAAGGTTCAGCCAAAACCATCCTCTGTGTCTCAGGTGCCTTACGTGGCATTGTTAATTCTGTGCCTTCACAACAGATGAATTAGAAAAGGATGAAGCTAAGAAGGTGCCAAAATAGATCTTGATCTCAGGGTTGACCTACATGTGCACTTCAATCATGTGGCACTGGGTGCTGGCAGGATGGCACACTCTGATGGTGTTGCAATTGATAGAGACTTGCAGTTGGATTTTGACAGAGCAGCATTGGAGAGCAGTTAGAATGCATGCCAGATAAGGTTGTAGAGAGTGACTTGTAATAAGAGAGTTCATATTCATACCAAGTGAATGTGGATCAGGTTTATCATCTCGCTCTACCAGGACTCTGCATTGCCAGTGTAAGATAAAACCCTCTTAACTGGCAAGATGGCGCTACACATGGTGTTGCCTTAGAAGTTCAACCCCAGAAGAGTAGAGTGTGTCTTATCCAAAACCAAGTTTGCTGAGGTGGATTGAAGCTTAAGAGTAGAAGTTATTAGAATCCCCAGAAAGACTTTTCTGAGTCCAGTCTTGTGGTTCATAGGTTCTAGCATTTTAATAAACAGCAAAAGATGCCCCGATGGTGAAATGCAGAGCATGAGTTATGTGCCTTCAGCCCTGAGCATCAGTAGCAGCCGTGCTCTGCATGTGGTACCCACACACTGTCACACAGCCTGAGCTTTTCAAACTTGAAGTCCAAAAGCAGTGGCATATTGTGGGGACTAAATTTGGCAAATGGTAGTTTCTGAGTCCTAGCTTCCTGGCCTGAGAAGTAAGAATAGGAGTTCACACTGGATTTATATACCATTATATAGTCATCAACCAAAGTCAGGGAATTACTTTGATGGTTCCTGAGTAACTCCGCAGTTGTGGTGGTCACCAGCAGTCAGATGGTCTTATATTCACAGGGGCAGGGCTCCAAGGGAAGCTTTCAAAGCATTTGTTTTTCTACTTGTTCAACTCAAGTACTTAACTGAGCAGCTCCTCTATCAGACAGGATTCTTGTCCTCTGATGGCTTGTGGTTGAGTGATTTATCATCTCATTGAGGATAAAAATCAAAACCTTTCATGTGGCCTGCAAACCTTGGCATGATCAAGCCCTCCCGCTCTGCAGCCCCATCTTGCTGTGCTTGTCACCCTGCTCCTGTTCTCCATTCTTTCTGCCCTTCTTTCAGTTTCTTGGAGTGTTTGGATAGGTTTCTCCTTCTGCCTGGAGGGCTCTTTGCCCCACTGTTTACTTGACTATTTTTGGTTCACCTTTAGGCTGACTTTCCAGAAGCCACAACCTTAATGAGGTCCTCTTTGTACTCTCTCATAGCACTTATTACCATCTAGAATCTACATTTATTCGTTTGATGATTTATTGAATGTCTATTTCCCACAAGATGGTAAGTTCCATGGGAACAGACCCCAGATTTTTTAAAAATTTGTTTCATCTACCACTGTTTGCCCAGTATATAGCGCAAGGTAGGCACTGCATACATATTTGCGGAATTAAGTGACTACAGTGAATAAGATCTGGTGCTCGCATGGATGTTTAAAGAAATGAGAGCTGAACATGCTTAAATGTCAAAACGAAGGGTCAAAAAGTCAGTGGTGCTAGAATTTGGAGAAGTGGGTGATAGTGTGCCTTGAAGAAACTCCCAGGAAGAAGGTGGCTCTCAAGCTGGGCCTAAAGGATGACATGGATTCCTAGAGAGCAGAGGAGAGGGACAGGCAGAGGCACACAGCCTCTCACTTGACTTCTCTATGGAGTAAGAAGAAATCTCACTGTGGCAATGGGAAATCTGTTATTTCTTTGCAGCAACTTATACTACCAAAGTCTCAGTTAGCAAGGGTATCTGTTCTCTCCCAGAATGGCCGATTGCACTGCTGATGTTTCTTAACATAGACCTTCACAGCAAGATCTCAGGGCTCAAAAGGCTGTGATAGGAGCCAGACTAGACAGGGGTGTGGTGGTGTGACTTGGATGTAAGGTCACCAGGGACTAAGTGGTTGGTGGCAATCAGAGAAGATACCCCCAGCAGGCAGGGAACCGTGGAGACAGCAGTCCTAGAGCCAGCAGCACGGACTAGTCCAGGCAGAGGACTGACTTTGGGGAAATGTGATGGCAGGTACTAGTTGGTGAGCTGAGGTTCCAGAGCGGGATCCCAGTTACAGGAGCAAAGCACTATCTCAGTCTTAAATGAACTGTAATAAACAGCACATTAATCAGAAGCTAGGCGTAGACTTGGTAGAGATGATCTCAGCCACAAGGAAGAAGTTCCTGTACGAAGACACAGATGCAGCAAAATTGATCCTGAGTTACCTACGGTACCAAACTAGGCTAGAATAAAATTTTTTTGGCTGAGAATACATGTTATTCCCAGATAGGGTTGCCCAGATTTAGCAAATAAAAATACTGCACGGGACATACTTACACTAAAAAATTATTTGTTGTTTATCTAAAATTCAAATGTAACTGGGTATCCCATATTTCATCTGGCAACTCCATCCATAGGTCTTAAGGTGGAAGTAGAATCTGCATGTGGATCTCAGCCCTGGAGAGAGTAAAAATGGGCAAAGACCCTACAGGCCACTTAGGGACTATGTCTGTTCTCTACATTATTGTGATTCTCACTGTGTCTGAGGTGGTGACTAGGAGACTGTTCCATATGCATGGTGGGATATCTTCCTTCACCTTGTGCCCTATGGAGAACATTCCTCTTGAGATGGTGTGCTAAACTGTGGAGGTGTAACAGGCAGGATCCAGTGTTTTTCTCATCTATTTTCCCTAAGAACAAAGCAGAACAATATAAATTTAATCATAGTTACTTGTTTGGGAGAAGCTGTGAAGTACCAGATCTCCTTGATGCTTACTTAGCAAAAGAAAAACGTTCACTTCCTAGATGTAAAAGTTACCCCAAAACCTGGCACTGCCTCTGCGGTCTCTGTTGAATATTTTCTAGGTGTACACAGCTGTTTACATGTAGTCAGTCTGAATTGTAGAGGTCACGGACCTGATGCCATGCCCCTTTCCACACCCGCGATGGAGGATGGATGTTACAGTGCCACTAAATGTTTACGTACTTCTTCATATGTCCCTCCAAGAGATAGTGATTAAAATCTATGCTGTGTCAAGCACTGTAGTAGGCACTTTGGAATCAAAGATAAGTTCCACATCCCTGCTCTCATGGTCTGGTAGGTGAGACAGACTGTGAAAGAAGAAATGCACAGGTGCTGTGATAGAGGGACATGCAGAGAACTGGGGTGCCTGCAGGAGGAAGGGACATTGCCAGCGGCAAGTTGGGGTGCAGGGACACCTCAACTCAATCATGAAGAGCAGCCAGGGTGCAAATGGCATGTAATTGGATGAGTAAAACACTATATTCAAGGAGAAAGAAGCAGGCATGAAATGGCAGCTCTGTTATGGGAATTTCTCAGTAGCCTGACATGGTTGAAGTATTAAACATAAGCATTGAGTTAGAGAGCCAGCAAGGTCAAGGATATTGCAGGCTTGATGAGGACATTGAACCCATCTTGAGGCTGATGGGAAGCCATTGGAGGCTTAAACGGGGAGGTGACATGATCAAAGCTACATTTTTGAAAGATCATTCTGGTGGGAGCTAGAGATAGGAATGGAGGGGTGCCAGACTGGGCATGAATCTGTTTACCATTGTAAAATTTCCCAGGGAAATTTTGAATATTTTGTCCCTAAGGGGACTTTCCAATAGCATCTTTTTGCATCACAGCTTCTCTTGGTTAAGTGCTTGCTGTATAATCTTGGGAAAAGAATATACATACCAGGAAAACATAGTGCTTCTGTCTTGATGGAAAAATGCTGGATCTAGGATGTGACTCCACTGGGTGAGCTGTTGTCTCCCCAGATAAATAGTGGCTCTGTGTGTGTGTGTGTGTGTGTGTGTGTGTGTGTGTGTGTATGTACGTACATGTGTGCATACAGAGGAAGAGAGGATGCATCCATGTTTCTTTGTTCCTGGCTGGCCCAACCAGTGCCTGGGTGATTGAGGGCCTGGAGCACGTAAACCTCCTCACCCATGTTGAAGGCATCTCTGGTAATGGCATCTGGCCCATATGCAGATCTAGCTCAACTCGGTGCTGACATCAGCCCTTTGTGGCACCTCAGCGTATTTCTGGGTTGCAAATGAGAGTTTCCTAGTGCCAGGCTCACTCGGGCTGTCACATCAGGTGATGAATTCTCTGCATCAACCGTGTGCTGCTAAGGTGAGCTCAGAGGAGGAGCGGGAAGAGGAGGATGGGACTCAGCCTGGCAGCCGCTGCTCTGGGCTGAAAACAGTTACTGGATCCTAAACAGCGAGGGAAAGGCAGGTGGCGCCAGTTCCAGCACAAGGAGGGTGGCAGAGAAGAGAAGTCAGGACTTTAGATGCAAGTCTGTGCTCTTCTCTTTTGTCGGCAGAAACCATGTGAGTTTTCCCATCCACCATTGCTCCATCCTCGGCTCCATAGCCGGTTTCCTCTACCACCTCCCACAGGCATGCTTTGCTTTATCCGTTAGATGGGGTTCTGGCAAAATTTGGTGTATATCACATTATGTGCCAAACTCATTAGTAGGATATAGAGTAAGTAGTCATTTTTGTTCCTGAAACTTGTTGTTCCCAAATACCTTGAATTTGTGTTTTGAAAATCCAGATGTCCTTATCTAGAAAACCTGCTGCAGTTTGTCCTAATTTTATATTCTATTGACTTCCTCTTCCGTGAGGTTCCAGGTTGAGCCTGCTGCTGGCTTAGGCTTCACCTGATGGAATTAAATGTTAAACTGAGTCTTGCTTCCCAGGCCACAGGCACAGAGTTACCCGTAGAAGTGGGTGCAAACTCTGACCCGCTAGGGATGTGTTCAGAGATAAAAAGGGCACGTTTGACTTTGCAGATTTTACCTTGCCATCCGTGTAACTCCTCAGTGCAGTCTCTGACATCGCATTTTGAAGAGTGTGTCTCCATTATAAAGGATAGTTTGCATTGGAGAGTGAAGAGGGAAGTTGGGGTGCCAAAGAAAAATAAAAACAAAAGTCTTATTTCCTGCCACCCCCACACGGTTGTTAATGAAACCATCTTCAACTCTCACGATGCCCAGAGATAAATAAACACACAAAGGCAGAGATTCCTACTTAATATTCACCCGCAGTCGAGGAAGAGGGAACGAATTGCTCTCCAGGGTTAACGTGGCAGTAAGCGAGGTCAGCGGTTTCCCAAGACAGTGCAGCTCTGAACGTCTTCCATTAAAGCTGGAATGATGCAGCTGAAGCAGCCAAAGTGATTTACGGGAAACCCCGTTAAGTTGGGTTTGCTCGCAGTTTCCGATCTGGTGGAGGTTTTAACAGCAACAGCAGCAGACAGTATACCATGATAGAAACCACCTCCAGGGAAGGGAATTCTGCAAAATTTCCCAATGTGAGACAGGCTTATTCTGAAAAGTACTTGCATTCATCTAACTTGAAACCCATAGGCTACAGTGTCCTTAATTTGCTAAGAAGTGGCAGGTCATAGCTGGGATATCCTGGGGTAGAGTGACCAGGGACTGGAAGTCCCCTATTCCAGTAAATCCCTGAGTTCTGAGCAAATTGGGATGGTTGGTCACCGAGTGTGAAGTGTGCATGCATATGTGTGTGTGTCTGTGTGTGTTTACGGAGGGATGGGGAATAAAAAAGAGGCAGCTAAAGAGATTTGTTTTATTATTTATTTTTAATAGAAGGTTTTAATATATTCTTCTTCTTCACCAGGCCAACTAACATAATTAAAATGCTGGTTTTGATATCAGCTTGAACTAATTCCTGTCTCTCCCATCTGTGAGTTCTCTGTGCCCTCTGGCATCTTACGCACTGGTCTGAGAAAACAGAACTTTGTAAGGAGAGAGATCAGATGTCTATTGTTTGAGTTATTTCAGCTCAGAAATGACTCAAAAAGAAGTCTCCTGGAACCTTCTGGTCAATATACAATGCCTTGCCAAGTCCCTCCTAATTAAACACCACGGAGCTCATTTTCTTTACAAATGACTTCATTTTTGGCACCACTTATTGTTATTTTAATGGAATGATAGCATGGCTAAATAATAGTAGTAGTGGTGATTTGTGAGCAATATAATGAAACTCCTTTGTGCCATGTGCTATGTCAGGGATGCTAACGGCTTTCAGAGAGCTTCCTCACCTCCTTGTCTCATACCAGGTCGATTCTAAGACATAACTTTTTTCCTCTTTACCAGCACTTTACTCTCTGCCTCATGACATTGTACTTAAGGAACCTCTGTCAAGTTTTCTGAAAATCCCATACTACTCAGCAAACACACACAGACACACACACACATACAAATCTATCTATCTATTTACCTATCTGGTAAACATGTACATATAAGAAGATTATTAGGACAGACGTATCAAAATGCTAAGAGTAATTCTCTCTCAGTAGTAGGATTATGGGTGTTGTACATTTTGTTTGTTATGCTTTTCCTATTTTCCAAACATTATATTGCATATATAATTGCAAATATTATTTGTGCAAGTATTATATAAGCATATCTTACTTTTATAATCAGGAAAGATAAATGATGTTAAAAGATTTTCTTTGGGGAAAAATAAATATAACCACTGTTCTCAATCAGCTTAAAATGGTACCAGAATACAAGTGTTCTTGGTTGGGAAGGAAGGCTAAGTTATTGTCACCCCTGTGACCAACCTGCTTTAGGAAATTGAATTAATTCTGTTCTTGATTCTGATCATCCTGCAGAGTCTTGGCCCCAAAAGGATAGAAAAGCCTCCTGTTATAAAAGAAAGAATTTTCATTTTCCTCTCATTGTTCTCCTTCGAATCTATCACAAACACCAGGGGAAATGTCCTCCAACAGACAAAAGGAGTGGGAGGAGCTACCTGACTAGGTTAAGAGATGGCCATTTGAACTTGAGAGCAGTTATTCATTGATCCGTGACTGAGGTGATGTGTTCTTGGCATTGCCCAGGATGACCTTGCCCTCTTGGTATCCCGATCTGCTCTTCAGTGAGGTGTGGAAAAAACCTCCCCTCATGCTGATGTAACTGGTGAGAGCTGATTCGAATCAAAACTTTGGCTTTCCTGGGAAAATTGGAGTGTCATTTGGGTGAGCCAATGAAAAAGAAAGCCAAAGGAATGAAAAGAGCAGAGAAAAAGGAACCTGATTCAAAGGTCAGGAAGCCTGTGTTCTGTCTCAGTCATAATCCAGAAGCCTGCTTTTCTCTTGCTCCTCTGCTTTCTTAGGAATGAAACATGAACGGACATTTGCTAGCACTTCCAAAGTGCCAAGCATGTTCCTAAGTACTGTAGATTATGCGAGAATAGAAGCTGGAGTCCCTCCCACATGGCAATATCAACATCTGCCCCATGGACCCCAAATATTTCAGGGAATAAAATGAGAGAAAAGCAGAATAGAAAATAATTTACCAGGAGCGCCTACGACTTGGTCTGTTCAACGTGAGCAGTTCCAGAGTTGAGGTCTGTTGACTCCAAAGGAGCACAGTGATTGGAGAAAAAAGGCATTTTAGCACATTTGCATTTCAGTACTTCAAAATATATTAATGATAGTGAATTTTAAACACTGAAGCAAATCATTCTGCGACTATTTTAATGGTGGGATATTTTTTGAAAGGGGTGCTCACTAAAACAAATCCTTTTAGCATAATTTCATTGTTTGGATGCTTCTGGATTTAGAGTCTTAGAAAAATCATCTATAAATGTAGATCAAACTTGTAGCTTCCTGTCTCACCACCTTTTAGATATATTCACACAGTCCAGTCCTTAGGGTCTTGGCACCATTGATTTACCTGTTTTATTTGCCTGAACCACCCTCTGTACTTTTCAAGGCTCACCTCAAGGAGTACCTCCTCCATGAAGCCTTTCCTGATGCCCCAACAAGATGAGATACTGCCTTCATTTGAAACTTCACAACACCTGGGCTATACCATTTATTAGGTTCTGCTTTGAATTATAGTTCATTCATGCACTTGTCTTATCCCACTCCTTGAGGACATGAACTGTATCTCACTCATCATTATATACCCAAGAGCATCTTGTGCAGAGCCATGCGTAGAACATGGAATCCCATAACATATGGAACATCCAGAGCTGGAAGAAAGCATTTGAGCCAACCTTTTTATTTTTCTAAAGGGGAACCCAAGGCCAAAGAGGCATAAGTGCTTTGCTAGAGTCAATAGCTTAGTCATTGCCAGAGTCAGAACTAGAACTCGGGTCTCTTGGCCTGCAGCGCAGCTGTCATTCCACTAGAGTACACACAGTAGTCATCTGATGGCCTGGACTGAGTGAAAAAGCCTTTGAGAAATGGGAGGTGTGACCCTTGTGTCCAGTGGCTCACTGGGAGGACCCAAACTCATCTGAGGGTGGGGGGAATATTATCAACCATAAAATAGCTGCCCATTTGATGAGTGTCCCCATGTGCCAGGCACTGTACTAGGCCCTTTACACAAGTTGCCTTATTGTCATTGTCTGCTCAAAACAGCCACCCAATCTCAGAGGACTGACTTCTCTCCCTTTTTCCCTTCTAGGCTAATGGAGGTTGGCAGGATGCTACTACCCCTTCATCAGTGACCTCCCCTACAGAAGGCCCTGGCAGTGTTCACTCTGATACCTCCAACTGATCTCCCAGCAATCGCATCCCGGCTGACCCTGTGCCCCAGTCGGGGCAGGGCCAGGAGGGAGGGTTTCTCTCCCAACGCTGAAGCGGTCAGACTGGAGGTCGAAGCAATCAGCAAACACAATAAGAGTCTCCTTCTCTTCTCTTCCTTGGGATGCTATTTCAGCCAATCTGGACACTTCTTTATACTCTCTTCCCTTTTTTTTCTGGGTAGAAGCCACCCTTCCCTGCCTCCAGCTGTCAGCCTGGTGTCCGTCAACTTCCCTGCCCCTGTCCCTCTGTCCTAGACTCCCTGGGTCCCTGCCCTCTATTACATCACTGAAGGATATTTTCAACAATTAGAGGAATCTAAAGAGAAAAAAAAATACAAAGAAAATAATAAAAGTGTTTGTATGTTTTCATGCTGGTGGTTTGAGGAGCCAAATTTACCTCACTCGGATCCCTCGCTCCCTTTGTTAACAGGCAATCCTTCTCTGTTTCTCTTGTTACTCTCACTACCTCTTAGCAGGAATACGCCACATTGCCCTACTCATTCCAGGCCTCCCTGCCTCGTCTTGCTCTTCCCTCCATGGGAACAATCCTGATTAGAACACTTTCCTCCTCTTCCTTCCCAGCCCCAGGTATTCACTGGGGACAGCCATAGCTGGGCTTCTAAAGGTGCCACATTCTCCACTTTCAGCTCCACTAGGTTGATTCCCAGGCAGGAAGTCAGACAGCAGGAGAGAGCACAAGGAACAAGAAGGGCGGAATTCTTCGAGGCTTTCTCATCCTCCTTTAACAGCTCTTGGTTTCAGAGGCACAGTCTTTGGAGACCCTGCAACACTTAGTGAGCAATGTTCAGAAGCTACTGCAAAACCAGGTCCGAGTTAGGCATGGTGATGAACGCATCACTAAGGAGAAGAGGGTTCTTATCCTGAAAGCCTTCACCTACTCCTTCTCACACACACACACACACACACACACACACACACGCACATGCATAGTCTCATACATTCACTTTCGCAAGGTCAGTCACATGCCACGTACAAATACTTACGTTAGTAACCATAGCATTATGCCTTGTGAGCCCAAGAGAGGGAATTAGCAACTCTTAGTGAAGGTCACTGACACAGAGAAACAGTATATGCCTGGGGCCTCCAGGACTTGCAGGTCCCCCAGCATGCACACCCGAGAAAGACATACACAAGACTGGATCATGATGAAGACCAGGTTTGCGGTGTAAACTATTCCTGTTCCCACCACCTCTGGAGCTCTCAGGGAGCCACATACAGAACTTACAATGTCTGTAATGGATTTGGTTCTCTTTTGTTTTTGTTTTTGTATTAGGGACGTTGCATTAATTATCCAAAGCGTTATATGGCACCACATTCTTGTTCTAAAGGAGAGAGTTGTGTAAGAACATGGCTCAAGCGGACTTTTTGCTAGCTTAATTTGAAGACCTGAGAGTGATGGGGAAAGGGGAGATAATGTTTTCAGTGACATCATCACAGTGATTTTCATTCCCTGGAAATATGTAAGAGAGAGGAGTATATAGTAGAAAGCTGTTCTCTAATGTCACCTGAGCTTACATTATTCATAGCCAACTGTCCCAGCAATAAAGATGGCAGCTCTGTTACTTGACTGTGTGGGAGGTGGTCAAATCTCTTGGTGCCCCATTTTCTTTGTAAAATGGGGATTATTATTCCTGGCTCATACGCAATCTGTAAATGTGAAATCAGAGGAAGTAGTGTCCCTGAGATAAACTGGTTCGTGCCATGTGGGGATAATAAATGGTTTTCCTATTCTAACTTCTGGTCACCATCAGTACCGTGATGTTATCACCATGATGACAAAGAGAAGAGGTATTGTTGTTGCTTTTTTTTTCATTTCTTTTGTTCTGTTTGGTTTCTTAGAATAGAGATAAGCTTCCAAACTAGAAACATAGGACTTGGTTCTCTTAGTTTGTATTTGAATCCAATATGTGGCCTTGTAAGTACTTAGTCCCCTGTTATATCTACTCTGTTTGAGAGGTCTCTGGAAGAAGTATAAGACCTTGAGGGGTGAGGATGGCCAGCTAACAAGGTCATGGAAATTCTGCATGGCACTACAGTAATGAATAGAAAATGCTCCTGTGTGTGTCTTGGGTGGGTGGGTGGGATACCTCAGAAATTGGAGGGTATGTGTATTTGAGGGAAATGCAAAAAGTAAATATTTGGCAACATGGGATTATGCCTTCATAACTAAGAGCAGTAGAAAGACTGTGTCTACTAACCTGTGCCATAACCAGAGCAGGGCTCGATATAGAGGATTCCTAGAAGGAGCTATTTTGTGACAACTTGGTAGTGATTAGAGCCAGTGGAGAACTTTGTTTTAGTGGCAGAGATATATTGAAACTACCCACACAGGAATACCGTTGGATCACATCCACCTGACTTTGGGCAAAGTACAAAAGAGACACAAAAGGGTTCTCTTGGAAACAAGGAAGAATGATTCCAGATTTGGGTTGAATGATTGCCATTTTAAGTTATGAAAAAGATCAGAGCAGTGCTACATTTGCACCGGCAGTTTCTCTCCCTGCAGTAGTTTGCACTGATTATCACCTCTCACAGCATCTTCCCCACCCAGCACTTCACTTAGTCCTCGTTGTATCCAATACCTCTCCCAGGATCTCCCCGCCATGCCCACGATCACATCCAATATGGTGGCCACAAGGTCTCTCCACATTAAGCAAAGCATGAAAGAACACTAGCAGCAGAAGGATGAGGATGGAAAGAGCGTGCCTCTGGAAAGACAGCTCCCTGGGAATTTATATTAGGTCAATCCTACAGATACCAAAATGTGCCCCAGGGCTCCGTCATTTTCTAATGAACGTGGGAGCACTCCATTTTCCCTGGAAGCAAATTTCCCCTGAGAAATGATACTAGCCCTTGGGTTTGCCCATCTTGCAACTTCGTCATATCCTCTTTTTCATCCCTAACTCCTCTTGGTGTGGAATTGACTCCCATGCAGTACTTATGCCAAGTGGCACCTTCTTTACATTTATTTTGTATTTGCTGTGGTGGTGGTTCTTTATTTGCTGGTTGCCTTTTCTCACACATATCTTTTACCCCTCTTTCCTTCTGAGTTTTATTTTTCTGCCCAGAAAAACCTGACTTCGATACCAAAAAAGATAAAACTACAGAAACTCAAATTTAAAAAAAACTTAAAAAAAAACAAAAAAATACTCAACGATTCTTTCAGCTTTATTAACATTTTCCATTGTTTCTTGCGACTTGTGTCTCGTTCTTTGTAGTATTGATGATGAACATTTGATAATGAATGTTCTTGTATATTCAGATAAAGAAAAAAAACCAAAAAAGCGGTCTGAATTTAATAGTGTTTATAATAAAAATTTTAAAAATGACCCTCATAGCACGCAAAACAGGATGGGGAATTTCCCCTCTTTTTTCTGTGACAATGCGCATCATTCCTGCATTAGTTTTTAACACCAAACTACCTACATTCATCATTTCCCCCATTTTTCTTTTATTTTCTTGCATTTGTGAATTAGTTCAAGAATGC
The DNA here is from genome assembly GCF_041296265.1 of Equus caballus. Classification (NCBI taxonomy): domain Eukaryota; kingdom Metazoa; phylum Chordata; class Mammalia; order Perissodactyla; family Equidae; genus Equus; species Equus caballus. The sequence continues at coordinate 29,985,925 of NC_091688.1, read as the reverse complement.
TAGAAAAGTGTCGAGTTGTGCACATCCATTTCCTGTTTCACAATGTTTAAAAGTGACAGTAATTCATTTTGTAAACTAAAAAAAAAAAGGTTGGAATAGTAAGCATAATAGGTACAACCTAACACGTTATTATGTTTATTAACTTTGAGACCCAGAAATAAATTCTTTTCTTTTCTTTATTCCTGCTCTTTAAAATATAAAAAAAAAAATTATGTTTTGTTTTGTGTTATTTTTGGTTTGTTTATGGGGGGGCTTTTTTAATTGTCAGGATTATGATCTTGCTGTTTTTACTCCTTAAATATGTATACCAGGTGATGTGAAAAGATGACATTGGTAGAGTAGGCTGCTTCCTTGTCCTTCTACTTTGCTTCAGAATTGTTGACTTCAAGAACAAAGAGAAAGCCCATGTTGCTATCACATTGCTCACTTGCATTTCCACAGTGTGCAGTCCCTGAGAAAAACGAAGTCAGAGACTTGGATTCTCCTTTTGGTCCTTTAAAAATTCAAGGAATAGTTCCAGGGGACCTTTTGTATTGTAGGGAAAGGTTTTTGCTTCTGTTGATTGTAGATGTCACCACAAAATGCTTTCTTTTCTTTCTTCTTGCTTAATAACAACATTCCACGAGGCCTCTTTCAACTAGGGAGGATTTTTCTTCCAGAAGAATCCCACAGGAGATACTGGAGTGATGAGTACCATTGGCTACGTAGACTAGAGCCGGGAAGCCATCCCTCTGGCCAGTCAGCCTGCTGATCCTTTGAGTTCTGATTTTGAGTGAAGAGTTTGGTGAGAAATTGAGCCAGATTCAATGCTGTCGTTATAACATTGAGAGGTTACGTTTGATTCATTGACAGCACACCTCTTATGAACCTCTGATTTAGAATTGTCAAACTGGATTGGTTCGGAATGTTTTTATTAGTGATAGGAGAAAAGAAAGCAATACGATCTGGAAGAAACTTGTTTTAAACATCTTTCATTCAGCAAATGATTAAGTGTTCAGAAAGCAGCCAGAACCTAAGCAAGAAAAGTGAGGAAAGAATGCGGAATTGTGAAGCTACCCTTTAGGAAGTGTTTCTACCCAAACACTTGCACTCTTGTTTTTAAGTCATAACAAAATAATGACGAGCTTTTCACATCACCTTTACGGTTTCAATCCCTAGCTCAAAGCTTCCTGGAATCTTTTATTTTTTGTAAACTTTTTTTCCTTTTGTTAAAATTAATAAAACATTCAATGTTTTCCCCCTTTTCTCTCTTATGACTTCTTTTCTTTCCTTTGGCGTTTTCAATTATTTTGAAGTGCTTTCCTTTGGTTGGTTTTATTCTTACGCTCTCTCTCCCCTCTTCTTATTATTCAGAGTATAAACCTGCAAAGTTCTGCTCTGTTTTGGTTTTGAAAGTTTAAGCTTTTCTGCTTCTGTGAGAGCACAGGCTTCTGTCCCTTTTGATTCCAACTGAACTTTTGTGTTCTCTAATGATACTAACACGGTGTAGGTTTTACAGTCTCCTAATTTGTACTGGTAATGCATATTCCAAATAAATAGTTTCTTTTGTTGCAAAAAAATACATTTGTATTTTGTGTAAATTTCTTCTTACATACTGGCAACTTGTCTTCCCCCGAACTAGGGCTGGCTTAGTATGGATTATGGTTTAAACTGTTACCCTAATTGTTTTAAAGTCTACATCAGTGGCAGTGAAGCAAATGACCTCATGGGCCACCTACCTCACCTACAAAATAAGGAGGAAGGAAGGAAGGGAGGGAAGGAAGAGATAGGAAGGATCTTATTAACACAGCTAATATTTGCCTATGAATATTATGGCAGAGCACCCATCTTGTCTGCTTGTCTGTGACTGACTGCCATCCACCAAGCACCAGTTAGAAAAGACACCAGAGAAATTTTCTATAATAAATTCTAAGTTTCTTAGTCACAGCTGGGCCCAGTGGTTCTCCTTTCCTTCTCTTAATCTGCTGTGATCTGATCATAAGAAAAATTGTGGTACCCAAGAGATGTTTCAGGGGCCAAAATCTAGGTTAGAAATACTATTCAGCTGTGGGCTCTCAGAAGTGTGCTAGATGTCACTCCACAGATTTTCACACCTTCCATGTGTTATATCTACCATCTCATGTAAGCATCTCTCCCAGTGGTTTGTCTGCACTCAGATGGAGCCCCTGACCTTTGGGGTTATGGTCTTTTACAGAGTTTAGTGTCTCAAAGTGTCCTGGCTGGAACACCACTTCAGCTCCCAATGCCTAAGTGTGTGTCCCAGCCTTCAACATCACCTTCCCATCCAGGGAGTGGGATGGAGCTTCTTGCCTGGCATTTGACATATTGTCCACCTAGGGGCATCACATGCATTGTTTCCTCGTCTTCACACTGTCACTCTGAGGAGGCTCTGTCCAGAGCCCCGAGGAGGCAGGTATGTATTGAATGTACCAATCACTCACCCTTTCATCCCGATCATGGTTCTAATCAATAGAAAACATCAAAGTAATGGAGAGTCAATGGGGATCAAATTATCATTTTTACTAAGAGACAAGCTAAGGGCTCAATGGCCTCAAAAATATAAGGCTATCTGCTAATGTTGACTGGGAGAACATCACCAGGGGCCAAATGGAGGCCTTGTGTTCCCTCTTCAAATCTAAACATTGGAACACACTTAGGTTTGCATATGCAAGGCAATCTCAGATCACTTCCTTTTCCAGTTGTATGGAGAATTGTGGACCTAACTCACCCACCTAGTTTACTACTTAGAGTGGTATTAAATGGTACTAAATAGACCAAAAATGTATAAAGACTGAAATGCAGTACAAATTTGTTTCTCACTTATGTAATAGCCTAAGGCAAATGTTCCTGGTCAGCATGCCTCTTCCCTATGGAGTGATTTGCACATTGTGGTTCCTCCCCCCTCCACATCTAGCTGGCAGAAGGCAGAGTAGGAAGAAGGCTCACCAGTTTTTGAAAGCCTTGACCAAGACCTCTCTCTTCCATTCATGTTCCTAAATGCAAGGATTGGGAGGTGGGAGTGGGAGGATGGAAAAATGGCCCCTAGCTAATGCCACGCAATAACTTTTCAGATGGTTGGCCATCTGTGTCACAGCTAGCGACCAAAAGGATAACTGAGAGCAAAAGATAAGCCCACAAGGCTTTTCACTGCACTGGACAGACTCCCAGTAAAAACATTTCCAGTCAACATCCCAGCCTTGGCTTTGTTACCCTTCAGTGGGGAAGATGGAGAGAGAGATGACAACAGAGGTCAGAGCTGTTTAACCCAATACTGCCCCCTCAAGGAAGAGGAAATGGAAGTCTCCTCCTCTGTGGGAATGTGAGAGTGGGAAGGAAACACCTCCCTTCCCCAACATTCTCTAAATTTGGTTCTTGTCTAAACTCAGGCCTCAGCACCAGCCTGTGGTCATCAGGAAGGGAGAGCTGTAGTCTATTAAGGCAGCCTTGGTCCCACCTTCAGGAGGTCACTCCCACGTGTTTATTGCTGGCTAGGAGGGTCAAGCCTGGTGGCCACCAGTCACTTTGGAGAGTATAGGTCTAAAGTCTAAAGCTTTAAAACCATAAAATCTGTTACACTCACCCCTAGCCCTGCCCCGTTGGTTTCTACATGCTTATCCTGATAGACTTGCATCCTTCCACCACTTATAAAAAAAGACAGGCAGCCAAATACCAATGTTCTGACCACAGTTTGTTATACAGAAGATAGCCTCCCTTCTGGAAACATCCAGCATAGAGGGTGCTTCTGAAGCTCAGTCTTATGAAATGATTCCATGGGCCAAGGAGGGTATTTTAACCTGGATCTCTAAATCAGAGGCTTGGAACACGGAATGAAGCTCTGCTTCAGGGGCTTCACTCCCATGACTTCCATAAAAGCTACGACAGTGTACAAATAAAGAGAGCAGTGGGTTTACTGACCATAAAAGCTAAGACAATGTACAAATAAAGAGAGCCAGTGAGATGCAGTCTATGGCTTCTAGCCTTGGACAGACTTCCAAGGTCACTCTGGGTAGTGTGGGGTTGGGGGAAGAGGAGTTGTAAAGGCTCATGGCAGTGGCCACCCCCAGGGCCACAGGCTTTGAAGAGACATGGTCCTTGTGTATTCTCCTGGGACCCATGCAAAAGACAGCATAGCTCATGCTCCTAGATGTCCTTGGATAGATCAGACGGGTCCATTCATTAACACCCAGGTTACACTGTGCCCTAAGCCAACATTCACTCTCTCCCACAATATCCAGCCACACTGTCCAGTGTAGCTCACCAGAGTTGTCAACAACACCTCTTGATCGTATAAAAGGCCAAAATGCTACAGTACATTTGAATGCAAATCTCTTGTTAATATGTACTCAGAGAGAAAGTAAAGATCAGGGTAAAATCCTCCTCCTCTTATGTATTAAAATTTAGAGGAATGCTAGTCGGTAACTCTACCTTCCCCGGTTTCCTCCTGTGTTCATTCTCAGCCAGAACACTCTCACTCTGTTGCCAGAAGTAGAGTCAAGGCAGTGGAGGCCTCTTCTGTTGGAATGAGAGTAGCTGTTCCGGTCCCTCCAAAGTTCAATTAATCCAACCTTGAATCTCTCTAGTACCTATTTTTTCTAAAAGGTCACTTTCGGAGGCATATGAACCATACCCCAACATCAATTTTACCCACAGGATTTAGAAAACACAAGCAAAGCCTAGGCTTCTAGAGCAAAACTGGGCTCCCAGAAGCCAGATCATAGTACCACATCACTCTTGCTAATGAATGACCAGAGCAGAGAGTTGATAGTTCAGGGAGGAAGCAGAAAAGACAGACAACAAGTGAAAAAGTGAAAAGAAAATCTTTATTTCAGTCTTTCCAATGCCAGTTGATTAGTATTAACTGTAGTGTTGAGAAAAAGCCCCAACAAAGGTTAATTTTGCATTCTGCTTCCTCTGCGGGAAACCATCTTCCTATGCCTCCCTGTGGGAAACAAGGAAATCTATGCATTCTGCGTCCTCTCTTAGAGAACGACCTTTGAAATTTTCATGTCTTTGTGAAAAATTCAAAGATGTAAAATGGGTCCCCTCCTGTCCACAGGCTCCCCTGGGGCTCCCTTCTTCCCCCTGGTATTCATATTTATATTTAAGATGTATCTCGATTTCCAGTTCCCTTTAAGTCCTGTGTTCCTAATCCCAGATACGTTTACATCTGTACTACTGCGACTCTGCTCTTTCTTCTCTGGAATTCCTCCCGCTCTTGACCCGCTCTGAGCTTTCCCTTTGTCTCAACGGGAGACAATGTCCAATTGTTGAATCCAGGCTGAGGTTGATGCTGCAGAACACTGGCCTTCTCCCCCATCCCGTCTCCTCACAAATCCTCGCCTTTCCTCTACAGCTGGTGCTGCTTCAGCATCAGCAGAAACATTCCTTGCTGCAGTCTCTTTGCGACATGCCCTAACATTTCACCTCCTTTTAAGGAGAGCCAGCCAAGTTTAAAATTGTCTAACCTACCTTTTCTCCAGTTACATCCCTTCTCTGTCCTTTAGAGAGCTCAGTCTCTTTGCTATTGGGTCTAAACATTTGTTTTCTTAACAGACTTTTCTAAATTCTGTTTCAAAAATTTTTGCAAAAATTCTGGATCTGTCCAAGGCTTCCGTTGTTCAGATAAATCCTACTCAGCTTTAATTCCTTGAGTTGAGTTATGCTACACAGGAGGTGTCTTCCCATCACCCACACGCGTTCACTGTGTTCCTAACAGCCTCCCTGTGATGTTCCACTCTCCCTTAGAACGCCATCTCCTGGGCCTCACCTTCAGAGCACATGCCATGTCTGTGTCCCTGTACACAACTGCTATGCTAGAATTCACTAATAATTCTTGAAGTATTCTACCATGATCTTCTTGATTTTCCCCTTCACGTGTCCACATTTTTTTTAATCATCTAGTGAGACCTTTAAAGTCATCCAGGGGAACATCTCCAAATACTTCCATTACCAGCTCCCCATCTGCTGCTTTCAGAAGGTTGTTCCTGGATCCTTTGCTGTGAGCAACACATATAGTTTGCTCACTGAGATCTTAAGAGTCAGACGACATAGACTTGAATGCCAGCTCTACTAGTGTCAGGTTCTTTCTGACATTAAATGAGAGGTTTTTCCTCACAGCAACCAGTTCTCCAACATTCCAACACCAACTAGGTGTCCTACAATTCGTTGGCTCAGTTCTGACACTAACTACCCAGAGTTAGTGTTAGACTCCACAAGTTGCAGGGCTCAGTCCCACGAGACTGCCCTCACTTCAGATGCCAGTTGCAAGTGTCAGGTCACCCGTGCTTCTGACCTACCAGTTCTAAATCGGGAGTTCCCACAACCCCCATCTCAGGTTTGATAACTCACTTGAGTGACTCACAGAACTCAGGAAGCCTTGCTGAGCCTCACTTTGCTTATGTTTACGGATTTATTATAAAGGATACACGGGCATGATTGATTAAATCATTGGCCATTGGTGATTAACTCAATCTTGCCCCTCTCCCATCCCTGGAGGTGGAGGGGTGGGGCTGAAAATTTCAAGTTTCTAATCAAGGCTTGATCTTTCTCAGGACCAGCCCCCATCCTGAAGATGTCTAGGGGCTCACAAACAAAAGATGCTCCTATCCCCCTCGTCATTCAGGAAATTCCAAGGGTTTTAGGAGCTCCATGCCAGGAGCCAGGGACAAAGACCAAATATATATTTCCCATCATGCTACAACTACTTACTAGCTACCTGACCTTGGATAAGTTGCTTAATGTTTCTGTGCCTCAGTTTCCTCGTCTATAAAACAGATAACACTGATACCTACCTCATAGAGTTGCTTGGAGGATTAAATGAGTTAATACTTAGAATAGTTAACACTTAGAACAATGCCTGCCACAGAGTAAGTGCTAAAAATGTGTTTATTATTAGTATTACTTATGCTTCTGATATTTCTATCTGGGTACATCTCCAACTCTGAACTAGTATCAATTAGAATGTCCTCCTTTTTCCTAGTTCCTTTGTAAAGAATTATTAGCTGTGGGTGTATTTTCTTTCTTTTTTCTATCAGTGTAGCCTGGCTGCTAAGATCTTATCCTTCCTGAGGAAATTCCTGTCATCTCCCTGGTTCTATCAGTGTGTCTTCCATCATTTCTCATTCACTTTTCTGCTGTTCCTATCTCAAGAAAATTTAGGATTCTTTAAACAAATCACAAACTTGATGCTTAGAAGTAGATAAGCAGAGTTGGCCCTGGACAAAACTGGGAGGTCATTGAAGTTTGTCTTCACACATGCCACATACTTTCTTTGAATCCTTGTTTTTGCCTAGTGCTCCTTGTCTAGACTTCTCACTACCAAGGTGCTGGAGATTTCACCTGAGGAACAAAGGTGTCTTACTTGAATAGCTCCAACATATGAAACCTCTCCTCAGGTCATACTCTGCTGTCCAAATGCTAATCTTTGGGTTTATTTGCAAGTCTTCTGGGACAATCTAACCTATGTTGAAAGTTAGGCTTTCCTGCTTCTTATTAATCAATACAGCTAACAGTAGTCGAATAGGAATGAAGAAATGCACAACACGATGGCTATAGTTAACACTTCATATGGTGTATTTGAAAGTTACTAAGACTGTGGATCCTAATAGTCCTCATTGCAAAGAAAAATTTTTTTGTTTTCCCTTTTTGTGTCTATGAGATGATGGATGTTAACTAAACTCATTACGGTAATAATTTTACAATATATGTAAATCAACTCATCAGGCTGTATACCTTAAACTTATAAGTGTTGTATGTCAACGATATCTCAATAAAACTGAAAAAAAGAAAGAAATCATTTTTATTAATGGCTAAAGAGAGGCACAGCTGCTCTCCAAATGCAGGGCTCTGAGAAACTTTCTTAGAAAGTAGAGCAGACCTCCTGACTCTACCTCAAATTGAAGACAAAGAGCCTTCGTACAGGCCTGGCCTGAATCACCCTCCAGGCATATCTAAGAAGACAGACCAGTGGGTAGAGACCCTGAAAAGCCCTGACTTCCTGCATGTCCACATAGCCTGGAAGCTCAAACAGGGCCCTCTGCACCTGGTTCCAGAGAACAAGAGACTGTGACCTCATCAATCACATTAACCATTTGTCGTCTACACCCAAGTTTTTCCCAGTCAAGTCACTGCATCTTGACCTTCAATGACATAAACCCAGCTCTTTTATTCCTGGGTCTGCAGGCCTACCTCTCCACTCGTTACTGCTTTATTTGGTACGCTTCCCTCCCTGGGACTTTCCTTGTATAGCCAATGCCTCCTTTACGCCAATAGCAAAATCTCTGCTGAGGACTCTGTGAGTCCCCTGGGCTCCTCTCCCAGAAGGTTATTGCTTGGGGCATCATAGACACTTGCCAGATAGGCAGCTATCTGTGTGACCATCCTTGCATTTCTTCAGTGAGCAAGCATGCACTAACCACCTCCTATATGTCAGGCATTGCTCTGTACTCCAGAAGGATCTTAACCTCTGGTGGGACTACCACTGGGAAGACTTTTTCAATAAGACAAATGATTAAACAAAAACAGCCCAAATCTCTAGGCCCTTGTTGATAAATATGACTGCATTCATCAATTTACGAGTTTGGGTAAGAATTTAAAATTATGATGTCCATTAACAAAGCCCTAAACCAGGGGGAAATGGAATTAGGCTAAGCTTATGGGAACAGATGTGGATTAAAATGAAAACATTCTTGCTATTGGATGACTTGAAGCAACTAATCCCATCAAGGAAGCTCAAGAAGGAAATGTATGACCCAATTATTTCAAATCATTTAGCTTTGAGGAGAGGTGGAAGGATGATAGGCAGGAATCCCTAACAGCCAGAAGCAATGATGATGTTGATTTAAAGCCTTCCCAAGCCTAGAATGTAGTTACTCTACCTTCCCCCAGTCATATAGGAATTCCAGTCCATCCAATTCAACCAATACTTCTTGGCACCTGAGTGCTGGGAATATACCAGTGAACAAGATCAATGAGATCAGTTAGCAACTGATCTCTTGAAAACATATGTTGGTAAATTTAGATTGCTCTGTAGAGGTAAAGAAACAGTGTTAGAATGATAGAAAAGGAATATTCTAAATTCTGAGTGACCTTCATTAATCTTCCTTCTTTTTCCGATAGGCTCAAATGAGAATGGTTGGCTCTAGCCAATGGTCTTCTCATAGCGCCCTCAGAAATTTCAAGCTTATCCCTTTCTTTTAGCCTTTTTGCAAACTTTACTCGCGATATCATGATGCCAGCCACCTGGAGTGATGGCCCCTACCATACTCACAGATCTGCTCACACACTCATTCTTTAAGCAGATGTTCATCTCTTCTATGCAGCCTTTCTCCTTCCTGGAGTCATCTGTTCCTCCAAACTCCCCCAGAGTGTCTCTGGCCCTGCCTTGAATTGTTATTAAATATTTTATCTGCCACATAAATTGTTAGAGTTTAAGGGGCCAGATCTCTCTCACACAGAGAATGAAGCACCATGTTATACACCTAGTAGATGCTGGCACAAAAAGGGGAGGGAGGGAAGGAGGGAGAAGGGGAAAGGGGAGAGGGAGGGTGGGAGGGGAAGAAGGAGGGAGAAAGGAAGGAGGGAAGGAAGGAGGAAGAGAGAGAGGAAAAGAGGAAAGACAGGAAAATAAAAGGTAGAGAGAAGGGGTAGGAAGAGGTAGGAAGGGCAGAGAAGAGAGAAAATGGGAGGAAAGAAAAAGAGGAGAAGGAATACAGAGAGGAGGCAGAGGTTGGGGGAGAAATATTAAAGGACAGCGGGGTGGAGGAGAAAAGGAGGGGAAAAGATTGCGCCCATTCAAGTAAGACATTAGAAACATGTCACGTTCTTTCTCCCCTAAAGTGAGATCTCTGGCATTTGGGTACAAGAAATCAAAAAAAGGGGGTACAAAGAGAGAAAAAGTTCTCAAAGAGAGTATGCAGCAGGTATGAAGACAAACGTCCATGGCACGAGCTCAGAGTTTTGTTTACAAGCAGCTCTGCCCACCTCCCTTCTAAACATCAAGTCTGTGATCTATTTAAAGAATCCTAATTATTTTTAAGACGAGAGCACGGGATGCCTAACAGGCTGGCGATCCCTGCCAGCGTTTGGTTTGAAGAAATGGTTATTTGTAACTATCCATTCATTGATTCTTTCACCTGGCAAATACAGAGCAAACATCCCCCCCGCCCCCCCACCGACCCCCGGCACTGCACCCCGCCCCACGTGCCAGGCATGAGTCTAGGAATTAAGGACACAGCATTACCCAAAATGCCTCTTGTCGGGGAGCTTAGATTCCCGTGGGAGGGGAAACAGACAGTAAACCAAATAAACAAGTAAAACAAATGGTGTGTTAGATGGTGATGAGCGCTGGGGGAAGGTAAGGAAGAAGGCTGGAGGTGCTGTTGTGAATCGAGGCAGGGTGGTCCAGAGGACTGAATGAAGAGATGATTTTTGAGCAAACCGCTGAAGGAGGGGAGGGAGCAAACCAGTAGGATATCTGAGAAGATGGCTCCAGGGAGGACAGAGCCCCTGCAAAGGCCCTGAGGCAGGAGCACTTCTGGTAGGTTTGAGGAATTGCATGAAGCCCAGGGTGGCGGAATCAGAAAGAGAATGAGGGGAAGATTATTAGGAGATGGGGCAGAAAATTAATAGTGCAAGGGAGACGCAGAACATACAGAGTCTCTTGCAGGGCGTGGTAAGGACTTTGGCTGTTCCTTTGAATGAGCCTGGAGGCCTTGGAGGGTCTGGGGCAGAGGAAGGATATGATGTGACTTAACTTTTAACAGTGTGATGCTCGCAGCAGTGCTGTGACTAGACCACAGGAAAGTAAGTTTGGAAATAAGGAGGCCACTTAGAAGACAACTGCAGTATTTTGGGCAAGAGATGATGGTGGTGTGCACCCAGAGAAAACCCCAGTGTAGGTGAAGTCCACTTGCCTTCATTAGGACCTGCCTCTGTACACACACTTTCTTCTGCCTGGACTGATTTTCTCCCTGCTGGAGCACCTTCCCGTATTTCAAGGCTCAGTGCCGATGTCACCTGTTCCCTGGAGTCCCCACGGAGGAGAAGATTATCCCCACAGCACTCTGTTTATCTCTCTCTTGTAGCACTCATCACATTGTGTTGCAATTACTCATTTACTACTGCCTCCTATCTAAACTGAGAACCACGATTTCAGCTCAGTTCACAAACATTTCTACTCAAAGGGAATAAAAAGGTGAGTAAGACAATATCCAAATTATAATCTAGTACAGGAGAAAACGGAACGACTACTCCCGCACATACCATGGCATTTGGCTCATAGTTGTTAAATGAGTAAGTGAACAAAGAGATTTCCCAGAACCCAAACCACTGTGGATAGAGATGTAGTGTCCTTTCTTGCAATGCTGTTTAAGGAGTCATAGTGCAGGGGCTCATCTGTTGCTTCCATGGCTTCCCCTGGCTGTTTCCCCAGCACTTAGTCCAGCCAGGATGCTTGCCCATGGATGCTATAGTGCTGAGAGCTAAGGATCTTGTCCAAGGGAGATAGGGAGACCCCATGGAAGATTCCAGAAGCAGGGAGTGCGAGATGATTAAAGGTAGTTGTGGATGTATTTATTTTTTCCTGTAGTAGTGGTTGTTGATGCAATGCTATCTCCCTGGAGTCTCTTGGTGACATTTGTTACTTGGCTTTTCAGTCCTTAAACAGAAATTCTGTCCTTTTCACTGAATTGCTCCTCCTTTGCTAATGTTCTGTCTCCTCCAAGTCCCAGACAGAGCATTTGACATTTGTTATTGGTGCAAGAGCATCATTTGCTGAGTGAGAACAACAAAAAAAGTTTCCCCAAAGGGGAGAAATGAATGATTATCTCAGATCTTCTCACTCTTTTTCTCCTCCTTCAGACACAACAGCAATCCGCAGCCACGCTGGGTTCTGGCAGGGAGCTACCCTAATCAGTTACATTCCAGCTTCCTGGAGATCTGCTACTGTAATACCGTAGGTGTTTCAGTGGAGGGCACAGGGTGACAGGCCATGGGCTCATAGGATCTAGTGAGGTGGGGGCTTCAGTGACGTCCACTTCATATAGGATGATAAGATCCCCAGGGATAGGTCCCTTTCCTCCAATCAACAAATGTTTTCTGAGAGCTTACTCTGTGCCAGCCATTGTTCTGGGTGCTGGGGGTGACAAGCAAAAATCAAAACACCTACTCCCTACTCTCAGGGTGCCTACTGCCTAGTAGGGGTGTCTAACATCAATCCATTATTCACATAGAGAGGTGTAAGTCTACAGCTTGATACGTAATATGAATAAAAGGTATGTGATCCTATGAGAGTCTATAATAAAGATAATTGAATTAGTCAAGGTGGTCAGCAATGTCTTGAAGAATTGCCTCTCAAGCCACAAACTGAAAAATTAGTTAAATATATAATGATGGATGAGAAGAGAGTTCCAGGCAGGGGGAATAGTAGGTAAAAAGGTTGTCTCAGGAGACAGTACCTGAACGCAGGTCAGAGAGAGCAAGAGAAGGTCCCCAAGGAAGATGAGGAGATAAGAGAGGTAGACAGGGGAGGACCATAAGGAGCCTGGATGCCTTGTTCACCCATCTTCTTGGCTCTGTTCCAGAGTGCCCCACAAAGTAGGTTCTCAATGACGAATACAGGCTCTGATAGAGTAATTATTCATTCATTCATCCTTCCAACATTTACCGATTGAGTAGCAACTTTGTGCCTAAAAATCGCGATAATAAGATGGATAATTCTTGTCCCTCATGAGATCACAGTCTGGTAAGATGTAGGACTAGAAACACGACCCTATGTTATTGTACATGGCACTATCAAATTATGTTTAATTGCCATGGGGTAGAGTTGGCTCAAGGGTAGTGAGCTGTGGAAGGACTGGGAAAGACATGGAAGAAAAGAAAAGATGTGGGCCACTGCCGTTGACATGAGGAAGTTTAGCACCATTCTGTTTCCGTTATTAGCTCCAGGACCTGTTAGTTTCCCACTACTCTCGCCTCTCCCAGCCCCTAGCCCTTCAGCCTCCAGTGCCATTGGGTGTAAATCTTTCTTGGAGAGTTGTTTCTCCTTGTGGTCATACAGTAACAGGCTACTAAACCTGCCTGTGGGGTGAATTATGAGCTGGTCTCTGGAGCCCCAGCCTCTGTTGCCCGCGGAATGAATTGTGGCGCTCCAGGCTGCTGGGCTTTTTATTTATTTATTTGTTTGCTTTAGCATATTTTAATCTGATCATTAAATTGCAATCTGCCACCCATCCCCAACCCGGACCGTCTTCATATGGAACAGATTTTTCATAGGTAATGATACCTATAAACTTCAGGGATGGCAGCCTCCGGAGCAAACTGGGGGAGGGAGGAGTGAGGGGTTGCAGAAACACATTCCACCTGGCTCGGCCTTGGCCAGTCTGTTGTTGCTCTGGGCTCAGCCTGACCTATCCTGGGGCAGCAAGAGTGGCCAGGTTCTCCCAGGCAGCCCCTTTGGCCTCTTCTAGCCCAGGAAGCATGTGCTGAGAAATCGAGGTGAGCCTCTGCACCTTGTTCTCACATGCACAAGATCATCTCTGCTCCACATTGTGCCAGGCAGTAAAGTTGTCACCCAACCTGCCTTTATGGTGTTGCATGGGGAGAGCTCTGCACTGATAAATCAAAGGCAAAGAGGATGCCAGATGGTGCCATGGAGCTTGTGTTCCTGAGGTCATCGTCTGATCTAGTGCCGCTCTGCACCAGTGGGATTGCCATGTGACAGCAGGGCCACGACCATGATTCCTCCATATTGCTCAGCCATGGAGTCTCAGAGAGGGTGATGGTTGTCAGTTATTATATTGGCACCACCGATTTGTCTAGTATTTTATAGCACGTGCTGACATTCCTTTGGAGCCTCACAATAGTCCTGTGAGCGCGACAGGGCAGGTGTTATGAGGCCCATCCTGAGCTGAGATGTGGGGACGGTTGTGTGAATTGCCCAAGGTACTACTGGCTCATAGGGGGCTCTCAATAAGTCTTTGTTGAATGAATGAGTGGGTTTGTGCTGTCCTAAAGCAGCCTCAAAGGCACTCCTCAAGCGTTCCTTCTGTAATTATGTCCAGAGAAAGGTCCAGGACTAAGATCCTAGAAGCCTGCAGGTCCCACCTGAACCAGCTGGGAAGAAATCACCACTGGTTGCCCCTAATTAATTCTTGTGCATGTCAAAGTACTCGATGCCGGAAAGGTGCTTTGAAGGCGTGGATGCATAGGAGGCAGGGAAAGATGTGTCTCCATCTTCTCATGCTTATGGTGGACTAGGCACAGTTCTAAGGGCTCAGCACATATGCACTTATTTGATTTTCTCAACAGCCCTGGGTAGGTGCTATCATTATATCCACTAGAAATGAAGAAACCGAAACACAGAGAGGTTGAGCAGCTTTCCCAATGGCCCTAAACTACAAAGTGAAGAAGCCAGGTTTAAATCTTGGTGGTCTCACTTCTGATTCTGAGCTATTGACCACTCTGCCATACCACCTCTTTATTTTTTTTTTTTCCAGAACATATAAGCTCCTGCTCTGCATATCTATTGTCCTAGCTGTCTCACTTCAGATTTCAGGTACAGGTGGAATGAAGGAAGCAGTTCTGAGCTAGGTGTGGGACGAGGAGCTCAGGAAAGGAAGAAAAGAGGCCACAATAGCAGATGTCTTTGCCGCACTCAAGAACTCAGACCTTTTAAACAAATAAACTAGAAAGCCTTGGCAAGTCCCTGCACTTCCTGTAGCTTCAGGAAATGGACTCAAGGCACAAAACTCCCTCAATTCATTCAGAAGAAAGAGAAGACCAATCTGGAGACAAAATTCAAGACTCTAAGCTTCTAGTCCAAACACCAGCCACAGATCATGGCCCTTGGAAATCATGCATTATAATTTTTTTCACTGATGTTTTAAAATTTAGAAAAGCCACATAGATATTTCTATTCATTATTCCATTACTGGTTTGACAATGGTGATCAAATTGCATCTCAGTGAAGGAAGTGAATTTACGTAACTCAGGGTAAAGTAGATGACTAGGTCATCTTATCACACACTGGGGATCTTCATACTTGTAGCTCTTGCTTCCTGGTGGGCGACCCTGGGGAAGAGGCTGTTGGCCCTGGTGCCTTGTATCACCCAGCCTGTTATCCATGATTCCTCCATATTACTCAGCCATGGAGTCTCAGAGAGCACCAGAAGTGTCATCAGATACCAGAACATTCTGTGACAACACAGGGCAGCATCAGACAGTTGTGACCCAAAACCTTTGTGCCAGGAAGTCATCCTCGAATGGCATTCTCTATTGATAATCTTACCTAGATTATGAACTATCCACAGAGATATAACCCTGATCCTAACCTTATAACCAAGAACTTTCCTTATTCTAAACAGAACCATGGACACTAACACTTACCTGGCTCCAGTCATGACCCTGAGAATAACTTTAACCATGACCTAGATGCTAATTCACAAGTGATAGCTGGTGGATGGTTTGTTGTTTATATTATTATTTGTGCCCTTAAGGTTCCCAAATTAAGCAAGATGACTGTGATTTGAAGAATGATTCCAACGCCAAACCTTTAAGAAATTAATGTAATTTAAAAATGAATAAAGTGTATGGTGTCTGAGATTCAAAAGAGACCTCAGAAATACCCTGGCCCGTTCCTCCCCTTTCCAAGCTGGACACAACCCTGTGCCATCCAGTTTGTGGGATCTGACCTCTGATACAGTGGTTACTGACAGTTTTCAGCAAAAGAGAAATTCTTTCATTAAAAAACGGGATTTCTGAGAACCACTTTATGGAAGGAGGGCAGCTTCAGGAAGAGTCTACAGGGGGGATTAAGAAATTTATGAGACAGCATGGCACAGACACAGACCGTGTACTTGGCACGCAAAGAGCCCTAGGTTTAAAAGCTTTGTTCTGCTTAGGAGCTGGGAGATCTTGAGCAAGTTATTCAACTTCTCTGAGCCTTCTGAGACTTTTTCATCATCTGTAAAGCTGGGATCTCAGGGCTGCCAGGATTAATGAGACACTGTGTTCAAAGGGAACAGCACATGGGTGACACATAACAAGTGCTCCATCCATCTGATTCCTCCTTGCGCTTTCCCGATGTTCTACATGCGGCTTCACACTCAGGACAAGCTATGAAATTGGGCTACGTAGACTTTCTCTCAGAGACCATGCCCTGTTGGGGACAAAGTGAGGAGAATGCCACCATCTGTAATTTGAAAATTCATGCGCAGGTGCCCGGGGCAAACGGTGGCCCAGGAGCAGGCATGTCAAGCGTATAATGTTGAGTGTCCCATCTTGAATGGAGCCTGAAAGCTGGCCCTCTTCCTGTCTCAAGACACCTTACCCGTTAGCTCTGAGGGTTCGGGAAACATTTTGCAAAAAAGAATAATAAACAAACCCTGGGATCAGCCAGATCGCCGGGAAGGAAGGAAAGGGGGGAGGAGTCAGGCTGGGTTTCAGTCACTGCTCACCAACTGCTTCGCATCCCCCATGGAGTTCTTGTCAATGATTATTCAATCTCAGGCCTGACCTTTCTTTCTAAATAACACTGCAATATCAGCGCGGCCCAGCCCGCAGCTTTTGCAGGAAATTAACTGTATCTGGCTCTCACAGGAGAACCAAGAAATCCCCTCAGTAACTAAGCCCAGACTGGTTTACAGAAAAAAAGACCCAGCATTATCTTCTTCTCATACACTCCTCCTAATACCCGTCTAAATATCACGGAGCTCCCAGCTGTTTAATTCTAATAAATACTCATCTATTCTCAAAACAGACAAATGTTAGGTCTCAGGTGGGCCCCGAGCATTTTGTGCAGGAGGAAGACGAGAATATGGAGGAAGAGAAAGAATAGAGCTGCTGGCAGCTGGATTTAGATTCCCATTCATGTACGTTGATAGCAGCTTAAGAAGATGGCTAATGGTTTCCGGTTCAGCCAGAGCCAAAGGTGACTTCTGAGAGAGGCCATGTTCATAGTCAGTGTCCACGATGAGCTGTCCTTCCTTTCCTCCATGGACCCTCAGGTCCCACAGCTGCTCCTACCTCAGGAAGGACTCTGAGAGTCCCGTGACCGAGTTGGATCTATCTTCGGGCTTCTGGGCCACTGGAGGGCAGCGACAGGCAGCATGAGCTCCACATTAAGGATTCAGGCTTCTTTTGGGAAATCTTTCTGCTCTGAGTTGGTGTTTGGACCTGAGTCCAAATGGTTACCCCACCTTCAGGAACCCCATATAGAGTGTAAGAAAGCTGGAGGCAAAAGGCCTCCAGTGCCCTCTGAAACCTGGTTTATTTGCAGTGAGTTCAAAGGATAGGTGGGGCAAAAGGCGGAACCATATGACATCTCAGCTTGGAAAATACCTGAGGTTGAGTCACTGCATATGAGGAAATTCTCTGTGCTGGGTTTCTTTGGCTTTTTAGGATTCCCCTGTGGTTAGGAGTCAATGAGAGGCTCTTAGACAAGGTCTGGGCTCATATAGAGAGGCCCCTGAGAGTCTGTGGGCCTGGCATCCCCTGGCCCCAGGTGATGCTCAGTTGGAAACCAGGTAAGGATCATAACTCAGATCCTTTGAGTCCGTCTAAGAGCCAGGTATGACCTTGCGACTCGGCTGGCTCTGAGATGGGGAGGCATTTTGCAATTAGAGTAGCCACAGCTTTTAATTGCCCTGACACTGCGCTTTGTTTCCGCATCTAAGTCAGTGGTTCTCTAAGTGTGCTTGGGGGACCCTTGCTGGCAGATGAAGAGGGTTCTCCCAGCCACTGGCAAATAGGCCTCTGACAGTTTGAGTGTTGGTTCTTGTCTCTGGCATGAATTAATAATGAGCTTTTACTTTCACAATCCCTGAGTTTCACCCCAGTGATGCCCTGCCCCGGTCAGCCCCAGACATTCTATTCATTTGCTGAGGTTTATTTAGATGTTGTGTGACAGTTAACAGGGTGGTCCATGGGGCCTTACCACCACTGAAAATGACCTGAAGGCCACAAGTCTAGATCCATAGTTAAAACCTCATGAGATTCCTCTGCTTCCTTCTGCTCTGCTTGTCAGGGAGCCTGGATGACTCCTACAGGCCAGGGGAAGGCGGGTTAACTTCCCAGATCTGGCTCCGTGTAGCTGTGTCAGGTTTCTAGGACAGACTCAAGGACCAGATTATAGCTGCCTCTCTGGCCACTGGCTCACATGTCCCTGAACCTCGCATTGACACTCCTGGGCTCCGGCTGTGTCCCGGTCTCAGCATTGCCATCACTCATTTAACAGGAATTTACTGAGCACCTTCTCTGTACAGGCCCTGTTCTGAGTGTGGGGGATAGATAATTGAATGAAGCAGATCAAAAAGCCCCTGCTCTCTGAGAGCACATATTATAATAAAGGAGAGAGAAATAAACAAAATAAGGAAAATATTGGAGAATGTTAATGATAAGTGCTAAAGAAAAATATTAGCAGAGAAGGGAGAGAGTGAATGTTTGGCTGAGGCAGGCAGGAGGAGCATATAATTTTAATTGGGATGTCTAGGGGAGGCCTCACTAAGAAGCTGATGTTGAACAAGACCTGAGGAGGTGAGGCAAAAGCAATCCAGGCAGATATAGCATGTTCAAAGGTCCTGAGGCAGGAAGATGCCTGACATTTCAAGGAATAGTATGGACACCAGTGTGCCTGGAACAGAGAGAACAAGAGGGACAGCAGTAGGTATAGTAACTAAGAGGCCCCATGTGTCATTGCCAGTACTATAACTTCTACTTGGACAGACATGAAAAAACTCTTGAGGGTTTAAGTAGGAGAGTACTTACTTAGAACTCAGGTGATCTAGGTCCTAGACTCAATTTTGCTACTAACTAGCTCTAAGACCAAGTAATTTTAATTATTGTTATCCCAGAATTTATTTCTAGTGACCTTAGTTTCATCACCTTCAAAACGAAGATTTTGTGCTTTTGAATTCTAACATATTTTCAGCTCTAACAGTCTGTGATTCTAGACAAACAAACTTAAAAGTAAATCCAAAGAACTCCTTGTTAGCATTGAAAGGGTACATTGCCACGTCCTTCCTTGTCCAGGGTTCATCTGAACAGATCACGAAGACAGACCCTGAAGACATCACTCCCCATCTCCTATTTAATTCCGAGGATGGGACAAACAGAGATATAGAAAACTCATCTATGTCTCTATAGGGTCTTAAATCCCACCTCCACTCCCCTTTCACATATGCTTGTCAACCAGATCAAACCGAATATTGAAAACACTCAGTTTTATCATCATTATTCCATCCTATTTACTTGAGCCCCATGATGGACCCTGCCCTGCGAAGGCTCAACGGAAGACAGAGGAGCGGGACATAAGACGGGTTCTCTGTGCCTGGAGAGCTGATGATCCTGTCAGGCAAGAGTTTGTGTAGTCTGAAAGGAGACAAAATACACTCATAGGATCCAGCTAAGTAACTGTACAAAATGGTAAACAGTAGGTGCTGAATGAGAGG
The DNA here is from genome assembly GCF_041296265.1 of Equus caballus. Lineage (NCBI taxonomy): Eukaryota > Metazoa > Chordata > Mammalia > Perissodactyla > Equidae > Equus > Equus caballus. The sequence goes on along the minus strand of NC_091688.1, from coordinate 29,966,480 downwards.
TACGCAGAATGGGTACTACAGAGGTTCAGAGAACAGTGCTCTCAGTAGGCAGAGGGCCTGGGGAGATCTCTGAGGGATGTAGGTGAGAGCCAGGCCTTGGAAGCCAGGTAGGATTCTGATGGGTGGATATTACTGCCTCCAGTGTATTGGCCCAATAAAGCAGGTGTGACATGGCGGGTAAATAAATGTAAAGCAGGTTGGCTGTTTAATGTTGGTGTGCACAGGCAGTCAGTGATTTGGGTTTTCACGAACTGATCAAAAACGTATTCCAACAGATTTCATGACACCTCATTTGAGGACATTCTAGAGAGCCTGCCTCACCACAGACAGATGGGATGGATCTTGGGGGAAAGGTCAGGTCTGGAGATAAGCGATTCCCAGAGCCTTGCTGGGGCTCTCGGGATGTCTGCTGTGCCAAATCTCCACCCTTCTGGAGTCCTTGATGAGTCTGTGAGCATAAGTGCCACCCAAAGAGTGGTGAAGGAGGCCATGGACTTTTCACTTCTGCCTGTCGTAGAGTTCCCAAATCTCAGAGTTGGTAGGACCCTCCTCCCAGGAAGATTGGACCACTGTCTTCCCTATTGCTCCACTGTACACTCTTCTCTAGCATAGCACAGAAAAGGATTTTTTTCACATTTTGTTTAAAAGAACACACCAAACTCGAAGTTTCCCTTTACAAGAATAGAGACAATATCTTACTCATCTCTGTGTCCCCGGTACCTAGCCCAGTAGCGTATAGTATATGTCCTATAAGAATGGAAAGTACACCAGCTCAGTTCTTGTTAATCTTTTTACGGTAGAGTTTCAGGTTCCATAAAGGATCTGAAGAAGGCTATGAACTGTCTCCCCAGAGAAAAAGGAACTTATGCACACATTGACAGGGTTTTGCAAATGATTTCTGGGGGCACATGGGCTGCAGATTGAGCCCTGCTCTGGGGGGTGTATTAATCGCTTTATAATATCCTTTACAGGTGGTCCTGCCGCCTCATCACTTCCACTGATGGGGAGCTCACTCCCTCCCTGTTTGTGGACAGCATTAATGGTTAGGAGTATCTTCTTTATATTGTACGGTAACCTCCCTTTCTGTAATTCCAGCCTCATCCTGGTTCTCCTCTGAGTAACATTAGGCAGGGGAAGGGCTGGGAATTTGCATCACGAGGGCTGTAATTCATCAGGATGTACCTAACTGCTTTTCTAATGTGTGTGGACACTCATCCTGAGCCTCCCTGGTCTTCCCTTGCCTCTGCTGTTCTTTGCTCTAATGGAATTTATGTCTCCTCCCTATCCTGGTTCTGTGTCTTTGGAAAAAGCCCAGTTCGTCAGCACCCCTATTAAAGTGCAGTACCCAGAGAGGGGCAATGGGGACAGACATTCCTTCTCTCTTTGTTCCGGACCATGGGCTTGCCTTTACACTGCCTAAGACTGCATTCGCTTTTTGGCAACCACTTCACATTATTGGCCCATTAATGAGCAAAGAGTCACCTAAGGCCCACAAGTCATCTCCAGGTGTGCCCTTGATAAGCCCTCTCTCACTGCTGGGCATGCGTGCAGTTTGCTCTCCAGCCCTAATTGCAGCACTTTCACATTTATCCTTGTTAAATGCCATCTGATTAGATCTGGTCCTTGAGTCCAGCCTGGTGAGACCTTTTGGGATCCTGATTTTGTCATCCAGCATATTAGCTCACTACTCTCAGACAATGCATTTAATGTGCAACAAAGAGCTACCATTTTTGGAGCTTTTCTCTAACTGATACTGAGCTTTACACAGCACCTTATTTCATTCTACCCTCACTCCAACTCTATGAAGTGTAGGCTATCCCTATTTTATAGTTAAATGCACTGTGACTCAGAAAGGTTAAGTAACTTGTCCAGGGATACACAGCTGGTATGTAGTAGAGTCAGGATTTGAACCCAACTCTGGCTGACTCAGAAGGCCAGACACATAGTTACTCTGTTATGCTGCTTTCATCCAAGTCCTCAAGATTTTGAACAGGACAGGGCAGGCCCAGGGCCTTGTAGCAAAATGCTAGGGAGCTCTTCTGGCTGAGGGTTGCTTCATTTGTCATGATTCTTCTCCTTTATGGGCATGTCCCCGCTTCCCACAGTACCCACTCTATCTCGAGGAATAGCAAGAAGGATTTTGTTCATCATTTTGAAGAAACTCACTTATAGTAATTCTGTGCTGTTCCATGAGCCCCCTTACCAAACAGTGAATGATATGAATGTGGTGTGACTTGTTTCTGGTAAATTCATGTGGACTCTGTAAGTCCCAGATTCTTTTACTACATGCTCTGAAATGATTGTTTAAAGAATTGAGTCTAGACTCTCGCCCAAGAACATCTCTGAGCCTTCTCATTTGGTGGTTGGGAATGCATCGTCTTTCATCAGGCCTCTAAGAGTTGCAGTGAAGGAAAGCCAGAAATGTCCTTCTTGTTAGTCTCTCAAACATCCCACATCCCCTTTCTAAGTATAAGTCAATCTTCCACAAATTTACACACAGCTTTATTGAACATCCTTTAATATTTTAGCCAGCATGACCTCTTAAACTATAAACTTCCGTTGACACATGTGACTCTCAGAACCAATGCCCGGTGGTAACCTCGTGCTTGGGCCTTACAATGACAGCTCTTTTTTTTAATTACGGAGAAAAATTCTTATTGACTTTTAATTTCATAAGACCATAATTAAGTTTCTTAATAGTTTCTCTTGTGACAGACACCTTTGATCTGAGACCATTGAGGAATCCAGAAGAAGGGCAGAGACCAGAATTCTATCAAAGATTTTTTACAGAACAACAGTAAAAAAGAACAACAAAAAATAAGGGCACGAAGGGAGAGGGCACACAGCTTTTGTTGTGATTCTTGACTTGAAAACAAAGACCTCCACGGGTGACGAGTGTGAGCAGCTGATAAGGAGAGCTGCATCCCCCAGAATGCGGAGCTGTGCACTGTCTAAGGAGCTCTTCCCTTTCACTTAAGATTTTTCTTACCCTTATTGAGTATAGTTTGGTATAGGAACTGTAGAAACCATCAGACGCAGGAATTAGACCCTATCAGAGTATAATCCTATCTTCCCCCATCTGTCAATGAAACCTCTCTTCCCATTTTCCCTCTGCTGTGAGATCCCTGTCTTGACTGATATTTTATGTATGTATATGTATTAGATCACTTATATTGTGATATTATTTATTTAATTATATGCATTGTGTATTATATGTTAAATGTATTATTTTATACTTACTAATAGATTCTTACTGTATAATTTTCACACATATCAATCCACACTCATAATCATCTTCCCACTGCACATTTGGACAGAGGTGTAATCATTACAAGTTGTTGTAGGTAGGAAAATGGGGGGCTCTGGAAAAGTGAGCTTTTTCCTCAAAACCCTCCTCCACCACAAAACTCCCTTGCATGGAGGGTAGAGATGCAGAATTCATGCTGAATTCCATTCCGTATAGATTCACAGGTATCATAGAATGGAAGGAATAGAAAGAGCTTTGAAAGAATCAAAGCCATCTGCCCCAATATATTGGTGAAAAACCTGTGCTCTGGAGACACTTGCCTAAAATGACATGGTTTCTTGTCAGAGTTTACGCTGGCTGTTTTTCCTGGGAAGCAGACGCTGAGGTGAAGTTAGGACTGAAAAAAGCTTATTGAGAGCTACTTGTGTGAAGAGAAACGGGGAAGGGGCAGAGATGCTGGTAAATACTGATGCAGACCTGAAAAAGTCTTGGTCAACTCAATGAGGAGCTCTGAAACAAAGATCACCCTTTAGACGAGTCCCATGTTGGGCAGAAATGGTCAAACCCTTCTACCACTGCCATGCTCAGTCACTGTCTGAGTGGACCCTGAAGCATCTAACAGCCAGAGATTACCAGCTAACCACGCTCCTCAGAGCTGGCCAATGAGCCTTTTCTTGAAGGGATTTATGAGGTATTTCCATGTCTGCCACAAACTGGAATTTGCTCTTGTAGGTTCTATATCAGTTCTGGAGAGATACGATTTCGGTGACTTTATAATAATAGTAATGCTTATTTTTATTCATTGTAAACTAAGAGTATTATCTCAATAGATACATTACAAATGCCAAAAAGGAAATATATATATATATACAGACCAAATAGTTTTCCATTAAAATATTTTACAGCAGGCATTTGGCCAAGCTATTGGAAATGGCTGAAGGTGCTTCCAGAGTAGAGGTCAGTGAACTCAGGGCAACCCCTTGAATTTCCATTAGTGAGTAGTTAGCTGAAGTAATAAATAAATTATTATTAAGCACTTTGCAAATCTAGTGTTATGTAAATGATAAATAATCATAATAATATAGTAGTATGCTGATCTTGATATACGGGTCGGCTTCCATGTCATTTAAAATGGATGGCGCAGCAACATCTGTGAAGATGAATGAGGTCCATGTTCGCAAAGCTCAATAACAAGCACTGTCTCTTCTGCGAGGAGGCCAGCCTCTTCGTGAGCTGCTGCATTCTCCCCTGGTCTCTGCGGGACAATTAGCCCAGGAGAGGGATTCTGGCCAGCTTTAAGGGGGTAGTAAAAAGGCTCCTATGCAGGGATATTGAAAGTAGACTTAGGTGAATGCATAGGGATTTGCATTTCTGAGAAGTCAGGGCTAATCTATAAGAGGGATGGGGGCAGGGAATTAACATTTATTGAGTGTCTCCTGTGACCCAGACACTGTGCTCAGTGCTCTGTGTTTATTATCTCATTTATCCTCCAGGCCAGCACATTAAGGTAATAGAGGAAAGGAATAAAGCAGAATGCATTACTGTTTTCTGTAGAAAAGCAGAAAGACTGACCCCAGCAGTGTAGCTGGTGTTTTCGTTTTTGCATTCTGGGCAAAAGTAGGACCTGGAAGATGGGAAAGTCCCCCAGGGAATCAGAGAAAGGTTGACCCAATGATTGATCACTGCCCCAAATGCTGGGATGTTTCAGACACACATTTGTATGATGACAGTCACTTCTTCCTTTGGGGTTACACCCAGAATAACCGCTTCTTACCTCCTGCTGTGGACCTGACTCCCCCTGGATAGCAACGCCTGGTGGAATCTCATTTAGAGCTTTCATGTATCTTCACAGTATTTAGCAGATATTGAGAAAGGGTTGCCATGAGCCAAATACCCCACCAAGGGGTTTATGCGCATCATCTCATTGAATTCTCAAGGCAAACCTATGACGCAGGATTTACTGCCTCTAAGGTTCTCCCCTTAAGTGAGAACACTAAGATTTTGTTAAGTAACTTGCCAATAGTCACACAACTAGTTCAAGGGGTAGGAGGTGAGAACCTGGTTGGTCCAAAATCCTGGGCTTTGAACTCATCCCACCTGTGAACTCAGAGGTCCTGATGCTTGCGGATTTTATTTTTTAGTTCATCACTGGGCTATGTTCTTAATATTCATTAATTACCCTTTGTTTAATGTGTCAGATTTTGAGGGCATAAAAGTAGCTCAAGTGTTTGCTTTTTTTAACAGCTTAATTGAGCATAAATGACATACCGTAAACTGCACATATTTGAAGTATTCAATTTGGTGAGATTTGACATACATATGTATCAGTGATGCCATCACCACGATGAAGATAACGATCATATCCATCACCTCCAAAAGTTTAGATCTTTGTAATCCCTCCCTCCCACTCCTCCTCATCCATTACCTTCCTCAGGCAACCACTGATCTGTTTTCTGTCACAATAGTTAGCTTGCATTTTCTAGAGTTTTATGTAAATGGAATCATGCAGTATATACTCTTTTTTGGTCTGGCTTCTTTCACTCAGCATAATTATTTTGAGATTCATCTAAGTGTTTTCTTTTTCTTTGTTTTATTTATGGAGACATAAGGACTTTGAATAATTAGTATGTATTTTATTTAATTTTAGCTTTTTTTTAGCCCAGAATTCAAGTTCCAGTTTTGTCACTATCTGTGTGCCAAGTGGCACATTTCTTAACCTCTCCAAGGCTTGGTTTTCTCATCTGTGAAATGGGTATAATAAAAGCTACATTATAGAGTTAGTGTGAGGGTAGGTTGAGGCAATATAGATAAACTGTAGAGCACAGAATCCGTACATGGTAAACACTTAATTTTGCAATTAAAATAAGAATTTTTAATAATAAAAAGAATTTTTTCATCTAAATCCTTCTGGTGTCTCTTAGGTGCTCAGTATCGTGTAGTAGAATAATAGCTGGCAGATATTGTGCCAAATAGAATACTAAATGTGACTTATGGATTAGCTCTTTTGATCCTCCCAAGAAGCCTGTGAAGCATGTGGGCACATTATTAACCTTGTTTACAGATAAGGGAACTGAGATAGAGATGTGGTAATTTCCCACTCTCACAGGTAGTAGATGGTGGGATCAGAGTTTGAACTGAGGCAGACTGGCTCAAGACCCTGTGTCATTTTCCATTGCCATTTGGCTACCTTTCAGTATACAGTGGCGTCATCTGCTAACACCAGGGCTCAGGCTTTAGGAAAAAAAATATCGAGATGTGAAGACCATATTATAACTAAGTAAAAACTAGAGAAATGTCTAATAAAATGACAAAATTATTGTTGGGACACCAATTATTATTAAGGGACATCAAATACTTCAAATGTGTTATAGGCATATACTTGTGATTTGAAATTATGAAGAGTAATCGCCACCTGATTCTAGGTATAATTGTGAGCAAGTCAAAGACAAGGAATCCGTAAAGAAGAAATTATGGCAGCCAGAGATTCTGCCTTTACTGGAAACGCTGGAGAAACTTCTGAGTGTTCTTTTTTTTTCTTATTTATTTTATTTTATTTTTTGAGGAAGATTAGCCCTACTACTACTAACTACTGCCAGTCCTCCTTTATTTGCTGAGGAAGCCTGGCCCTGAGCTAACATCCATGCCCATCTTCCTCCACTTTATATGTGGGACACCTACCACAGCATGGCATGCCAAGAGGTGCCATGTCCGCACCTGGGATCCGAACCGGCGAACCCCAGGCCGCCAAGAAGCAGAACGTGCAAACTTAACTGCTGCGCCACTGGGCCAGCCCCGCTTCTGAGTGTTCTATGTTTGAACCTCACGTTTTAGAGCAAGACCAGAAGGTAGAGCCATCAGTGAGGTTGCACAGTCCCAGCTGAGAAGGATGTACTCACCCCAAGTTTGAGGATTGGCTGTCAGTTTAGAGCCCATTGGGATAGCTCTAACAGTAGAATAGAGAAACTCAGCTACATATTTGCTTGCTTAAGTACTATACTTGGTATTCATGAAAGGTTTGGAGTTTGGGGAAACAGAGGGAGGGAGATTTTAATTCAGTTCAAATGAACAAAGATTGTTTTATTTTCCTAATATGCACAGAATCTCTGCCCTTGAGAAATTCCTCTTTGGAGTAGAGGATACAGGATGAAAGACATAAACAAGCCAATTTCAGTGGTAAGAAAGGCCTAGATTCAAGGGATATTTAGAAGGGAAAATCAATAGACTTGGCATCTACCTAGAAGTAGGCATGAAGGAAAGGTCGGCGTTCTGGCTTTGGAAACTGAACCACCCACAAAGACAGCAGATTAAGACAAATAGATTTTGCAAACCAGGCGATGAGGGCAATTTTTGGCATCTTGAGTTTGATTTTAAGAAGAGATTCAGGTGGAAACCTCCAACAGGCAATTGTGCTTCTGGAGACTGAGCTCAGGAGTAACGTCAAGGTTGAAGATAAAGGCTTGTGAATTGTCAACATGTAGGATGTAGTTGAAGTTATGGGAATGGATGAGATCTCCCACAGCAAGTGTGTGCAGTGAGAGTAAATGGTCAACACAGTAGTCGTGATGGTTAAAATAAGTTTGAGCAAATACCAGTATCAGAAGCCATATTAAAGTAATGGGGATGGACGATATATCATATGGATCTTTCCCATTCCCAGCTCTTTCAAATCCGCTCATTTCAAGCATATGCCTTTTATTCCATGTGAATTGATGCATACTCTAATCTGTAGCCCACTGAAAGGCAGTACAGTCACACTTCTGTACGACAGGGATATGTTCTGAGAAATGCGTCATTAGGTGATTTCATCATTGTGCAAATATCATAGGGTGTACTTACACAGACCTAGATGGTATAGCATACTACACACCTAGGCTATATGGTACTAATCTTACGCAGTCCATCATTGACCAAACCGTCGTTATGGAGTGCATGACTGTACTTAAAAGGGAAAAGTACCACAAAACAGACATAAAAGCCTGCCCTGGGTGTGGTCTCTTACCTACAAAAGTTCAGGCAGTGGCACTGGAAGAACTTGGGGTGGGGGTTGCTGGACTGAGGTGCAGGTGGAATTGAATAGCTATTTTGGTGTATTAGATACAAATCTGACATAAACAGTGATGTCTTTCTAAACCCTTTCTCTTTTGTCAGGAAGGAGAATGTTAAGATGCTGAACTGAAAAGGAGGCTTATTTTCATGATGTTTAGTTAGTTGTGTGAAGTTTAGTTAGTTGTGTGCTGACCTCTTCATACCTGAAACCCTCCCCACACATCTCCTCGTACCCTGTTTTGCCGTCATTCTTGACAAACACACGTTGAGCACCTTCTATGTGTCGACTCCACATTAAGGGCTAGGGACACAAACAGGAATGGTATTTGGTTCCTGCCCTTGAGAAACAGAGAATATAGTCATGGCAGTGTGCTTGTTATCAAAACATTCTACTGGCATAGTCCTTTATGTTTGTCAAAGAACTCTCATGTAGGTTACGTTGTTGGAGTTCTACAACACATCCATGAAGGAAGTAGGGCAATGATTATTATTTTTACGCATCCATGGCTGAGACACAGAGGTGGAGTGACTTGGGGAAGGTCAGTCAGTGGCCGAGATCCAGATCTTTTGGCCAAGTGTTCTGGCTGCTAAGGGGAGCGTTTTTCCCAGCACGCTCATCCTGGGCACCTTGCCTTTGCAATTTCCTGGTTGCCTATTTTATCTCTTTCAGCTGACAAATTTGACAAGCCCTTGGGGAATACTGACTCAAGAATAACTTGCCTTTGGTCAAGTGCTAAATCCCGCAGGTGTAGGACAGACTTTGGAGGAGCCCCCATCACTCTCTCTGCCCCTGTCCAACCCCCAGTGTCTGTCTGGAGGGAAGTATGCTTATCAGTTCTGTACGTACCAGGGAGCAACTCGCAAAACCAAATTAGCTCAAACTGGCTGCTGTTCAGGTCAGCTAATTAAATTAGCTATTGTTGCATTACTGATAAGGACAGTTTGGAAAAGGAAAAAAGCCACTCGTCCCAGCAGCCATTAAGGCGAAAGCCAAGAAAATGTGTTAATGGGAACACTCTGAAAGGAAACCCCTCTGACTAACAGCGGTACCCAGGGGTCTGTGGAGGGCTGTTCTCCTAGCCATCTGCTCTGAGCTCAATGCTCCCAGCCCTCTCTGGCTCTCGTCCTTGTGGGCACTGCTCTCTCCGGCCTTCTAGTACCCAGCTGCAGCCAGGGAAACTTTTTCCTTCTCCTCCCACCATGAGCCCCTCCTCCTGGGAGTCTGGAGAGAAGTGGGATTTTTCTAGGAGTACAGTTCACCCTTGTGTGCTAAAATCCAATCTCTCCATTGCATAAAAGTCAGTTGATATTTGCAAGAGCTCCAGGGAAGAAAGGCGGGATGACAGAAATAGGAAGGGAAGGAGGGAGAGAGAAAGGGAAAAAAGGAAAGAGCTAGAAAGTTCTGAAAAGACTAATTTTTTACTTCTCAGCATCTTCTCGTTTGCTTGATAACAGCCTCTCCACCATTATGGTAGTCTCGTTGAGGCTGTAAATTAAGTTGGCTGCTATCTTCTAGTTGAGATACAGACACATGGACTTACTCTACACCAACTAGCCTCTGTCCTAGGACTCTGGATCTTGAGTGGAGAGATGCAAGGAGAAAGTAGGAGCTCATTTGCTTTAGCAGAAACACTTCAATGAGACCTTTCCCTCTACACCATATGCCTTCCACCATCAGCCTCCATCCTTCTCAACTCCTCCCTCCAAGCTGTCCTGGTTCCATCTTTTTTCCAAGACTAATTATCCAGGCTTTCTAAAGTTCTGTGAGCTACGTGATATCTTTCTGATTCATTCTTTTTCTGCTTAAATTAACCAGAGTCGTATTCATGCATCCAAATGATTTAAAGATTATTTAATCTAACCCCTTTCTTTAACAGATGAGGCTGAGGACCAGAGATATTAAGTGATTTTTCTGAAAATCACACAGATGATAATTGGCAGATCCAGGGCTAGAGCCCAGGCCTCCAATTCCACTAGATTATGCTGCCTTAACGTGGTGCTCGCTGAGCATCTTCTGAGACAGGGAAGGCAGCTCCAGGGAATTCAGCCTGCAAGTCCATGGGGAGAGCCCGGGAAATTCTCATTGGTTTCCTTCCTTTTCATAACTCCCTCTTCTTTCTTTCTTTCTTTTTTATGTGCATTGTTTTTAATTGAGGTGAATTTCACATATCGTACAACTAACCATTTTAAGGTGTACAGTTCAGTGGCATTTAGAGTATTCACAATGTTGTGCAATAAGCAGCTTACTCCAGTTTCAAAACATCTCATCATCCCACAGAAACACTCCATACACATTAAGTAATCACTCCCCATCCTTCCCACCTCTATCATCTAGTAACCTCTAACCTGCTTTCTGTCTCTATGGATTTATTGTCTTAATGGATGTATCATAGAAAAAGAATCATCCAGTCTGTCAGCTTTTGTGTCTGGCTTCTTTCACTCGGCATGATGTTTTCAATGTTCATCTGTGTTGTAGCGTGCATCAGTCTTTGTTCCTTTTTATGACTGAATAATGTTCCATTGTATGGCTATGCCACATTTTGTTTATCCGTTCATCTAGTGATGGGAATTGGACTTGTTTCTACATTTTGGCTATTATGATAATGTTGCTGTGAGCATTCATGTACAAATAAGTTTGTGTGTAGATATATGTTTTCATTTCCCTTGGATACATACCAAAGAATGTAATCACCAGGTTATATGGTCATTCTATGTTTAATTTTTGGAGAAACTGCCAAATTGTTTTCAACAGCACATTTCTACCAGCAATTTTTATCTGACTGTACGTTCCCTAGACCTTGCCCTGTTTGCCTGTGTGGCCTGTTCAGTGGCTTGCATCTTGTAGGTGTAACAGTGGGGAAAATGTTTATAGTCCTTTTAGGAGCCACTAAAGAGAGAGTGATCTTTTTGGAGAAAAATAAGTATAAATTTTGGCATGTCAGGTTTATAGGGTGGGCATGAAGACATAAGACGAAGGGTGATGCCATCCTCTGTCACACAGGGAGATGCATTTGAATCTTTCAGGATAACAGAGAGGGAAGGAGGAAGAAAGATAGAAGAAGGGAGGAAAAAAGGGAGCCTAGAAAATAGCAGAAAGCTGAGTCCTGGGTACCAGCTGATATGACTCCTCCCAACCTCAGCTGCCCAGAATTCTTCTGTAAAATACATATGCTCTCCACTACTAGGAATAGGGCGTTTTCGTCATGATGGTGGTAGTGGTTGCTAATTCTGAAGAAGGTGATGAGTTTCACAATGGGCATGAAATGGTGGGACGCAGTAGCAAAATTCAAGGAGTTTCTAGGAAGTTGAGAGGCACAGACAAAGGTAGACACCCTTCCTCTATCCCATACCTCACTTATTCCTGCCTTGCATTAGCAGACCCTGGGGGAGGATGTCAGTCTTGTTCAAGCCATGGAGTTTCCTTAGATCAAAACAGCCAGTGATGACTCCCTTTTATTTTATTTTTTTTAAAGATTGGCCCTGAGCTAACATCTGTTGCCAATCTTCTTTTTTTTTTTTGTCTTCTTCTCCCCAAAGTCCCCCAGTACATAGATGTATATTCTAGTTGTAGGTCCTTCTGGTTGTGCTATGTGGGACACCACCTCAGCATGGCCTGATGGGCAGTGCCATGTCCGCGCCTGGGATCCGAACTGGCGAAACGCTGGGCCACCGAAGCGGAGCGCACAAACTTGCCCACTCAGCCACAGGGCTGGCCTCTCCCTTTTCTTTTGATTGGATAGATTCTGCTTCAGATTTTTAAGTCACAAGATAATATCTTCCTGTGAGGAAGGAAGTGAAATATAAACTTGTTGTTAAAATTGTCCATATGTAAGTTCATACAAGCACCACATCTGTCTCTCGCTATAAAATGTGAAAGCTCTATGGTTTAAGTTTACTCTTAAGCCCTCAATCCCAAGGACTAGAGTACTTTCTGCTGAACTAATGAGGAACTGATGAGAACTAATGAGGAAACTAGTAATATTGAGGAGAGGAACAGCTGTACTTATTTTACAGGGCAGCCTGTAATTATAGTTGGGAAAATATGATACAGGCTGTTCTATGCTATGAAATGATATGTATTTACTTTAAATTTAGAGCATTCTCTAAGCCTCAGTTTCTTCATCTGCAGACAAGAAAGTTTAACTGTCTTCTCTCCCTTAAGCTCTGGTGGAATAAGCTAAATGAGGAATTATAAAAGCTAGTGAACTAAATGATAACCTACGAAAGTTAGTGAATTGGCGTATTTACTGACATCACCGACAGAAAAATCTTCTAAGCCTCTAAGATAAAAATAAAAGGAAAAACTTTGCTACAGAAGCTGTTCCAAGAGACTTTGGCCCTCAAATCAAGTTCTCCATCAGTGCTCACTATGAGGAGTACTAGCGGAAGTGGAGGGCATCGCTGTTCAGGTTCAGGATGCTGATTCCACGAGACCCAATTCCACATACAATACATCACTCAGAAAATGTTATCACTGCCTCTAACCCAGAAGAAATCTGTCTTCCCAGAGAGTCATTTCAATCAATTGTCATATTGAGAATTTAATGGAAAGAAGTAGAGAAGCCCTGGGCAAATGGATCCTTTCATAGCATCCTGTAAAGTGAATATGGTTATTGCTTTATATCTTCCTTATATAAAATAATATAAAATCATTGCAAAATGTGTAAAATTTGGCAAATATCTTCATAATTCTATCATCATACACAGCAATACTCATTTTCCATTATTATATTTTAATATTGCCCGTATATATGTATATAATTAACATTTTTGTCGATTTAGTTACAGATTGATTTTTGGTTTGGTTTTTTTTTGGCTGGGAAAGATTTGGCCTGAGCTAACATCTGTTGCCAACCTTCCTCTCTTTTTTTTTCTTTTTTCCTCTCTGAAGCCCCAGTACATAGTTGTATATTCTAGTTGTAAGTACTTCTTGTTCTTCTATGTGAGCTGCCGCCACAGCACGGGTACTGATGGACAAGTGGTGTGGTTCCAAACCCAGCTGCCAAAGTGGAGAGCGCTGAACTTTAACCACTAGACCATCAAGGCTGGCTCCAGACTGATTTATTTTAAAAAGTTTGTCAAGCTGGACTTGGCCAATGTATGAATTTAGAACTTAGAATTACGGTTCTTTTCCCAACTTTGCTATACATGCTTTTTCTTTCCTCTTGATCCTGCAGCCAGAAAATGGAAACACTGACACCCTTCCTCCCCGTCAGTAGTGATTGGGGGTAAAACTTTATGTCTGTGAAGTCTCCTCATCTATTTAGAGACAAGTACAAATTAATCTTAGATATATTATTAACTTGTGAGGTATTTCTTTTCTCTGAAATCTTTTTGTATTAAGGCTGGCTTCTATGTACAATTCACTAAAAGAGGAAATAGTTTGATAATGCTCCCTCTCAACCTTTGTTGACCTATTATAGGGTCCGGAGAGACTGTCCTTTATTGATCCCTTTTAAGTGGAGGCAGAAAGATGAGGTGCAGAGGAAAAGCATTGAACTCAAGCATTGAACTCACGTTAGAGTGTGTAGATTTAAGTCCTGGGTTTGCAATTTACCAGCTGTGTAATCTTGAGCAAGTTACTTAATATTATTCGGATCAGTTGCTTCATTTGTAAAACATGGGTAATAACTATTTCACAGGGTTGTTATGAGGATTAAACAAGCTAATGTAGGAGAAAGGGCTTCACAAATGATTCTTTTTTTCTCTCTTAAAAAAGAAATTTTAAACAGGTTACTCCATGGAACTATCCCTAGTATTTATCATGGAGAACTTTTCCCCACATTATATGAATGAAAAAGTAACTTCAATTTCTGATGGCCGATGAGCCATTTCTTGAATCATCTGGGTCCAGGCTTTTCCTTCTCTTCCTATTTTCAGCTGGTTAGCTGCTCATTGAGATCTTGCCAGAGGGTGGGCAAAAGAAATAAAAACTGAAATCGGGCAATTTGACTTTTTGATAGCAGTCCTGATGAAAGATTTGTGGGTAAAGGGTGTTAAAAGTTGTGAGCTAAACTGGAATTTTGCCTTTTACCAGGAAATTGCAAGAACCTACTGATCGTTCGGATGTCCTGGTGGTGACAGCTACTCCTCTTCTCTTGACTGAAGAAATGTCTTCCTCTACCCGAAAAGTGGTCTGTCTTCTAGATTGAGGCATTGACTTTTGAAGGAGTAAGAGGAGACCTGCTGGCCAGTCATATCAGCCAGAACAACCCTGGTGAGCAGACGGCTGGCAGACGCTGCAACTAGATGACTGTTGAATCAACAGAGTCTCAAAGCAATAACCACTCTTCTTTCTCTTCCCCACTAATCAACAATCAAATAATCACTAGTAAGCATTTACTATGCACCACCATATAATACAAAATGTGGTGAATACTAGATATATAAGACAACGTCTCAACCCTCAATAGAAAGCAAGAGTTGTGCATGTGAACATACAACTAATTTCACAGGGAGAAGACAGTGAACATGTTTAGAGCATCTCCCTTGTGCCAGTCACTGTGCAAGGTGCTGTACCTATATTATTTTATCTAATCCCCACCACATCCCTGAGAGGCATTCCTATCCTCGTTCTATGGATGATGATACTTATGGGAGTCAGAGATGTTAAATAACTTGCTCAAGATCACATAGTAAGAAGAATTTGGAGCCTATTTTCAAGTTTACATGTATCTAACTCCATAGTCTATGATCTGTTACTAACCCACTGCCAATGGGAGAAATCAGAGCTCAAAAACATCATTTATGCAGTTGGGTCAAAAGAAGACTCTTTAAAATGCCTCTCAGTAAAGTACACTGATAATGTTTCGCCAAGTTCATTAATTTGTTTGGGAAAGGTTTCTAGTCAGAGAATAAATGTCTGGATGCTGGAGGCAGGGATGGTGTAGTGGAAGTGACAGCATTCTAGTCTCAGCTCCGCCATCATCTACATGTGTTCATCTGAGCAAAGTTGCTTCCCTCTTGGAGGCTTTTGTGTCATCATCTGTAATAGAGAGTGTTTCTAGATTGTCTAAGGTAACTCACACTCTGTCACTGAGCAGGTGTATGACATACTAGTTCTAAAGTCATGCAGACTTGAGTTTGAATCCTGGCTCCATCCTCAAGCAGTGGGCCGTTGGGCAAGTCATTTAACCATCTGTCAAATGGAGATAATAATACCTACCTCAGGGTCTTTGCCCCTATTGTTCGTTCTCCTTAGAACGGTCTTCCCCAGTTAGCCACAGAAGTCACTCTTTTACCTCCTTCAGGTCTTCAATGAACTTACTTTTTTTGTGCGACTTTCCTTGAACATGATATCTAAACTTGCCAACCATCTAGCATTTCCTGTCTTCTTTCTTCATTTTATTATTCTCCTTAACACTCAACACCTAACATCCTATATATAGCACTTAATTATCTTATTTATTGCCTGTTTCCCACCTCTAGAATGTAAGCTCTATAAGGGCAGGATTTTTTATATTCTTTACTGCTGTATCTCCAGTTTCTAGAATGATTTAGGTGCTTAATAAATATTTGTTGCATAAATGACTGATTGTTGTGAAGATAATGTGAGTAAAGGGCTTTGCACAGGGCCTGGAACAAAGTAAACACTCCATACATGTTATCTGTTTGTTTTTATTATAACTTTATCATTACTTTGCCACACCTCACTGAGGCACATGTATTCTCTTTCCCCTCCAGATAACCTGGGATGAGCATTCTGATCCCCTTGGTGAATGTGAAGGCCTGACTCTGTTGAGATTAGTCTAGAAGCAAGAGGAATTAGTCACTGAGAGGGAAATCAGTGAGAGGATTTGCATGGTAGCTACTTTCAGATATCTAAAGGTGTGGTTGCATGGATAGAAATTCCAGGAAGCATATTTCTGCTTCGTAAGAAAGGATTTCCACAAAATTGGATGTCTAATGATGGAATAAGCTATCTCAGGAGATAGTGAATCACTCATGCCTAGAGGTCTCCTAGAAGCTGGATCACCCCATCTCACTGACTCTAGGTATTATTATCATAATGAGTGACAAGCTTGGAATGCAGCCATGGGGATCACACTCTTAGAGAGCCATCGAGATGATTAGTAAAACATGGCATCTCTAGGAGAGAGACAGATGGCCAGCCAATAAGAGTATTGCTTAATCTATATGATCAAAGAAACTAAGGACACATGATCAGGAGGCTGGGGCCAGCCCACCCCAATTAAAAGTCAAGGTGTATTTCCCAGCTTCCAGACATGAGTCACTTTTCAGATCCAGAACCCACTGACAGAAGGAAATCCTGGGTGCCCAGGTGGAAAGACCCTTCAAATATTGTAGTTTGTGTATATGGTAATGATCCTCCCATTCCTTTCCCAAAAGCTCCTTGGCCACTTACTCAGGTAAGCATATACTCGGGGAAGAGGACTACCCAAACATTTTTGAAGACTACTAGACATAGGTCTCAAGTTGACATTGATATCTGGGACCCAGATAATCATCATGGTCTTGTTGTCAGAGTAGGGGTCCTAGCTCTGGCTCACAGCACATTCATTGAGTCCATAGAGCCATACTTGGTAATTTCCTCAATTCCTGAATAAATAATTGAAATATGTATACTTGGTAGTTTATGGAAACTTCACCAGGTTCCTTGGGCTGTTGGGTAAGAGCTATTGTAATGGGGAAGACCAAATGTAAGCTTCTGAAACTTCTCTTCCTCTAATCCCCACTTCCCTACCAAAATAATAAATTAAACCTCATCATATCCTCATGTAATTCACCAGCTTGGTCCCTACAAAATCCAGAGGATCCTAGAGGATGACAGTGTATTACTGAAAACTCATCCAAGAAGTAGCTCCAGTTGCAGCCACTGATCCATGTGTGATGTCTTTGCCAGAGCAAATTTGTTAGAGCATCAGGTATATGCCATGCAGCCTTTGATATGCTAAATATGTTATTTTCCATTGCTATCAAGAAGGAGGACAAGAAGCAGTCCACATTCACATGGAATGGACAACAAAGTACATTCGTGATCTTGTCCCAGGGCTATGTTAATTTTTCTACTCTCTCTCATCATATAGTCTGAAGGAGCTTAGACTGTCTAGTAATTCCAAAGAACATCACATTCATCCAACATATTGATGAAGTAATGTTAATTGACTAGATGAGCAAGAAGTAGCAAGTTTGTTGGAGGCTTTGAATAAGATATATATGCTTCAGAGGGTGGGAGATAAAGCCTATGAATATTCAGGAGCCTGGCATATCAATGAATGTTTTAAGATTCAGTGGTGTGGGGCATATTGAGACTTCCTTTCCAAAGATAATGGCAAATTATTGTAGCTCATAGCTTTCACCACTGAGAAGGAATCGCAATGCCTGACAATTCTCTTTGGGTTCTGGAGGTAGCAAATTCTACATTTAGGAATAATGCTCTCATCATTTGTCAAGTAACATGGAAAATTTATATCCTTGAGTAGAGCACAGAGCAAGAAAGAGATCTACAAAAATTTCATGTTTCTATGCAAGCAGCCCTGAAACTTGGACCCTATGAAGCAGCAGTACCCCTGATATTCTAGGTACCTATGAAGGGAAGAGATACTCTGTGGAGCTTATGGCAAGCCATAAGGAGAACATCACAATATAGATCCATAAAATTATGCAACAAGAACAGGCCCTCTTCATCAGAGAATTATACTTCATTTAAAAAAGAGTTTGGGTGTACTACTGGGACCTAGGATAGATGGAATACCTGACCGTGGGATATCAAGTGATCTTATGACCAGACAGCCTAGTATGAGCTAGGTTTAGTCAGACCACCAAATTTTAAGACAGAGTGGACTTAGCAGCTGTCATTATAAGATGGAAGTGCCACAAACAGGATCAGAGAGCAGCAGCCAGAGGACACTGTAAACCTCATGAGCAGTTGTCCAGACTCCCATGTTGTCCTCCATTGTTGCACCAGTGCCTCTCCATCAGCTCATATGTTTGGCTGATAGAGGAGTTCCTTATTATCAGATGACTGAGGACAAAAAGGTTGAGCTTAGTATGTGGGTGCATGTCCCAAATAGATAGAGTTGGACTACAGCCCCTCTTAGCTAATTCTCTGAAATATGATGGTGAGGAGAAATCTTTCCAATTGGCAGAGCTTTGAGTGACCCACTGGCCATCTACTTTGTGTGGAAAAAGGTGGACTGAGGTAAAACTACATAGAGACTCATGGGGAGTGGCTAATGGCTTGGCTAGTGGTCAGGAGCCTGGAAGAAGAAAGATATCAAGATTGGAGACAAGGAGACTTGAGAAGCATACATGTGGATGGACTTATGGGAGTGGACACAAAGAATGAAGATCTTTGCATCACTTAATGCGCCCCAGATAGCATATACCACAGAAGAGGCACTAAACAACCAAATAGACAGAATGACTCAAATAGTTGTCATCAGCCTGTTTTTCTCATTGGCCAACCCAGTGTTGGCACAGTGAGCACATAAATGAAATGTCCATGTGGCAGGGAACATGCATGGGCTCCCACTCACCAAACCCAATCTAGATATTGCCATTGCCAAATGTTTATGCAGCAACATAGACCAACCCGAGCCCTTTCCCCCTCCAATATGGTGCCATCGCAAGGAGACAAACCAACTACTTGGTAGTAACTTGACAATATGAGATCCCTTCTATCTTTAGGAGGCAAGAATTAATCTTCAGTGGAATCAACAGATATCCCACATTTGGTTTGCCTTTCCTGCCTTTAAGGCCTTAGCTGGTACCACTCTTTGAGGGCTTCTAAAGCTTATGATCCACTGACATGGGATTCTACATAATTTCACGTTGGACCAAGCAACCCACTTTATAGCAAAGGAGAAGTGGCAGTGAGCACATGACCATGCGGTCCACTTTTCCTACAATGTTCAATACCATCGAGATTCTACAAGTGTGACAGAGTAATAAAATAGATTTTTAAAGATGACACCAGGTTGGAAATGATACCTCGCAATGACAGGGCTTCGTCTTCCAGAACACACTGTATATCCCAAATCAATGACCATTATATAATGCTGTGTCCCTGATATGTACAGTACACGAATCTGAGACCAAGGAGTAGCAGTCGAAGTGACCCACTTCCATCACTCCCAGGGACTGACTTAGGGGATTTGTGCATCCTGTTCCCCTTACTCCAGTCTCTGTGGGTCTGGAAGTCTCATTCACAAAGAAAGAATGCTTAGCCCAGGAGATAGAGCAAGTCCCACTGAACTGTAAGCTACAGCTACTGTCGGGGCACTTTGGGCTCTTTGACAAAAGACCAGCAAGCAAGGAAAGGAGCCAGGGGTAAATGACCCTGATTAGGTGGTAGTGCTGCTGTTGCCAATTGCAGCAGGGAAGAACAGATTTGGCATCCAGATGATTCTGGTTATGCATTTCTCAAACATAGTATATATATGTACACATATATATTCATATCTATCTATCTATCTATCTATATATATACATGTGCGTATGTATGTGTATACATATGTGTGTGTGTGTATTTTATATCTCCTATTGGTTGTTTCTCTGGAGAACCCTGACTAACACAATGCTCTAGGCAATGCCTGACAGATCAGCCCCGGCTCAATGTGTGTGTGATATACATATTTTTTCTGGCTTATGGAAACTTGCACAAAGCCACTTCTAGGCCTGTTCCCCCACATAATCCACTCCAGGGAAGATGGGGTTTTCTGTGGCAATTCAGCCCTGGCAGGTTCTGGCGGTGCCCTCCCTGCTCCAGTGGAGGACTTCTTACCAACATGCCGCCTGTCCCAGGATGCTCACCCTGTTGGCCTTTCCTTTCTCTTTTTACATGCATGACCTGTCATTCTTTCCACTGCTAGGTGTTCCCAGTGGTAGAGAGGTGATCAAGCACAGAGCAGACCCTATTAAACTTCACTCTTGCATCTTCAGCAGATCTCCTGTTGAGACCTGCAGTATTGTAAAAGTCAGTTCCTGGGAAAAAGGGGGGAGCTTGAGATGGGGGAGGGGCCGTGGTTTGTGCACCACTTGAACTGTTTCATCTTTTTGATCATTTTATTCTATTGCTATGCAGACACCTCTTTGCATGCCATTTGAATTGTGATGGCTCTCACAGAAACTATCTCTGCTGTTCAGAAAAAGGCGATCAAACTTGCCGAACGTTGTTTAAAAGCCCTTGTTTCACATGTGCAGATAATAAAAAAGGAGAGACCCTGGGTGGGTGAGGCAAGGGCTCAGAAACCTGCCTCCTGCCCTCCCTAGATGGGCTTCAAGCTTTAACTTTGAAAAACAGATGGAGGGGCCATCCTTGTGGTGTAGTGGTTAAGTTTGGCATGCTCCGCTTTGGCAGCCTGGGATCACGGGTTCGGATCCCAGGTGCGGATCTACACCACTTGTCAGCCATGCTGTGGCAGTGACCCACGTATTAAGTGGCGGAAGACTGGCAAAGATGTTAGCTCAGGGCTAATCTTCCTCAGCAAAGAGAAAGGAAGAAAGAAAGAAAGAAACAGGTGGAAAACCTGATGTTGGCAGCCACAAAACATTCTCTAGGTCTGTTATCTGTTTCAAACTTCCACCACTGCCCTCTCCCAGCTCCACAGACTCATGCATCCCTGAGCTGCTTAACACATATTTCCAAGTGTGGGAATGTGTAAGGCTGAATGCAGCCTCTTCGTGCTTGTTAAGGGGTCTGGCAGAAGTTAGTGGTAAGGCTGTGAGTTGTGCCCTGCTCAATCTTCCTTTCCGAGGAAAGGAAGCCACTTCCCTTGGGCATGCTGACCATCAGCTGCGCTTCCACTTTGGAAGAGGACCTTCACAACATTATCTGATAACATGCTGATACTTGGGGTCTTTCAGTATGCTGCACCCAGATTGCCCTCGCTCTTCCCTGCAGGGTAATATGAACACCCACACACACACACACACACGCACACTCGCACTCACTGCCTTCCTTACATGCTGGTCAGCCTTCCAGAACCTCCTGAGGCTGGCAGGACTATCCCTAACTATGTTCTTCATGCAAGGGGCTAGACTTGGGCTGGGTTTTGTGACAATGGGATTTGGAGACAAGATGAAGTCCAATGGTTAGGCCAAGGCAGGTGCTACCAATGCACCTGCATCCAGCCTGGTGCTCGATGCATTATGCCTTTAGTGCTTTTAAATCATTCTTTGAGCTTTGGAAAATGTGTCTCCTGCCAGAGCTGCCTCTGGCCTTATACACCTAACATGTAAATCTCTCTGCACGTACAGGAGAGCAAACGAGTGTAAGACAATGGCTACTGCCCCACTGACAATGTGGAAGCATGTGGGGCCTCTTGCACCTGGTGGGTCTCATGTGGATGAAGCCCTGAGGCAGGCAGAGGTGGAAGGGTGGGGGTGGGAGGGGAGTAAAGACATCCCACTGCCTCATCCTTTACACACACGTGTGCGAGCATGGCACATACCACATGCCCTGCACCTGCCTGCTTCCCCTGTGCTCTCTTGACATTCGACACTCTTGAGAGTGTCACAGTCTGAAAAGAGAGTGGAAAAGATAGAATCAGATTTGGACATCCTGATATAAACAGTGAACTCAAAACCAGTTATGTGGTCTGGTTGAAATGGTTTTTTTAAATTGAGATATAATTGACATACAACATTACATTAGTTTCAGGCATACAACATAATGATTCAATATTTGTATATATTGTGAAATGATCACCACAATGACTAGTTAACATCTGTTACCATACAGAGTTACAGAAATTTCTTCTAGTGATAAGAACTTTTCAGATCTATTCTATTAGCCACTTTCCAATATGCAATACAGTATTATTAAGTGTAGTTGCTATGCTGTAGAAATCATTTGTTAATTAATTTTTCATATCCTCATGTTTTATCTCCTGACCCTGACCTCAGCTTCCTGAGGTGGGCAACCTGCCACGGCTATCTCTGGGGCCCCACCTCCGCCAAAGCACAGCACAAGTGTTTGGTGCTTTTATTTGTATATAAATAGGATCAGGAAAAGACCATCAGTGAAAGAGGGCCTGAGAATTTCCTGGGATTCACCCAAAATTTGATCTGTCCTGGGACTTATGAGACACTTTCTCTCTGAGGGTCACTCCGTCTCTGAGAAAGTATTTTCTGTCTGAGGTCCATGCTCTGCAGCCCAGCCAAGGGCTTGAGCTGCTTTCCTGAAATCATAGGGAGTTGGAAGGGATCTCAAAGTTCATTTCACCTAATTCTCTTATTTCACTAATAAGGAAATTGACAAATTTACCCATCAGTGCTTTGCACTCATTATTTCAATTAATCCTCACAGTGACCTTCTAAGATGGGTACTATTACTGCATCCTATGGGATGGGATACACAGTACTGGAGAGATGATGTGACTTGCCCAAGGCCACATAGATTGTTAGCAGTGGGGTTAGAGATTGACGCCCGGTACCCT
The DNA here is from genome assembly GCF_041296265.1 of Equus caballus. NCBI lineage: Eukaryota > Metazoa > Chordata > Mammalia > Perissodactyla > Equidae > Equus > Equus caballus. Next base: position 29,943,785 of record NC_091688.1, on the reverse strand, counting down.
GACTCTCAGTCTAGGGTCTTTCCATCTTCATCATTTAGACTCAATATTAGTCTAAGAACTCGTGCTGGTGGTTGCTGATATTTTCATACATCTGTGACAAAATATGAAATATACACATATGTCAATAGAAGTTTGTCAACTTCCTTTCTTGGAAAAAACCTGTCTTTTATGATGAGATGGTGTCTTTCCTGCATTGTTGGCATTTGAAATTCCCTTCTTTATGAAATTATAGTGATAATAAGAGGGGGTGGTTTATATCTTTGCTTGACAAAATAAAACATTGGAGATTACATGACAGTCCTCAATGTTTTTAAAGATTTAAAATCCCAAAACCTGGGAATACAATATTCTGTGATGCCATTTATATTGTCAGCAAAGTCGGTAAAGATGAGCAGGAGGTGCCTGCGAGCATTTGACTCATCATCTTCTCAAGCTTGCCATCACCACTCTATGCCCAGCATTGGCCCTGGCACCATCGGGGTAAGAACGTGTCCTCATGGAGCTGGAAGCTTCTACCTGGTTCATTATGCAGACCCTGAATAGTCCCAGGAGGGGTTTGGATGTCTATGGAGAAGGAGAGCCTTCCAGCTGTCACAGGATCCTGCAGGCTTAGGAAGTAGATAGGCTGATTTGACCCTGAATTTGACCATCCCTTCCCATCTCTGGGGGTCTGGACAGGAGAGAGAATGCAAAGAACTGAGAACTTACCTAGTGTGCTCGACACTGCTCGCCTTGCCCCAGCTGGAGAAGTGTAATAGAAAGAAAGGATGCTGTGCAGTGCCGGGGGCCAGATTCCAGGGTCCATTACCAAATAGGGATGTGACCTTGAGCAGGTTCCTTTTGAGCTTTGCGTTATTGTTGTGATGATAAAATTATATGACTTTGGTGAAGCATCTAATTCAGGGCTGGTAGGTACTACACACTCAGTCAGAATTGGTCTCTGTCTCCTGTTGCGAATGTTCTCCTCCTACTTTGTCTCTAGGGGCAGTCTTAGGCAAAACTGAATTGTCTTGCCTTTGGTACCCTTATGTCTACAGTTTTGTACCCCTGGGTTCTTCCAGGCAGGGACAATGCTATTTGATGTCCAAATTCACCGTGAGTGACTCAGAGTTTATGAGGAGAGGATAATGTTTAAGCAAAGGAAAAATTCTGGCAGTGGCATTCTAGACCCCATGGCAGCCAATTGAGGGGGCTGTGCAGCCCCAGCATCCCTGACACATGGCTGCTGGACCCCAGCACCCCACAACCAGGCAGGAGCCCTGTCCTGGGTCAGGCTTGGACCAGGCACCACAGCCTCTGCTGTCAATGCCCATCTTTCTCCTGTTCCATGCACTTGGTGTTACAGCTGACACCTAGGTTGTCACATTCTGACATATGAGGCTATAGGGGTCAAGCAGGGCAGGGGTGGGGGTGAGAACTTGGCTTTCACAGCCAGGTACATGTCAAAACAAATTCCACTCATGATTGGGTGTCAAGCCTGGATCGGGAACTGATTTGGAGCAGAGTGATCTGCTGAAGTCAAACGACAACGTTTGTCTAGCTGGGGCTTGTCTGGCAGAATGTGCTCCCTGGCAGGTCCCAGAGTCCAGGATGGAGGCTTTGAGACAAGAGTGGATGGGAGGCAAGTAGTGGTGTTTTATCCTCCTTTGCCTCATCTTCAAATTTGTGGCTCGCTTGTGTTTGCTGACATTTGAGCAGATTGTACTTATGCAAATAGGCCATTTTGCTTTATTTTGAGTTTCCTACATGCATGGAGACCACTAACTGTCACAAAGGTTTCTTTCCACAGTGGTGACTAACAGCATGGTCGCTCACCCAGCAGCAAGGGAGAGACCTGACTGGGGAGGAAGAGTGTTTAATATTCATGTGAGTCCTGAATAAATGAGGATTTGTGGGGCGGTGCTGGACGATGTTCAACAGGACGGGCTTTGAATTCAGACAGACCTGAGTCTGAGTCTCTGCACTGACACTTATTAGCTATGTGGTTCAGGACAACTTTATTTAACCTCCCTGGTCCTCAGTATGTACATGTGTAAAATGGTGGTATAATAATATATACTGCATGGGAGCACTTTGAGGACTAAGTAAAAATGCATGCAAAGTAGTTTGCAAAAGGCCTAGAAAAAATTTCATCTGGGGTTATTATAGGAAGGTTCTAGTCCACTGCCACTTCAGTTTTACCACTTTATTATGATTTTTCCTTTTGCAATCTGTAAAATTAGGATAATAAGAGGACAACAAAAGGAAGAAAGTAAGAGGAGATCCAGTGGTTGGTGGGCTGGAAGAAATGCTTGGGAGAAGCAACTTGTCCCCCTGTGGCGATGTTTCTAGTGGAACGTTTTGCCCCAGGAATTTCTTTAGTAAATTCTACAAGATTCATTGTAACACTTACTGGGGTGGAATTTTGTTTTTGAAATCTTGAAGGAAAAGGCAGGAGGATTAAGGAAGTATGGGCTACATGTATTAATAAGGGGGCATAGAATTATGATTAATAGATAATCAGTTTCTTGCTTTCTGCAAATAAATGTAGAAAAATAATAAAGAATATTTGGTTGAAAGAATACCTTTATGTCTTTGTCTGACCAAGAAGTGGGGAGTGGTAATGTTTGGGAGGAACAATTGGGGGAAAGTGGCCAATCAGGGACCTCCAGAAATTTCCCCTTCTTTCTCTCTGGAGGACAGCCCATGGGACAGCAGCCAACTTCATACCAGCTGCTTCAAGTTAAGGGATGGTGGGCAGCATTGGCAGTTTGCCAAGAGGCCAAAGCAAGAAAGGTGAAAGGAGAGGATTGGGTACTGTTGCTGAGAAGAAGGGCCAACTCAGGTAGAAAGTGATAATATAGATTAAAATAAAGGAACCAGTCTTCAAATTTTGGAGAGCAAAGAGAATCCAAGATGGTTGCCATAAAGTGTCAACCTAAACTTTAAAAAGAAAAAATTATTATGAACATTTCTGAACATGCCTACCACTCAGCTTCATCAATCAACTTTTTCTTTCATACTTGCTTCATTTTTTTACCCCATTTTAATTTTGCTAAAGTACATTGTAAACACCCTTAAATACTATAGTATCCACTTTGATTTTTTTAATACAATCACAATGCCGTTTTCAACATCTACCAGATCTAACAATTCTTCATTAAGAATACCAGTCCTGCACCACCACTTTAAAGAGCTACAAAACTAAATTCAAAAGTTCAAAAATAGACATGAATATATAGAATAAGTTAATATATGATAAAGGTGACAGTGGAAAAGCTGATTTATTCATTGTTGGGTTAATTAGTTAACTTTTTGGAAAAGATAAATTTCAGGATGAATTTCAGATGCACTAACATTTCAGTAAAACCATCCCGGTGGATAAGATTTTCTAGACATAGCACCAAAGGTTGGAAAGCATTTTAGTTTTGCTACCTAAAAAGCTCCTTGTTCTCCCCTCGCCTCCAATAAAAGCAGCACCAAAAACAAATAAATTATATGAAAAATTTAAATAAACTTAGAAATTCTGGAAGAAAATGTTCAACCCATATAAGAGACAAAAGGTTAAGATCTTTAGCATAGGAGTGCTTATAAATCCATTACAACCTTGGCCCTCCAAAAGAAAAATGGGAGGGCACTGTCTGCTTTAATTCACAGGCATTCCACGTTGCAATCTGACAATTTTCTGCTCTCCCTCCTTCACCCAGAGGCCACAAGGAGAATTCCTTGGCAAGGAGGGTTGGGGACATTGGTAAACTATTTATGTTCTAAGAAGTCATGTATTTGGCATTCCTGTGTCCCATCATCTTATCCCAGACTTAACATTATTAGGTGGATGTGTTTTATAATTTGTGATTTGAGCTTGTGGCGTTTTCTTGTTTTATTAAAGGAAATGCTTTCTCTCCTTTTTATTCTTTCATTTTTTAAAATTAATTTCAAAGGAGGGGAGTTAGGTGAAAATATCATTATTCTACCGTCTTTAAATCTACCTCCTTGGATGATGTTTTACAACATTTTTTAATTTCATGGGACTGTATTTAAAAGCAATTTTCTCATATATTTGAAAAATGATACTGGCTCAATATAAGAATGAGAAATATCTGCGCTTACTCCTATTAAAATAAGACATGCTTGCAACTTTGCTGTATGAGTAATGATCTGCTGGGAAGGAAGAAAAGACTGTGCAGCTTGAGTTTACACTGATTTCTTAAGGGAGAGGCATATTGGCACGACCAATTGGTATAACCTTCACAAACTCTATACAAAACAACTTCATTCTTCATGTATCTTCCTTGAGTGAAGTTTGGTAACTGACCAAGTCAAAAGATATCCTCCCTTTGAAAAAAGTCTGTATGGGAAAAGGAAAAAAGCAGTAACAGCTGTCACTGAGGGTGAAACGCATCTTTGACATCCCAGATTTAGCCGAATGTCATTACGTTGGATTTGGATAGCTGAATACTGCTGATATTTGTGCCCTTCAGCAAATTCTATATTTGATTCTCTTATCCCAAGGGCTTTTGTGAAACAGGGAGTATCGTAACAGGAACAGAGCTGCAGTCGGCCTCCTAGTCATTATAGTGGGATAAATGGCAAGACATACACCACTCGGCAACAAAAAGGCCAGTGCATGGAGGGGAAGGATGGGGCTAGATTAGTTTTTCACAATTTATCCATTGCCTCTCAGTGTAAGTGCTGGCTGAACTTTTGTTTACTTATTCCTTATAAAATCTCAGGATGTAACCTTGTTATTAGGATATTAAGCATAATCATGGGAATGAACCCTTGGAGTTATAGAATTCTTGTTTTCTAGGATCTCAAAGAAACATATAAATATACATTAATATATATTAAAACATATATACAATATATGAATATATATATATACACACACAAAGAGAGAGAGAATAAAATCTGGCTTATTAAGCAGTCCATCAAGTATGAGTCTCCATTTACTTGCAACTTAGTGCATCTACAAAATAATATTCTCTCCATAATAACAGAGGACAGACTAAGACAAACACTGAGAATGTTACAGGGCATTAGTTGTCAGATCAATACAAAAAGAGTTGCCTTTTACAACTAGAGTTTGTATGGGATGGGATAGAACCAACTCTGCTTCCTCCTGGGTTCTTCTGCCTTATGTATACAGGTACCCAAGCTAGAAACTTGGGCATCATCCTCTACGTCTCCTACTCTCTACCCATGCCACACCTACGTTATCGCCAAATCCTTTCAAGTTTAACTGCTAAATAGTGATGGAAACTACTGCTGTCTGTCCTCTCTCATTGCCTTCTTTGTCAAGCCCTGCCGTAGCTTCCTTATGATCTCCCCAGATTCCATTCTCATCCTCTTCTAACCCATAGTCCATAATGCTGCCCTCTACTGCTCATTCAAAAATGCAGATTTGATTCTGTCTCTCCTTTAAAAGCTTTCAATGACTCCCTTTCCTCTTCAGGATAAAACCCCAACTTATCAACACAGGATAGACTTTTCCAGACAGAGCCTTGCCTTATCTGTCAACACTCCTCCATCCACAGTCCATGATCCAGCTGCACTGAGATACCTGTAACATGATTCACACGCTTGCTAAATACTTGGTACTTTTGCCTGCTTCTAGCTTTCTGAATTAGCTCCATTCTTTCCCCTACTATCCCGCTTCTTTGCCGGCCTCACTTCTTTCCTTCAAGAGCCAACAAACTATCATATTCCCTCAGAAGCCTTTTTTGAATCCCCCTTCTCTAGGCAGGGTCCCTTTTCCACACTCCCTAGTAACTTATACATAGCTCTTTCATAACATTCACCAAATTTGATTGTAATTGTCTATTTACGTGTCTGGTTCCTTTTCTCTGTCATGTTAAATTGAGATCCCCACTGCTGGAGAATTCCAAATAGATGATCCATGACATATTTCAAGGATGTGGAATACAAGAATTAAGAATCAAATAAAAGGGTAAAAAAGACTTCTTAAGTCTCTTTTATTTTTGAGTATCTGAAATTCTTTCATCCCAGGACACTATAAGATACTGAGTTTCCTTAAAAATACTCAGAGAAATAGCATTATCACTGTTTCATCACAAAAAACATTTTGATCTTTTTAATGCCTTTGAAATTGATTATCCAGCAATGGACTTTATATGATAAATATTGCCCATGCTACTGTCATTACCATGCAACACTTTTGCCCAACTATGCACATGCAGGAAACTTCTACTCATGACACTCCTGGCCAATGCGATTGGGAAACCCAGTGCTGCCATGTTTTGCCTACATTAGCTCTGTGCAGGACTTCTGTCTTCTAACACCATTACATGATGGTTAGATTAGAACATGAGTTTCAAAGGAATATGGTTCTAGGTTCAAATCTGACTCTACCATTTGCAATTGTGATACATGACAATGTTACCTAACATCCTTGAACATGATTTTCCTCATCCAAAATGGTGGTTGTAAGGATTAAACAAGGTAATGTACAAGTGCTTCACAAAGAAGGTGGTATATAAGAAGCATTTATGAAGTTATTATTATTATTATTATTCTAAAAGAGGAAAACTAAGAAGAAATAACTTCCCAGATGTTAGGTCCCCATGCTTGCAGAAAGTCAGAGAGGACAATGATTTCCGATGATTCTTTTGAACATGACACCCCAACTTCCATGGCTGAGCCCACATTATACTTTGCCCAGAGTCATATGCAGATATAGATGGGGTTTTTTCCATTGATCCTGGTGGTGTTGATGTTATCAGTATTGGAATCAAGATCTCCGAAGGGTCAGATATTTCTGAGACTCACTGAGCAAGATCTTCCTCAAAGACAATGACTAGGGTGGAGGGATATGGAAAAGAAAGGAGAGAGAGAGACACAGAAACTGCCCAGGCTTCTAACCCCCTAAGAGATAAAGATGTTGGGATCTCAGCCAACACCCTTAAGTAATAAGGAGTGATGGGAGAGAAAAGCTGACAGTCTGTGACATGTGACATGTGACTTCCCAGTGACCCAGAGACTGGATTTGTTCTAAATGGGAAGAGCTGGCATAGTGACATCAGGAGCAGTTTCCAACGCAGCGAGCAGCTCACATACCACTTGCAAAGGCAAATGGCCAGAGGGAAAGAAATTATTCAGAGGACCAGAGCTCTGCTTTGGACACGAAATTGACAATGCATTATTAAACTTCCCTTGAGCCATTCACCATACCCATTCCAGCACGGAAAGTTTCCTCACTCAAAGAAGCAGAAATCTCTCATGTTTTGAATTTACCAGACAAGTCCATTGAAGGCTTGGTACATAAAAAGCTGCCTTTGCTTTATAGAATTCACTGAATTTTGTTTCTTTGAGTTCTTTGTTGGTTTGGTTTTGTTTTTACATAATGAACTTGCCTAATGCATTTACAGGCTAAGTCAATATCTATTAACATGAAAATGCACACACTCTTTGCCTCAGCAGTCCCTCTGTGGGGCTTCTAGACTTCAGAAATCAAAACCCCAGTGGGCGTCATTCCCATATGTGGGTGTTCACAGCAGCATTCATGAAGGTTGCAAACAGTTGGAAGCAACCTGAATGTCAATGAAAAGGAGAAGTTAAACAAAACAGGAACATCAGGCTATGGACTATTATATAGCTGCGATAAAGAATAACCATGATTTACGTGTACTGGCCTAAGATACGTCCAAAATATATAGATATATTTTTTTTCTTAAAGATTGGCACCTGAGCTAACATCTGTTGCCAGTCTTCTATTTTATTTTTCCTTCTTCTCCCCAAAGCTCCCCAGTCCATAGTTGTATATTCTAGTTGTGAGTGTCTCTGATTGTGCTATGTGGGATGCCACCTCAGCATGGCCTGATGAGTGGTACTAGGTCCTTACACGGGATCTGAACTGGTGAAATCCTGGGCTGCCATAGCAGAGCATGTGAACTTAACAACTCAGCCACGGGGCCGGCCCCCAAAATATATATTTTTAAGGGAAAAAAAGAATTTTCAGAGTAAAGTGTAAAAAATGTTTCTATGAACAAAGAGAAGGGTACGAAAGAGTGCTCCCCTAAAAATGCTAACATTGGGTATTTCAAGAGGGTGGGTTGGAGGTAGTAAAGTCATTAAACATGTCATTACGCTTCTCTTTGACTTACAATAAAGATTACAGACTATGTTCATAATTATTAAAAATCTAGTTAGGTAAAATATATGTGTGTGTACGCATACATAATACATATATATATATATATACCCATGTAACAATAAGTATAAATATATATAGTTCAAACTAAAACAAATGAAATTAGGCAAACTTGTCTTTAGGATCCAAGAGCAGAGGGAGAGCAGGACACAAATGTATTGACTGCGTACTTTGAGTCAGTGCATGATATATGCAGTTTCATTTAATCCTCACAATTCAATGAAATAAATATTAGTAGTCCTCTTGTACAGTTGAGGAAACTGAAGTGCAGATAGACCAAACTGTTTGCCCTGGTCATATAGTTAGTAAGGGGTAAAGCCAGGAATTTAACCCAAATCTGTTTATCTTCAAAGGCTGTAACTTTCACAAACCCAATTTTATAAAGTAATTCCTTTGAAAAGTATAGATTTCTTTTTACAAAGCTTATACAGATATAAGTAACTAAAGAATGTTCATTTCTTGTTTGTTAAATCTCTTACATAACTGAAGAAGCAATTCATTGAAAGTAACAATTCTACACAATAGAATTGTATTGTACAATTCTAGAATAACAATATAACATTACTCTATTCTGGACAGATTTTTATCACTACCCTGTCATAAACCTTCCTCTATATATTTAATCAAGAAATGACATTTGATGATTTTTGTTGTTACCATGAAATTAGTATTTTAGAGTAATATCACACTTGTGAAAGTAAAGAAGGTCATAGAAAAGGAAACACAGAACAATGTGTTCAGAAAAAAATAACCACATACTGTTAGTATATATGATAGGTGAAGCAGATTCCTGGTTAAAGGATCATAGTCCATGTCTCAGTTTTCTCAGCTATAAAAATGCAGAAACAAAAGATGTTGGTCCTTGAAGCATCGTTGATCATAGACACCTTGAATTTATTTTCATGTCGACTTGGCGGAGTTCACCACTCATGACATTTGCTCAGTTATATTCTCTTTTCCCGTGACTTCATGGAATCTCAGGCAGATCCTGGCGTATTTGTTTACTTTTAGTTCTAAATAGGGTCATTTAATTAATTATTTCTCCCCTTAAAGTATTAAAAGGTCCAATCCAGTCTAATATTAAAACTTGAATCTCAGGTGCAATCCATAACTTCTTTCCTTTCTTTAACTCTTACCTTACTCACCAAGCACCTACAGCTGGGGAAGAGGCATGATATGGTCTTCCATTCTTTATCCTTCACTCCTCACTTTGTTTTCTGCATATCCTGGGATCTAAGCACAGGAAAGCCAGCTCTGGTGGTCTAGTGATTAAGATTCAGTGTTCTCACTGACATGGCCTGGGTTCGTTTCCCGGTCAGGGAACCACACTACCCGTCTGGCAATTTTCATACTTTGATAGCTACACATTGCTGTGATGCTGAAAGCTATGCCACCAGTATTTCAAATACCAGTGGGGTGACCTATGTTGGACAGGTTTTAGCGAAGTTTCCAGGCTAAGACAGACTAGGAAGAAGGACCTGGCCCTTTCCAAAAACATTGGCCATGAAAACCCTGTGAATAGCAGTGGAGCTTCGGAGCATTGTCTGATACAGATCCGGAAGGTGAGAGGATGGCACGAAAAGACGGGGCAGGGTTCTGCTCTGCTGTCCACAGGGTCACCAGGAGTTGGGATCTACTTGACAGCACTAGCAAGCCAAGGGAAGGGGGATTAAATAAAGAAAGGAAGACTTTCATGTCACTGGTGTCACTGCAACCCTCTCTTGGCTAAGCTTGGCTGTCTAGTCTCCCCATATATCTTACTCCTGAAGAACTCTTGCCCCGATGGTGTGCCCTCTTGTATGGTAACTCAAGCCCAGGCACCTCCCAAGTGGCCATAGGAAACTTGTTCATCCTTGTCAGACCAATGGGTGTTGGTGTGGGTGGCTGCCTATTGTTGTTCTCTCTCCTATCCTCACCCTACGATTGCACATGGCCACAGCTGGTCTCTAGCCCCCTGAATTCCAGTGGGGGAACACGTACTAGAGCAGGCACATATATGTCATGAGTTTCACATACAATCTCAAGGAACCTTTCACCTTATCTCCTTCCTTCACCCGTGGAGCCCACAAGTCGACACTTCCTAAATATCCTGGAAGATATTTCTGGGAGATACTGGCTGGGAGAGACTCTTCTCCACTTCTCATGGGCACCCTCAATCTCTATGAATATTTCTCTTGGGTCCCCATCACTTGATTTGGAGGAAGCCACCCTTGAAAAGGAAAGAAAGTGGAGAAGAGATATCACAGTCCTCCTCGTTAGTCTAAAAATCTTCTTTCTATGAATCTCTTAAGTCATCCATTTGAATCTCTGGACCTGTCTTACATTCACTGCTGGGCATTGATGAGGCTGCTGGTTGCTGGACAGGCTCTGCTTCCTTTGAGTACGTTTTGACAGGATGCTTCTAGTTCCTCTCTTTAAAATGAGAAGTTACTTCTCATCCATTGTTCTCAGCTTTGGGGCTTCAGCCAACATTCCAAGACATGGGAAAAGTCCCACTCGACATCCTGTTATCTAAGAAAAATGCTTTTTTTTAGGTCAACAATTTATCAAGAAAATTAGAGAACAGAAGTTCAAGTCCTTCAAAAGAAACAAGCCAAGTTACAAAATCATGGAAGTTTTAGAGCTTAAAAAGATCTTAGACATAGTGCCTTTCCATTATCTTTGAAGAAAATATGTTCCAGAAAGGAGAATAGACTTACCCAAGGTCATGGCTAGTTAGTTAGGGGTAGTCCTGGCTCTATCTCTCATTTTCTTACTTGATAAAGGCACAAGTAGTAGAAAGTATTTTTTTCTTCACTGTGCTGCTTCTCTGCTGTTATCACCCATTTTTATCATCGGGGGTATACTGGGCAGAATTTATGACTGAACAATGTTTGGAGATATCAAGATTATAGTAAAATATATTCATCTGGAACATAATAAAAAAACCTGAAGCAACAGGAATTTTCACAGTTTCTTTATTTTGCTTTTATGAGGAAGGGGTAAAGGACATGCAAACAAATTGACACGAGGGACTTGTCCAAAAAAGAAGTTTTCAAGATATGTAATTTCTTGATGAATCTGGTTAATACAGTTTCTCCCCATTTAAAAACTGAAATAATAAATTTTGATATTTTTGTAGTTTTTTTGTCACCTACAAAAAGCTTTTATACACATCATCTGAAATGCTACACTGAGAAGTGAGGTTATATTAAGGAACTTGAAGCATTGTGAGTGCCTTTTGAATTATTAAGGGAAGATGGAATTTTGCTCTGTGGATTTAGTGTTAAGCGTGTTATTTAGAAATAATCCTTCCACATGTGATTTTAGCGGGTGGAAATTCTCTACTAACTAAAACATCCCAAAGACTAAAGTGTGTCACTTTCCCAGTCGTTCTGGATATTGGATTGCCATTCTGATGTATTTATGATGGGCAAACACTACTGTTTAAGACAAAGTCCCTAAATCCTTTCTCCCATAATATGTATCAAAACTCTTAAATTATATTCTAGAAATTTATCCTAGGAAAATAATTAGACAAGTGTACAAAGCTGCTTTATAATGATATTCAGTGCAGTATTATCTTTTAATTTTCAATATTAGGGACTATTTCTTTATTAACCTCACTGTCTAATAAAATAGGAATGGGCTCAAAGATATTACATAGCAATGAAATGGAATTCTATACAATCAATAAAATTGTGATGTAGAAGACAATTTCATGACATTTGAATACATTAATACTATTTTGTTTAGTGAATGATTCAGGCCTTGGGGCCAGCCTCGTGGCTGAGTCGTTAAGTTTGCGCGCTCTGCTTCAGCGGCCCAGGGTTTCGCTGGCTTGGATCCTGGGCGCGGTCATGGCACTGCTCGTCAGGGTATGTTGACGTGGCGTCCCACATGCCACAACTAGAAGGGCACGCAACTAAAATATACAACTATATACTGGGGGGATTTGGAGAGAAAACGCAGGAAAAAAAAAAGAAGATTGGCAATAGTTGTTAGCTCAGGTGCCAATCTTTAAAAAACAAAAAAGATTCAGGCCTCAAGGTGTACAGTAAAATCACAATTTTGATTTAAAAAATTCTCTGTCTATAAGTTTGTTTGACCTAGCAAGAGAAAGAGAAGTGCTAAGATGTGGACCCTTTGGTTTGCTGCCCCTGAGGCTCTGTTTGCACGAGCTGATAAGACTGATAAATGTGTGAGATCTTTATGTTTTGGGCCAAGGAAGGGAAAGACATTTTGGGGATGGAGATACCTAGGGAGATGGAGGGAAAAAGAGAGGACGATGATTTGAATGACGTGGACTCTGGGGCCGGCCCCGTGGCCGAGTGGTTAAGTTCGCGCACTCTGTTTTGGTGGCCCAGGGTTTCTCAGGTTCAGATCCTGGGCGCGGACATGGCACTGCTCATCAGGTCACGCTGAGGCAGCGTCCCACATGCCACAACTAGAAGGACCCACAACTAGAATATACAACTATGTACTGGGTGGATTTGGGGAGAAAAAGCAGGAAAAAAAAAAAAAAAGATTGGCAACAATTGTTAGCTCAGGTGCCAATTTTTAAAAAAATGGCATGGACTCTGTTCCAAAACCCAGCCAGAGAGACTGGTTTCGAAACTTGAGAGAGAAGTTAGGGGAAGAAGCTGAAGGCTGTGTTGGTAAAAACTGCCAGTCTCTGGGTACCCACAATGCCACTTCAGGACCGAGGTAACAAAGCTTCAGAGGTTTGGGAGAAGGCCACTGGTCCACTGTGTCCCCAACCTCCAACTCGGCTATGGTGGCACCAACGGAGGACTATTGTGCCCACTAGAGGGGCCATCTCATGGAGGGCAGTGGCAGGGAGTGCAAAGGAGGCTGTGGCAGAAGAGAGCTGTGTTTCCAAGCATGTGTATGACACTATCACCCAGCACCCATGGAAAACACTATGACATGCCCTGAGGGGGAGCTGAAGTTCAGGGTGAGCAAGCAGGGACTGGGATCTGTCACAGTTTGTGCCTTAATCTAATGCAGGGTTTCTCAACCTCAGCACTATTGACATTAGGGGCCAGATAATTCTTTGTCGTGGGGGCCATCCTGTGCATTGTGGGATGTTTAGTAGCATTCCTGACCTCTACCCACTAGATGCCAGTAGTAGCCCCTCCCCTAATTTGTGACCCTAAATGAAACATCTCCAGATATTGTAGAATGTCTCCTGGGGGCAAAGTCTCCCCAGGCAGAGAACCACTAAGCCAATGGAACTGCAGTGGCAATCACAGGTTGGCGAAAATCATTGCACGAAACTGCTAACATTTGTTAAGTATTTAAACTGCCCTGGGTCTTCATGCTTTTAACTCATGGAACTAAAAGTGCTTCATGTTTTTAACTCATGGAATGCTCACAACTCCATGAGGTAGGTTCTGGACTTATCTTCATGTTATAGATGAGGAAAGGAAAGCATAGAGGGGATAAGCAACTCTCCCAAGCTCACAGTGATACAACCAGAAGCCCTGCTACAATGTTAACAACTGGGGACTTTCTGTGTGATTGCTATTTTTCTTTTTCTTTGTAGCTTTTAAAATTTTTTCGTATTCTTCAAATATTTTCCAATAAAATAAATCACCTTCACAAAAATTATTAAGCAAGTAATTCAACAAGAGCCAGGGCTGCAGGACTCCTGGGATGTGGAATGAGGTCGTGAGCATATCTTAGCAAAGAGCCCCTGTGTGTCTCCTTGTACACCATCCCAAGAAAAGATCAAGATGGCCAACAAGATTTTAAACTAAGACCGAAAAACAACGGGATAAAAGAGAGACTTGACAAAGGATGTGTTCTCATGGTTTGCCAGTTCAGTCTTCATCTTCTCTCTCTTGACTATGCAGTGGTCCATGGCCTGCCACCTGCAGGCACCCACTGGAGAGCAGCCCCTCACCTTCATTAGGCAACGATCTGTTGGTGTGGTCGTGGAGCTGTTTCTGTGATGGAGGGCTGGCAGGGTGTGGGTGGACAGGTCTGGAGGCCGAGGCTCCTAGAAACAAAGGGCTGAGGCCCACAGGATGGGATTGCATCTTACACGTGTGTCAAGCACTGGCTGGGGCAGGCGCTCCGAGTGACTCCTGCTGAGGCTGGGGCTGGCAGCTGAGCATTTAGCAGAGCCTGCCTGTCAGTCACTGCTTACGCTCATCCCTTAATGGCTCATGCCTTGTCATTTGCCTGGTGTCGCTTTTATCTTAAGTGAATTTAACAATGGTGAAAGGTGCCAGTCTGAAGTCCCCAGAGAGGAGCTTTGCCGGAAGAGTAGTTGGAATGAAAGTTTCCCCGACCAAATTGCCTTCGTGGCCCCACCCCAGGAGTAAGTAACCCCATGGCTTCAGGGGTACCCTGGAGGCTGGGCTGAGCCAGACGAGTTCTTCCCACAGCTCAGCAGGAATCCTTAAGGGAAGCCAGCTGCATGCAGGTCTGCAAAACGGGAGACATCTTGCAATTGCTTTTTCCTTAATTTCCACACTCAAGAGTATTTCAGGAGGAATTTAATCTCTATGTTTCTGGTTCATTTACGCTTAACTTGTCACAGGATTCTTTCCAAAGAGCCATTTGGTCCCCAAGAGAACTTGTGAGCTTTTTAAACATATATCCATCTTTTTTTTTGAAACTAGCCAGGTTCAAAGCAATGTCTGTGCTACACATGAATATCAGATGGTTTTCAATTTCAAATCCAGTTCAGTTCCTAAGAGCGGTTCTGTGAGGCAGCCCATCAAACAAACCAATGACAGGTGAAAGCAGGGATCAGCTTGCCCTCGCAGGGCTGGGATCAAAGTTGGGGTATGAAATGAGTGAGCAGGAGAGGGAGGAATAGAGGAGGAAAAAAGACGAAGAGAGAGGCCGAAGGTATAATAATTCCAGCTCCCTTGTCTGACCTCTCGCTGTATACTAGGTACTGAGGTACCTAGGTACTGTATACTAGGTATTGCTAAGTACTTTGTATGTAACTTCATGTAACAACACTATAGCAACTTTCAGGTTGCCAAGAAATGAGTTTCCCTGTTTTACGGATAAACTTAAGTAAAATATCCAGTTCCCACAGGTAGTAACTGAGGTAGCCAGAACTGAATCCAGCTCCATCTGAATCCAAATAAGCAACATTGAAATGAAGAGAAAAAATGGAGAAAAGAGGCAGAAAGGGCCCTCCCTTTGCCACTGCTAACGTAGTGTAATCTAAGGCCAGGGACTCTTTTTCTCTGTTCCCATCCTTATCGCCCCAGACAGCATTGTGGGATCGGGAGCGAGTCTGGCTGATTTCTCTCCATCTCATTGTCCAGACTGCGGTTCCATTGGAAGAGCTTCCTTTCAGCCGCCATTCTAGGGCGCTGTCTCCTCCTCACCCAGGAAACTAAGCTTGAAGGAGAGCTGGGAAGGGCTGAGCTTTCCGACCTGTGGGTGAAACTTGACTTTACTCTTGAAAAGAACTGGAGACATATAACTTCCTAGGCACCAAGGGCAATTATTTGTGGAGGGAACTTGTATTTTTAAGACAAAATTCGCTCATACATTCTGGAAATTGAAAAAGAAAAAACAGGGGTGTGTGTGTGTGTGCGCGCGCGTGTGTTGGCAGGATATCTGTGGGAGCAGAGGACAATTTTCAGCTCTACTAGAGCCCTGGTTTGCTTATCTCGGTTGAACAGTAGTTTGCCTGTGGCCTTAGTTCCCACTCCGTTTAGTTCATGCAGTGCTGAGGACCTCTGATGGCAAGACTGTTGTACTTGATACTAAATATACCACAGTGAGGAAGAAGCTATCACATGCGTTTATTTTCGTTGTTTTTGTCCAGCACTGCTGCTTTTTCTGCAATTTACATAGATGATCCTGGCGATCGCCAAGGCTTAAGGGCACTCTTAGGCTCCCTGGTACTTCTTTCTCATCTATTTAAATGCATGTATGGGCACTGCAGTCACTTTTATTTCAAGGACTCTCTACTAAATTAATAAGTGTAGAACTTCCAAAAGAGATGACAAAAAGTACTAATATAGGGGCCACCAAAGTGCATGAGGATCCAAGAGGATCTTGACCGCAGGTCCTGCCATTCTAGAAAAAAGCAGCTTGTAAGTCCATGCCTGAGGAAAGAGAAGTTTGAGGGGGTGGGAAAATGTGATTTGGAGCCAGGACAGGGGTTTTTCCTGGGTCTCCGAGGTTCATAAATTCTTTTTGGATGCAAAGGCGTGGAAGGTGACTTACCTCTATCCACTTCTAAGAGCTAATGTTGGCAACAGATGTCACCAAGGATTGAAGAACTGTAAGGAGAGGGAAAGATGCTAGTTTCAAGAGGCAGCAGCTATGTCAAAGGACTGGGATAGATGCGTCTAGGTTTGATTAGTCTCCCTCTACTATTGGCTGCACTGGCATCCATGGTCTACCCCATACAATGCTGTATTTTACCACCATTAGGCCTACATTGCCTTTCCCTGTTTCACATGGGCTTGTTGTGTTTCCACACAGCAACCTCTACTCAAAAACTTTCAACGGCTTCCCATTGCCTGCCCCATGAGCTCCAAACTCATCTCCCCAGCTCCAAAATTCTTTTCCACTTTTACTCTCAACATTTCCTCAACAATGTGCACAAACACTCTATTCTATTAAAACTGATACGTTTGTCACATAGGGTGACCCACTGTCCCAGTTTGCCAAAGACGGAGGGGATTCCCAGGACACAGAATTTTCGATGCTAGAACCAGGAAAGTCCTGGTCAAACTGGGATGAGTAGGTTACTCCATGTAAGTCAGTCCTGGTTGAAGAAATATTGAGTTTTTCTGCTTCCCTACCCTCATGCTTGTCCTCCTGCATAAAATGCCACCCTCTTTTTCTCTACCTATTAGAAGTGTATTCATCTGCTAAGGTCCATACTAAACTCCAGCTCCTGGGTGAATCTTTCCCAGATCCTCCTCAGTGACAACACATTTCTCTTTCCTTTGAATCCCAATAGCTCTGGTTGCCTGGAAGATTCATAGGGGAGAAATAGAGTAGAGTGGTTGGGAACATGGACTTAGGAGGAAGGTAGGTATGTGTTCTAAATCTATAATGACAATTGTTACTCGGATGCAGTTACTTAACCTCTCTGTGCCTCAGTTCCCTCATATTTAATGGAGGGGAGCAGGGGAAAAGGGGTGCAATTATAATACCTAACTCTTCAGGAGGTTGTGAAGATGGAATGAAATAATCTGTGTAGCACCTGCCTCATCAGTGGGATATTGACCTATGTTTAATGAACGTCACTACTCTTTGGTTCCTTCCTTCATTTGATGAGTATTTGTTGAGTGCCTTCTTTGTGTCTGGCTTTGCTCCATAAAACATTGAATCAAACAGACAAATATCCCTGCCCTGAAGGAGCTTAGATGCTAGCGGGGGTGGGAGGAGAACAGAAAAGTAAACTACAAATGATGGCAGATGGTAAGTGCTAGAAAAATAAGGCAGTAGAGGGAGACAGTGAGTGCTTTACACCAGGGTGGTGAGAGAGCTCAGGCAAAGACCTAACAAAGGTGAGGGGTTGATGCACACAGACATCTCGAGAAAAGAGGTCTCCGGGTAGACATGACAGCAAGCAGGTAAAAAGTGCTGAGGAGATCCATCTTAGTGTTTCTGAAAAAATATGGCTGAGCAGAAGGAATGCAGTAAGAAATGGGATAAGAGAGGTCGTGGGGGAGGTAGAGACCATGGAAAACCATACAGATGACTGAAGGATTCTGGCTTCTACCTTGAATAAGATGGGTTGACACTGAAGTGTTTTGAAAGAGGAGTAATACTTTTTAACTTCACATTTTAAGAGCCACTCTTGCCACAAGGTTAAGGAGAGACTGTAGGTGGGCAAAGGCAGAAATGGGGACACCTGTCAGGAGACTGTGGGGGCAGTAAACTGAGGAAGAGAAGAAGGTGTCCTAGACAAGGGTGCAGCAGGTGAAGTTTCTGAGAGTGGATAGGTTCTGGCTCTTTGGGGAAGTAGATCTAACGCACCTGCTGACAGAGAGTGGTCAGACTCCATTCAGGAAGGACTCCAAGACTTTTGTCTAAAGAAGGATAGAACTGCTGTCAACCAAGATGGGTGAGACTGGAGACACCCAGGCTGGAAATGAAGACCAAGAATTGAGCTTTGGACAATTGAGCTTTTTGTGTGTGATAGCGATTAAACATCCACATGGAGACAGGAGATGCTGAGCCATGTTAACCAGGCAAGTTTTCCTTCTGAATTCTTCTCATGGCTATTTGGAGTAATTCAGGGGATGATGGAGATTATTGGGGGTAACTACAGCCTCTCCCTCAAGCCCCCCTAGATATTACACCACTATTTAACCAGAAGGTCAGATCCATCATCCTGTACTTTTTTCTGACCCTCCGTCAGTTCTTAGAACAGTGCTGCGTACAATAAATACTTGATTTGTATTAAGTAGTAACAACAGAAACTGCAAAGCAAGAACTTTGGGTTCCATGAGCTCCTTTAAAACAGAACCCTCGTGCCTCTAAGTCCTTTTCGTAAAAGAACTTGGTCCTCCACGCAGAAGCCCTCTGCAAGCACCTAATATATCCCATAGTCCCTGTGAAACCTTAGTGAGTGCCCAGGCAGGCACTGTGTGGTCGAGACATTCCCTCTTCCAGGTTCCCCAGAAACAAGAGAATAAAAGGCAGAAGATGGATGGCCTTTGCCTCTGAAACAGCTGCCGCTGCTCCTGCATCTGCATGGCCAGTTGATTTAGAGATTTGTGAAGAGAGCCTCTGAGCCCCTTGCTTCTGCCAAGTGAATTACCAGGAGCATGTCGTGGCAGGAGTTATCATTCTATTCCAGGTGCTGCAGGATTAGTGCCCTGGAGCTGGAAGATGAAATACACCTGCTCCTAGAGGAACCTGCAGACACAACCTGGACACAGCCCTGAAGCTGAAGGTCATCTTGCTCTGGATAGTAACTTGGCACCAAGTCAACAGCACTCATCACAGACTGATTCCCCAGGAAGAGGCCTGGGACTCGCTGTTGTTGAAAGACCCTGATAATACTGCCGACTCTCCATTATTTGTGTCAATATGCCCAGAGGTGGAGGCGGGCACCACGGCACAATCTGATACAAACAATACAGAATCCAGAAACTGAAACCATTTCCTCTGATCGTGAACAATGTTATGACCTTTTTGTCCTATTTAACTCATCCTTGGCAGATATTTCAGCTACCAAATTATTTTCCATAGGCCAGTTTCCACCTTCCCCTCCAAAATTAATGGTCTATAAAAAGATTTCTATGATCAAATAAATTTGGGACAGTCTAGGTTAACAAAATGAACTGGTTTCTTCGGGCAGGATTTCTGGAAACTCTCAGTATGCTTACATGCACTGAAATTTTCCAAAGGGAAGAACACACGAGCAGTATTTGAGCACAAGGACCTGTTTTCCTAAAGCACCTATTAAGGCAAGTGTTGCTCTCATCTCTCTTAGGGAAATGCTTCCTTAGGCTAACATTAAAATGGTCTGCATTCTCTGAGACCAAATGATGCTTGGGGAAGGAGCCCAAGAAGATGCTGAGGATTCATTCCAAAAGTGCCACAGGAGATTTGAAAAGAAAGGAAAAAGGAGGGAGAAGTAATCAGCCCAGAGGTGTGAGGGGGAAGTTGATTCTCCTGCCTCGTAGCTTCTGGTGGAGGGATTCAACCCTATCCCCAAAGCTTTGCCTCAGAAGTTGCAAACGGGGCATCTGCTCTAAGACCTGGCGGGCACTATGTCCTAGTGTTAATGGGAGAAAAAGCCTGAAGGAAGACCAACGACTCCTACTCTAGGCTGCTTTTAAGGGAGGAGCGCCTATCAGAATTGAAATACATAAAAGGCTTCACAAAAGTGTAACCGTCAGGAGCTGGACCAGTGGTGTAGTAGTTAAGTTCACGTGTTCCACTTTGGTGGCGTGGGGTTCATAGGTTCGGATCCCGGACGCAGTCCTACACACCTTTATCAAGCCATGTTGTGGTGGCGTCCCACATACAAAAGAATAGAGGAAGATCGGCACAGCTGTTAACTCAGGGTGAATCTTCCCCCACCAAAAAGAGGGAGATTGGCAACAGATGTTAGCTCAGGGCCAATCTTTCTCAGCAAAAAAACAAAACAAAACAACAAAGCCACCCATTCCTCAGAGAATCTTCACTCCAAAACTTTTTGTAGGTGAGACCAGCTTTAATGAAGCCCTGTGGTAAACCCTTTCATGTAATCAGAAAATCAGAGAAGTTGACAGGACGTATAGAAGATTTAATTCTAACCTCCTACTCTATGCATCAATTCTTTCTGCAATATTTAGAAGAGTCATCTTGTTGCTCTTTGAACACCTCCAGTGATGGGCTTTTCACCACCTCCTAAGGCAGCTCATTTCATTATCAGACAGCTCTAACTGTACGTGCCCAGGACGGAAAACTCCGCCCCTTAGTGAGTAACATAATCATGAGGTCCCAGCATTCTCAGTGCTGGCTGCTGTGCACATGCTGTGCACCTGGCTCTGCCAGTGAGTAATGCAGAATCTAAGATAAGCAACAATAAGGCAGATACATTGAGATTCTAGAACAATGAACAGAAAGAAACACACAAATTAAGCAGCCCAAAACCCCCTTTTATGTTTTACCCTTTGGGGAAAAGCAAGTGTATGGATGTCCCTTTTTAGTTAAAGAGAAAGGTTATTTGCAGAGAAAAGTGAGATGATATATTTGAAAGCATTTTGAAGAACTCAAGGGTGCCATATGCGTAGTGTAAGATATTACTAGTCATGGGACTAACAATGGGAGCTACAAGACAGTGAGTAGAATGGGGAGAAAGGATCAGATTGCTAAGGGGCCACTAGAGCTGAAAGGAAAGCAGTGGAAGGTGAGGGATGAAAGATCCAAGTGGGGAGAAAGTGGGTCAGTGAGAGAGTAAGTGTCCTTCTGGAAAATCAGTTTCTACATATGAAATATACCACCTCAGTAACCACCCACCTTCAATGCTGTTGCCTAAATCAGAAACTTGGGTATCATCCTCAACCTTTTCTTTTCCCTCATCTCACCATCCCTCCCAATCTGTTGTCAAGTCTGTGCACCCTATCTTTTAAACATGAGGAAACTCTGCAATGTTTCTCCAGCTAGCAGCTGCTCATTATTTTATTTACTTATTTTTTTGAGGAAGATTAGCCCTAAGCTAACATGTGTCACCAATCCTCCCCAATCCTCCTCTTTTTTTGCTGAGGAAGACTGGCCCTGAGCTAACATCCGTGCCCATCTTCCTCTACTTTACATGTGGGACACCTGCCACAACGTGGCTTGATAAGCAGTGTGTAGGTCCACACCTGGGATCCGAACAAGTGAACCCCGGGCTGCCAAAGCAAACTTAACTGCTGCACCACCAGGCCAGCCCCTCATTATTTTTAATTAAAACAAAGTTAGAGCCTTTTAACAGGTAAGGCAATGTGAGGTGAAACCTTCTCTGGGAATGTCTCACCACCGTGTCGGTGGGCACCATTTACCCAAACGAGGGAACATAGACTTCTTGACAAATGAGCCATTATGACTCAGTTTTTGGATCAATGACGGCACGAGGAATGAGCTAAAAGGGAGGAATGTCATTTGTTGGAAGGACTCATTGACTCCTTGCATCTCAGAATAGACAGCTGCCTCCCTGAAGACGTGTCCTTTACCCTTATACTCTGGTTCATCTGCTCCTGAAGTCCCCAGTGAAGCTGCTGGTCATGGCAAACATCATGTGACTCCAGCTTCAGCCCCAGCTGAAGAGGCCCTGAATCTTCCCTCACACCAGCATTCCTCAGGGCCCTTAAAATGAGGCGATAAGGGCATGTCCTGAAAGCAGCAGCTGGGTGAGGGAGGGGTGTGTGTGGGGGGGGGAGGAAGCTAGTGAGTGTGTGCGTGCACATGTGTGTGTATGTGCCTGTGTAGGTGCACACGGCAGAGACAGGTTGAGCTGTACCTCCCTACCTTCCTCAGCTACCTATGCCTGGAAACCAGGAGATCCTCTGACTCTAAGCTAAGGTGTGAACTGATTGCAGTGTTCAGAGCATGCTGCTGCTTTGCAGTGATTAGAAGGTCTCATGATTTGTTTGCAGGCCTTTGATGGCCTTTGACAGCCTTCTACCTCCAACCACGGCCCCTGAGCCCAGCACTCATTGAACCCAACAAAGTCCCAGATCATTTCCTCCCTGGAGTAGGTTTTTTTTTTTTAAGATTTTATTTTTATTTTTCCTTTTTCTCCCCAAAGCCCCCCGGTACATAGTTGTATATTCTTAGTTGTGGGTCCTTCTAGTTGTGGCATGTGGGACGCCGCCTCAGCGTGGCTTGATGAGCAGCGCCATGTCCACGCCCAGGACTCGAACTGACGAAACACTGGGCCACCTGCAGCAGAGCTCGCGAACTTAACCACTCAGCCCCAAGTAGCTTTTTTTTTTTTTTTAACTTATAGGACCATGGGCCTTACCTGCTCCTGCGCTTCTCCCTTAGTTGGCCTCTTGTATTCAGCGTCTGCTGACCTGATTGTGTATGTCCATTCCGGAGATGTCAACATCAAACGTCTACTTTCCTGTGTAGACCAATATGTGGGACCCAAGGTTAACTCAAAAGCATTAAGATGGTGTATTTTATGAAACATCATCTAGGGAAAAATAGCACTGGTGGGTGGGTGAACAAACAGTTTGCTCCACGCTAGACTCCTCCTTCCAAGCACCTTCTTCACGATTCAAATCTTGCCCCTTTCTTACATCATCAGTCCACTTTGTCTGGGCTCCTCAAACTCTGGACTCCAGCCCCATCCTAACCAACCCAGGTCTGAGGCTCCATCTATTCCCACAAGACAATGGGTGCTTAAAACTTAGAATTCGGAGGTCACTTGACTATTTCTGGACACCTAAAAGCTCCTACAGACATTTGTCTGGAATTAGTGCTGTTCTCATCCGCCTTCACATGATTAAGGTGGTGTTAATTTCAGGTGTCTGAGTGAAGTGGTAACTGTTCATTTGAGCCTAGGGCCATAGAAGGGGGTTCTAATTTTTAAGAAGGGCTACCATATTGATATTTCAGGCATTCAGCACTCATGGAGTAGGGTAGAATGTGGTGTGAAATAGGCATGACTTTTGGAATTAGACCAAGCTCTCAAAGTGGATGCCACATACAGAATTAACCTCTCTGAACTTCATATATAAAGTTGATACGTGTGAGAGTTGAAAGAAATAATGTGTATAAAACACCTGGTACGTGACTTACATATAATGGTTCTCAATAATGGCAACTTTTAATTATTACTTCTGAGCACCCCAACACGTGAGGTGCTAGGTTAAGTGCTGTGACCTCTATAAATATTTATTCCACATTTGAGTCCAGAATCCAGACTCTTAATCACTTTGCCAATGGTTCTCAGCTCTGGCTCATCCCACAATCACCTAAGAGCAAATGACAGATTTCTCACACTACTTTAAAAGATTATGATTTAGCAGATTTTGAGTGGGACCTGTGAGTCAGTATTTTGTAAAAGCTTCACAGATGATTCTAATGATCAAGCAGAGATTTGAAACAACTGCTTCTAGAGCCAGGTGTATTTCACCACTAAATCTTAATGATGTGGTAATAATGAAGTCGCTGATGCAATAGTTGATTAGGTAGATGAGCTTTTTTCCCCAAAACAAACACAGTAGCACCCCCCTTCAACCAACTAGAGTATAATGTAATGGAGGTGGAGGATGTGTGTACTTTTGAAAAGTTTCCGGGTAATTCTTCCCACTTCTTTTGAGAACTGCTCCACCAGGGCTGTCTTGGAGCTTGAACTCCAGTGAGATGCCAGCATTCACCATCTCTGGCACTATCCATCTGCCCTGTGGCTGCAGTTTTAGAACTCAACATCTGTAACTTGGGTCCAATTTAAGATAGTGACAAAGGATCTTCCAGGAAGCAATTCAGTGTTGGGAGAAAAAGCCACCCAGGTCTTCCCTGGGCACTGACATAAACTAACCCACCAGAGAGGACTTGTTCCAGAAGCTGATTCATGAGATGTTGCAAGTCAGTGACAATCCAAACTAGGGGTGAAAGGTATTGGTCATTTTGCAATTCCCCGGCACTGAGACAGTTGGTTAGTTCTCAAGTCCTGGACATAAACTGGCCCAAGGAGGGAGAAATCAGGCAAGTGAGTAATCTCTTGTTGAAATGAGGGAGTTGCAGACTCAGAGTGTCCCTTGGGAGCACCCAGCTGAGAATGCATTACCCACAGATTGGAAGGCAGGTGTAGACTCTCCACTGGGATGTCCTGCTGGGAGGCCCAGAGTCTCTTACTGGGTCTGAGGGACTTGGAATCCGGAAATAGGTACTAGCCAGAGGTGGGAGAGGGATGGAGGAGAGAAGAGAGAAGGGAAATTGAAGAGAGGAGCACATTCTGACTTGAGAAACTAGTGAAGTCTGCAGATCTTTAGGAAATTCAAAAATCTAAACTTAGTGGATGACTGTAGAAGCAATATTTATATGAAAAGATGCTGCGTGAGAATGTCAGCTCCAAGAGGGCAAGGACTTTATCCTGTTCAAGCCATTGTTTCCCACCAAAATGACCCATCCCATTCAATTCAGGTATAGAGAATAGATAGCACAACTTGTGTATTGTGAGAAGCTGTTAGGTGCTCTGTCAGAGAAGAGAAAGCAAAAGGGAAGAAGCCAATATTTGAAAGATGCCAGCTTCATGTCTAGTCCTTTAATTCTGGGGTTCCCAAATTTTGCTGCACATTAGAATCACCTGGGAAGCTAAACCTCTCAATGCCATGTACTAACTAATTCACAGTGTTTGGATGTGGGAGCCAGCCATCAGCAGTTTTTAAAGATTCCCAGGTGATTCCAATGTGCAGCAAAGTTTGGAAATGACCATTTTCACACAATATTCATTTAATCTAAAAAATAGTCCTGTGAGGGAAGCACAAAATGTTTTAAAGTCGTGTTTTACAGATGAAGAAACTTAGATTGCAAGAGGATAGACATTTGTCTAGGGCTAAGTAGCAGTTAAGAACCTAACTCTGTATTTAAATACAGCACTGTCTGATCCAATGACATGCTCTTTCCACAGTGTCTGGTGCAACACTTAGCACATCGTTAATTGCCGGTATTTATTCTCAATTTATATGAAGCATATTCGTATCACATATGAGTGCATATTAGCTTTTGTGAGATGTCCCCCACCTCACTGAAGAAAGAACAGGAAGACATAAACCAAAAACTCTAGTAGCAGGAATTGAGGCTTAGATACTGGAATGCATTTCTTGAAAGAGATTGTTCAGGCATATTTAACTGAAAAACTCAAGGATTGTTTCTGCCTTGGCTTCTTATAGGAATGAGTGAATTTTGCATGAAATGAAAGAATCACACTTTTGTGAATCAAAATATTTTAGGAAAGATGACAAATCAGAACGTGAGGAGCACCTTCTCCCACATAGGCTCTTCCGGGGGTGATGGAGTTTTCCTACTGATGCTCAGAGAGAAACAGCTCACCTCCTGGTCTCATTCTGTGTGGACATGGGCACGTTGCAGGACACTCAGCACTCACCACACCTTCACTTAACCCTTATCAAGGATAAAGGACGATTCTTAACTCTTCATTTACTTCCACAGTGTTCTTTAGGGATACCATCCTCAAAGCAGAAAGGAATTAGAGCCCAACTTCGCTGGAAAGGTGGTAGGAGACAACCTCAACTCTTTGCGGAGGTCCCAGGACCTAGGCCCAGGAGAAAGGACTTTGTTCTTGTTTTGGTAGGAAATAGATTTCAGATAGATCTACAGAACCAAGATCTTTGAGAAACCTATCAACTATGAAACTGAAAAGCATGAAATCCAATTCAAGTTTTCAAGAGAGGGAAATAAGAGAGAATCTGGAAACTGCACACTGATAAAAATAGATGTGTATTGTTTAGGAAACTTCTTAAATAGAGAATTAATAAATGATAGATATTTATAAAACAAAGGAGTGGTCTCTGGGATGAGCATGGATTCACTATGAACAAGTCGTATACCCTGAATGCATGCCTTATTTTCTGTGATTATTAGACTGATATCATATGTCTATTTTAGCAAGACATCTGACAAGTTTTAAAATGGTATCCTTGTGAACAAGACGAAGAATGTGAGTTCATATAATACATTATATGAATTTACTGAAAAACTCTAATAAAAATATACATTCCTGGACAGATATTAACAATGGAGGAAAGTTTCCGGTAACAATTATAGTGTTAATAATAGGCAATATTTGTTTCTTGACTTAGTGCTTTACATGTACTTTTTACATGAAGTCTTTAGTGAGGGGCCTTAGTCCTATTTGCTGAATATTTTTGGCAATGACTTAGCGAATAGCAAGCAAATATTTATAGGTGTTAGAACATGGGAGGAACAACACTATGTGGAATTATTTAAATCAGAGATATTGTGAAAAGTTCAAGTGATTTTCAAATTTTTCTAAAGCATCAGAAACTTTTTGTCGAGAAAATCTTTGGAAGACAGATGTGTGTTAACATATAAAAGGAGAGTTGCTTGGGTTCAAGGGCCTGGAAGGCCTTGTTCCATCTTCTTTTCACACTAGATAACCCTTTGCTCTGCCTCCTTGGGAGCTGGGGTGGGGCTGGGTGGAGATGGAGGAAGTACCTCTGGTGGATCCCAGGACTCTTCAGAGGCCAGTGTAAAAATTCCACAGATTGGTGTTACTTCCAAGCCAACATCCAAAACTAGGATTAGATGGTGGTATGTCAAGCATAGTAATGCTATTCCCATGTCTGTAACTTGCTTCAAGACACTTCAGCATAGACAGGGTGAATTCACAGGTGTTGTGTAGGTTAAGCATCAAATGAGTGTCACCTGGAAGCAATATCTGTTATTAAGGGTCAACTCACATGGGAACTGGAGTCAGCATTGCAAAAGGTTGATGGATGTCAATTCCTGCCCTCAAGGAACGGATGATCCAAAACAGAGATAGACAAGAAGGCGTGACAGGAGATAGAGATGCCCTTATAGCCAACCAAAAGACAGCCAAAGTCAGACCTATGAAAAAATAGCGATGGACTACAGGGGGTGAAGTTCTGTGGTTCAGATGCAGTGTGGAGGCTGGAGGGAGAGATCTATATCACACAGCCATGTGTCATTTATGTGTGCATTTTCTCCCACATGTACAGGAGGAAAGCAGAAGGAACGTTCAAGTTTCTGGAAGCACCGGGAAGGACAAGTTCTTGTTCATAAATAGGAGAAACAAATAGGTCATGGTACTGCCTGGCTCCTTCCACAAGCAGAGGTTACCAGAGCGTTCCCACCTTGGCTAGAGGCTGCCCCTCAGGGCACAGATGGCTTTACACTGGGTCTTTTTCTCCCACACTCACATGCAAGCCAGGAAAGGAGAGTCTGCCTCAAGTTCACCCCTCCACTGACTCCCTGTAGAGATCTAGCACCCCAGTCCTGGAGCTGCAGGTGGGGCTCAGGACATCGCTGAGAGCCAAAGGTCATGGAAGCAGAGAAGCAGCGGCCGTGTGACAAACTCCAGGACCCAGAGAAGGGCCTTTGTCCCAACGTACTAGAGATGAAGTGGCTACTGCTCGAGGCGTGTGGATGGATGACAAGCGTCAACAGCCAGTGGGAAGGTGAGAGGCTACTTTGCATCTGAAAATGCTGTCTTGGGGTTTCTCCCTGATTAGACGGTGAGCTCTTCAAAGATGGGGAGATGTTGTCCACCCACTGATCTGTCCCCAAACAGGCTCCTAAAACACCTGGCACTACCTTAGAACAGTCTTTCTCCGAGTTCTGCAGTCCTCCAACGACCTCCTCTGGTATTTGGTACAAATACAGCATCCTGGGACCCACCCCAGAACCACCAAATCAGAATCCCTAGAAGAGGGTCCAGAATCTGAATACTTTAGAGGCTTCACAGATGATACATGCATACACAAGTGTTTGTGAGCAGCAGACCTGGAGAAGGATTTAAAAATCACAGCTGCATAATGCTGGGTTCTGAAGCAAGGTCTGCGTTTTAAGTCCCAGCTCTGCCCCTTACTCACCGTAAAAGCTTGGGCAACTTACTATACCTTTCATACCTTGATTTCCCCATCTGTAAAATGGGAGTAATAACAATCTCTTCCTCAAAGAGTTGTGAGGATTAAATGAATTTACATGAGTACAGCGCCTAGAGCAGTGTCTAGTAGAGCACAGTAAGTAGTCGTGACTGTGAGCAATTGTTACTTGGTCGTACTTGGTTGAGAGAGGAGGGAAGGGAAATTGGGTGTGGGAAGCAAGGCACAGCCAGTGGATGGCTCAGTGAGAACTAGAGTCCAGGGCTCTGTGCTCTTACAACAGGGCACTTTCTGCTTTTGTCCCTTCCTCTTTTTCTTCAAGGCAATGCAGAAGTTTGACTCTGAATCACTAAAAAAAGATCTGAACATGTTTTTTAAAAACAGCTCCATGGGGAAAACACAAAAGTCCAAACAGCATTTGGAGAAGCGGTTCTCTCTGCCTCCAGAGCATGTTTAGTGGGAACCCAGGCAAGAAGTCACGGTGACTCTGGAGACAAACGACTTCATGGGAGCATCTTATCCATCTCTCTCTCTCTTTTATTTTTTGTTGAGGAAGATTAGTCCTGAGCTAACATCTGCTGTTAATCCTCCTCTTTTTGCTGAGGAGGACTGGCCCTGAGCTAACATCTGTGCCCGTCTTCCTCTACTTTATATATGGGACGCCTACCACAGCATGGTGTGCCAAGCAGTGCCATGTCCACACCCGGGATCCGAACCGGTGACCCCCAGACCGCTGAAGCAGAATGTGCGAACTCAACCGCTGCGCCACCAGGCCGGCCCCTGTCCATCTCTTTTATGGACTAGGGAACTGAGGCCCTGAGAGCTGCAGTGACGCATCCGCGGTCCCAGGTCGTGACTCCCAGTCCAGTGCTCTGGCGCCTCCCCAATCCTGGGAAGTGATGCCATGGCCAGCGTGGAGCCTGCTGTCTTGGACACTTTCTCAGACTCCTTCAGGCCCAGACCTGCTAGTCCAGCTTCGGGCATTCCCTCTGCCAGCCAACAGTGCCCGTCGGCTAGCAGCCCAGAGAGATGAGGCTCCGAGGCATTTATAAACACAGTACGGACTAAACCAACTCGGAGTGATCAGATTTGGGTGCAGAAGACCCTCTGGTATTCCTCTAAATCACGCAGAGCAAAGCATTTAAGATAACCTCCGCCTTGTCCTTTGTATAACTTCCTCCAAGTGACAGCTCCTTATTACTTGTAACCAGTTGCTGTGATATTGAATGTCTCTGTGGCCACCTGACCTTTAAGGGTTCCTAAGGACAGTCTAGCTACAACTAGAGATTCCTATCAGGCACCTCTTCTCCTCGGGCTGTAACTACGTTTCACCCAATGAAGTTCTGCCCTCTTCGGCACTCTTCCCCCCACCCTCCTCTTACCTCCAATGGGATTCAGGGTCCAGGTTTCTGCCTGGGATACAGAGAGAGGAGGATTGGCGTAAGAAAACAGGAGAGAGAGGGCCTGGTGCCTGGAAACGACTCAGCATCTTGCCCTTGTTACTAATAATCCTCCCAAAATCACCGAATGGTTTCTAGGCATTAAAGTTATCGTTTGCCATAAACCCCTTGTCTGTTTTCTGGAGAGTTTAATATATTGCAGGAAGTTTCACCCATAAAAGGTGATGGCTGCGCTCCTGTGAGTGAGCCGGGCGTCTGTAACTTATGACCTTCATAAATGTGAGTGGGTCTCGCGAGCGAGTCCATCAGTCTTTGGAGTAATTCTGCTTCGTAGTAAAATATTTTACTGTGCACACTCCTGTCAGCATTTGCCTTGGTGGTATGGAGACTTCCCATTCTTGCTGCCTCTTGCTCCCTACTCTTGCTCCATTTTCGATTATCTCACTTCCAGAATCCAGTTTGGGACCCAGAGTATCATCTTTGCTCTTTTAGGGCTGCAGCTCAGCTCACTCTGTGGACTGGCTGGACTTGGAAAGTGGCAGAATTGTTGTAGCATTATTTATTACTGTGATGTTTTGGGTGCTTTTTTCCTTACAGAACTGGAGAGAATCTGCCAAGAAAGCCATCAGTTTAACCAGGGAGAGTCCTTTATTATCAAATGGAAGTGTGTGCTTGAAGGTGCTTTCCAAGCTATAGAGTCTTCTAGAAGCGTGAGACAGCCATGTCACCCTGAATGTAGCATAGCAGTTACATTCTGCACCACAGTCCCAGAGACCTAGGGAGGCTTTATCCAAGTCACCACCTTAACACTGGTCCAGGAAGGAACCAAACATTTTCCAGGCATCGTGGAGCAGTGGAAAGAATGCTTCTGTCAGTGAGTTCAAGGCTCAGCTCTACCGCCTGCAACCTGTGTGACATCAGGCAAATTATTCACCTTCTCTGTGCCTTGATTTTCAAAGGTGCAAAATTCCTATGCTATCTCCATTGCAATGTTGTTGTAAAGAATAAACTAAATACTCTATACATGTCAAAAAGCTCCAGAAGTGCATAGTGATAATGTTTTTATGGTAAGGAATGATGGAGGGGTAAAGAGTTAAAGGAAATGCAGCCAAATGGAAAATGAGAGAGTTAATGAAAAGAATTCAAGAGAAAAAGAAGTAGTTGGCTATACTAAGTGGAATCTGGCTCTCTCAATCGAGTATTGCGGCTTTGTGGGGATGGGGAATGTGCTGGGAGCCGAGTCCGTGTGACTATACTTGTGGGGGTCAGCCTGCTGAGGATGGGAGGACGATTTATCTACCCAGGAACCCACGGCTGCCAGAAACTCTCCCTGACCTGGTCTCAGGGCAGTTTGACTCATTTTCAATTCAACGCATGTTTATTGAATGCCTAGTGTGTACCAGGCATTACTGTAGGTTTATGAGTCATATCAGTGAACCAAACAGAGATCTCTACCCTCAAGGAGCTTACAACCTGGAGGAGGAGGTTGTCTGCTACATGTACACACTGGAGAAACTGTTCCTCAAACACAGGACGGAGCCTAGAGTGCCCATACAGTCCCATTGGCTCTCTTGCCCCTCAAGCGGACACTCGGGGAGTTTTATAAAAATGGAATCTGTGGGTCATTGAACAGAGACGGTTCCTCAGACTTCATGGGCTCTGCAAATCTGTCCTGCATGCCTCTTTTCCTCCCTCCTCCTTCTCTTCCTTTCTCCCACCCTCCTTCCTTCCACTGTGCATATCATATTTGTATCACAGGTCGTATTGTGTTCTAAAATACACCAGTAGGAACGAGTTCTCTCCATCAGTGAATGGTGTGGCTGTACTTGGAATTTACCTTCAAATCTGCTTCTGAAGGACATTTAATAAGTTTCTAAGAACATTTAGAGTGAGCGCAGAGAGAGAGAGTAGGGAACAGAAGGTAGCAGGGAAATCATGAGAAATATCGGAGCGGGGGTATGGTTCCCTGGGAAAAATCAATGCTACATGGCACTTTTTAGGACTGTCCTGTAGTGTTCTCATAATCCAGGGGCTGCCTCTTGCCTAACTTGGAGAAGCCTTGTTATTGAGAAGACAATCGTATATTTTTAATTTGTAACTCGTCTGAGCAATTAGTTACATTGGCCAGCTGTTGCCGTGTGACAACACAAACTCTCAGGGGTGTGCCACAGGAAGCATTTCTTCTGCTCACAGCTCCTCAGGCTGTCTGGGAGTTGGCCCATACAGGCTGCGCTCAGCTGGGCGGCTCCAAGCCGTGGTTCTCAGTGCTCTGCTCTTCTCCTTAGTCTATTCTCTATCCTCATTTTTGACGTTCCGAGAAACCCTTTGAAATGTTCTTTAGAAGCAGGTTTGAAAGTGAATTTTAAATTCAGCCACACCAGTCATTGATGGGATGAAATTGTTCTTGCTGGTCTGTTTTACAACACAATATGACCTGTGACTTAGGGGTCAGCCAAAGTGGAAGGGAAATTTTAGTGGTGCCTCTGAAGACTTAACAAATCTAATGAAAAAAGTGTTTTTAATCAGATAAAGTTTTGTTTGAAACATTTCAACAGACTAAATCTAAGAGAATTTTGTGTGTGTGCGTGAGCTGAGGCCCTGAGCTAACACCTGTTGCCAAGCTTCCTTCTTTTTGCTTGAGGAAGACAATCCCTGAGCTAAAATCTGTGCTGGTCTTCCTCTGTTTTGTATGTGGGATGCCGCCAGAGCATGGCTTGATGAGTGGTATGTAGGTCTGCACCTGGGATCTGAACCCACAAACCCTGGGCTGCTGAAGCAGAGCACACGAACCCAACCACCATACCACTGGGCAGGCCCTAAGCAAAAATATTTTTAAAAACTCTTTTGAGGGGATTGGCTTGTAGAAAAAGATTCAAGGGCCAGCCTGGCAGCATAGTGGTTAAGTTTGCACTCTCTGCTTTGGTGGCCTGGAGTTTGCCATTTCGGAACATGGGTGTGGACCTATATACCTCTTATCAAGCCATGCTGTGGCAGGCATCCCACATATAAAATAGAGGAAGATGGGCATGGATGTTAGCTCAGGGCCAATCTTCCTCAGCAAAAAGAGGAGGACTGGAGGCCGAGGTTAGCTCAGGGCTAATCTTCCTGAAAAAAAAAAAAAAAGAAAAAGATTCTTTTGTTATTCCTACCTTTACTTGTAAGGCAAGCATCTCCCTCCCTTTCTCCTTTCCTGCCCAGTCCCCAGTGGACCCCTCCTCCCCTGACTATCTGACGATTTAAGACACCTGAGGTGCTATAGGAGACAAATATGACCCCTACTCCAAGTGTGATCTATAGCAAGCCCTGACTGCATACCTTAATTATTGCTAACAAAGTAACATTTTAATAGCTTTAGGTTGAAATTGATGAGGGCTCCTGTTCACTGGAAGCCTTGCAAAGACATGACATGACATCTTGTAGAAAAAAAAGAAAGGACACAGTGGTGTTAAATAACCGACTCTATGTAGAATGGTCAGTTCAAAAAAAGTACATTGTCCTCGTTCAGCAACTTTTCCCGAAGAACTCAAAGTCCATTAGAGCCCATATGTTCATCTAATGCATTTCCATCTTTCTATAAATAGGGTGCAAATATTAGTCTCCCCCTTTACAGAAGAATAAGCCAAAGAAAGGCGTCATGGAGAGACAGCACAGTCTTCTAGCAAGAGAAATGTGAGAAGCTAAACAGGAGACTCTAAATTCCTTGAGGCCAGTGACTTCTCCATATACTTCTATGATGGTATTAGTTGTAAGTGGTGGGTCCGAGTGACATACTAGATGGTTGTGGGGATTCCAAACAACTAAGAGAAGAGAAGTGGGCCTCCAACTTCCAAGGTAAACCTGCTGAGGTCTCAGTATTCAGTGAGAATGACTATCTTGAGCACTTAGTAGTTCTTCAACCCATCACGACCTTTGAGGCATGCTCCTGTATAATAATCCCAATTAATACATGCAGCGACTATGATTGCTTAGGCCACGCACCTAGTCCACAACATCCATAACCTTCTCTGGTATCCATGGTAGTGTTTGACATCGATCCTTAGTCCAAGGAAGTCATACCACAGCCTCCTCAGAACCCAACTCCAAGACCTCTTCAGTCTGCTGACGCTCTCAGCTGCTTCAAAGCCCCCCTCAAGGGGCATCCAAGACAGGATAAATTATTCTCCAGCACTACTATGGGATCATGAGAAAATTGATAGGGTGACTGACTGCAGAGTCTCTGCTTGGAAAAGACTTGCTACCAATGCTACTTTGCCATTATAGCACCAGGATACTTTAAGGAAGCCTCTCAGGGGTGTGTGACTTTAAACCGAGGAGTGGGAGTAGGAGGGAATGTGGTGCAGAGACCCTTCCTAGGGACCCATAACAGTGTCTAGTTCTAGCCTTCTCCTCTTTGGCTTTCCTCTGTCTTCCCAGGGAAATTAGACCTTCTCCCATACAGGAGAAAATGAGCTCAGTATGTCCTCTTCCAAATCAATCTATAGGACATAATTTTTATCCCCTACATCCTTAAGGGGCTTTATTTTACTATTCAAAAGCCAGGTTTCTGAAACTCAAAACATCTTACCTCTTTCTCTTTTTTTCCCAAAAAGATGAGTTTGAAAGATATGTCTTAGTTTGTTCGGGCTGCTATAACAAACTACCATAGACGGGGTGGCTTATAAACCCTAGAAATTTATTTTCCACAGTCTGGAGGCTGGGAAGCCCAAGATCAAAGTGCTGGCAGATTTCGTGTCCGGTGAGAGCCCACTTCCTGGTTCATAGATGACTGTCTTCTCACTGTGTCCTTACATGGTGGAAGGGGCAAGGGAGCTCTCTTGGGTCTCTTTTATAAGGGCACTGATCCCAGTCATGAGGGCTCACCTTTATGACCAAATCACCCCCACAAAGGCCCCACCTCCTAATACCATCTTTTGGGAGTTAGAATTTCAACTTATGGATTTTGAGGACACAAACATTCTGTCCATAACAAAAGGTCTGTTGGAGAGAAAAAAAGACAAACTTTGAATTTTTTTCCCTTTTCCTTGCATTTCTACGTCCTGGGTGGTAAATTAAGAAGACCTCACTGCTGTCTGAGTCATGAAGAGAGGGAGGTGGTAGGATGTTTACTTAGGAAGGTGGTAGGTTAATACTTGAAATTATTCTCCCATATCACAAATTTGTTCCCATCATTCAAGGTAAGGCAGAACAAATCCAGAAAGAATAGAAATAGGGACACTCTCTTTCCCTAGCATCAACCACTCAATAAGAGGAAAACTTGGGAAAAAGGTTGAAGTCAGCAGGAGAGAAAGAGGAGAAAGTGAAGAGCTGTTAAAACATGCTGGGACTTTTAGTAGGCATTATTTTGTCTGTAGCCATACAGTCATAAACATAACTCAATAATAAATAGCTTCCTGGTGAATAATATTGAGCTAAGCCTTATTTAGGGAGCCCCAATACACCTGAGTCAAATTCATATCATATCACATTACATGTCACACTGAGTATGTATAAATAAAGATGTGGTAATACTAATGGCATTATGTGACAGTAGATGGGGAGGTCGTGGAATTAATTGCAAGGAGTGAGGGTAAAGGGAAGAACAATGCCATTATAAAGAGATTAAAGAAATGTAGGTTACCCTATTGAGATAAGGGGAATAAAGAAGGTGGGAATACCTCATGTCATTTGCAGAAGCAGGTCTGAAAGTATTAAATGGTTGGCAGAGTAGAGTGACGAGGTCCCCATGACAAGTAACCCTGAAAATGTGTTAGAAATTTTCGGTGGGATCAGGGATGATAGCTCTTGGTCAAGACCGGAGATGACCATTCTCAGATCCTCAGTCTGTGTTAGCTCAATGAAGTAGCTGCATATCTAAAATGTCTTCTGATTCTTCAGAGGAATAATATGTTTAAAGAATTTCTGAATAATTAAACCAAACTGTCAAGGAAGAAATCTATTGGTATCAAGATTCAAACCACCCTAAAGGATCAATGCATCACACAAGAGGGGAGCTTCTAACAGGCAAATGTGAAAGATAGATGAGGATAGTTTTAAAAGAAGCTAATCTTACTTAAAATTAAAATCTATAGATTTTGTTGTAGCCTGGGTTCCCCAGAAAGCAGAGTCTGAGGCGAAAGCTAAAATGCTACCACTTTATTAGGAATGTGATCCCGGGGAAGCGAAGTGAGGCTGAATGAGAAAGAGGCAGGGAAGAAGGGAGAGACAATTCGAGGGTCTGTTTCCAAGCCGTCCTGCTCTCTGTATCAAGATCTCTCAGGATCGTCTTCTGAGGCATCATATGAACAGCTGCTTCTCAGGATTCTCTATCCAGGTGCAGGAAGGGAGAAGAATCCACCTGCT
The DNA here is from genome assembly GCF_041296265.1 of Equus caballus. Lineage (NCBI taxonomy): Eukaryota > Metazoa > Chordata > Mammalia > Perissodactyla > Equidae > Equus > Equus caballus. The sequence goes on along the minus strand of NC_091688.1, from coordinate 29,907,882 downwards.
GGCCCCCTTCTCCCATTAGTCAAGTCTTCATATTATTGGGGGGTTAATTCCTCTGTTCTCGGTGGCTTATGCTTCAGCAACAACAGACGAGTCCCTGGGCAGGAGGTGAAAGGGAGCAGTACAGAGCAGTGTGGACAAGAACAAGCTTGAGAAGAGTGCTTTGACTCACAAGGCATGAAGTCAGTGTGGCCATTGCCACAGCCAAAGGCCCCAGAAGTAGAAGAGGCTGAGAGAATCTGATGGGCATGTCAAGGTAATTGCTTGTCTATTCGGACTGCCATCACAAAAACACCATAGAGTGAGTGGCTTAAGCAGCAAACAGTTATTTCTCGAAGTTTTAGAGGCTGGGAGGTCCCAGATCAAGGCACCAGCAGATTCAGTGCCTGGTGAGAGCCTGCTTCCTGGTGCATAGATGGCTGTATTCTTACTGTGACCTCACATTGCAGAAGAGACAAGGGAGGTATCGGAGGCCTCTTTCATAAAGGCGTTAATCCCATTCATGAGCACTCCATTCTCACAACCTAATCACCTTCCGAGGGCCTCACCTCCTCATACCAGCACGTTGGGAATAAGGCTTCAACACATGAATTTTGAGAGACACAAACACTCAGTTCATAAGACTGTTACAATCTTTTAAATAAAGATTTAGCTTCACATCTCCTCAAATAAGAGAAGGGGATGTCTAGTAGCATGAGTCCTCATCAAAAACAGGATTTCTGCCCAAGAATTCTTCACAGTAATTAAAGAATATGTGGGTTAAATATGTATCACTGTCCAAATGAGTTGGGAAAAGAGGTCTCCTTTAACTGTTCAGTGTTAGCTTTCTTGAAATCAGAGAGAACATTGAGAAAGATGTCTTCTTGAGTGGCAAATGATGTCCTGACATGATAATTAACACTATTATCTAATATTTGTAAAGGTAGGTACTGTTTTAAGAGTTTTGCTTTGAATCCTTGCATTAATACCATTATGTGGCCACTGAGACACAGAGAAGCCAAATAGCTTTTCCAGTGGCACATGGCAGTTGCGTGGTTGAGTTAGGATCCAAATCCATGGATTTTGACCCCAGAGCCCATGCTTTTAACCATTCTATTGAGTTTCGACTTTTTCCTAGAAGATAAAATTGCAATTACTTCTCTTTTCCAAAATTCATGTCTGCTTCTGAGAAGTCCCGAGGTTTACTTGAAATGTAATTAAGATTATGCATGTTTCATAAATGCTATTCAAACACCGCAGCCTCTGAAAAACAATGAAACTGCAAGAGTTGTGATAAAAGGGAAACTGCATCTCAACTTAAATCTGGTAGTAATCGCAATGGCACAGATCAACCCTATGTGAGCAGTGGGTGACACAGCACCACCCCAGAAGCCATCGTAGCAGCTAGAGGGCATCCCGGGTGAATTAGGAAACAAGTCCTTTCTCTAGGAGGGTTCAGGCATTAGCCTGCACTAGTCCCCTATGCCTGGATGCTTTTGCACAGTGAACAAGTGGCAGCGGTGGAGTTGGGGTGAGGGAGTTTCAAGAAGCTGAACGAAAGTGCAGACAGCCCCCACTATGAGCCAGGGAAAATCTTAATTCCCAGTCCAGGGAGCTTTCAAAAGCAAATCTTGTTGCCTGCTTTTAATGTATTTTTTTTTTCATGCTCCACAGATGTCCTTTCTCATAAATTCAGAAGTATCTGCACTTTCCAAGGTGAGCTGGTATCTTCTTTTTATTGCCGGCAGTTTGCAGGCAAGGATCTGACATTAAAAAAATACGGCACTCACTTTTGAGAGGATGACCCTCTTTCCTCACTCTTTCCTACTCTTCTTCCAATTCCCTTTGCTCTTTTCACCTCTGTGCTTCTGCTTAGCCCACCTGGGGGCTCTGGAGACCCTTCCGGATCCTTTGACTTCTTGCTCAATTGCAAAAGGAGGCATTTTCTCTACAGATTGCCTCATAGAGACACTGCATCTGTCTAAGACTCAAAGAGCCTCCAGAGAACTTACTTTAGCTGTTTGCCAGCTAACCCATTTTGCATGCTTCCTGGGGAGAAACAATACACACCATCTCGACAGGAGGAAGCAGGAGGGATATTGGTTCTGTGTAAATATCTCAAAGGAAATTTATGATGCTGATGGGAAATTTAAGCCCCTTAAAGCAACTGCTAGTGTGTGAACAAAGGGAGCAAATTTTTATCACCTCCTGCCTATGCCTTCCCCATCCCCTTCCTGAGGGACAGCAGCCATGGATCCAGTTGTCTCTCCGTCTCTCCTTCCTTACTGGCACTTGCTGTGGAGAATTTTGATAGACCATAAGTTCAGCTAACTTGAGCAGATTTGTGCGCTTTTAGATATATTCTTGTGGCTATACATAAAAGCAGTATGTGACGTGCATGAATTATTAGTTCTCTACTCATTCTCCACTTTCTCTTTCTTCTTTCTAAGGGAATCCCAATATCTTTGGGGCTAGCAATGCGCCCAGTAAAAGGCATTTTCAGTACCCTCTCCCAGCTAGAACTGGCCCATTGACTAAATTCTGGCCAATGAGATGTAAATGGGAGTTGTTCAGAGGAACTTCTGTGAAAGCACCATAAAAGAGAGAGAGCCTGGAGTTCCTTTCTGCTCTTCTGTCTTTCCTCTTTCTTTAGACCTGAAACTGGAACATGAAGCCTGGAATTTCAGCTGCCAAATTGAACCATGAGGCAATCTTGAGGGGGGAATTTTGAGCCAAGTGTGGCAAAGAGGAGAGATGAAGGATTCTAGTTTCCTGATAACCGATTTGTTATATCAGTCCTGAATTGCCTACCTCTAAACTTACTTTATCCAAGAGAGAAATAAGGTTCTATCTTATTTTAGCTAAGGTTATTTTGCCTGTCTATTCTATGTCACAATACCTAACCCTAACTGCATTACCTCTGTGATGGGGATGTGCCGATAATGCTTCCTCCTAACAGATTGATTCAGGTATCTGCCATGTATTTGTTAATGTTGTTTAGGTGACAAGTAACAAAAGTCAATTAAAGCTAGCCTATGCAGGAAGGGGGAATTTATTATGAGATATATATTGGTGTGCCTCACAGAACCCAGGGCCTCAGAACCTCTGGAACATGCTGGACCCAGGAACTGGAAAGTCATCTGGAATCGTTCTCCATCCTTTGTTCCTGTTCTTTTCTGTACATCTTGCTTCTTGCCTCTGTCTTTCTGCAGGCGACCCTCCTCTGCTTCTCTGGACCACACGGTGATAGATGTGATACCCACTCCCTACTCCTGAGTTTGTCTGCCCCAAAGTAAGACTGATTCTGTCAGCCCCCATTCCCTGGGGATGAAAAGAGGTTCATTGAAAAGTGAAAGGGCACTCCCAAAGGCATCCAGAGCTACTACCCCAAATGGAAACCTGGTATAAATAAAAACAATCTGAAGTGAAAACAACAACAATAAAAAAACAAGTCAATATATTAATGACTGATTTTTCAGGCTAAAAGAGTATTTATCCAAACATTTAGTAAAGAAATAAGACCAATCGTTCACAAACACATCCAGAAAATAGAGAATGAGGGAATACTTCCTAACTTTTTTGAAGAGACTGGCATACCCTGATTTAAACCTTGACAGTGACATTGAAGAAAGGAAATCTGTAACCCAATCTCTCATAAATATAGATTCAAAATTCTTTCACAAAATATTAGCGAATAGAATACAGTAAAATATAAAAAGTTATGACATAACGAAGTGGCACTATTTTAGACATGGAAGTGTAGCTGAACATTAGAAAACTAATCAGTGTAATTGACAGCATTAACAGAAAAAAGGAGAAAATATTATCATGTTGTGGGAGAAAATATTATCTTGATAGATACAGAGAAAGCATTTGGCCAAATTCAACACTCACTCGTGAAAAACTTGTAGCAAATTAAGAAGAGATTGAAAATTCCTTAATGTGATAAACACAATCTACAAAAAACCTATGGAAAGCATCATTTTCATAATACAACCTTAAAAACTTAACCCCTGAGTTTGGAAATGAAACAAAACTCCTGCTATCATCACTTTTATTTAACATTTTTATGGAGGTTGTAGCCATAGTAAAAATCCAGAAAAAGAAATAAAAAGCACACACATGGAAAGAAAAAAATAAAACTTTTCACAGATTTGCATCCAGAAAATTCAAAATAATCAACAAACTATTAGAAGTATAAATGAGTTTAGCCAGATTGCAGAGAGAAAGTCAATATAAAGTAATTAACTATATTTCTATATATCAGCAGAAAAAGTTACAAAATAAAAGAGTATAAAATATAATACCAAACTGTATCAAATGTTTACAAATAAATCTAGTGAAAGCTATATAAGACTACTCTGCTGAAAACTAGGAAACATTACTAAGAGAAATGAGTTACACCGAGTGATATACTATGTTCATAGATTGGAGAATGCGGTATATTAAACATGTCAATTTTCCCCAAATTAATCTATAGATTTAATGCAATTGCACTCAAAATCCCAGTAGGCGTTTTCTTTAAATGGAAAAGCTGAACATATATGTTCCCTATGACCAAGGAATTCCACTTCTGAGTATATACCAACAGCAATCAGTACATTTACTTAACAAATGTCATGTAACACAATGTTCATAGCACAATTTTTCTTTTTTTGAGGAAGATTAGCCCTGGGCTAACATCTGTGTCCATCTCCCTCTACTTTATACATGGGATGCCTGCCACAGCACGGCTGGATAAGCGATGTGTAAGTCCTCGCCTGGGATCCGACCCAGTGAACCCTGGGCCACTGAAGCAGAGCACGGAACTTAACTGCTATGCCACCAGGCCGGCCCCATTCATAGCACTATTTTTAATACCCCAACCTGGACCTTACCTGAATGCCCATTAACAATGGAATGATAAATACATTGTTGTTTATCCACACAATGGAATGTTAAGCAGCAATGAGAACAAATGATCTATAAATATGCATAAAAATATTGATGAATCTCACAAATATAATTTGAAAGCTAAAATGGGCAGATAAAAAACAAAGAATATATACAGTATGATGCCAATTATATAAAGTATAATGGAAACATTACTTCTACTGTTGGAAGCCAGGGGACTGGTTACACTTGGGGCGAGGTAGTAGGCAAAGAAAACACAAGATGGTTTTCTGGGGTGGAAGGAATGTCCTGTGTGTCAATCTGGGCACTGGTTACATGACGTAGTCAGTTTGTAAAAATTCATATAGCTCTGTCTTACATACACTTCTCTTTTTGTGTGTCATACTTCAAGGAAGATTTAAGAAGAAATAAAACAAAAGCTAAAAAAATACATATCTTTAATATGGTAACTACTGCTTCTCCACAACTACACTCTATTTTTAGTTCCTTATTAATGTATATATATTAACTTTTAATTGTTTAAGCCACCACAAATCATTTTTTAAAGAGCACAAATGAACAAATTAGTGCATGAGTATATTTTATTAATTGCAAAAATATTTGCAAGTGACATTCTACTTACGGAATTTGATTTGCACTAAAAACAGGTATTGCATAATGTGTGGTCAATGTATATAAAGTGCCATGTTAAGGCAAATTGGGAAATTGGTAAGTTTGTTTTCAGTGGGCCTGTTCACCCCCTGCCTCATAAACTTTCCATCCTGAGGCCAGTGTCCCAATGGCATGATCCCAGGGCTCCCTGTCACCCCACTCCTCAGCTCGGCAGCATGCATTTGTCCTCCATCCATTCTCTCAAAGCCCTGTTCTTGGCTAAAATGAACCTAACAAACTGATTTGAGCCCAAGAGTTAAAAAGCAATAATGACTAAATATTTGTCCCAGAAGACAGTTTTACTTTAATTTTGAACTTGTCAGTCTTAAACTATAGAAATGAAAAAACAGGAGAATGGCAGGCACTTGGCTGGCCACTAGGGGACATGTGTTTGCAAAGGCAGTTATGGTTGGGATGGTTCAAATCACAAGACCTAGGCACCTAATCACACATAAGCCTGTCCTGACCATTTTGTGACTTCTACAGGGTTTTCTTCATAGTTAAAAAAAAAAAAAAAATTATTAGATCCCTTTTCTCTTGATGACAATTATAACTTCTAAATCACACTCTACTCACTCCTCCCTTCAAAGCCCCTTCTTTTAATTACCCTGATTTAATAAACTGGGAGATTCTATTTGCTTTAAGCATTGAACTTTTGCAGCTCCAGAAATTGAGGGAAGGACTGGTTTTCGTCAAGTTCTCCACCATCGTCCAAATGGCAGCAGAACATATTTTGACCAGTTCGCGTTTGACGTTTCTGAGTAATCAACAAAGCAGACAAACCAGGGAGGGTTTATTAGCACTTTGTTCTTCTCAGAGGCAGAGTGCTGAATAAATGCCTTTTTCCCCTTTGGAAAAAATTTTACTAGTAACCATAGCAATAATAATTCCATCTCTGAGTGAAAATTATTATTGTTATCTTCGTTGGCAGCCCCGGTTTCTTTCCTGTCACAAGTAGACAGAAGGCAGACACTGTCTTGAAGTCTATAAAAGGCTCACCTAGGCAGGATGGGGAGCAGCTGCTTTCTCTCTCAGCTGAGAACAGAACAGAGAATAATGGCTCAACCGTAGAATGAGGGGCTTAAGCCAGATATGAGGAAGTGGTTCCTGGCAGCGTGCTAGATAGGTTGTCACAGGCGTTTACAGAATCCTCTTCTTTAGAAACCTTTAAAAATAGTTTAGATGATCTGTGCCTGGAATGGTAGATGTGTGCCCTGCTTTGCCTGTGTCCATTGCACATTTAAAAAACTCTTGTAGGTCCAGCTGTGCCTTTTCTAGACTGAGAGCAGAGACAAAAGCCCAGGCGTCTTACTCATTGTCTACCCGCAACAGACGTAGAACACGGGCAGCTCTGTAAATGTGAATGAATCAGTGAAGTCGGGAGTCTGGATAAAATGATTTAGCAATGATCAATTACAGTCCACTGGTTTATGGCTAGTTAAATATTGGCCCCATGGTTATTTTCCTACAATTGTTTAATAAAACAGGATTTGACCAGCTGCGCACCATGTGGCCAGAAGTTTCTTTGAGAAATTAGCGAGTCCAAGTCCTTCTTTTGGATTGTTAACTTTGTTCACTTGATGATTCTACACAGGCTCTTGAATAAGAAGGACATATTCTCTGAAGTGGGAGTTGCGTGCTGTGTTTCAGAAATGACTCAAATACACATGGAGAAAACAGTTTATAAGAAGAACTTGAACCAGAGTTCAATCCAAACATTTCTTCTTCCAGCCCAACTGATTCTCTCTCATCAAAGGAATGTGCTAACCTCTTGAAAAGTGCTTTCATCTCGAAAGCTGTGGTCAGAACCCAGCTCAGTCCTTCAGCAACAATATTTTACCTCAGAGTTGACGTTTATATGCCAGCAGCTCATTTGTTACAAATCGTAATTGCAGAACAATAATCCAAAAAAACGCAATACAGAAGGCAAAAAGCAAAAAGGCTCAGAAAGCCTTTGAGATCCCATCTAATTAAAAATGCAAATTAAGAAGAAACCTCAAGTCGTAAGTCCTGTTCAGTCTTTTCAAAGGCACCAATTACCAGTGACTCATTGGGAAAGGGGCTGCCTTTAATTTTAAGTCAAATTTCTCAACAATACCCATTGGCAGGAAATTAAAGCGACTGCCGGTTTGGTAATACAATTGACACTTCAACCTTTGTTATCCAAACTTTCCTCATTCTTATTGTTCAGTTTCTCTAGCAAACACTAATGGAGACAATTTTCCATTGGATTTTTCTGAGGTCCTAAAAACATTTTGTTTTCTAATGATAAGCAATCTCATTTTTGAGCTTATCCACCCCTTCCCGTGAAACTATATTGAAGGACATTCCAGAAAAGAACAAACTCCTTCTTGATAGAATCTCTTTTCTAAAAATACTTCAGAAGGCAAGACAGGAGAGTATGTTACTGCAGAACAAAGGCCCTCACACAGGAAGTGTGGATTATGAAGGCCTCTTGCTAGGCGTGGGTCTGGCCGTGTGTCCGTATGGATACATATCACATGTCAGAGCCTTCATTGTTGTTTGTCTTCAGGTGTTGCTCCATAGCTTATGCATTATACTTTTTATTATCATAACAAGTAACACTAGCTATAGAATAGGTTTTTTTTTTTTAAGTCTAAGAACTGGAAGGGAAATGCAAGAGATTACATAGGCCAATCTCTTCAGTCTAATATGAATGGAGTGCCAGGGTCCAACCAGGAGATGGAAACCACACAATAACCTGGAAAAGAAAAAGTTAATATGGAGAATTATTAACTATAATAGGGGATTGAAGTAACAGGGGATTGGCTAGTAAGAAGAGAGGGGCTCCCCGAAGAATCTAAGATAGCAGATAGAAGGAACAGCCACTACCACTAGGCTGATGCTTGCTCAATCAAGTTCCCCCCATCTCCCCCAGAGTTGAGATCCAGAGAGGCTACTGGACAGTGAAGAATTCACCGAGGTTTCAAGCAGATGGACTTTGCTAGGAATCAGTCCCCTAGGGCGCCAGGGGAAACTGCTGACAGGGAGCTGCCTGCACCTCAGAACTTGCTGAAAAATCCCACAAATGATCAGCTGAGGAAGCTTATGATGAGGAGGTGCCTTGCCGGTATGCTCCTTTACAAAGATGCTTGAGTGGGTGCTGGGGTACGGCTGGCCACTGGGCATGCTACAGAAGCTGAATGCTAGACAAGCCATTTGCTGCAGGAGCCAGGCTCAGGAGAATCTGTCCATGCTGCAGGAGTCAGGCACAGGAGAAGCTGCCTGTGCTGCTGCAGGCTCTGGGCTATGGGGAAGCCATGCACACTGTCGAAGCTGAGTGCTGAGGAGGCTGTGCATGCTGCAGGAACCTGGTCCTGGAAAAGACACTTGCACTGCAGGATTCGGGCACTCAGAAAGCTGCGTTTACTACAAGACACTGCCAAGAAAGCACAAAGAACTAGGAAGAAAAACTCTATCCTCTACCAGTGTCCTTCCAGCATCCTCTACTAACAAAGCTTTACTTTGTACTAGCTGACAAAGGAGAAATATTTAAAGGGCCCATCTCCATTTTCACAGAGCAGACAACAAAGTTTGAATTTGGAACTGAAAGACAATACAATGATATGTGTTGCCTATTATATGGCAGGTATTTTACATGTATTATCTAATTTACTCCCTACAATATTTCTCATGGGTAAATATCATCATGCATGATAAGCAGAGGTGGAAAGAGTTTAAGAAAGTTCACAGAGTTAGGAAGCCAGAGAGTGGGACTCAAATCTAAACTTGGCCAACAACAAAGCCCATCGTCCTTCTCTACGAAGTTTCCTCCAATGAGGCCCAGACTTCTAGAAAGAGTGGCAGCCTAGGGGGGCCAAATTCAGGGCGGGGGTGGCCCTAAGGTGTACAGATTTGGGGTAGGAATCCTAACAGGCTGGGCTGTGGCTGGAGTGGGATTGGATTGCTGTGAGCCTGGGGAAATCTGAAATGCAGAGACCGGAGCAAAACTGAGATTGGAGCTAAATTAAACTGAAGACCAAAGGGGCTAGGCGAGCAAATAGAGATGAGGTTTAAGGCAATGGGGTGAAACCCGAGGCAGAAACACAACAAAACAAAGCAAGCAGGTTCCAAGTAGAAGTCAATCTTTCCTTGAGATGAACATCACCACCTCTGGTTACAGGGCGACTGGGGCTGTGCCCACAGGTAGAGAGATCGTGGGTAAGGATGTGTTCTGCCAGACAGGTTAGCAAGATAATGGCCAAGCTAGGACTAGAACCCAACTCCCTTGACTCCCATTTCTGTGCGCTGTCCACACTTGTTGTCCCCATCCATGAATTCTGTAGTTGGGCAGCAATAGACAAAAGTGAATGGAAGGGCTGGACCACAGAGTCTTTTGCTGGTTGAAGTGACCAGAGGACGGAAAAGTAGAAAACATTGATCAAGTTACTTCAGGTAAAACATTTGCTATTTTTATAGCGCTTAGCATTGTCTCTCTTTGTCTCCCGTGGACCTTCAGGAGTAGGTATGTGATACGCATTCGGGAACCCTGTTCAGAGACAGACCTTCGCGTTGTCATTGATAGTAGTCGGAGCCTTTTCGTCAGGGATTCTCAGCCTTTAGTAAGCATTGGAATCATCTGGAAAACCCGTTAAAAAAAAATACTGATGCCTGAGGCTATTTCATACCAATAATGAGAGTCGCTAGAGGTGGGGCCCATGCATCAGTATATTTGCAAGTTCCACAAGTGATTCTAATGTAGATTCAGGACTGAGTTTCGCTGCCATATCCTGACTACAGCAGAATGACATTGAGAGAGTCAAACGTAATTTAAAGATTTTATTTTTTTTCCTTTTTCTCCCCAAGGCCCCCAGGTACATAGTTGTGTATTTTTAGTTGCGGGTCCTTCCAGTTGTGGCATGTGGGATGCCGCCTCAGCATGGCTTGATGAGCGGTGCCACGTCAGCGTCCAGGATCCAAACCTGTGAAACCCTGGGCCGCCAAAGCGGAGTGTGTGAACTTAACCACTCAGGCACGGGGCCAGCGCCAACAAAAGTAATTTAAACCCCTCTTCTAGTGGGACTTACTCTCCTGTGGGATTCTAGAACAACAGCTTTCACAGAGGAATCGCCCACTGAGCTGTATTGCACGTTGCCAACTCAGCAAAGATTTTGAACTCAAAGCTAGTCAAGAGGTTTAGTGACTAGGCAGAAATATGCAGAAGAGATGTATAGGCTTCTAAAGCTGTACTGTATGCTGAGAACCAACAAGACACGGAAGACTGGCATTTCCTTTGTTGGAAAAGGAAACAGTTCCGAGGCTGATCCACGCGTTGGCCTTAGGTAAATGAGATGTGCTTCCCGCAACTACCTAAGGGTAAGAATTTAGCTAGGAAATCCTAATCTTCAGTGACATATGTGATGGCGAAAAGCAATGAAACATCCTTCTGCTTGGTGATGGGTGAAGCCCTAAAGATTCAATCTGGTCTTGATGAACATCCAAGAATCTGGATGCCCGCACCCCGCTGAGGCAGGGGCTTCTGCCAATGACGCCGGTAAGGAAGTCTGTGGTTTCTTGCAGTGTCTGATTTGTGCAGTTTGTGTATAAACAAATACTATAATTTCTGTCCTGGGGTATAAACAAGCAGGTTTCTCTTCTATATCCAGATGCCATTGCTATCCTTGAAACTAGTTGTGTATCTAATTAAAAACAAAATTTTATTTAACCTTCATTTTTCTCTATGTCACGTCACTTTACATTATTTAATGTAGTTCCCTTTAGCTTTGTGAAAGAAAAAATAAAACTCGGGTTCCAAATAAGATAAAATTCTTTTAAAAATTGTTATGAAAATTTTCAATTGTGTGCATAGAATAATATAATAAACTCTGTCGTATGCATCATCCAGCTTTAATAATTGTTAACTCATGGCAAATCTTATACTCTTGCTCACTACCCCATCTAATGTTTTTTTGAAGCAAATTCCAGACATCATGTTATTTCATCCACAAATATTTGAGTTCATAATTCTTAGAATAAGATATATGAGCTCCTAAAAAAATGACATAATATTTTCACAGCTAAAATATTAATGATAATTACTTAATACCATCTAATACCCAGTGTTTCAACTTGCAATTTTATCAGTTTTATATCACTTGTATCAATTTTTTACATATTGTTTAAATCAAGATCCAAATAAGTTGTTCACATTGTAATTAATCAAAATGCCTCCTAAGTTTCTTTTAATCTGTAAATTCATTTGATTTTTTTTTCCTTATAATTTATTTGTTGAAGAATCTGGGTGACTTGTTCTGTGGGGTTTCCCACAGGCTGGATTTGCCTGTTGCACCTCCATGGTGTGCTTTAACACGTTCTCCTGTCCTCTGCATTTCCCATGATTCAGTTGTCGGATATGTAAGTTCAATTTTTTTTGGCAAGACCGCTTCAGAGGTGATATTATGCCCTAACGTTAGGCAGCATGTAATTTCTGGTTCTCACTCTTTTTGTAATCTTAGTAGCCATTGTTTCTCAATGCCTAGATCCATTAATTGCTAGGGATTAGAAAATGGTAAGTTCAAATTCTATCATTCTTCTGTCACTTTTTAAAATCTAGAATACACCTATAAGAGAAATTTCCCTTCACCTATTATTTGGATAAATGGGGGTACAGTTCGTATAGGAGAGGAGAAAAAAGTGTTGATTTTATTGTTTATTTCTTTTCTCTTTATTTAGTAGTTTTCAAAATAATGAGTAGTTCACAAGATTTCTCCAGTGATGATCAATTAGATTTTTTAAAAAATAGATTTGGGGCCAGCCTGGTGGCATAATGGTGAAGTTTGCACACTCTGCTTTGGCAGCCCAGGGTTAGTGGATTCACATCCCAGGCGTGGACCTGCACACTGCTCATCAAACCATGCTGTGGTGGCATCCCACGTACAAAATAGAAGCAGCAAAAAGAGGAAAATTGGCAACAGATGTTTGCTCAGAGCCAATCTTCCTCACCAAAAAAAAAAATTTGAAAAGCTCTATCTTTATTGGGTCATAATTGATTGACAATAAACTGCACTATTTAAAGTGGCAATTTTATAAACTTTGAAATTTATACACACTTGTGAAACTATCGCTGCAGTCAAAATAATAAATGTATTCATCATCTCCAAAAGTTTCCTCGTGCCCCTTGGTAATGCTTGGCTCCCATACCTCCAGCCCCACCTCTGATTCCCCAGACAAACACTGATCTGCTTTCTGTCATTATAGATTAGTGTGCATTTTCTAGAATTTTATAGAAATATAATCATACCATATCTTCTCTCTTTTTGGAGGGGAAATGGAGACAGAGTCTGTCTTATTTCACTCAGCATAATTATTTTGAGATTCCTCTGTATTACCACATGTGTCTGTAGTTCATTGATTTTTATTTCTGTGTAGTATTCCATTCTATGGATCTGTGGGTTCATGGTTTTCACGAAATTTGGAAAATTTTTAGCTATTGCTTCTTTAAATATTTTTTCCTGTTCCCCGAACTCACTTTCAGAGACTCCAAGTGCCTATTTATTAGGCTGCTTGAAGTTATTTCCCAGCTCTCTTCTTCTTCCTATTTTTTTATATTTTTTCTATTTTTTTTTTCTATTAGTGTTTCATTTTGGATGGTTTCTACAGCTATGTCTTCAATTTCATTATTCTTTTATTCTGCAATGTCTAATCTACCATTAACACTATCTAGTGTATTTTACATCTCAACCATGTTTTCATGTCTAGAAATTTGGCTTGGAATGTATATATGATATATACTATATATATATATGATGTATGTTCCTACTTTCAATTTTATCAGAAAATTTAACGGAAATTTATCAGGAAACTGAAAATTTTTAATTTTATGATATCACATATATACCATATACATGTATATTATATATACACATATATATCACACGTGATATCATATACATATATACACATATCATATATATGTGTATGTATATAATATATATGTATATGATATATATGTGTATTCTATGTCTCTACTTAACATGTTTAATTTTTCCTCTAGGTTCTTAAACATATGGAATACAATTATAATTACTTTTTTAATGCTCTTGTCTACTAATTCTAGCATCTGTGTCATTCTGGGTCAGTTTCAATTGGCTGATTTTTCTCCTCATTGTGGGTAGTGTTTTCCTGCTTCTTTGCATGCCTGGTAATTTTTTATTGGATGTCAGACATGACTTTGACATTGTTGGATACTGGATGCCTTTGTATTTCTATAACTGTCCTTGAGCATTGTTTGGGGTTTCTGTTTCAGTTGCCAGGAAACAGTTTGGTCCTTTCAGGTTTCGCTTTTAAGCTGTTTCCCATCACCTGTGATTTGGTTACTCAGTACAACAGCCTGGGATTTTTTGTGTTAATTTTCCCCACTACTGAGGCAAACCCTTTGACTACTCTACCCAATGCCCTGTGAATTAGGAGGCTTCCTACCCTTGCTGGTGGGAACAGACATAATTTCCAGCTCTGCGTCAGCACCAGGAATTGTTTCCTCTAATCTTTTTGGGGAGTTCTTTCTCCAGCCTTGAGTAGCTTCCCCACATGCATGTGCTGATGAGTGCACAGCTAAATACTCAAGGAGAGTCTCAGCTCAAGTATTCAAGTATCTGGGAGGCATAGGCATGTAGTGGGTAGAAGGCATAAGTCAAGAGTCCCCTTTTGGATATGTTGTGTTTAAGATGTGTGAGAGATCTTCAAGTGGAGATGTTGAATAGAGTTGGAAATGTGATTCTGGAGCTCAGAGGAGTTATCTCGGCTAAAGAGATACGTTTGAGAACCATGATCATAAAACAGTGTTATTTCAACCACGGGAAAGCATGAGCTTATCTAGGAACAGAATGAAGAAATACTAGGACTGAACCCTGTGGAATTCCAGCATTTTCTGAGTGAAGGAAGAGATCACAGAAAGGGGACTGAGAAAGGATCAGTAAGGTAGAAAAAACCTCAAGAGAGAAAGGTGTCATAAAAGTCATCAAAGAACATGTTTTGAGAAGGAGGGTATTGTTGGCTCGGTCAAATGCTTCTGAGATTTTAAGTAAGATGAAAACAAAGGAGATTCCTTTGGGTTTGGTCTCAGGGACATCAGTAGTGATCTTGATCAGAACAGTTTTGGTAGAACATGAGGGTAGAAGCCATCTTATGATGGTTTGAAGAATGGGGAGTTGAGGAAAAGGTAACAGCATATTAATACAACTCTTCCAAGAAGTATTATGCCCAAAAGAAGAAGAAAAATCAAGAAAACTGTGAAGGGGAATGTGGGGATCAAGTGAGGGCCCTGGCTCAGAGATATGAAGCATCTGCCTATCTTTTCTCTGGGGATCTCTTCTACATGAATTGAAACTTCTTAATTCAGCCCTTTGACTTTTAGTCAGTGAAGAGTCTTCAAAAATTCTGTTATTGTGTGGTCCATAAGGCTTTGATTTTGGTTAGTTCACAGCTATTTTAGTGGAATGTTAGAATCCATACAAATTGGGATTGCAAGCTGGATGCCATTTACAAGCAGTATCTCCTCAAAAACAGCTCAACTGGTCTTCCTGTCTCCAGTCTTTCTTTATTTTTCTTGAGTAATATAGACCATTTTTATTATTATTATTTAATTATTTTATTGAGGTCATATTGGCTTATAACTGTAAATTTTGAGTGTATATTCTTATATTTCAGTTTCTGTGTAGACTGTATCATGGCCACCATCAGTGGTCTAGTTTTTATCTGTCACCAGGCATATGTGCCCCTTTACCCCTTTTGCACTCCCCCCACTCCCTTCCCTTCTTGTAACCACCAATCTGTTGTCCTTATCTTCATGTTTATTTGTTTATCTTTCACATATGACTGAAATCATATGGCATTTGTCTTTCTCTGACTTATCTCGCTTAGCTTAATACCCTAATACTTAATACTTAATACCTCTAATACCTTAATACTAAGGTCCAGCTATGTTGTTGCAAATGGCACAATTTTGTGGGGTTTTTTTAAGGCTGAGTAGTATTCCATTGTATATGTATACCACATCTTTGTCCACTCATCCACTGATGGGCACTTGGGTTGCTTCCATACCTTGGCTATTGTGAATAATGCTGCAATGAACATATGGGTGCATAAATCTTTTTTAATTATTGATTTCATGTTCTTTTGATAAATACCCAGTAGCGGAATGGCTGAATCATTTGCTATTTCTACTTTTAATTTTTTGAGAAATCTCCATACTGTTTCTGTAATGGGTGCACCAGTTTGCATTCCTCCCAGCAGTGTATGAAGGTTCCCTTTCTCCACATCCTCTCCAACACTTGCTACTTCTTGTCTTGTTAATTACAGCCATTCTGACAGATGTGAGGTGGTATCTCATTGTAGTTTTGATTTGCATTTCCCTAATTAGTGATGTTGAACATCTTTTCACGTGCCTGTTCTCCAGTCTCGATCCATTAAATCCACTCCCCATACTGCAGTCAGGTTACTCTCTTTAAAGTCTAAATTTGACCTACTCACAACTCTGCTCAGTGCCTCTCAAGAGGTCTTCATCCACTAAAGAATAAGCTCAAGCACCTGGTCAGGACACACAAGGTCTTCCATGACATGGGCCTACCATCTCTCCAGACTCATTTCACACAACTCCTCCCCACCTTATGCTTTTCACTTTGCACTGCTTGTAATTCCGCATATACACCAGGCTGTGTTATTCTCTGATGGCACCATCTCCTATGTTCAATTACCCACTTCTCTTTGCTTGCCTAACTCTTACTTATCTTTCAAGACCCATCTCAGACATCATCTTCTCCAAAAATTGTTTTCTCCTCTGACTTTCAAAGAACTCCTTGTTTACTTCTTATCTCCACACATCGTATTATATTGATTTATTTTAAAAACAGGGGTCTATTTTCTTCATTGAGCTAAAGTTCCTCAAGAGCAACAACCATGTCCTGTTTTTTACTCTGTACTTCCAGCTTTCAGCCCAGTGATGCATAGAACAGAATAGGAGATTAATAAGTTCAGTGGAAAGCAGGAAGATCAGGACAAAGGTTTCAGCGTGAAGGAGAGCTTGGTATAAATAACCCAGGACCAAAGCCTTGAATAGAATGAGATCCTTGCCCTCCCCCGTCTATTCCCTGGGGCAGTAGCTCAAAGGAACAGTTTAGGTGATACAAACTAAGACCAGTAAGTTGGAGCCAGTTAACTCTGAACTTCAAAAATCATGCAAAATAATTGCTATTTGAAAGCTATTTGGCCACACAGATTTGAAGTAGTGAACATGGAGAAGAAATGATCGTCCAATAACAAAAAGACAAGATCTGGGAAAAGTCAAATGGCATTAAATACTTGTAACGAAATAGAGTTGAGGTTCTGTTTTTACAATCACCATTTCAGATAGCCAGCTTTAGTCTGGGAGCCTAGTGCTTTGTCTTGTTCAGTTTTTCCTCTTAACTCTTGCTATATCAAGCGACAAAGGCATTGTAGAGGTGTGTCTAAAAGTCTGGATTCAGGAGTCAAACTTCTTGAGTTTATATTTTGGTTCTATTCCTTACTAACTGCATGACTTATGGTAAATTACTTTGTGCCTCAATTTCCTTATCTGCAAATTGAGGATATTAATAACATGTACCTCATAGGATCGTTGTAAAGATTAAATGAGGTTTGATAAGTGTGAATCACTTAGAACTATGTCTGACATGCTAAACACCATATAAGTGTTTTTTAAGTTAAAAATGAATATCTAAAATACTAGACCTTCTAGTCTCAAATAGGCAATGAATGTGAAAACGATCATCAGGTGTATCTCTCCGAGCCAAGGAGCAAATAAAGCTGGGCTCAAGAAAAGATTGGGTCAGCAGTAGACACAGAATTTCCCTTGGGTCTCCCAGTTGATAAAGCTTTGACCTAGCAGGAGATGGTTTGTCTTCTGCCTGCCCACTAACAATGATGGAAGAGGGTGATTCCCTGAACAGAATAACCATAAAATGTCTATGGCCTGGATTAAGCCCTTAGGTTGAGAGGCCATAATCAAGGCAATTTCTGAGAGCTCCATTAATAAGCTTTTCTAGAAGCTGCCAAAGTCCAGCTACAGTAATTATCCAGTTAGTTTGCTGATTCAGCTAATATAAGCTTCCCCAGTCCTGTGGCTAATTAGGCTCCAGCCTCTCATCTCATTAATAAGCTTCCAGTTCATTTGCATGAGAGGAAAAATTGTGGGTATGGGGGAGTTTAATAGAAACCCAAATCACCTTCAACATGTGTCTTTTTTATTAAAATATTTAACCTTTTATTATGACTCAGAAACATCTGTTGGCATTACACTCTATGAAAAGACGTGATGAATTCAGCATTTGCAGAGTTCCACAGTCCCTCCTCCTTGCACCTGGCCCGTTCTGATCAAGTAGCAAGAGGAAAAGACAAATGAATATGATTAACTCAGTGTTAGAAATTTGCAGCTGGAAGAAACTACTGGGTTCAAATCCTTCATTTTACAAATTAGGAAAACAAGACCCCACGAGGTGGACTGACATGCTCAAAGATACACAGAGCTGGGACTAGAGCTCAGGTCATTCTTCCTCTGACTCAGTTCTCATTACCCATGATTACTTACCTGACCTTCAAAACATATGATGATGCTGGCTGACAAATAACCATAGCCTATTATCTGATATTGGGCTGTAACTTGTTTCTACTTGCATCTGTGTTCAAGGAAGAATATAATTGTTGTCCCTTCAATCCGTTTCCAAGAACGGATTAATTAATGTTATCTGTTTAATTAAGCTTGTGTAGTAGGATTTTGGCCCCCATGGCCTTTGTCCTCTGATGTCATGCCCATGGTTATGTTACGTGGTAAAAGAGATATTACAGATGTAATTAAGGTTGTTAATCAACTGACCTTAAAATAGGGAGATTATCCTGTATTATGCAGGTGGGCCCAATGTAATCACATGAGCCCTTAAAAGCAGAAAAGGAAGCAGAAGAAGAAATCAGACAGATGTAGCAGAAGGGGAAGTGGGAGATTTCAAGCATGAGAAGAACTTGATGTACCATCATTGGCTTGAACATGAAGGAGATCGTGTATCAAAGAAACAGGGACCACAGTCCTACGGTCTCAAGGAACTGAATTCTGTCGACAACCTGAAATGAATTTGGAAGCAGAATCTGCTTCAGAGTCTCTAGATAAGAGCCCAGACTGGCTAAACCATGACTTCAGCCTTGATAGGGCCTGAGCAGAGGACCCAGTTGAGCCACTCTGTGCTGGGACTTCTGACCCATTGTGGGATACTAAACGGGTATTATTTTAAGCCACTAGGTTTCTGTTAATTTGTTACAGCAGCAATAGAAAACTAGTGCAGCTTGAATCCATCTATTTTGCTCCATCTCCAAGGCTACTGCCCAAGTGTAAGTCACCACCATTCTCTTCTGGTCCACTGAAGTAGCCTCCTGACTCTTCTCTCCACATCCCTTCTGGTTCATCTTCTATGAGGTCTTTACACTGTAGCCCAAATAATTCTCTTTCAAAGAGAAAGTTGATCACATGATTTCTTTCCCAAACCCCACACACGCTTATCCTCTCTAGAACATCTTAAAACCATCTTCAGTGGCTTTTAGACAAAGAACACAAGATCCTTTACATGACCTACTGGGGCTTGTGTTTACTGGCCCCCACCCATCATTCCAGCTTCGCCTTGACCACTCTTTTCCTCACTGTCTCTGCTGCACTCTAACTGACTTTTTCTCCTCTTCTCTGTCATGCTCCTTCCCATGACAGGGCCTCACAGATGCTCTGCCCTGCGCTTGGACTCCTCTCTCCCTCTCCCCGTGACCCGATTAATGTTCATTCAGTATGTCACTGTCAACTTAAATGTTGGTTCCTTGTGATGGACTTAATCAGCTTGCTCTCTTAGATGCTTTCATGGCCCGGTATGTTTTCCTTCACAACATTTTTTGGAACTTGTAACTATACCTTTAATTTTGTTATTATTTGATTGTCTGTACTTCAGACCAGAAAGTGAGCCCCATAATGTATCATAGGTTTTTCTGATTGAGAAAATATATTTTTTCTGATTGAGAAAACATGTATTTAAGACATTTATCACAAGCCAGAAAATAATAAGCACTCGATAAATAGCAAATACCATCATATATATGTAAGATATAATATTATTATGTGCAATTATTAGGATACTCACCCAGGGTCGCAGAGGAGGAACCCCTAAATCCTACCTGCTGGGGAGAATCTGGGAAGAAAGACTCCCTAGAAGGGTTTTAAGCAAGATTCAGCCAGGTGAAAGAGGAGTGGGAGAGGATAAGGCATTCCAGGATAAGGGGTAGTATGAGCACAAATATGGAAATGAGACACAGCATGATGAATGTGGGGAACTCTGATGCTGGCATTAGTAGTTACACAAATCCCATAATAGACGTGTTTTGTCAAAGCAGGTGTCCCAATGCCTGCCTGGTGTACAATTTGGCATGTGTTCATGCCCAGCCAATGAACTGTATATTGCCACACAGAATTCCTGGTGCCTTTCTTCCAGCTCGGCATGCTCTGCAAGTGCACCAAAGGGACACATCTAAGGCTGGCATAGGAATATGGAAGCATTGTGAATGACAGGGTCTTCAACTCTTTGGTATTAGTTTGTGGGGTTTTTTTCCTTCTTCCAACCCATCAACAAACATTTATTGAGCTCACCTCTAGACAAGGCGCTCTGGAGAAGGCAAAAGAAATCTAAGACTTGATTCTTTCCATCAGGATGATAACAAATACCATTAAAAGGGCAGTATAAACAGATATAAAAAATAAAAAATACTGAGGCTGGCCCAGTGGCATAGCGGTTAAGTGCACATGCTCCACTTTGGTGGCTTGAGGATCCCCGCTTCAGAACCCGGGCACGGACCTATGCACTGCTTATCAAAGCATGCGGTGGCAGGCGTCCCACATGTGAAAGAGAGGAAGATGGGCATGGATGTTAGCTCAGGGCCAATCTTCCTCAAAAAAACAACAAAAAAAAGGAAGAACTCAAATTAGTGTATGTGGTAGATGCTAGTTGCCTACTCAACAGACATTCTCTCCCTCCTCATCACTAACAGAACCCAAAGTTTGCTCAGATATGACACAGATTATAACATGCTCTGAGAATGTAGGTCCTTACTCCAGTTCCAGGGAAGGAATTATGATTGGTGTAAATTGGTCACAGACATGCCGTTTCTTATTGCCAGTGATTGGCCTAAGGTTAGGCATGTGAACCTCTTCTGAACAGTAAGACTGAAAGGGAAGTCTCTTGGGGTGCAGGGATCTTCTCTGCATCTTTCTCTCCACGTGAGTTTCTATTACATGTGACTGTGGTGCTTGCAGCCATTTTGAAATCATCAGGCAATAACCCTAAGAACAAAAAGCCAATACACTGAGGATGACAGAGAGAAGAGATAGGGCAAGCCTGGGTTCTTGATACTATGTTGATCCTCTGCAATAAACCTGGTATTATCTATCTCCAGAATTTTGTGACGTGAGATAATTACACTTTGTCATTGTCAAAGCCATTATTGACCAGGTATTATGTTTCTTGGAATCAAACACATCCTAACTGGCACAACATATGTGAAAGGTACATTGCAAAGAGCACAGAATTTGCAGTCATAGGAGCTAATGACAGAGGTTCAAATTCCAGCTCCATCACTCAGCCTCTGTGGGCCCTTAGAGGGAGTGTTAGGGGAAGGGAAAATGCATTGGGGGTATACAAAAATGAGGAAGCTACTCTTAAAGGTTCTACCATTCAATGGGCAAAGACAGACATAATTTTTAAAAGACTTTCTAAATTGCAAGGCTCAATGGAATGTGCAATTGGAAAAGAAGAGCTGATATTCTCTAAGTAGGTACCGATATGGCCAAACTAGATGTTTATGGCCAATGTCAGTCCGATAGATGAGTGCCTATGATGCACCAGCTTTCTGATATTTTGACTATCACTGCCGTGAAAGACATCATATTCTGGAAGCATCAAAAGCACAAAAGGAGGAAAATGGAGCATTTGAGCTGCATCTTGAATGATGAGAAGGACTAATAGACAACAGGAGATAGCCCATTTCAGCTGAGGAAATAGCAAGAACAAAAGTACTGAGGTGTGAAAATGCTTAGTATGTTCAATTGGGTAGCTACTCATTAACCTATGTGATCTGATATGTGAAAAATAAATTTACAAAGTATACATATTGGAGGAAATGCAAGTTTGCAAAAGATGTCATTTATTTGAAAACGTCAATGCAAGATTCTTTGAAACATGCTATACTAGTAAAATTATGTGTTTGTTTACAGATAATGACATAATTGTCAGCTTGTTAGCAGAGTAGAGATATAGAAAACTAACATGCTATAGTCAGTACCTTAAAGAGCAATCAGAATCAAATAACAGGTTTCTGGAATTCCAAAGGCAATCAGTGGTGAAGTAAAATTCAACTCACGTATACTCTTTTAATAGTTATTTTTTAAATTTGAAATAATATTTTAGATTTACAGCAGAATTGCAAAATATAGTGTTCTCATATACACTTCACCCAGCTTCCCCTTATGTTAACATCTTAGATAAACATTAATTAAATCTAATAAATTAACCTTAGCACAATACTATTAACTAAAGTATAGAAGTTATTCAGATTTCAATATTTTTCCACTAATGTCTTTTTTTTTTTCATTCTAGGATCCTATCCAGGACCCCGCACTGCATTTAACTGTCATGTCTCATAGTTTCCTCCTATCTGTGACAGTTCCTCAGTCTTTCCTTTTTTTTCATGACTTTGACAGTTGTGAAGATTACTGCTTAGTTATTTTATAGACTGTCCCTCAATTGGATTTGTCTGATGTTTGCTCATGATTAGGCTGAGGTGGTGCATTATTAGAAGGATGTCACAGAGGTGATGTGCCCTTCTCAGTGCATTGTATCAGGAGGTACTTGATGGCAATATGTATTACTACTGAGGTTAACCTCCACCATTTTACTAAGGTGGTGTCCATCAGGATTCTCCCCAGGAGTAGAATTTTCCTTTGTCCCCTTTTCTCAGCTGAAATGACTGTTCACTAATATCCTAAGGCCAGAAGTGCTTATTGCCCTTCTTTCCAAAGATTAAAGCTTTTGTTCTGCATGAGAGATAGAGGAGAAAGATCTAGGTAAATTTCTTGCCTCTCTCTAGGGCTGCTTTTCCTCTTCTCCACGTTTGCACTACAATAGACACTTCTTAGGGCTCTTCCAATGTTTTCTGTGAGTGCCTGGTGAGTTCAGGGAGAACGAAGTTGTAAGACAGAGCAGATTCCTCCAATTCTGTAGTCCCCGGGAGGTATCACACTATCCCACCAGCCCCAGACCATACTTAACCTTCACTAATTTGTCAACTACTGCAACAGAACTCTTCCTACCAGTGTCCAGATGAGTCCACCCCGGGTGAGCATGTTTCTGCATTTCTTCTCTCCCTACGGGCACTGTCTCTCCTTAGATTTGGGGCCAGTTGATTTCTCTGTGATCTTAGCTCTCCTATGGGCCCAAAAATCATCATGAATATGAAATTAGATGGAAGCCTGAAGTCTTTACATATATAGGTATTGTGTAAAGTACAGGTAATTTGGCATAATTGATGTCCAGTGTCCTTCTTGAGTTTTTGGAAACAGAAAGTGAAAGGAAACAGTATGTTTTTGGATGCAAACATGTATTACCACCTTTCCTGTTCCTCAGGGCTTTGAGTTTTGGAGGAGAAATAGAGGCTTCTATGTTGTCTACACACATGGAGGAAATCTTTTGTGGAAAGATGAAATCAAAGGAAATAGTCTTTGGAGTCAAGAGATCTGGGCTCTAATTCTGACACATAGAACTCTGTGCCCATAGGACTTTGAAGAAACTGCCTAACTTCTCTGGACCTCAGATTTCCCCTCTGTAAAATGGGGATGATAAAACATAACACTCTGACCTGGCCTGGAAGGATTGAATGAGAAAATGCTAAGGGCAAATATTTCTCTAGATCAGGAGTCAGCAAAATTCTTTCTATAAAAGGCCAGATCTTAGATATTTTAGGCTTTGCAGACCATACAGTCTGTCGCAACTATTCAACCTCGATGTTGTGGTGCAAAAGCACCCATAGAGAATACGTATGTGAATAGACACGGCTATGTCCCATTTCTATTTACCAAAACTGGTGTCAGACTGAATTTGGCTGCAGGCAGGCAGTAGTTTATAAACCTTGTGCTGGACAAAATCTGTCTGGGGGCACATTGAAGGTACAGTAAAATTACCCGGTTACTCCCTATTTAAAATTCCCTCTTTTGGGGCCAGCCCCATGGCCAAGTGGTTAACTTTGTGTGCTCTGCTTCGGCGACCCAGGGTTTCGCCAGTTCGAATCCTGGGCGCGGACATGGCACCGCTCATCAGGCTATGCTGAGACGGCGTCCCACATGCCACAACTAGAGGGACCTCCAACTAAAAATACGCAGCTGTGCACCAGGGGGCTTTGGGGAGAAAAACGAAAAATAAAAAAAATCTTAAAATAAATAAATTAATTAATTAATTAAATAAAATTCCCTCTTTCCCTTATCCTCAGCTGGTTGCTAGATTTGGGTCTTCATCCAGATCTGTCCTATTTGAAGGGAGGAAAAAAAACTATTTCTGAGATTCCACAAACTGTTTTAGTTATCTGTGTTCCATGTGGTCACTCGGTAACAAAGGTTGAGAAAGTGCCATTGTTTCTGCCCAGAGAAGTCTCATACCACTGTCCAGTTGGTCCAGCACCAACTGATGCTGCCCAGGCCAGCTTTTGAGTATACCCAACTATTTCTCTGCAGAACCTTGCTTTCTCATGCTTATTAGTGAAGGCTCTTGAATTAGACTCTGGGGTTCAAATCCCAGAGGTGCATTTGCTAGCTGTGTGATCTTGTGCTAGAAATAATGTCTCTGTTATTTCAGTTTCCTCAAACACAGAGTGGGAATAATAAGTCTCTGCTTTGCAGAGATGTTGTGAGGATTAAATGAACCAATATGTGTAGAGTATTTAGAACAATGCCTGGTATACAGTAATTGCACAATAAACCTAATATTAGTATTCTCTTGGGTAGCACTCTCTGTGCCAGACTCTGAGTCAAAGGCAATGGGATTCTGAAGTTCTTAGGAAATTCATCTTCTAAGGAGGACAATAGCTTTCCCTCCTCTCATACGTCTTACCTTGAATCAGAAACCTCTCCAGGGGTTAACATGTGTCCCCAGGCCCCTAGACAGGCTGTATCCTGCCACAGAATTGACTTCTCAGTGGGGCCCCTGAAGCCCTTGGAGCCCTGCCTCCCACCTTTCTGACCAGACTTGGGCCTGGGTTCTCCTTCTTCTCTCTCCCAAGTTTGCAATGGGCTGCTCTGCTCCTGCCCTTTACAACTCGCATATGGGTTGAGTCTTTCTCCTCTCAGAAGTGGATCTCTCAGTCCCTTACCCAGCAGACCTGTTCTCTCAAAGTTCCACTCTCAGATGCAACCAGATTTTGTGGAAGCATTTTCCAGCTTTTAACTTCATAAAGTGCTTAGGATGTGTTTGCTTCTTAGTAAATTTTTATTCCCTTTCCCTAAACCAACACAACAAAGAAAATGTCAATAAGTAAAAAGAAAGCTTTTGTTTCTGAAAAGAAAGAAGTTTTTGATTTCTGGATTCCTACTTGGAATAGCTGAGGTTGCAGGGCAGGAAATAGCAAGTGGCAGGGGGAAAGGTCATTATAAAGATCTAATATTTTCTGCTGCTAAAGAGCGTGACGTGATGCTAAAAATGATGATGATGAAGATGTTGATGGTGATGCCCACGACTCAGGTGTCCTCAGTATGTACCTGGAACTGGGCAAAGCTTGTGACATATTCAGTTCTCACAAGCATCCTGTGAGGTGGGCATTATTTATCCACATTTTATAGTTGAGGAAACTGGGGGTCAAAGAGATCATGTCCAAGGATACGTAGCTAAGAAGTGGTGATTCAAACCCAGATCAGTTTCTTTCTAATGTCCTTGTTCTTAAGCCCCTCCCTCTCCTGCCTACTCTAGGTTGTGGTACCCAAAAGCCAGAAGCCTTTAGGAGCATGTTAAGCAGGCATTTGGCATTCTCGCCAAGCCCATGTGTGGAGCTCTGCCAGCTGGACCTACACCTGAAGTAACAGGAGGGGATGCAAGAGTGGACAGATGCTCATCAGCCAAATGACCAATGGAAGTCGTGGGGCAGGAGAGTTATGTGGCAGGAAGCAGAGCTGCAAGCCAAAGGGAGCCAGGGTGGGGCCTCTGGGCCTTTCTTGCAGCACAGGAAGGAGTCAATGGCATCCTGGATGCTGGTTAGGCAGCTGTGAAAAGCCTTCTG
Organism: Equus caballus; assembly: GCF_041296265.1. Classification (NCBI taxonomy): domain Eukaryota; kingdom Metazoa; phylum Chordata; class Mammalia; order Perissodactyla; family Equidae; genus Equus; species Equus caballus. The sequence goes on along the minus strand of NC_091688.1, from coordinate 29,882,034 downwards.
TTTCATGGCTGGGACACAGACTTGCTGACTTTCAAAGCAAAGTAGCCATGCTTTACTGGAATTCAGGCTCAGGTGACTATCAGGAGCCAGGGGGTGCGTCTACTCAGAGCATTGCAGAGCTGCACTCTCTGGCTCTGGGCCAGACGGAGAAGGCCAAGTCCAGTTGGCTTAACTCAAGAACCAGCCTGAGGGATGATTTATCTAGTTTGCAGTGTGTGTATGTATGTCTGTTCATGTGCATGAATATATGTGTATGTGTACACGTGGCTATCTGTGTAGGTGCATATGTGTGTAATTATGCATCAGCTGTACGTATTCCTGTGCTCACTGCCCAAGCACATGTGCCTGTAAGTACCTTCACACTTAGAAGGGTGCGTTAAAGGAACAGACGCTTGTGAGCCTGCCAGCCTTCTTTTCGTACTGATGGGTCAGGGCCATTGTTGGGTACTATTAACCTGGGACCCAGAGACTTGCAAATGAGTCCAACAGGGGACCGTGGCTTGGATGCCTTCCAGCACACGGGGTGTGATGGGAGTTGTGTTTCAAAGCCTTTATCACACTAGACTGCCAACTTTCCTGATACCTTGTGCTTTGGAGGACACAGGCAGAGTTGGAAGTATCAGACTGGAAAATTGCCCAGTGATCTCTTACAAACATATTGTCAACTGCTGGAGCCTCCGATGCCTGTCCCTGCAGTGATGGGTGAATGCCATTCCCTTTGGCTCTTTGGAAGCCATGTCTGCTCTGATTCATAGCGCTGTGGAAAAACATCATGCCTCGAGATGGAGGAATTCAAAGGCATGAGCACATTGTCTGAGAACCAAGGACAGTGTGGGAGAGTGCGAGAAGGGGACATGCATGCATACCAGGGTATGGGAGGGGGGCATCCCCCTTTCCACCTCTACTGCTGCCTCCATCCTCTATTCGACCCAAAGCCCTGGGTCTCTGAGTACCATCTCTCACCTGCTTCTTAGTATCTAGCTTGTGGGTTGGTGGGTCCTAGGGGACCAAATGACAATGTTCATCACCATCAGGTATACAAAACAGAGTTACTCCAGTCCCAGCATCGAAAGTTCTGGGCATAATAGGCAACTGATTTCCTGATACAATTTGAGGATCCAGAAAGGTCTCTGTGTCTCAAATTCTCTACCCTCCTATTCTGATCTATGGCTCCTTACTTCCTCCATTAACTCAGTTTTCATCTTAAGGAGATACATACATTTTTATTTAATTTAGAGCATATTGTTATCTGGCAAGGGTCACACATGAAAACTAACACATTAGTAGCACTTCATTACATTAAGTAACTAAACCGTCACCACTCTTGGCTCCTTGTAGAAGACTTGAGAGAATGGGGGAACACATGATGGGTGAATTTTGATGAGAGGAACTAGAACTCAGTCAGAGCCTTGATGTAGGATATGTGTGTGTGTGTGTGTGCGTGTGTGTGCACATTACGAAAAACAACTGAGGTGGAAGATGGTAGGCATAGCTTTGTCGTGAGGAACTTATAGATACCTAATGAGACAAAGCATACGTGTATACAAGTTAGGTGACATACACTGAAAAGCAAAATGACACAGGTTCCCAGTGACTCTATTGAGTGATAAATGTGGAAAAGTGAGAGTTAGGTGGTGTTCCTCTGGGAAGCCTTCCTGGGGTGACTCTTAAACTGGTCCTGAAGGGCTAAGAGATTGATTAGCATCCCCACAAGGCTAATTTCAATGGCCAGGGAGCAGGCAGCAAGTGAACTACCTTAAAAAGGTCCACTGTCAGATATTTGGGATGGTGGGTGTTGGCAAGAATGAACAGACATGGAAGGAAGAAATGAAGGTTGCTGGCCATCTTTTCCCGCTGGCCCAGGAAAAGTGACGAGCATAAAGTAAACAAATAATTGAAACGGACACAAATCAATTAGATGGTGACAAATAAAAATTTTAATAGCCCAGGACGAAGTGTTATTAAAAATGACTTGTCTGAGCCTGATTCCTTTAGATTTACATTTAAATGTAATTAACACCGAATGGCACTTACTGCTGTTCTCATTCTGCCAGCTGATGGTGTTCGTTAGAACACTGTGGAGATGCCGGGAAAGCATTATCTTTAGAAAATATTCCATCCCTAGTTTCATTCATTTGTAGTTTAACTTCCTTCATTACGTTGCATTAGGAGGAAAAACGTTGTTGCTTCCTGGTGCATCCGCTCCTGCGGCTCATTTCCCCGGCTGAAATCATCATCAGTTTGAGACATCACAGCCATCTCCACAGCAACCATTTCCACCACGAGACAGAGCACACTCTTTGGTTCGCACAGTCCTTCATTTCCCTCGTTATTTATTACTAACGGGATTTGATATGGAAAAACAGCTGTTGATTTCCTAAGACTTTGGGGCGAGTTGCTACTTTTCTTTCCCTAGAGAGATGGCTGAGAAGGAAGGAAAAGATATGTTTGGGAGGGAAGTGGACCTGGCTCCTTGAATCCTGTCTCTACTCCTCCCTTCTGTTTTCTGCTGCAGGTTTTCCATTATGAAAGTGGGGATGTCAATCGCTCCCTTGCAGAGTTGTTTGCAATGATTAAATAATTAATAGACACTGAGCAAACATTATGCTCCGCATCCTTTATGTGCATGATTGTGTTTTATCTAAAAGACGGGAACTATTGTTCCAGGTTTGAGTTATCTATTGTTGTGTAATAATCCACTTTGAAATTAGGTGGCTTCAAACAACAAACATTTTATTATCTCTTACAGTTCCGTGAGTTGATGGGACTCTGCTGGGGTTCTTCTGCTGGTTGCTCTTGGTGTCCGTCATGTGGTGCAGTCAGTACAGTTGGGGATGGAGTCACCTGGGCTCCACTGGGACGCTGGAATGGCTGGGTCACTCTCCCTATGTGGTCTCAGGGCCTCGCCTGTCCTTGTGGCCTCTTCAGGATAGACTTCTCACCTGGCAGCTCAGGACTCCCAAAAGCACAAAAGCAGGAGCTACCAGGCCTTTTCATGCCTGGGATCTGGATCCTCAAAACATCGCTGATAGAGTCCTTCTACACATCCAATCAGGTTGCAGGCCTGCAGAAGTTGAATGTGAGAAGGGATTAGACAAGGGCATGAAGACCAGGAGACATGGTTTATCGGGGGCTGGCTTGGTTGACTGGCCACCATGTTGGCATTTTACTTATGAGAAAACCAAGGCTTAGAGAGTTAAGCAACTTTCTCAAAGTCACAGAGCTAATAAGAAGCAGAACTAGGATTCAGACAGAGGCATCCTGAGTTTCAGAGTTTGTGTCTTTGACCTCCACTCTGTACTGACTTGTAAGAGTCCTGAAAAATTCCTAAAACAGTGTCTGGCATCTAGAATGTCCTCATGGAATCCAATTTTATTTCCTTTCCTCTCTTTTTTCACATTATTTCTTAAGAGTTATACTAAGTTTCTCAAATATTTATCAAGCTTCTATTATGTGCCACCATCTGTACTCTAGATACTGAGGATCGTGTAGTAAACAGGCAGCCCTACTGGCTGTCTTTGTGAAGGTTTGTAATTGATACTTGTATAATTACCAAATAGGAGCTTGAGAGAGGCTCCTCCAGGGGAGGTCAGCGGGCAATTGGGATCTGGCTGCTGGTCTGATAGCCACCTGTTTAGAGCAGAGTGTGGGGTGTGGTGAGGAAAGCAGGGTAGTTCTTGCCTTCCCTTCAGGTGGGCCTGGTGGCCTCACAGCCAGGCCATAGGGACGTCCTATAAGCCTGATTTACAGGTCAGGACATGCTAGTTAGGATTCTGTAGAACCCTGGTAAAGGAGGCATCTAGTTAATGATCTGCACTTTTTAAAAGTAACTTTTACTTTTTCTCTCTTATACAAATAATACTTGTTCATTGGAGGAAGAGTAGGAAAACAGATAAGCAAAAAAAGAAAAAAATTCCCATTATCCACTAGCCAGGTGTAATTATTGTTGACATTTTGGCATAGGTTCTCCTTCCTAGAGTTGTACCATATCAATAAATCACATTTTATTAAGAGAATACTATGTGTCGCAAACATACCAAATGCACATATTTGCAACCAGTTATTTTTCTTTTATTTAGCAATACATCATGAACATCTTTCCAGGCCAATAAAAGTAATTATGCACCATCGGTTATTCTTGTTCATCGTATGCCAATATATGGATATTGTGTAATATATTAACTTGTTACCTATTGTTGGACATCTGATTTCTCTGCAGTTAGCATTCTTGTAGCTAAGTGTGTGTGCACATTCTTAAACATTTCCTTAGCGTAAGTTTCTCAAGGTGAAAATACTAGGTAGAACTATGTGCATCTCTTTCAAGTTTTTGACGTGTCTTTTCAAATTAGAATAGATTGTACCAGTCAAAATGCCCAGCATTGAGTGTGTGCACCCATTTCCTTACTCCCTAACCAACACTACTTGTTTTCCAGCTTTAAAGAAAAAAAAAATCAATGGGAGCCAGCCTGGTAGGGTATTGTTAAGTTTGTGTGCTCTGCATTGGTGGCCCGGTGTTCGTAGGTTCAGATCCCAGGTGCAGACCTAGCACTGCTCATCAAGCCACGCTGTGGCAGCATCCCACATAAAACAGAGGAAGATTGGCACAGATGTTAGCTCAGCGACAATCTTCCTTACAAAAAAACAAAAAACACAACACTGCTATTTTGATAATAAGTAAAAGATGGTATCTTGTGTTGTTTTAATTTGCAGTTATTTGATTAATATTGAGGTTTAACATTTTTATATCTGTCCTGACTAATTGCATTCTTTCTTTGTACATGGCCTGTGTCTGTCCTTAATCTGTCTGGTTTCTGTGAGTGGGCTGCTTTGTCCTTGTCTCAGCCCCCATCTTGAGCCCGCTTCTTATGGTTAGATGGGTCTTGGTGCCTGTTTCCAGGTCTTTCTTCCAGGCCCTGCCAACATTCTCCTTCCTCTTGGACTGTTGCCCTGACTCACCTTCCCAGGGATGGCAGTTCTACCCCTGATCCCAGCCTGGGATTCAGTTCCTGCTCCTTCCATTCCAACCTCCCTGGGGCTGACTGCTGGTCTCCCTACCAGGAATGTAACATTACCAGCTTCTGAGTATCCTGCCTGTTGAGATCTGCCCATCTCCCCATTCCCAACCAATTCTTATGGGTGGACCTCTCTGCCAGCCTGTTGTCTGTCACCTGTCCCTCTTGCAGGATCCCCTCACATCCCCCCAAGCAGGGTCTCTTCCCTCTTTCCTGTGTATCCCCACATCTGCTCGCTCCGGTGGCTGAGACTGCACCAGGCATGCCCCCCTGCTCCTAACTTTGTTCTCTCCAACTACAAATACACTGTCCATTCCCATTTTAACAGATGAGTAAACAGAAGCCAGAGAGATTGGCTTATCCAAAATAACACAGCAAATAAGTGAATGGCACCATCAAGGCCCACTGACTCCTGAGCTCAGCTTTCTGTCTACAGGAATTCTCAATCTGAGGTCTGGATTTCAGGAGGTTTATGAAGCCCCTACAATCTCATGGATAATTGCATGTTTATTTGTATGTACATTTTTCTCGGGAGAGAGTCCTTAGCTTTTGTAAGATTCCCAAGGAGCTAGTGATCCAGAAGACATTTGTAAAACCATGACCTGAACGAGGTCATTGCATAGCTACGAAACATTACTGCTATTACTGCTGCTACCACCACTGTCACTACAACTACGACTGATAATAAGAAAATGAGTGCAAAAGCAGAATCTGTAACTCATAAATTAGGAGGTGAATATTTGCCAGCAAAAAATGCACTTAAATTCATGAATGGCTTTATAGCAGAGTCTGTCCTGTCTCTCTCCCAGGTTCTGTGAACCAGTCTTTGAGCCTGAGAACAACAACAGCCACATAATGAAATATTGAGTGTCCTGAGACGAGAGTGTGGGTCACTCTTCACTCCATCAGCTGCATTCCTGGACAGTTGTTGGGGGTTTCCAGAGGCAGTATCTACAAAGAGCTGTTGCACTTGCTCCTGAGCAGCCACAGCAACACTTCATAAATTAATATAGAGACCTAGAAATGATGGCTACTGGTGCAAAGAGGAAAAGGCTGTTTATGATGGGGCAGAGCAAAAGGCACGCAGGATGGGAGCCTTGCTAGGATTGCTTAAATCCTGCTGGCTGAACACTCTCCTGGGTTGCATGTATTTCTTATGCTGATTGCAATGAACATCAAGTTAGGAAATCTGGGCTTGAGGCCTCGATCTGGCACTCACAGACTGCGTAGCTTCAGAAAAGTCTCTTCCCCCATTCCAGGAGGAAGGCTTCACTTCCTCGTTAAAAAAATGAAGAATTTGGGAAAGATGATTCCTGAAGTCCATCGCTGTTCTAACAATTCAATAATTTTATTATTCTTTAAAATGCTACCTCTGTGATTCTGAACTTGTCAGAAAAATAGTAGTAACATCCTGAAAATCTTAGGATAGATAACCAAAAGGGATGACCAAGAAAGTCTGATACAAAAATGGTGGATAGGCTACTCCAAGCCCTTGTACCCCAGGGAAATATCAAGAAACAACCAGAAAATGGCTAAAATAACCTTACAGAAATTCTGGAAAACAGTCAAAAGTCTACAGTAACCAAGTGAACACCCAATCAAGAAAAAGCTACATTCAAAAAGTGGGAAATGTTGAGGCATATTTACTTGCCCTGTCCCACCTTCTCTCTGGCCTGGAGAAGGTGGTGACCCAGTTTCCAGTTCCCTCTCTTCAAATCAGATGGAGCCTAGCAGACTTTATTTGCAATGTTCTACCCTCTCTGGGGGCCATATGAAGGACTGGTCTCTGTCGTACCTAACCTGAATCTGAGGTGAGGAGAAGTGGTGGGGGATGTTCATGAAAGCTGCAGGGGGACTTCAGGGCTGCAGAAGCCTGTGGCAAGACATTGCAGGTGGAGATGTATAACAGATCATCTAAGGCTCTGAGAAGCTGAAGTGAGACTTTTCAGGAAATTAAGACATGCAAAAGCAGCCACGTACACAGGGGAATTGAAAAAGCCACACACAGGCTCAGCCAAGACACATGTTTAGAAAAGACCTGAGAAGACCTTAAGCTTTCACTTTGGGCCAATCCCTAGGCTCAGAGCACACTCAGCTAATTAACAAAGGACTGCCCTAGCTCAGAGCCAGTCTGTGAAGACTGAGAGAGGGAGCTGTTTTTTCAAATGCCCAATTTTCAACAAAACAAAAAATCACAAGGCATGCAGAGAAACAGGAAAACATGGCCCATTCAAAGGAAGAAAATAAATTGGCAGACACTAACCCTGAAGAAGCATAGGCATTGGATTTACTAAACAAAGACTTTAAAACAACTTTTTAAATATGCTCAAAATGCTACAGGGAAACACAGACAAAAAACTAATGGAAATCAGGCAAATGAGAGGTGAGCAAAATAAGAATATCAGTGTTAATTCTCCTATTCAGATGTGATTTTGTGATTACTAATCCTATGTCTTTCCCACAGACCGGTATTACAGGTACATAATCGAATCTGGATTACAGTGATATTCCAAGTTGCATTCACTCTATCTTTAAAAATAATTTTGGCTGTTATTTACAAAAAATCATTTATATTCTAGGCACATGCTAGGTGCTTTATATACTTCCTATACTTGTTCTCTTAATCCACTCAGTAACTCTACAAGGATATTATTATTATATTCATTTACAGATAGTGGTCAAATAATTCTCTTATGCCCTCTTGATACCTGAGGTCATTTTTCAGCTGCAAAGAAATGGCTGGATGTTGTTTCACTACCTCCTTCATGACCAGCACCTGTTGTCTCACCCAAGTGTTTAAGACCCTTATCTATGGGGCCCATCCTACCTGTGTTCCTCTGTACCCTACCAGCTTTTTTGTGACCCTTGCAATTTATGAGACACATTTTTCCCTCTCACACACAGGGTTGTGAGTGTCAAAAGAGTCATGCAAATAATGACTGAACAGTATTTTCTGGACTGGGCAGATTACCATAAATTTTTGGGGGGAATTTTTAAAGATGCAGATTCCCCAACCCTACCCAAGATGTACTGAAGCAGATTCTCCAATAGCGAGACCCAAGCTTGGTGTGGGTAAAGTCTCCCCCGGGTAATTCTGATGTTCAGTCAGGCTTTGGACAACTGCTGTAGGAGCTCAGAGCAGACGCATCCTCGGCACAGGGAAAGTTTACACAGGGAAGCGGATAGAGAACACTCAGCTGTGGAAGTCAAACGCCACCTGGTTTTTAAGAACAAATGAAATTCAGATAAATGATAATAATCAAAAGGGCATTTCAGATGGAATAAATGGCATGAAAAGGATACAGAGGCAGGAAAATACATGAAATAAGGGGGATCTTAGTCAAGGAGTAAGAAGTGGTCCTGATGCTTCCCTCCGTGTGGAGGGAGTTCTGTTAGCTAAAAGTCCTGGCCTCTCTCACTTCCTCACTCATGCTGCCCCAGAGCAGTTTAGGAAAGAAATTGGACATGTGCCGTCCAGGCCCTGTCCTTCCTCCTCCACAGAAGCCAGCTGCTCAGGGGAAGCACATGTACCACTCTGCTCCTCCATCCTGTAAATCTCCAGGGGCAACTTCTGCTCCTGGGGGATGGAGGGCGCCTGATCCAGTCCAACATTGCCTGAGACTGGGTGGGTAGATCTGTCTAAACCTGAGGTTTCAGGATTAATAAGTCCACTAGCCTGAAGCTGTATGCCACATTCTTCAATGATAGCCATTTAGGAAATAGAGGCAATCTGCTCATCTCCTTTCTGCCTTACTCATTTGTCTTATTTCTCAATGGGCTTAGAGCTCAGGCAGGGAAGAGTGGTACTATCTGTTGGGTCCCTCAACCCCCAAGAGGAGAACAGTCTTGAAAAAAGAAGATGAGACCACATTAGGGAGCACTCCTGGAATGCCAGTCTTTATGCCAATAATTCTTCAACTTCTTGGGAGTCAGAAGGTTATTCGAGGTCCTGATAAAAGTTGTCAGCATTCTCCCCAGTTAAAGATGCAGTATGAAAATTATCTGGGAGTTCTTTAAATAGATATAGATTCCCTAATCCCACCCAAGATCTCCTGAATCAGATTCTTCAATGGTAAAACCCAAGTTTTTACTATGGGTAAAATCTCTCGCAGATAATTCTGATGTTCACTCTATTTCAGGATGTTCAAAGATTTCCTGAAGCTTATCCGTGGGCCACTCTCTCCCAATATTAAGAACCCTAGCATTAGGCAATAGGCACCATTGCATCCTGGACCTGACAGAAGAGACGTAGCAGGCATCGGTCATGTGGATCTGACAGTGATGTTGGCATTCTGTTTCAATATACAAATGGAGTCCAGGAAGAATGAGAGGACTAAAAAAGGAAAATAGCCAGCCTTCCTGAATTTTCCTTTTGGAATCCATGGCAGATCTTTGCAGGCCTCCAGGTCTTAGAAGGAGAGAGGCTAACGATCCCTGCCCTGAGAATACTGGGAAACACCAGGATTCTGTTGTTTGTGGTTCCTGTGTCTGGTTCTCATCAGCATCATCTCCGGGACATGGTCCTCACATTGAGATGATGAGTTAAGAAATAAACAGGTGATGTTATACTTGGCTTTCTTGTCACTATTCCTCTGCCCTTGCATTCATTTCCAAAAAACCCCTACCAAATAGCAGCTGCTTCTCCTTCCTTAACCTAAAGCATATTATGCCAGCAATTTTGGAAACGGAAACAGGCTAGTATGCCTAGAAATCTCCAGAGCGTTGTAGGCTAATACATTAAAATTAAAGAGAAACAGAAGCCATCACTACAAATTGCAACATTATTGTTCAAGCCAAGATCGTCCTAATTATAAACCAGCATTTTTATAGATGTCACAAGGGCAGTTTTAGTGCTGCTTTGCTGATGCTAAAAAGATAGTGTGGAAATGTGATCAGGGATCCTCACACTACTGTCTAACTGGAGGGGAAAAAAAGTTAATTAGGCTCTTTTTTGGCATATTAGTGAAGACAGGCTTATTAGACACATTTACAAGCTAATGATATGCCTAAACTCTGCTATCAAAAAATGCATTTAAATAAACTGATTTACAGTTCAGCTATTTTCATCTCTTTAACCAGCACGTTCACAATTACACTACCCACGTTTAATTGGCATGGAATCCAAGCATTTCTGGGCACCGTTCTGTGAGGGCCAATGGTATGGTGGTCTCTGCTCATCCTGCCTTCCTCAGCCTGTCTTGGACCACAGGTAGCACCCCATCCTGCTTGTCGTCCCCCTCCTAGGAAGAACAGCCTTGATTTGACTAAAGGCCTTGGGACCACAGTGATGGACTGCAGGGCTGTCACTAATGAAGAGTGCAAATGAATGTATGTTGGAAATGGGGACAGAGATGGTGGGGACAGGTGGGAGGCAGTAGCTAAATGGCCTGGGTAGCTGGGGCCACACTCCTTCCTGAGCTTCCTGGGGGAATGAAGCAAGCACTGAAACAAGGAGGCATTTCCCTCTCCGGCTTAGAAATTAGGGGCATCCCTGGGGGGCCGACTTCTCATTTTTCTGAGCAGGAAAACCCCTTTCTCCCTCAAAGCCCACTTTCCATGCTGCTTTTAGTGATACTTCTAGCAAATGCAGGCATCAGAACCTGTCATGGCTGGAGATCCTGGCTTTACCAAAGAGGCTACTTTGGCTCCCAAATCCTTAGTTTCCACATCAGTAAAGTGGGGATTACAACAGTTCCTACCTCAAAGTGTTTTTGAGAAGATTAACTGAGCCACTGCCTGTAAAGTGTTTAGAGAAGTTCCTGGCCTGTGGTAAATACTCAATAAATGTGACCTGTTGTCATTATCACCATTATTATCACTAGTACTGAGCTTCTGTGCTTAAAAGTCTTCGATGGGTCCCTATGTCCTATAGGAGAAAACTTGACTTACCTAATGTGGTCCATAAAGTCCTTCAGCTTCTGACTCCAATTTCTCTTTCCAACTTCCTCCCAATCCTGTTTTCCCAGCATGCTGTGCTCCAGCCACACAGAACCACACATCTTCTGCAAGCATCTCTTGGTCCTCTGCTCCTGCTGTTCCCTCCGCCTGCCTGGGCCTCCCCTGCTGCTCAATCTCCTTCCCCTCCTAGTCCTCCAGAAGAGCTCTTCCTCCTCCCCTCTTCCTCCTCCAGAGCTCAGCTCAAGAGCCCCTCTAGGCTACTGCTTCCCAACACCTGTCCTTCCAGGTAGAATGGCTCCTGCCCTGACTGCACCATGCATACCTTTCCAGGGATCACTTACTTCACAATGTGAGAGCTATTTGTTACCACGCTGTCTCCTCTGCCAAAAGGTACACTCTTCAAGGACAGAAACAGGATCAACTCCTATTTTTATACCCAGTCTGACATAGTGCTGGGTACAAACAGGTAATAAATGAATGTTTTTGAATCCAATGGAACCAAGGTAAATTAAACCAATCTGAACTAGAGTTCCAACTAAAGCATTTCTAAGGTGCCATCTAAAACTAATATTCTGTCAGCCCATGATTTTATAAAATGCTAGATTCAACTCCCTTCTCTGAGCTTCAGTTTCCTGGTCTATTAAATGTGAATAATAATTCCAAACTCACAGGACTTTGGGAGCCATACTGCATCAATTAATGTGAAAAGACACTGTAAACTTCAACTGCTAAACAAATGTTATGTAGTAGTATCTACTTGCCTACCCTTCCTTCTTCTGGAAGATGACAGGATGATAGAAAAGCACATTGTCTATGCAGCTTGATTTGTATTTGTTATTAATGGTTTTCCCATTTCAATTTCCCATAGTAACAGTTAGCTCAGTATCACTCCTCCCCCAGGGAAATGGGAACATTTCTTGATGCCCATTTTGACTGGTTGAAATGGAAATGGTTGGAGTAAGTCTCCATACATTGTAGCCTTCACATCCAGATGCCAAGCTCAGTTCCTATAATAGAGGGATCATGGGAAATGCTTTTTCTCCTCCTTTCCCCCCAACCCCTTCCATAATAACCAAGCCCAGTCCATCTTTTTTTGGTGATAATCATCATCAAAGACATCACTTGAGTTTAATGCCTGAGAATGACTTCGCATGCCAGTGACTAACAATGTTACACACAATTATTTCTTTAGAATATTACTGCTTGACTGTCAAGGAAAATGTCGCTTTTGTAAGGTAATAAATGTGGTTTATTGGGAGAGTGGATACATTGAGGTCTGCCATTTAATTTGATAACAGCTCATCCTCAGCAATTCTTTGAGATCAAGTCACTCCAGAGCAGTTTCTTGCAAGTACTTTCCCAAGTTTTTCCTGAATTGCTATGTTCCAAAATGATATCTCCTGTTTGTCTGAGGCATCTTTTGAGGAAAAAGGATTCATTCACCAAATAGGAGAATAGGGGAAGCCCCATCCAGTCCAGAACAGCCAGTGCTGTGCCCCGGTTTCTACCGTATACATGAAACTGCTCTTTAGCACCTAAATGTGTAGCCAGGGTGGCGTTCCCCGGAAGCATTCCTGTTTTACCCATGCTGAGTTCAGGAAAAGAGATACCCAACTGTGGGAGTGGAAGAGAGAGGGAAGCTTTTCCTTCTCTGCAGATCACTGTATGGTCAGAGTACAGATGGGGCCAGAGATTCACTCTTTCATGGGAGCACAGCCCTGAGGGTTTGGGAGCACCAAAGACAGTGAGATGTTGTATCAAAGAACTCACAGAGCCATCTTTACCTACAGGACACACCTGAGTGTCCACTGTGCTATGTGTTTCACTCATTTTTGAGATTACAATGATGAACAAATTCATGAAGTCTTCCTACATGTACTTGTTTGGACATGCACACCATGCATTCACCCCTCTGTAAAATCATAGACGTTTAAATCTGGAGGAACAAGACTGAGACACTGGAGGATAGTGATTCTTTTTCATTCATCTGCTTTGGCAACAGAAATGCTTGGATTCAAACCTTGACTCTGGCACTTATCATTAGTTGGAAAGCCTTGAACATGTCTCTTAACCTCTCAAGTTTTGTCTTCCTTGACTGAAAAATAGAGATCGAATTGGGCGCTCACCATGCTGTTCTGAGGAGTGAATGAAATAGTCTATACGAAGCACTCTGTACAGTGTCTGACACCTAGTAGGAGCCCAGTTCATGCCTGTTGTCATTGTGGTTGCCACAGATGGTGCTGTAAGAGGTAGCAGTAGTTTCAGTAGCAACTGGTACCTAGCACAATGAACACAGACGATGCTCAGTTAATGTTGAATTTATGACTGAACAAATAAATAGATGAATGAGTCTAATATTCTCCTTCATGTTTCAGAAAAGGGCACTGAGGAATGTAGGGGCTAAATGAGCAGCATAAAACCACACTGCAGGTTTTTAGCAGAGCTTGACATACACCTTTGATTCTTTGATTCCCCGTATGGTGCTTTTCCAGATGCCCCTGATCACCACCGCCTTCCCTACATCCCCATCACCTCCCACTGTCCCCAACATGTGTTGAGGGACATAGAGACACTAAAATTTTCAAAAGAAGTGCCCTACTTGGGTTCCCTGGAAGGTAGTGATTGCAGCCAGGCTAGTGACCTACAGTTGGATGCACTGTCTGACACATTTCATAATTTGCTTCTCATGCTTCAGAGCCCAGGTCTTAGGTCAGGGTTGAGCTAGAGCCTGGAGATGGAGGAGACTGTGCTAGAGCTCACAGCACAGAACCTCAGAGAATCTATGACTGAATAATATTGGGAAGATACATGATTTTGTCTCCAGAATCTCTTTGCCTTATCCTTCTCTGTAATGCCCTTCCCCACCTCATCCCTTTGAATTACACCGTGGTTTCTTACCATACCAGGAAGAATAGCCACACCAAAAATGCAAGGAAAAGCAAAAGAAGTTACTTCCTGGCTTTTAAGCTTCCAAAACCCAGCATAAATTATAGGTTCAGAGAAACAATTGTCTAGCCCATTTCCTACCACATAGAGGAAGATTAAAAATAAAATGTCCAAGCTGGCAAGTTAGAAGACGGTAGGAAAGAAAACAAGAGAGTTAAAACCTAGTTTGGGTTTCTGAGAATAGGCCCTGTCACCTACTCACTTTGTGCTGTGGGCATTGCTGGGAAATGTAGAAACTCCCTGGTAAATGCAAAGATGAGGAGGAGGTAAGAAACAGGGTCTGCTTCCTATAAAGAACCCTCATGGGGTTCCCCAAAACTTTGAGGTGTCAAGCAGCAGCTGAAGAAAAAGTGAGCCAAAAAGCAAGTCAAGGAAGAAAGGGCCTGAGACAGTCCAGCACATGTTTCCTGGGACCCCAGAATGGCTGGGAGAACAGCTGGGTGTTTCTCTATTCAGTTCTGTTAAATAAGCTAAGAAGTAGACATAGAAGATGTAATGGAGATATATACATAGAGAGAGAAACAGCCCACCTGAAGGAGTTTCTCAGTCTTGACAAGGGGATCCTATAGTCAAGCCCCAAGGACAGAGGACTGGATGTGGATGCAGAGATCGCAGTGGAGGCCCATGTGAAGGATGATGACAACCAAGAAGGAGATGTAGTCATTTGCATCTCTGCACTTGGATGATTAGAGACTCCACCAGACACTTGCCTCCACTCCAACGTGAATATGCTCTCCAGAACTTATATGCTAACTTGGGAAAGGAGAGACAAGAGAAAATTTATAATTTACCAACTATAAACCAAAAATGGCTGAATCTACTTTAAATTGACTAAGATTGCATTTCAGGGATCAAGTAAATCAGGGGATAAAAATGGAACTGATAGCTATAAAATAAATATGAAGCTACATTTCTGCAAACCTGAAGAAATGCCTTTAAATGAATACCTACTATGACTTTCTTCTCTTGTAATGTCAGAATATAATGGCCATTGGGCTGTATACCATAACCCATTCTACTGGAACCAACTTCAGAGCAATTTCAATAGGTCTCTTGTATGCACGAGGGAAGACCAAGAACACAGGCACACACCCAAATGCCCAGAAAACTTCACAAAGTACCTCTAGTCCAGTGGGGGTTTAGTTATGGTGGTGACAATGACATCAGTGATGACTGTAAATGCTCAACATATAAAATCCTCAGGAATAAGACATACACCTAGTCCTTAGTATATACCATCTATGAGGTTCTTAGCTCAAGACTTGGAAATGTTTTATCTCCAAACTAAACCTCTTTCTTGAACTCCAGATTCATGTATCTTGCCTATTTGACACATCCTCTTGGACATCTAATAGACATCTCAATCAACACATCTTAACACATCTGAACCCATGAGCTCCACTCCACCCACTGGTCTCAGCCAAACCTACACAACCTGCAGTCTTCTTCCCCATCCCAGGTTTTGACAACTCCATCCTTAAGGTTGCTCAATTTAAAAATCTTGAAATCATTCTTGATTCCCCACTTTTCTCACACCCACACTTAATCCACCAAGAATTCCTACTGTCTTTCCCTTCAAAATATATCCAGAATCCAACCAGTTCTTACCACCTCCACTGCTACTACTCTTGTCTAAACCATCTCTCACCTGCATACTTCAGTTGCCTCCTGGGGGTCTCCCTGCCTCCACCCTTCCAGCATATAGACCCTACAGCCTATACTTCATACAGCAGTCAGAATGATCCTTTTCAAGTGTAAGTCATAGCATGTCACCCTCTGTTCAAAACTCTCCAATGGCTCCTATCTCACTCAGATCAAAGCCCAAATTCCCAGACCTCCTTGCTGTTCTTTGATCATGTCAGGCATATTCCTGCCTTAGGCCTTTGCATGGGCTCAAATCGCTCCCTGGAATGCTCTTCTCTCAGATATCCATATGGCTGAGGGTCCCACTTTTTCAAGTATTTGCTTAAATATTTCCCTTTTAAAATAAGGCCTCTCTTGAGCACCCCATTTGAAGTTGCAACTCCCCCTCTTCTTCTGTACTCCTAATCTCTTCTCCTACCTGGAATTTTTTCTCCTTTAATATTCATCACCTGGCACCAGCCCCACAGCTGAGTGGTTAAGTTCAGGCACTCTGCTTCGGCGGCTGTGGGTTTCGTCAGTTCAAATTGTGGGCGCGGACACGGCACCGCTTGTCAAGCCATGCTGAGGTGGCACCCCATGTGCCACAACTAGAAGGACCCACAACTGAAAATACACAGCTATGTACCCGGAGCTTTGGGAGAAAAAGGAAAACTAAAATCTTAAAAATATTCATCACCTTTCTATATACCACAATTTACTGAATATTTTATCTATTGTTTGTCTTCTCTCTCCTCTCACTAGTCTATAACTCCACAGTGGCAGGGACTCTTGTCCTGTTTTTTTTTTTTGCTGCACCCTGGGCACCTAGAACATTGCCAGGCATGGGGTAGACACTCAATAAATATGGGATGAAAAAATGAATGAAGATCAGTGGACATAAATTGTTAGCACTAAAAGGGACTCTAGGGATTTATCTGACGCAAACCCTCCTTTTTTAGAATAAGAAATTAAAAATAGTTTCCCAGAAAGATTAAGATATTTATGCAAGAAAATGTTATGTGTCAGTGGTTTCCTGATTTGCTTCTTCTGTTGCTCTGGCTATTATATCTTCCATCCTTGATCTTGAAACAATGCTGTTATGCATTTTTTCCCTTTGAGATCTTAAGTGCAAAGAGAAGATTTAACCATATTCCTCATGTTATGGCAGATTCTTGTCAACATCCCCATTCCTATCTCTCTCCCTTCCCCATGCACCCACTCTATTATGTTTAATGTAGATATTCTCAGATATTAATATGGTGCAGACATACTACTGTTTTGTGTATGCATTTGCTTAATTTATATAAATGATATCATGCAATAGAACTCACCCGGTCTCTTATTTTTTTCACCCAACTGCATGGTTCAAGTCTTGCTATGTTTCTGTATTTTTACCTAATCCATTGTTAACTGCTACATGTATTTCCTTGGGTGAATATACCACATTTTACTCATCCACTCCTCTATATAACACACCTTAAAAGCATGTATCTGCAATCTTTTTCTCTTTTGGGGTCTGCAATATCACCATGATTTCAAACAATTTTTAAGAATAAGAAGGAAAATGAATAGAGGCCAACATGAATGAGGTCATGTGGAATGCTGGAAGAGGCAAGGAATTAAGAATCAAATGTGGGTATGATGATTCTTCAAGCCATGTACTCTCTCTGTAACTTGGGAAATTCACCTGACTTCTCTCCCGTGCATCTCAATTCCTACATCCTTAAATTGGTGGTGACCATAGAATATACGTTAAAGGGTTGTGACAAGGAAAGCATAGCAAGGTATGTAAGTGAGGAGTATAAGGCATTTTATCAACTAACAAATTCTATATAAATACTAATTTTGGTTGTTTTATTTTCCTGGGAAAATAGAGAATACCATGGAAAGCTTTGCTTTCCAGACCATATGGACTGAAAAAGTGACATATTACCACAGATAAGTCCCTTCATAATGGTGGTTTGTTTTACACCTTTCCCCAGATCAAGAATGAAATGGCTGCCCTGCCCAGCAGTCGTGTGCTCAAATCTGGGAACGCTGTTTCACGGAACTAGTTCATCAAGGCTCTTTGTCCCTTTAACAGCCATGAGGGCTTCAGGGAAGAGAGCCTGTCCTAACAGCAGCACAGTTATCTCATGCACAAAGTCACTTACAAAGTCTCTTCTTTGTAACTTCCGTAAAACACAAGTTTTCTCTTGAGATCTTGCTTTAAGCCTCAGGTCAGAGAGTGCATAAAAGAATTCCTAAAGGTACAAATTTTACAACCTTGCTAAAAATAGATTTGCAAACATAAACAGGAAACCTTCTTGAGCTTGGTAAAGCAATAACAATGACAACCACAACCAAAGTTGTGATAATAATTGGAAGAGATTTAGTCCAGAAATGGAGCCGGAATCCCCTCTTGAAGCTCTACTGTGTTTAGAGGCATGCCTGAGTATGTTTAACATGTTAGTGAAGCAGCCCATTAGAAGCCTGTTTTCTTGGTTCTGTAGAATCCTCCTAGGGGACAGCTCATTCTGAGGGAATAAAGAATTAGTCATATGACCACCTAGAGTACAGGCTATGCTGCTAAAACAAAGAAAACTTAAAAACACAATAGTGTAAATTAGACAGAAACAATTCAGAAGTGGGCAGTCTGAGATAGTCAAGTGGCTATATTCTGTGAAGTCACTGAAGGACCCAGGTCTCTTACATCTGGTAACTCTGCTGCCCGCTAGTGTATTACCCTTGTCTGAATGGTCAAAGGGCCATTACCATGTTTGTGCTCCAGCCCACACAGAGAACAAAGCCCTGGAGAAACCCCTGCCCAGTGCTTCAACGCCAATGATTTGGCCAAAACAAAGGTCTATCTTATGCGACATGTGTGTGTGTGTGTGTGTGTGTGTGTATGTATATATAGTGTTTTTCTGGTGAGAAAGATTGGCACTGAGCTAACATCTATAGGCAATCTTCCTCTTTTTGCTTGAGGAAGATTGGCCCTAAGCTAACATCTATGCCAATCTTCCTCTATTTGGTATGTGAGATGCCACCACAGCATGGCCTGATGAGTGGTGGGGGTGGGTGGGTCCATGCCTGGAATCTGAACCCACAAACCCCAGGCTGCCAAAGTGGAGTGCACAAACTTAACCACTATGCCACCAAGCCAGCCCCTTTATGCCACTTGTTGATGCAAATAATCAACAACTAATCTATAAATTGTTTTATAGATTATTATCACCCTAAAAATTGGGGTGAGTTTATTATAAGCCAGATCTGAAGACCAGCCCGAGGCCTTCCTTCCCTAAAGAAGGAAGCGCACCAAAGAAGTGGGGTATACAGAGTGGTTATATATCATCAAAGAGCATATATCACATATGATGGGAATGTCCCTTTTACAACAGTCATAAGATTGCCTAGCTGGCACAGAAATTCATACAGCAGATAACAGGTCTGTTGTCTCAAGCTGGGTGGTCACAGGTGGGTGCAGTAATCAATCCCTAGCCTAGGGAGAGAGGCTTATCCTTAAGGAAATGCCAATGTGGGGGAAGTTGCATCTTTATGTTAAGGGCATTTGTTCTTCTCTTTGGGACATAGCAAATGCTTAAAGCATACACAATGCATGCTCAATGGCCACATCAGGCCCTTTTGGAAAAGCAAGTTCAGGCCGAATTAATTTTACACCAAATGGCTTCCTCATACACTCCAATATCCTATTGCTTGCCATTTGTTTATCACACTATATATTTTTAAGTCTCTTTGTTACAGCATCACAGTCTGTACTTTAACTAAAACTAAAATCAACCCCCTTCCCTTAGGACAGTCTTTCTCCTAGGAGTTCTTGAAAATTGTAAAAATAGATTTCAGTCCTGCTTGAAACCTTTGGCCTAAACTTGATCACATGGTCACATTCCATTGCAAGAGTGCTTAGAAAATGTAGTCTTTAGGTGAATGCCATGTGCCCAGCTAACTTATTGGAGAAGGGGAGGGGAGGTTCTGTTACTAAGGGAAAAAAGGAGGTAATAAGTTCTGGAGCTATTAGTAATTGCTGCCATACCCAGTATCAAGGCAATGGTTGTTGGAGGTAAGAGTGATTCTGGTTCCCCTGTCAACCTAATCCACACTTAGCCCAGCCATGTGGACTCATGTCCGGGGCCTAGTTAGAGAGAGCAGTATAAGGAAAAACTAAAAGGTCAAACATGTTTAATTAAATAATGGCAAACCTTTGAGGAATGAGCTAAACTCCTTTAGGGCCCCTCTAATTTATCGGAACACCAACAAATAGGAAGACAGTGTCCCCCTTTTAACCAAAAACTGCCATGCAGATATATCACCTTAACAGTTAAGTTACCATTCCTGGCAGATTTTGGGGTCTGGTTGAAGATGGGAGAAGCCACAGTGGTGACATATAGGAGACAGCAGTATCTGGCAGGATCCTGTGGTACCTTATAGGAAGTAGTGGAACCAATGGCAAGAGATATGGCATCCAGTGGGAAACCAAATGGTCTCATAGCAGTACCAGCAGGAGAAGCAGAGTTTACTGAACATGGTAGAACAGCTGGACTGCCTGGGGGAGGTGGTGACATTGGGGGCAGAGAGAGCAGCAGTACCTGGCAACTCCGCATGGTAGCTGACTGGATTTATTCCTGGATACACACGAGCTATCTCTAGGGGGCTGCCAGAAACAGGTATATGTGTGCACATGAGTGTGTGTGTGTGTGCCTGTGTGTTTGGGGTGGTGGTACTTAGCAAAATGTCCTCCATGGGCAGGTGCCAGTGAAATTTATATTATTAAATGTCATAGGGCCTCATTTGTTTCCACAAGAGAACAAGTCTTAGGCAAACTGGTCCGAAAAGCAAAGTTTCATTTGCTAGGGTATAAATAGTTTTTGAGGAGGCTACCAGCACTTTCAGTACAATGAAATTGCAAACTTTAAAGTACAGAATGGAGCTACAGTTTGTTATTTTTGAAAAAATGGAGTTAAAGGTTTTATGATTCACCGGGTATTTTTCAATCAGAAAGCTGTAGACCCAAAAACTGGACCAGGGTCACTAGAGTCCTGGACCCCGTCATCTATATTACAGCTTGTTCTCAAATGGGATGATGTCTCTGATCATAAGGATTCCAGAGTTATCCACCAGAGCAAGGAACTGGGTGACGGGGGCACATTTCCAACACAAGGCAGAGCTGGGGATCTCAAGACATCGTACAACAGTAGAGATATGTCAAATTTATTAATTTTTATAAAATATGTTAATAGGCTTCTCATTATTTCCTCTCTCATTATCCGATGTTGCCTTTCTGCTTCCCTGACACTTAACTGTGACAATGTGACACCAAAAATATCAAGGCCTGCAGGCTCCCTGATCCCTAGCTCCTTTTCTTCCAACAGCTGGGACATTTGACCTTTGCCAGCAGGCTCTGCTTCAGAGTCAGGGCAAATCACTCCCCCCACACAATTTTTTTAATCCTTCAAAAAGGTCATATACATGAAAGTATGGAGGACACAGTGAGCCTTCAGCAAATTTTCGTATCCTTCTCCTCTTTGGAACTTCTCAAGTTCTCTAAATATGGTGTTATCCCCTAAAAGTGAAGAGGTATAAAGTTGATCACTTGGGAATCAGAGAAAAATTTAAATTTCCAAGGGCACATCTACAAAGCAAGTCCTAAAAAACACCCAATTAGCCGTTCAGAGCCTGAAAATAAGCAGACATGAGCCACCACTCCCCACTCAGTGGCGGTAGCAGGGATTTCTAACGGGTCACAGCACTGGCTCTTTAATTCCGTACCCTTTCCTTTAAGGTAAGATGCAGCCCATGTCACTGCCATCAGAACGTTCTAGGCAGCCATTCCCAATTACCTGTAGTTAGCACATGAAATAAAAGCCATTTGCCATCCCTGCCCAAGTTCACCAAGATAGATATTCAAATGCGCCCCTACATAGAGCAGTTCTCAGTTGATCCTATTTCTTGATTTTTGTCTGGATAGGTTGGTCTTTAAAAGGTTTAAGTGAGTCAAATGCGCTCAGATTCAACCCCCTGAGGTCAGAAAAAGGGGACCCTGGACACCCCGTGACACTCCCTATGGGGACAGTGCCTTAGACAGATTTTGAAACAATGCCGATGCAACAGAGAGCCAGTCCACACAAACACTTGTTGAAGGGAGATGTTTCATAAACCAGAATGAGGAACCAGAGAACTTGGAGGGACAAGCAGGGCATCAGATCAGAACCAACAGGGTTGGGCAAAATATGGATGAGGATGAGGAGGTCACGTGTCAAGACATTGCACTCTTCCCAGCATTGATTCTGTGTGTGTCCTGCTTGTGGGGCTCAGGCTGCCCTTCACCTCTCAGGTTGCTGCCATAAAAATCTCTTGAATTATTTAACCCTAAATATTTCCCCTGCTAATCTCTTCACTCATCTGATGCCAGAACATTCGTTAAAGAGCCTGGAGACCTACATTTAAATTCTAATTCTTTCACTTATTTATGGACAATGTGAACTTGTATGAGCTGGCCAAATTTACGAGCCTTGATACCAAGTTTGTATGGAAGTAGTCAGACAAGTTGGTCTCTAAGATCACTTGTCTTGGAAGTTCTGATTCTGAGGTAGAAAGAAGAGAGCAAGGCAGGAACTTGACACTGGATGCCAGAAAGCAGAAATTAATATGTTTTTTAAAGAATAAAGCAATATTAGAAATTATTTTGCTAGTTAGTAGTATTTTGATTATCACACATGATTTTTACATTATTAATTTGGGGTAAAAATGATATTTAATTCATCACTAACATCTCCTTTTTGATCATTCCATAAACCCATTATAAAGTCAACCTAATCTGATGATTAATAGAGGTCCAATTCTCTGGATTGACTATTTCATGCCTTGTGCATTAAATAATGCAATAACAGACACAATTATGAAGATTTTACTTTGTGCCGGGTACTATGTTAAGTATTTATATTTATCACCTTGTTTAATTCTCTCACAAAGCTATTGAGTACTTTCATCCCTAGTGAATGAAGAAATGAATATTTAGGGGAATTAAGTAATCTGCTCACTGTTACATAGCTGACAAGTGTTAGAGCTGGATTTTGAACCTAAGCAGTCTGACACCAGAGTTCTGGTAACCTTGGAGACGTGTGAGTAGTAGAATGTGCCTTAAAAGAAAAAAGAAGCCCATAAGATAGCCTTGTAATAAACAATATATAGTTTACACATATCATATTTATATGTAGCATTTTCCATAAAATATGTCATAACAAAAGTAATTGTGCTTGAAGGGCCTCTGGAAGGGAATGTAATGTTTAGAAGTCTGCTGAGTGGCTCTGTGGTGCCTTCAGCAGTGTGGCAAACACACAAAAATCATAGCAGCTTGATGGTCATATGCTCTGCCTCTCGAGTGCCGGGGTCACTCCAGGCTTTAGCCTAAGGGCTGGGCACTGGGGCTACACAGGGCAGATCTGCTCTCCCTCAAGAAAAACAGCAACCATCTAAGGGGACTATAACCAGAAGGATGAATTTGTGCAAGTACATGTAGATAAAAATCAAACAAACACACACTAAAAGTGGCAGGAGAGAGAGAGACACCTTTTGAGTCTTCTAAAATTGTCCACATTCTCAGTCTCTACTCCCTAAATTCCCATTCTCTCTCTAGTCCACTCCAATATGACTTTCATCCTCCACCACTCCACTGGAACCTGACCTTTGTCAAGGTCACCAATGACCTAGCTCAGTGATACTCAAAGTGTGGTCCAAGGACCAATAGCTTCAGCATCACCCAGCAACTTGTTAGAAATGCAGGGTCCCTAGCCCAACCCCAGAATATGATTTTAATAAGATGCCCCAGGGAATCCCTACGCTCTTTAAAGATTTCGAAAAATAGACTTAGATCTTCCCCAGACAAATGACCAATGGTCTGCCCTCATTGCTCCTAGCTACACTTAGCATGGTTGACCACTCCCACATTCTTGAATTATTTCCGTCAGGGCTTTGGCAATACCACCCTTATCTGGTTTACTTCCTACGTCCTTGGTCATTTCTTGTCAAGATCCTTTTTTTGTTTTCTCCTTTATTCTCTCTGCTTCCTCTACCACACTTCCAAACATTAAAGTGCCCCCAGGCTTTGTCTTTCATCCTCTTTACTTCTCTATCTATACTCTTCCCAGGTGATTTCATCTAGTACCCTCTAAACACTGATGACTCCAAACTATATCTCTATCCCCAAACCTCTTTTCTGAACTCTAGACGAGTATATACATTTTTCTACTGGATAATATCTTCATATCCACTTGAGTTTATAATAAACATATAAAAATTAGCTCGACCAAATAGAACCATTGACTCTAAACTCCATCTCTACAAATCTCCTCCATCTCAATAAATGGCATCAGTACCTGTCATTTGCTTGGGACATAAATCCAGGAGGCATGCTCTAATCCTTCTTTTCCTCATATTCCACACCCAAACCAATGTATCAGCATGTCCTACCAACATTATCTCCACAGTAAATCCCCAATCCAAACACTTCTTTTCATTTCCATTTTACAACCCAGGTCTAATCCTGGACCACTGCAATAGCTTCCGAATTGCTCTTCCTACTTCCACTCTGGTCCATTCTCCAAACAGCATCCAGAGAAATCTTTTAAACCATAAACCAAAAATGTAGTACCACTCTGTTTAAAACCCTCAATGTCTTTTCATTATAATGACAATAAGTTCCAATATTCTTGCTATATTAGTTAGAATACTTGTAGCTGCAAGTCATAAATACGCAAAAGAAAATTATTTTATATTTTACTCCTAAGTAATTCTAAAGGTCAGTGGCTCCAAGTTTGGTTCAAGAGCCCCATAATGTCATTGAAGACCTAATCTCTTTCATCTTTTTGATCTGTCATCTTCAGTGCATCAGTGATATCTTGCTTCATGGTGCAAGATGGCTGCTGCAGCTCCAAGTATCACATCCTCACAAAACGGTGTCAAAGAGTAGGAAATAAAGAAAGAGCTTCATTTTATTAGGAGGGAGGAGAATCTTTCCCAAATGCTCTAAGCAGACTCCTCCTCAGATCCCAGAACTGAGTCACATGACTAGCCCTAAATTAATTACTGGCAAAAATAAATGTTCAAGCCAATCGTGATTCATTTCAAGGGGAATGAAAAAAGCATACCTTTCCAGAGACGTTGAGGTCCCATTTCTGAAAAGGCAGGTGATCACAAAAGGGGAAAAAGAACAAACGGTGTTTGTCACAATTTCTGTGCCTACAAGACCTGCCTACTTTCCCAACTCATCTTTCTCTACTCTTGTTCACACACTACCATCTTGCCACACTGGTTCTCTTTCTTTGCCTCAAACGCACCAAGCTTATATCCTACTCAGGGCCTTTGCACTAGTTACTCCTTCCATTTGAAATGCTTTTTCCACAGATGTTGGTATGGCTGCCTCCTCCTCATCATTTACATATCATCTTCTCAAAGAGGACATCCCCAACCACCCTAAGTAATGTAGTTTTCTCCCACCCCACTCTTCATCAATCACTTCATATCACACTTTTCCATTTTATTTTCTTCGTAGCACTTAACAGTGTCCAAAATTAAAATACTGTAGTGTTTATAGGTTTATACTATCTGTTTCTACCCTCTAGAATGTCAATTTATTGGGTCACATATTTCATCACTACTGTCTTCAGTCCCTAAAACAATGCCTGGTACATAGTAGACTACCAATCAATTCTTGTTGACTGATTGAGTATAACTCTGGACAAGTTACTCCATATGCTCACTCCCAAGGCTATGCTCATAGGGTAAGCTCACAGTCAGTTATGCCAGATCATAAAAGGAAATTAGCTAAGTAGCTTAAAGAAGAGAAACCTCAAAGGGGCTGGCCCCGTGGCCGAGTGGTTACGTTCGTGCGCTCCGCTGCAGGCGGCCCAGTGTTTCGTTGGTTCGAATCCTGGGCGCGGACATGGCATTGCTCGTCAGACCACGCTGAGGCAGCGTCCCACATACCACAACTAGAAGAACCCACAACGAGAAATATACAACTATGTACTGGGGGGCTTTGGGGAGAAAAAGGAAAAAATAAAATCTTTAAAAAAAAAAAAAAAGAAGAGAAACCTCAAAATGGATCAGGCTATGGTCAGTTGATTGACGGGCTTTGCGCACTTCTCAGTTTTGGGTGACATCTTTAAGAAATAGCGTATATTGCTCCCTCTATATATTTAAATATTGCTGAGTAGAACCTATTTGCCTTAGGAATTTTGCATAAAAAAGGTCCTGGGAGACTAAGCATGTGAGTTACTGCAGCCACCTGTGATGTCCTAGGTGACGAGAACACCAACAGCCTACAGTCAAGAGGCAGTTTTTCTAAAAGGTAAAAAAGAGCCCCTGGAAGCTGATTTTTTATTTATCAGAATACATTATTCTCAAGTGCACATGGAACCTTCTTCAGCATAGATCAAATATTAGGCCATAAAACAAATTTCAATAAACTTAAAAAGATTGAAATCATACAAAGTATATTCTCTGATAACAAGGAAATACAATTAGAAATCAGTAAAAGAAGGGAATTTGAGAAATTCACAAATATGTGAAATTAAACAAAATATTCGTAAGTAATCAATGAGTCAAAGAAAAAATAACAATGGAAAATAGAAAAAAATTTTAGGTGAATGAAAATGAAAATGGAAACACAGCATATCAAAACTTGTGGAATGCAGCTAAAGCAACTCTGAAAAGATGATATGTAAGTGATGAGGAGAAGGCAGCCATACAAATGTCTGTGGAAAAAGCATTTCAAGTGGAAGGAATAACTAGTGCAAAGGCCCTGAGTATGATACAAGCTTGGTGCGTTTGAGGGAAAGAAAGAGAACCAGCGTGGCAAGATGGTAGTGTGAATCAGAGTAGAGAAAGATGAAAGGGAAAGTAGGCAGGTCTTGTAGACACAGAAATTGTGACAAACACCGTTTGTTCTTTTTACCCTTTTTCCATGAGTATATCCATTTTTCCCAACACCATTTGTTGAAAAGACTATGCTTTCCCCCTTGTATATTCTTGGCATCCTTGTTGAAGATCAGATGACTGTATATGCATGAGTTCATTTCTAGGCTCTCTGTTCTGTTCCATAAGTCTATATGTCTGTTTTTATGTCAGTACCATACTGTTTTATTAACTGTAGTTTTGACATATATTTTGAAATCTGGAAGTGTGATATCTCCAGCTTGATTCTTCTTTCTCAAGATCGCTTTGGCTATTTGGGCTCTTTCGTGGTTCCATGTGAATTTTAGGATTGTGTTTTCTATTCTGTGAAACATGCCATTGGGATATCAACAGAGATTGCATTGAATCTGTAGATCGCTTTGAACAGTATGGACACTTTAACAGTACTAAGTGTTCTAGTCCATGAACACAAAATATATTTCTATTTATTTGTGTCTTCTTTAATTTCTTTCATCAAAGTTTTACAGTTTTCAGTGTATAAGTCTTTCACCTTCTTGGTTAAATTTATTCCTAAGTATTTTATTCTTTTTGATGCTATTAAAATAGGACTGTTTTCCTAATTTCCTTTTTGGGTAGTTAGTTGTTAGTGTATAAAAACACAATTGATTTTTTATGTTGATTTTGTATCCAAGCTTACTAAATTCATGTAATAGTTCTTACAGAGTTTTTTCTGTGTGGAATCTTTAGTGTTTTCTACATATAAGATAGTGTCATCCACAAATAGAGATAATTTTACTTTCTCCTTTCTGATTTGGATGCCTTTCATTTCTCTTTCTTGCATAATTGCTCAGGTTAAGACTTCCAGTCTATGTTGAATAGAAGTAGTGAGAGTCGGCATCCTTGCCTGGTTCCTGATCCTAGAGGAACAAAAAAGCTTTCATTTTTTTCACCATTCTGTATGACAATAGCTGTGGGCTTTTCACATATGAACTTTATTATGTTAAGGTAAATTCCTTCTTTACCTAGTTTGTTGAGAGCTTTTTTATGAAAGTGTGTTGAATTTTGTGAAATGCTTTTCCGCATCAATTGAGATGATTGTATGGTTTTTGTTCTTCAGTCTGTTAATGTGGTGTATCACATCAATTAGTTTGCATGTGTTGAGCCATATTTACACCCTAGGCATAAATTCTACTTGTTGTGATATATGATCCTTTTAATGTACTGTTGAATATGATTTGCTGGTTTGTTGTGGATATTTGCCTATATGTTCATGAGAGATATTGGCCTGTAGTTTTCTTTTAGCGTCTTCATCTAGCTTTGGCATCAGGGTAATGCTGGCCTCATAAAATAAGTTTGGATGTGTTCTCTCTTTATAAAGTCTTTTTGGAAGATTTTTATAAAAGATTCATGTTAATTCTTCTTTAAATATTTTGTAGAATTTGCCAGTGAAGCCATCTGGGCTTTTCTTTGTAGGGAGGTTTTTGATTCAATCTCCTTATTCATTATTGGACTGTTCAGATTTTCTATTTCTTTATGATTTAGTCTTGGCATGTTGTTTGTTTCTAAGAATTTATCTGTTTCTTCTAGGTTATTCAGTCTGTTGGCATGTAATTGTTCATTGTATTCTCTCATGATGCTTTTTATTTCCATGGCATCAGTTGTAATGTCTCCTCTTTCATTTCTGATTTCATTTATTTGAATCTTTTCATTTTTTTTCTTAGTCTGGTTAAGGGTTTGTCAATTATGTTTATCTTTTCAAAAAACCATCTTAGGTTTGTTGATTTTTTCTATCATTTTTCTATTTTCTATTTTGTTTATTTCTGCTCTAATCATCAGTACTTCCTTCTTTCTGCTAATTTTGGGCTGCGTTTTTTCTGTTTTTTCTACTTCCTTGAGGTGTAAAGTTAGTTGTTTATTTGAGATTTTTCTTCCTTGTTAATGTAAGTATTTACTGTTATAAACTCCCATTTTAGTACTGTTCTTGCTGCATCCCATAAGTTTTGGTATGTTGTGTTTTTGTTTTCATTTGTCTCAAAATATTTCTAATTTCCCTTTTGATCTATTCTTTGGCCAATTAGTTGCTCAAGAATGTCTTGTTTAACTTCCAAATATTTGTGAATTTTCCAGTTTTCCTCTTATCATTGGTTTCCAATTTCACTTCATTGTGGTCTAAAAAGATAGTTGATATGATTGTAATTTTCTTAAATTTGTAAAGACTCGTGTTATGACCTAATATATGATCTATCCTGGAAATATTCCATGTGTACTTGAGAAGAACGTGAATAACTCAGATGTCTATCTACTGATGAATAGATACATAGAATGTGGTATAGCCATGCAATGGAATACTTTTTGGTAATTAACAGGACAAAGTACTGATACACGCTGCAACATTGGTGAATTTTGCAAACGTTATGCTAACTGAAAAAAACCAGACATGGAGGTCATGTATTGTAGGATCCCATTTATGAAAATGTCCAGGATAGGCAAATCCAGAAAGACAGAAAACAGATTGATAGTTTCTAGGGGCTGAGGGAAATGAGGCTGGGGAATGCTTGCTAAGAGTACAGGGTTTCTTTTGGGAGTGATAAAAATATTCTATAGTTGGATAATGCCAATAGTTGCACAACTTTGTGAACATCCTAAAAAACATCAAATTGTATACTTTAAAAGGGTGAACTTTATGGTATGTGAATTATATCTCAATTTTAAAATGTTAGTTCTACCTGCACAATATATCCTAAACCTGACCACTTCACCACATCCACCACTACTGACTACCTCCAAGCTAACATCCTCTCTTACTTGGATTATTGCAGTGGCCTCCTAACTGGGCTCCCTTGTCCCCAGGCTGTCTTCTCTTGTTCTTTGTAGTCTCTAATGTTAACCAGGCCAGGTCACCCCTTCCCTCTGTTCAAACTCTCCAAAGGCTTTTCATCTCACTCATCCCAGAAACCAAGGTCTCTCCAATAACCTATAAGTTCCCATACAATCTGGGTCCCTGCCACTTCTCTGATCTTATCTCATCACTGTCTTTGCTCCAGCCCCACTAGCTTCCTTGACGTCTCATTCTCACCTCAGAACTATTCCACTCACCATTTCCTCTGCCTGGTATCCTCTTTGCCTAGATATCTGCATGCATGGCTCACTGTGTTTTCGGTCTTTGATAAATATCACCTTCTCAGTAAAACCTTCCCTTAGCCACTCTATTTAAAATTAAACCACTGCCTTCTCCTCTCCCACTTTCCTCCTCCATATGCGTATTACCATCTGAGGTTTCACTTATTTATTTGTTGGGTGTTAGTCTCCTTTTGTTAGAAAGTAAGCTCTTTAGGGCAGGCATTGTTCACTGCTGTATCCCCAGTATCTAGAACAGTGCCTGGAGCATAGCATGTGTCTAATAAATTTTTTGATTGAATGAATTAGATGATGTGGGCAACTATTCACTTCATCAATGCAAAGAATTATTATGATATTCATAAGCCAGTCAGTCGAGATTTGTTATGCTTTTAGACTCTAGTTCTTCTTGCTCTATTTTCATCTCTCTGGTTTGGTTATTTACTCACATTTCCTTTGGAGAAGATTTCTACTTTTCTGGTGCTATCGCACATGCATTCTCTCCACCAGACACAGCTGAGCACTACTTCCATGCCTTATATGTGGTGCTGCAGTGACTGTGCACAAGAGTTACCAGCTTTTACAAGGCTTGGAAGGTAAATGAAATCGAGACCATGCACAAGCTGGATAATAAAGTTCAAATGGCTTTGAATTATTTGATAACAAATGTAGGGGCACTTCTCTGAGAAAATGTCACCATGACTCTGTTTTTCCAGGCCCTTAACTCAAAAATGTGTAAAGGCCCTTGTCCCTGTAAACTTCCATGGAGAAGGGAGAATGACTAAGTGAGAATTTACTCACTCTTGTCAGTTCCTAGGTATTATTCCAGCAAACATCAAAATTGGAAGAAGAAATTTTGCTTTTGACTATTTCTCCCCGTCCCACCCCAAGTAAAGTGAAGGCTGCTGTTTGGATTTCTTTTCTATCTAAAAAAAAGCAGAGATAAAGTCCAAAAGACCAAGAGTTCTCTCCTGCCATGCCTATACACTTTCAGTTTTAGCTCTCTTCCTAAGATGGTAATTTTTTTTGTTAAAGCAATTGTTCATTTTTCTCAGTTGCTTGCGAATTTACTTTTAGTCTAAAAACAAGACATAAATGATCCAAGTGACAACGTTGCTGCAGGGTACGGTTGCGGCTCAGTTTCCATTAATAATAGAAGAAACAGTCGTACCTTAAGTGTGTTCACTGGAAAGCTTTTCTCGCAAAGAGCACAAATGACACCTGATAAGACATCTCATGTAGCTATGTTTTAACATGTACAACTGAACTGGATGTGCCTAAAAGTAGGATGAGATGTTTCCCTTAGGTCCTAAAGACCTTTCCTTTTTCTAGGAAAGCTTGCCTGCTCTTCCAGCACACAGTGGTGCAGAAGGTCCTCTCTGGGATTGGGGTTATTGGAACAGGTGCCCTACAGGGTGCCAACAAAGATTTAAGATGCAGTGTAGGTTTCCATAGCAGAAGACTTGGGTTCAAGACCCAACTCTAAATGAGCAAGTTGTATTGAAGAATTCACTTTACTTCTCTACTGCTCATTCTGAAAGATGAATTGAAGGCAACCTTCCTGATTCCCAAGGTGCTTATGAGGAGTCAGTGAAAAAATATACGTAAAAAAGGACTTGATAAAGATGCAATAGAAAATTAGTTATTAGTAGTATAACTTAGTTGGTCTGGTTTACTAAGCTCTTTATCATAGGTGTGTTACAAGGCTTCTGCAAATGTCATGTGAATCATAATAATGAGTCATGTGCTGGGTTAGATGTTTCACATTTTATCACTTTTGTCAAACTCTTTTATGAACCCCATGAAGTCAATATTGTTTGCCCAATTTAACAGATGTAAGACCATGCAATTATAAAATGGCAGCTGGTAATCAAACCCAGGGTGCAGATATGTCCAACTGAAACAATGACTCTCCATCCCATCATGCTACCCCTTTGGAAACATGGAGCCACCAGGACATTTCCATCTCTAAAGCATAGGAACCGTTGATCCAAAGTGAGTCTAGTTAACGACCCCAATTCACCCTCTCTCAACTGGTTCCTAAAACATCATAGAGGATTCAGGAAAAAAAGATGACATTCTGGAAAACGAAAATGACAGATCATCTAATACTGGAAATGGGGAGGAATTGCTACAAAAAGTAACACCAAGAGATCTGGATGGATAAAACCCTGACCAGACTTTAGTGTACAGCATAATCTGACTTCACTTCATGGACCAAAGTTGACCTCAACAATGATAAAGAAATGCTCTGTAGCCCTTTCGCCATACATCTCCTGACTCAAGTTGAAAACCAGACAGCCATTTTTCTCCCCACTTGGTGTGAGTCTAAGTGGGAAGGTCTCTTTCCTCTAACACCATTTCTTCCCTAGTCCTGCAGCTACCCACACATACAGGTCATTGTCATTCAGGCGGGGACAGCAATCCTAGAAAATAGTTAAGTTAGAAATAAGGTAGAGTTTGTTGGTGGCAGAGACTAGAAGAGCTATATACACCATAAATAATAGTTTTTAAAGTACCATATAGACTTAAATACCAGAAAATAAAGCATTCAAGTGGATATAGGTTGCCAACTCAGGAGAGCAGAGGTGCACTTGATGAAACTCATCTAGAAATTGAGACATAAATTAGGAACTGTACTCATCAACTGACCCTTCATTGTATTTGAAGAGAGGATTAAACCCCCACAAGGGTAAACAAAGATGTAAACAAAATAATGCCTTCACCATAAACAACAAATGTGGACAAAGGTGCTGCTTTATTCAAAGATCACTAAGGAGAAATAAACCAAAATGAGACTGTAAAAAAAATACTCCAGACCAAAGAAGGCACCCAGAAGACCCAGAATAAGATCATTTCTCTGCAACTAACCTTTTGAAGCAGACAAAAGAAAATGTGCGCCTTAATGGGGGTCTAGAAGAGATTGCCTCTCTGAAGCAGAAGCAGAAAATAACAAAGACTGGCCAGGCTGAGATGATAGGGCAACAGGATTGGAGAAAAGCAACAACATGAGATAAAAATAGATGTAAATGACATAAGAAATGATTCCAACAGAACTAAAAACAAAAATGCAGGATTGAAATCCTCATTGAAGGAGGTAAAAAAGCAGAATTGATGTTGCAAAAAAGTGAATGAATGCCGGAGCTCCGCCAGGCAGCAGACAAAACTCTCTGTCTGCCGGTAGCAGAGGGGCCACGCTGAGCATTCAGAGCTCCCGGCAGAGGCCCGGAGAGAAGCCCAGAGGGCGGGGCGACCCCCAGCTGCCGTTGCCCACCCGGTGAGGCTAGGGATTGCCGGAGATCTCGGAGAGGACTGGGGCTGGAGAGAGTTCCAGAGACCCAGCTTAGTAGCCTAGGGGGAAACCCTACAGGCTCACAGAAGCCTTAGGGAAAGCCTCTGCACAGCACCAGTAGAAGGCACCCAGCCGCCAGCCACAAGGCTGGAAGACCCCAGGGCAAAAGCAGCATAGCTAGGTGTACTAACCACAGACTGTAGAAGATGCCAATAGCTCTCCTGCGACCCATAGAGGACAAGTGAGATTTGGTGGGTGCCGACAGCAACCGAGCGACAAATAAAAGTGATCCCACCCCTGGCCGCTGGAAAAGCCCATAACACCGTTGCAGACCCCAAGGAGAGAGCGCATCTAGGTGGGCAACAACAGTAGGCACCTGCAGCCTGAAGCCCCCCGTGACGGCCCCCACGGCAGAGGAGGGAATCCAAAGGGCCACTGTGGCTACGAAGAGGGGCCCAGGCCCAGTTAGCAACTACGGACAGGGTTCCTGGTTGGTGAAGTATAAACAGCTGCTCCCCCCACTGCAGCAGCTGAAACAAGTGAAAGGAGCAACTAAACTCTATCTCCATGCGGAGGCACAAATCAACATCATCAAGCAATATGAAAAAATACATTAAATCTCCAGAACAGAAAGAAAGTAACAAATACACAGAAAACAATCCCAAAGAAAATGAGATATATAACCTAAATGATGATGACTTCAAAACAGCCATCATTAAAATACTCACTGAGTTAAGAGAGAATTCTGACCGACAACTCAACGAGTTCAGGAGCTATGTCACAAAAGAGTTTGATACGATAAAGAAGAACCAAACAGAAATACTGGAAATGAAGAACACAATAGAGGAGATTAAGAAAAATCTAGATGCTCTGAACAGTAGGGCCGATAATATGGAGGAAAGAATTAGCAATTTGGAAGATGGCAATATAGAATTGTTGCAGGCAGAGGAGGAGAGAGAAGCAAGACTTAAAAGAAATGAAGAAACTCTCCGAGAATTATCAGACACAATTAGGAGATGCAACGTAAGGATTATAGGTATACCAGAGGGAGAAGAGAAGGAGAAAGGGGCAGAAAACCTATTCAAAGAAATAATGGCTGAGAACTTCCCAAATCTGGTGAGGGAGATGGATCTTCAGGTGACAGAAGCCAATAGATCTCCAAACTTTATCAATGCAAGAAGACCAACTCCACGGCATATAGTAGTGAAGCTAGCAAAAGTCAACGACAAGGAGAAAATATTAAGGACAGCCAGGCAAAAGAAACTAACCTACAAAGGAACCCCCATCAGGCTATCAGCAGATTTCTCAGCAGAAACTTTACAGGCTAGAAGAGAGTGGAATGATATATTCAAAAATCTGAAGGACAAAAACCTACAGCCGAGAATTCTCTACCCAGCGAAAATATCCTTCAAATACGATGGAGAAATAAAAACTTTCCCAGATAGACAAAAATTAAGGGAGTTCATTGCCACAAAACCTCCTCTTCAGGAAATCCTCAGGAAAACCCTCATTCCTGAAAAATCCAAAAAAGGAAAGGGGCTACAAAACCAAGAGCAGAGGAGATAAGTAGAAGGACAACAACAGAGAGTAGCAGCTCTACATCAGAACAGATTAAACCATGGGACGAGAAACAAAGGAAACTGAAGAAAAGCGGAAAACAAGACACAAAATGGTAGTGGTAGGCCCCCACGTCTCAATAATCACTCTAAATGTAAACGGATTGAACTCCCCAATCAAAAGACACAGAGTGGCAGGATGGATCAAAGAACAAGATCCAACAATATGCTGCCTCCAGGAAACACACCTCAGCCCCAAAGACAAACACAGACTCAGAGTGAAGGGATGGAGAACAATACTCCAAGCTAATAATGAACAAAAGAAAGCAGGTGTCGCTATACTAATATCAGACAAGGTAGATTTCAAAGCAAAACAGATAAAGAAAGACAAAGAGGGACAGTATATAATGATAAAAGGGACTCTCCACCAAGAAGACATAACACTTATAAATATATACGCACCCAACACAGGAGCACCAAAATTTGTAAAGCAACTCTTAATAGAACTAAAAGAAGACATCAACAACAATACAATAATAGTAGGGGACCTCAACACACCATTAACACCAATGGACAGAACATCCAGACAGAAAATCAACAAGGAAATAATAGAATTAAATGAAAAATTAGACCAGATGGACTTAATAGATATATATAGAATCCAAAAACAGCAGGTTACACATTCTTCTCAAGTGCACATGGAACATTCTCAAGGATTGACCATATTTTGGGAACCAAAGCAAACATCAATAAATACAAGAGAGTTGAAATAATATCAAGCATCTTTTCTGATCATAACGCTATTAAACTAGAAATCAACTACAAGAAAAAAGCAGAGAAAGGTGCAAAAATGTGGAGACTAAACAACACGCTTCTCAACAAACAATGGATCATTGAAGAAATTAAAGAAGAAATCAAATATTATCTGGAGACAAATGAAAATGAGAACACGACATACCAAATCATTTGGGATGCAGCAAAAGCAGTCCTAAGAGGGAAATTCATCGCAATACAGGCTCACCTCACTAAACAAGAAAAAGCTCACGTAAGCAACCTCAAACGACACCTAACAGAACTAGAAAAAGAAGAACAAACAAGGCCCAGAGTCAGTAGAAGGAGGGAAATAATAAAAATAAGAGCAGAAATAAACGATATTGAAACAAAAAAGACAATAGAAAGGATCAATGAAACAAAGAGTTGGTTCTTCGAAAGAATTAACAAAATTGACAAACCCCTAGCCAGACTCACCAAGAAAAGAAGAGAGAAATCGCAAATTAATAAAATCAGGAATGACAGAGGAGAAATCACAACAGATACCAATGAAATACAAGAGATCATAAGAGAATACTATGAAAAACTATATGCCAACAAATTGAACAACCTGGAAGAAATGGACAAATTCCTAGACTCCTACAATCTCCCCAAACTGAATCAGGAAGAAATGGAGAATCTGAATAGACCAATCACAAGTAAGGAAATAGAAACGGTAATCAAAAACCTCCCCAAAAACAAGAGTCCAGGACCAGACGGCTTCTCTGGAGAATTCTACCAAACATTCAAAGAAGACTTAATACCTATTCTCCTCAAACTGTTCCAGAAAATTGAGAAAGATGGAGAACTCCCTAACACATTCTATGAAGCCAACATCACTCTGATCCCCAAACCTGACAAGGACAACACAAAGAAGGAGAACTACAGGCCGATATCACTGATGAACATAGATGCAAAAATCCTCAACAAAATTTTGGCAAACCGATTACAGCAATACATCAAAAAGATTATACACCATGATCAAGTGGGATTTATACCAGGGACACAGGGATGGTTCAACATCCGCAAGTCAATCAACGTGATACACTACATTAACAAAATGAAAACCAAAAACCACATGATCATCTCAATAGATGCAGAGAAAGCATTCGACAAGATCCAACACCCATTTATGATAAAAACCCTCAGTAAAATGGGTATAGATGGAAAGTACCTCAACATAATAAAGGCCATATATGATAGACCCACAGCCAACATCATACTCAATGGACAAAAGCTGAAAGCCATCCCTCTGAGGACAGGAACAAGACAAGGGTGCCCACTTTCACCACTCCTATTCAACATAGTTCTGGAGGTGCTGGCCAGAGCAATTCGGCAGGAAAAAGAAATAAAAGGAATCCAAATAGGTAACGAAGAAGTAAAACTCTCGTTGTTTGCAGACGACATGATCTTATACATAGAAAACCCCAAAGAATCCACAGAAAAACTATTAGAAATAATCAACAACTACAGCAAAGTAGCAGGGTATAAAATTAACGTGCATAAATCAGTAGCATTTCTATACACTAACAATAAACTAACAGAAAAAGAACTCAAGCACTCTATCCCATTCACAATCGCAACGAAAAGAATAAAATACCTTGGGATAAACTTAACCAAGGAAGTGAAGGATCTATACAATGAAAACTACAAGACTCTCTTGAAAGAAATAGGCGATGACATAAAGAGATGGAAAGACATCCCTTGCACATGGATTGGAAGAATAAACATAGTTAAAATGTCCATACTACCTAAAGCAATATACAGATTCAATGCTATCCCAATCAGAATCCCAAGAACATTCTTCACAGAAATTGAACAAACAATCCTAAAATTCATATGGGGCAACAAAAGACCGCGAATTGCTAAAGCAATCCTGAGCAAGAAAAACAAAGCCGGCGGAATCACAATCCCCGATTTCAAAACATACTACAAAGCTACAGTGATCAAAACAGCATGGTACTGGTACAAAAACAGGTCCACAGATCAATGGAACAGAATTGAAAGCCCAGAGATAAAACCACACATCTATGGACAGCTAATCTTCGACAAAGGAGCAGAGGGCCTACAATGGAGAAAAGAAAGTCTCTTCAACAAATGGTGCTGGGAAAACTGGACAGCCACATGCAAAAGATTGAAAATTGACCATTCTTTTTCACCACACACCAAAATAAACTCAAAATGGATCAAAGACCTAAAGATTAGGCCTGAGACAATAAGTCTTTTGGAAGAGAATATAGGCAGTACACTCTTTGACATCAGTTTCAAAAGAATCTTTTCGGACACTGTAACTCCTCAGTTGAGGGAAACAATAGAAAGAATAAACAAATGGGACTTCATCAGACTAAAGAGCTTCTTCAAGGCAAGGGAAAACAGGATTGAAACAAAAAAACAGCTCACTAATTGGGAAAAAATATTTACAAGCCACTTATCCGACAAAGGGTTAATCTCCATAATATACAAAGAACTCACACTACTTAACAACAAAAAAACAAACAACCCGATCAAAAAATGGGCAGAGGACATGAACAGACATTTCTCAAAAGAAGATATGAATATGGCCAATAGACACATGAAAAGATGTTCATCATCGCTAATCATCAGGGAAATGCAAATCAAAACTACACTAAGATATCACCTTACCCCCGTTAGATTGGCAAAAACATCCAAAACCAAGAACGACAAATGTTGGAGAGGTTGTGGAGAAAGAGGAACCCTCATACACTGTTGGTGGGAATGCAAACTGGTACAGCCACTATGGAAAACAGTATGGAGATTTCTCAAAAAGTTAAAAATAGAAATACCCTATGACCCAGCCATCCCATTACTGGGTATCTATCCTAAGAACCTGATATCAGATATCTCAAGAGTCCGTTGCACCCCTATGTTCATTGCAGCATTATTTACAATAGCCAAGACGTGGAACCAGCCTACATGCCCAGAAACTAATGATTGGATAAAGAAGATGTGGTATATATACACAATGGAATACTACTCAGCCATAAAAAAAGACGAAATTGGCCCATTCACAACAATGTGGATGGACCTCGAGGGTATTATGTTAAGCGAAATAAGTCAGTCAGAGAAAGACGAACTCTATATGACTCCACTCATAGGTGGAAATTAGTATATTGAGAAGGAGATCTGATTGGTGGTTACCAGGGAAAAGGGGGGGTGGGGGGAGGGTACGGAGGGGGAAGTGGTGTACCCACAACATGACTAACAAAAATGTACAACTGAAATCTCACAAGGTTGTAATCTATCATAACATTAATAAAAAAAAAAAAAAAAAAATGAAAATTCTGAATTCAGTTTTCCAAATTTTGAATGAGGTTCAATTGTCTGTAGAGCTTTTAATTTACAGGAAATTTTCCTAGCCATTATCTCCTTTGAGTTTCACAATCCACCTATAGTGTAAATTGGAATTCTTAGCCCCATTTTACCGATGATCACTGTTACACATGATCAAATGAATTAATTTAAAAATTAGCTAGAACGGAAAATAAATTATAATATAAAGCAAGAAATGCAAGAAATTTTATGATAGATTTTATGGAAAATGTTCTCATGAATATATTTTGCAAGTGATAATTTCTCATTCATTTTGAAGGGGTCATCTGCACTAAAAGATAAAATTAATTTGTGTACTAATTCAATCTGTGGCTACTATCAGCAAAAATGTCCATCTTATTCTTCACTGATGATGAGAAAACATGAATTCAAGATATTGAGAAGTGGTTCTCTCACCTCTTAAGTCTTATAACTTGAGTACCGCAGATGTAAAATAAATCACCTATTTATTAGACAAAAAAAAAAAAAAAAAGTGAATGAATGATGCAGTGGAAAACTTTGACACACTCTTCAGAATACAGAAATTGTAAATTTTACAGGTAAACAGAACATAAAAGATCTCGAAGTGGCAATGGGGAACAAGCAGGACATCTGTCCCCATCCTGGTTCTGAGGGATGCAGAGTGGAAAGGAAAAAGCAGCCTCCTCTTCATAGGGCTGTAGGAAAAATTGTGTCCTCAGGAGACAGGCAGGTTTCAGTTAAATGAAAGTAAAACGGAAAAGAAAGCAAGTAAAGAGAGAGCTCAGAGAAGAAACTGAAAATAGAGGAGAGTTTGTTTTTCCCTCTCTAAGATAATCACCTTACATCATCTTGTCAAACCTCTCCCACCCTGCTCTTCCACCCCGCACACAGACAACATGGCCTCATAATTCTTTCAGAAAAATGGAAACCGTATGTAGATGCATTACCTATACCCACCTTCTCCATCCATGCTCCCAAGAAACAGAAAAGCCACACGTATTAAAGCCAATACCTCTGTGTGCACAAGACTCCTGTCCCTTCTCGGCTTCTCACGGACTTCACTCCAGTTCTCCACTCTCCCTTTCATCATCAATCTCTCCCTTTTTGTTGAGTCTTTCCAATCACCATAAAAACCTACTCTAAGGAAGCATCTCCCTTTGAAACTATATCTCACATTGGCTAATAGCCCATTTATTTTCTCCTCTGCATACTTAACCTTCGGAAACAAGTTGTCAGCACATGCTCTTCCATTTCATCACTTTGATTCACTCTTGATTCACCCTTCAGTCCGCTTTAGTCTGGTTTCTGTTCCGATCGCTCCACTGACACTGCTTTTAACCCACATTCTTCCCACTCCTGTGCCTGCAACCTCAACTTCCAAACACAAGCACGTGCACTTCTTCACTCGAGTGGTTTTTTTTGCCACTGGAGCCCAATTCACCTCTATGCAGCAAACCAGAAAAGCCAGCAAATCAATGCCCTCTCCCCACCGCAGGAGCAGCACTCAACTAATGATTGACAGGGTTTGACATATCCCCTCCCTCGGAGCGACCCGCTGAGGAGGGTCTTTAGGACTTCTAGGGTTTCCCTGTGGTATTCATCGTCACTTGCCCGCACTGGTAGCTGGCTGTCTTCCCTTCTTGTCTCACTTCCCCACTCCCTTACCTTCACCTCTTATATAAACTACTTCCACTTGAATTGCTGTTTCTGGGTTTGCTTCTGAAAGAATCCAAACCAAGACAACCACTGTTACGCTAGCTCTTAACACACATTTCTCCATCTCACCTCACTGACCAATTAGCACCATGTGACCCAGAAAATCACTGTCTTTCTTGAAAATTCTCCTCTCTTGATTTTCAGGACACCACACCCTCCTGTTCCCACCCCACCTCCCACCTCACTCGCTGATCTTTCTCCACCCTACCTTTCTCATTGGAGTGTCTTTGGCTCTGACTCCTCCATCTCTAGGCCTCACTCTCTACCCTTTTTTCCTGTCTTTTCCACCTGCTCCCGTGTTTGCAACTCCAGTCATGCCTCTCTTCTGAATTCCAGACCCACTCTGGACACTAATTAAAGGATGAATCTCAACTCTACTTTGAGTTTAATTTCTTAGAGCTTTGTGCACTATGGCACAGGCACTATGTCACCTCTTTAAATATGTTGTCTCATTTAATCCTTACAACGATGCTCCAAATTATTACACTTGTAAAGGCAAGGAAAGTGAGGCTCAAGGAGGCTAGGCATTTGAACTGGGCCTTTCAGACTCTGAAAGTCATACTCCATCAACCATCAGGCCATTGTGCTTCCAGTTTTCTTGCCTCCTTTGTGCAATGGGCACATAGGTTTTATAAAATAATAAACTGCCAGAGCTGGAAGAGAATTTAGTGATTATCTCATCCAGCTCCCTCATTTTACACTTTCCCTAAAAAGGCAAACAATTTTCCCAAGATTTATTTAGAGATATGCTTATATTTGTGATGAGTGGTTATTTTCAGGTTTTATGTTCTAGGCTGCAAATGGTGCCAAGGCTGGTTCCCCTTCTGAACTGGATCTCCAGCCTTGTGGCTCTCTTCAGACAAATGCAGATGGCACGCAACTTCCTAACTCCCCCGATGCTGGGGCCTGTCGAGAGAGCGCAAAGGAGTCACCCTGCCGCTTCCCTCAGATATTTTCTTAAGTGGAGATGATGTTCGAATCGTACAGACAAATGACTGACATTTTAACCACAGGAACCCTGCGAATGTATTTCTGTTAAATATCTACCCATCCCATTAAGATTATTTGTTGTGCTGTATCCAGAGCAACGAAACCCAAAACCGTGTCTGTGCCAAAGACACGAATAAAAACTGAAAAAAAATTGCAGTCATCCAGATGTTCTTTGGCAATGACAAACACCCAGACATTTGGAGACATCTGGATGACTGACTGACTCTTCCAGTTTTCATCTGGAAGATGAAGATTATGCAGACACAGCAGGATTACAAGCTGGATGATGATAAACAAATCTCTGACAATGTCCACAGGATTCCAAACATCTGGGTGCAAAACCGAAAAACCCAGCTAAGTATCCAAATGTTTGGCATCATTTAAGCAAAACATTGGACAGCAGGAGTTGGACAAAAGATCCAAAAAAGGAGGCAAGAGGTCCCCAAGGCAGACTTTGCCAACATAAAACATAGCTTATGTCCAATTTAAAGGAGAAACTGAGTTAGGACTGGTAAATTTTTTATTAGAACCCACATTCTAGATCTTTCTCCTGTACTCTGGGGTTTCCAAACCTCCAGAACTATACAGTCAGGGGCTGATATGCCTAAGAATACAGCAACTAGATATCGCAGTAGAATACCAAAGTCTTGTTTTTGTGTGGTTTCTCAGTCCACCTAAAAAATAAAAAATACATCTGGGGCTTAAGGGTTTGTCAACAAAGAAAGGGGAGACGATGCTTACCTCACTGCCATGGTTGGGGCAAGGGCAGTGAGAGGAGCAAGCCTTGACGTATGAGAATACTGAAAGATAAATGAACCAGTTGAGGCTGTCAGTTCAAGGTCACTAAGGAATACCCTCAGTGAGACAGTGAGGCAAGGATATATCCCCCAAAAGTGAATTCAGTTATGTTCTTTGACAGATGAAGGAAAGAAGCATTGTACACATTGGCGAATAAAAGAAGCATTAATGGAAATTATCTTTACACTTGTGGCAGAAACAGCTCTTACAGTGATGATGGCAGTTGCAGTAGTACCAAAAAAATAGTGCCCTGTGGTGACAACAGCATCAGACAGGGTCTATGTGGCTTTAAGGACTGGTAGCAGAGATGGAAGGTTGGCATCTCCGGTAGAGAAGTCAGAGAGCTGAAGTGTCTGCAGGATCTTGAACCAAACTAAGTGTGGGCTGGGACTCCAACATTCCTCTGATGGTAACCTGAGTTCAAGATTTTTCTTTTTGCTGCTATATTCTAGGAAGATAAGAATTTTGAGCCAAAGAAAATTTGAGGCATTTTGGTGGTGCTTTTCATCTGGGCCGTGTTAAGGAAAATGTAAGAAAATTTGCACCTCTAAGCTTTCATACTTATGATGCCTGCTTTCTGGCCATTTTCCTTGACATTATCTGGGAACAAATGCTCTGCTAGAGCTGGAGGCAGTGAGTGCAATCTACAGACCAAAAAAGGAGAAAGACGTTGGACTCAGAAATAACACTCACTCAAAAACGTGGAATACCACAAAGACAATCCGTAATTTCAGACAAGTTGAACTTCGTTTGCCAAATAGCCTTTGAATCCCTTGCAAATTTGAAAACCATTATTCAAAACCAAGATATTTTTCTCAGAAGGTGTCTGTGTCTTGGTCAGCCACCAAAAGAGAAGGAAAATAATCCAGCCCAGAGGCCCCCTTAGATTGTGTAAAAAGCAGTCTGTACGCATTCACTAGGGCCTTGATCCCATTGTGCCAGAAATGTTTAAAACCAGATGCTGGCTCTCCCTGCCTCTTTGCTGGAAGAATGAGTGTCAACACGCATTGTTTCTGAGAGAAACTTAAGGCAAGGCAGTCTCCAAGTTCTATAATTAAAACAAGTTAAAAAAAAAGCTATGCAAAATTCTCTGAGTTTAACACTTTTATTACAAAGACACCTCTTAGGTTACAGAGAAGTAACTTAGAAATCATTGAAAAACACACCAAAACTGTGTGTCTTCTAAGTAAGCCCCAGTACTGGGTGACCCTAGGCAAATTGCTTGAGTATCTGCACCTCCTATTTCTCATCTGTAAAGTGAATGGTTTGGAATCTCATGATCCATAAGGTCCCACCTGGTTCTATGTCTATAAAAATATTTTCCTGGCTGGCCCGGTGGTGCAGCGGTTA
The DNA here is from genome assembly GCF_041296265.1 of Equus caballus. Taxonomy (NCBI): domain Eukaryota; kingdom Metazoa; phylum Chordata; class Mammalia; order Perissodactyla; family Equidae; genus Equus; species Equus caballus. Next base: position 29,838,703 of record NC_091688.1, on the reverse strand, counting down.
ATTGCGAACGTTCCGCTTCTCGGCGGCCCCGGGTTCGCCGGTTTGGATCCCGGGTTGGACATGGCACCACTTGGCAAGCCATGCTGTGGCAGGCATCCCGCATATAAAGTAGAGGAAGATGGGCATGGATGTTAGCTCAGGGCCAGTCTTCTTCAGCAAAAAGAGGAGGATTGGCAGCAGTTAGCTCAGGGCTAATCTTCCTCAAAAAAATGTGTACATATTTTCTGTTGGTGACAGGGGGCATATGGGAGCTTTCTGCATTTTCTGCTCAATTTTTCTGTAAATCTAAAACTGGTAAAAAAAAAAAAAAAGTCTTAAAAAATACATAAGTCCAGTCTAAACATCAAACAAACAAACACTGAGGAACATTTCCAGAATACCTGACCTATAGTCTTCAAAAATGTCAAGGCCATCAAAACCAAGGCATGAGTGAGAAGCTGTCACAGCTCAGAGGGACTAACAAGACGCAAAGACTAACTGCAACAATATATGCTGAAGTGCATCCTGGAACAGACAAAGAACAGTATTGGAAAAACTTTTTAAATCTGAATAAAGCCTGTGGTTAAAAAAACAATAATAACTTACTAAATAAATGCTACATCAATCCCCAGTAAAAAAGTAAGACATGTCACTTTGAAAACATAAGAAGATATATAGAAAAACATGTGAAAAGTCCCTAGTATAATTATTCATATATAACTACTTTTAATATTTTGGCAATTTCTCTCAGACAAAAAAGTGTATTTTACATAGTTGGAATTATAATATGCATGAAATGTTGAATTTTCTTTTGCAATTCACATGGCATATCATAAGTATTTTGTTCTTTATCCAATCTTATCAATAATATAATTTTAACCACTTTGAAATGTTTATACATTAGGACTTTAATACTATGTTTGTCCTTATAAATTTCTGTTCTTGATTCATTAAAATAAAATATATATGTGTGTATATATTTCTTTTCTGTTGAGTGGAAATCCTAGCCATCACTAATGTTATTTCCTCTAAGTGCTCCATTCAAATTCTGTGTTTGGTTCTGTTAAGCAAAATGAAGTGCAGAAAAAGGAGAGGTGTGTCTATGGTATTGGTGTTCTTGCCTTCAGAAAATCTAAACAGCAAAAACCTTCACTTCGAGAACGTAGAAATTAATGTTGTTTCTTAACTTAAAGGTGTTCGCCACAAGATCCCTTTAGATGACTCACTTCCTGCAGAATCCAAATCGCATGTCCCATTTATTAAAATTCAATTGACACATCATTGTGTTTGAAAAATTCCCCTTATAAAGGCAAAGCATGAAGATTCCCTAAAGATGGAGTAGGGTGGCGGCAGGTACAAATGACAAGGGACATTGTAGAGGCACAATGTAGAGAGATGTCTATGGGTAAGAGATGGCTTCACAGGGATCCTCCCAGTTCATATCCCTCTTCTTTGAGAACGTCACCAATACAATGGGAGTGAGTCCAGTTGGCCATGTTTGTACGACATGCCCCGCTTTCCCCACATGCAGTTATGGTTGATTTGACCTTGAGTGACAGCTTGATCAAAAATGAGCCCATCAGATTCTCTCCTCTGAGAATTTGGAATTGAGGTTGAGAGACTGGCCATTTGACTTTGATGTATCCATGTGAACTGAGGACATATAAATTTGGGAGCCCTTGGGAGACTCTGTTTGGCAATGATCATAGAGCAAAGCACACAAAGCTGTCTGGAGAGAGGAGACAGAGTGAGAGAGAAGCAAGAAAGCCAGAGCACCCGGAGATATTCTGATTCCTGCTCCTAGACCTCCCGAGACCGCGCTCTGCTTCTGCTCAAGTCACCCCAGATTTCCTATTTCAGCTAGGTTTATGTTCACTGTAACTAAAAGAACTTTTTCCCAAATAGATGTTGCAATGCCTGTGGCTGGATTTTTATATCAACCAATTTAAAGCACTTGAAAAAAATGTTCAAAATTTTTTTTAATAAAATGTTTATTAACTCCACAAATACTTACAGATAACCTATTATGTGTTGAGTCATAAATAATCAGAACATGTTTGTTCAACTAACGCTAGGTTCTGGGAGATACAGAAATGAATAAGATGCTAATTCCTATCCTTGAGAAGCTTACATCTATCGAGCACTAACTGTGTGCCGTTCACTTTGACAAGGTTATTACCATGATTTGATGGATTTAGTACTAATAAAAGTTGAATTTCAACAAATTTACCTATGACAAAATGAAGGCAAGTAGGTCTTTTAAACCGTTATTTGTTTTATTTTTCTACAAGGTCTTTGGTTTCATCCCACCCAGCAGAGCAAACCTATTCAGGGCCTGAGTGTCCAGCTCTGGCTCCGTCTTCCATCTTCTATACCTCAAAGGAACCTGGGGAACGGAACTGCTTGAGACTTTGAACTCAGGATCACAGCAGGTTCCCCTCATATTGTCCTTTTGAAGCACCCATCTCTTTAGTATGTACTTGATTAGACTAGGACATGCTTTAGTAACATTAACTAAATTCTAATGGAAAATGTACATATAGACAGATTAACTATGAAACCTAGTTAGATTAACATTAGGCAAGAATTTTTAATCTTAGAGGTTCTATTCTATTTTTCACACAAACTTTCCATCTGCCTCCTGGTATTAGGAAAAAACAGAATTCCTGGTTTTAGGTTAAAATTGTTCTCTCTTCCGCCACTTAAATGCAATCAAGCAGTTCTCCTCACGTGTTCCCCAAAGTGGCTGCCCACCAGAATAACTTGGAATGCTTAGAAGAAATACAAACTTCGGGGATACATTTGGTGTCTCTGACTCAGTGGGTCTGAGGATGGGCCTGAAATCTTTATTTTCAACCATTTTCTAGTTGACTGTGGTGTGATGTGATTCTGTGTTGATAGTTGATCTACCGTTTGGAAGACGGAAGTGTGGCATTGAGAAAGTTAATTAAGGTCAGCAGGAAGGAGAGCCCCGATTTCCAGAACAGGTGCCTCATTCAGTTGTCTAAGTTGCATATTGGCCAAGGGCATCCGCTGGGGAGGCAATAGGGGCTGAAACCCAGCCCTCCCTCCACTGCCAGCCTTGCACCTGGCACAGGACTGCATCTCCCCAGAGGAGGGGTTTCTGTTTCAAATTTGTTCTAAGGCATTGATGGGCCAGCAGCAGCCCAGTGACAGGGGCCAGCTGTGTGATTATAGCCCCCATGCCAAATAATATCCGGGCCAGTTCAACATCTGCCTCCATCCCTTTCATAGAGTGTCCTTCCCAAGGCCTAGCCACCACATACAAATTTTTTTCACGTGTGTTTTCTAATCTTAATTCTCTTGCATAAAGGATTTCACTCTATGCCACAGTTTTCCAAAATATATTCTGGGGACCTTCATCCTATGTGATAAATATCACACACACACACACCCCTACAAGTCCACAGTCACATAAATCTGAGAAGCAGCATATGCTATTTCCCTCTTGGAGATTAACACACATTAGCATACCAGAGGCTCTGCAAACTCCAGCAGTAAAGAGACCTGGCTGACTCATAGAACATGACTTAACTCAGTTTCTCAAATCAAAAGAGAATCTGTTTCTTTCCTTCCTTCTGTTGATGTGTACTGCCCAGTTAATCCTTTTCTGCTTAAGACATGTCCCCGGACATCCCTTTTCTTCCATCCGCTGCGTTTCTGTGACTTATAATTTAAATTAAATGATTTAATTTTTTTTCTCCCCAGCACACAACAGAAAAAATGCATATTATGGGCAATACGTGAATGGTCACTGCATGAATGGATAGATAAATAAATGGTTAAGTATTTTTTACAAGAGGACTGTTTTAAGACATTGAAAGCAACAACTTTTCAGTGTTTGATATTCCTCTGTGTGTGTGTTTGTACGTGGACACAACCTGTGTGTCTCGGTGACTAACTGTCCCAGTGGTGAGGCCATCTTTTCCTGGAGTCTCTGAGCTCCTGTACCCCCGTGGTCCTCATTAGCAGAAGAGGCTGAAACTTACCCGTTGTCTCTCATCTCAGCTTGTGGCCTGTCAGGACTTATCAAGATCTTCCTTGCTCAATTCACAGGCAATCATTATTTTAGAACCTGAGATAGGAAAGCAGTAGATTTTATGTGATTAGCCGCTGAGATAAACGTTAATTAGTTTTCAATTTCCATAAAGTACCCCACTGACAGAAAGATTTGTTAAGTCAGTTAATGGCTATAGATGATTGTTCCAAAATTGAGATGGGGGGAGAAAGAGCTACGAAGACGAGGGCTGGAGAGGAGTGAACACGAAGCCAGGCGGCACATATATTATGAAAATAAATGGGAATGGTACCAAATGAATCACTGTGGAAACTTACAGTTGATAATCATTAGGAAAAGCAGAATTAGGGATTGGGAAGATATAAGACACCAACAGTGGTGACAGGCCTTGCATTTTTATTGCTCGGCCCTGGAAGAAAAAATATAACGGAGTCTAAAACTCAACAACTGGGACATGTGTGATGGCATAACTACTAAACCTAGACCCCCATGTCAAGTTAGGTGTGGACCCCATCTTGTTTTAGTACCATTCAGAAAACTGAGAAATTCTCTCATTTCTTCTGAGGGCAGGGGAAATTGTTTTGGATAAGCAGGGACAAAGGAGAAAGGAGAAAGGGAAAGGTTAAGGGTCTTTATTTCTCCCAGATAGCATAGAAACTAATATCAAGGGTTTGGACATGAGAAATTTTCATTCTTTCCCCACCCCGCACCTACTGACTTGGGCAAGTCTCATAAGCTTGCTGGGCCTCAGTTTCATCTTCTGGAAAAGAGGGATGTTATTTGTACCCACCTGTGATGTTGTAATGAAGATCAGAAGAATTAATTTACATACTGCTCTTTGCACTGTGCCTATACGTGCAAAATATTCAACACATGTTAACTAACATTATGGCTGTTGTGGGGTAAGCCAGTTTACCAAATGCTCAAAATACTTCAGTGCTATTGGTGATTAAGGGCCAAAGTTTGCTAATTGGTAGGCCCTATTCTATTGATGCTCCTAAAAATTCCGAAGGCAGCTGAGAGTCTTGCCAGACACAAAGATAAACTCTGCAATGAGTAGGCTCCATCCTAGCACTCCACTGATGCCTAGGGCCCACTCATGCCCTTCTCCTAATCTGTTCACTGTGCCCAGTATAGGAGATGCTGTCAGGTCCACTGAAGACACTTATCCTCTCTACTCCTGGGTCTAGGGGTCAAAATATATCCCTGTAATCCCTTTTTTCTACCCAATGTAACAAAATAAATGAAAGTTTGCAAGAAAGATGCCACAGTTGACCCTTTTGTGTTTCCAATTCAATGTGCCCTCCACTATCATCCTCTTCCCCACAATAAGCTGGTCAGACCCACCCTCTACCAATGGTGTCAAAAGCCAGGCTCGGAAGTTTGAGTCACGGTACTAACATCTGGCAGGCAATCTCTTAGCCCCAGTAATACAATTTCTTGCAAAAACACTAGTTGCCTTGGTTTAGTTTTGCCAAAGTGTGTTCCTGAGGGAGCTGGGGGATTTGACGGAGCCAGGTCAGAGTGGGCTGTGACTGCTCTGGTGCCATGTCATCAAGGGGAAACACCACGTCTTTAGTATATAGGATTCAGTTAAACATGTCTCCTGGTATGTCCTATTCTACAAAGCAGGTGTTGACACGTGAAACCCAGAGCAATTTTTATCAAGTACACCTCAAATTACTCCAAATTTTGTGTTCTAGGACCACACCAGGAGTTGGGGCCAATATTAACATATTATGATTTCTTAAGATGTGTTTTCAAACCCTGGGTTCAGCATGCACATATCAGGGGGCTGAGTAAGAAGTGTAGGGCCACAGGGAGAAGATGTAAATTAGAAAGAGACTCTGCTTCTCTCTTTGAAAAAACAAAAACAAAAGGAAGTCAGGGAGGGAGGGAGGAAGAAAGTAAGAGAGGAAGAGAGGGAGGGAAGGAGGAAGGGAGGGAAAACATTTTACCAAATCATCAGAAAAATTAAAGGCTGTAACTGGAAATAATGACATACAAGGGAAAATTTTTCATAGTAATTTTATCTTATATCTTTAAATTTAGATATTTGATTTTTTTATGGTGAAATTTATAAATAAGCAGGAAATAAGTGTAAAGCTTAGGGTTAGAACACAGCTCGCTTCTACAAGAATAAGATGGTATCTGGAAATATTTTCTTCTTTATTTCTTTATTTTTAACACAAAGAATAAAAAGCACATGATGCAGTTAGAGGTGGATTGACAGTGACATTTCATTAATGGTTTGAATAAAGCAATTTCTGTCTCGCTCACAGTACCCAAACAGGCAGCCACAACAGCAAGGTAGTTTCCCTTATAATTCTGTCTCAGAAACACCCATTACAGATAAATAACCATACATAATTATATATGTTTAATTTGGCAGACATTCCTTGAAGAAGGAGTTTTTTCAAACTCAACCTCTTTTTCCCATTTTTTCTGTTCTTTTTGAAGCAAGGAGGCAATGTAACTGCATAATGATCTATCAAGCACATACTCGTGGGGATATATATCACACAATACAATGCAACCTCATTAGACTATTCTGGCATTAAAGAGTGAGCTATACACAGCATCTAAATTCAAAAGTCCATCTCAGATCCCAGAGGGGTGGTCCCCCCACCAAAATTATCTGGAAAATTCATGCTGAATCCCTTCACTATCCTGAATTATCTAGGTATTAGATACATTGGTGTAGTTGTGAAAATAAAAAAATACCACCTAAAAGAGAATAAACAAAGGCTGTTTACTCAGAGCTTGCTATAGAGAGGGAGTCGGCCACCATCACATGCATTTGGCAGAAACTCAACTATAGGCAGACAAGTGAGAACACTTTTATAGTGGAAACAAAGGGAAGGCTTCAGATATGCCCTGATTGGAGGCTGTTGGCACTGGGAAGCTGTAAGCATGCTAACCAGCAAAGCGGCATCCTGGGTGATGGGTTTAGGGTATATACTTGGCTTTCTGCAGTTGGTCCTAAGTTGGAAGTGAAGGCAAAAGGTGAGAAAGCTGTCTATTAATCAAGTCCTGGCTATTTGGGGCCAACTGCTACAGGAGTTGTTTTTGGGCTGCCTTGACTGGTTATATACGTGGTAGGTTGGCTTCCTGGACTGGTTACTGCAGATAATGGGTTGTGTTCCTGAACTACTTGCTGCAGATTATGGGTCAGAGTTCTATCTTTATATCTAGTCTGCTCATTTTGCATTTGCATATCCAGTCTCTCATAATTGAGTAATTTCCTATTTGCCTGCTGTTAGTTCTCTTTTGTCATCAATAATCTGAATATTTCAAAGAAATCAGGTTTATTGGGCCTGTTATGTCTTTTTATTTATGATGTCTACATTGCCCCCAATGGTTTAATAAATATTTCATTTGCTCTATGATTTTACTTTAGTGACATCATATTAGCCAAGGCAGCTTCTTCACAGGTGGAAGCGTCCTTCCTTCATTCAGTAAATGTTTATTGAATTATTATTTATTTATTACTATTTGCAAGGTTCTAGGTGTAAAGATACATTAGTGAACAAGGCAAACAAAATTCCCGCTTATATTGTAAAGGGAGAGGTAGATGATAAACAAGCAGAAAAATAGATAAAGGATTAACTAATAAATAATAGTTAACTAAAAAAAATAGTTAGATGGTGATAGTGCTATGCTGAGGTCTCCAAGGAAAAGACATCTCAGCTGAAATCTGAATGACAAGGAGCTAGCTCTTCAAAGATCAAAAGGAAGAATATTCCAAGCAGAGGGACCAACTGGGGCACAAGTTCACAGGTGGGAGAAGCTGGCATGTTCAAGGACTTGAAAGGAGTGTGTGGCTGTAGCATTGTGATCTAGGGAGAATAATAACAGAGAAAAATAGAGAAATAAGCAAGGACCAGAGCATGGGTGGCTTTTAAATTAAAAAATGATTATTTTTTTAAATTCTAAGTATGATGGAAAGGCATTGGAGGGTTTTTAAACATCAGAGGAACACCATTCCACTAACAGTTTTTTAAGGACCACTCAGAGTTCTGGTTGGAGAATAAATTGTAGGGTGTCAAGAGTGAAAGCAAGAGGACCAGTTAGGATACCGGCAAGAGATGGTGATGGCTTAGACTAGGATTATAGCAATGTACTCAGAGAAATAAGGTTTAGGAGCACATCTTAGAGATAGATGGAGTCACAGGACCCGCTAAAAGGTAGGATATGCAGAGTGAGGGAACGAGAGGGATCTTAGATTTGGGATTCAGCAACTAGGTGGATACTAGTAACATTGAATGAGACAGAGAAGACTGGGGAAGGAGTAGGGTTTAGAGAAGAGGATGAAAAATCCTGTTCGGGACAAGTTAACATTCTTGTGTGTGTTGATTTAGAGTGCAAACCTAGGGAAAACCAATTAAAAGCTATGAATATGGAATTAAGGGTAGTGTATGGAATCCGAAGGACTCCACGGCAGCTTTGAAGAATCCTTCGTCTCCAATAGTCGTAAGGCAATATGGCTGAGTACCAAGTCCTAGCTCTGTATTGCAGAGTTTCAAGCATTACAGTACCAGTGAACTACCTCCATGCATCTCAGGCTACGTTAAGAGCCCTGTGGGAGAAGGAGTGGAACCGTGAGACGTGGGATGTAGATATTTGCAAAGATATGAAGGAGCTGAACACTTTGAACCTCCAAAATCCCTCGACTTCCCTTGTCAGTGGAGGCAGCTCCTCCTCTTCCCTCCTCCCTCATTTCCTCCCCCAACTCACCCTTCTCTGAATAAAAGTTTTTCAATGGCTGCATCTAGGGCACTTGCCTCACAAGCTGATGCCAATTCTCCTCAGACCCACCACCACCACCACCATGTCTTTTTGCCTCCAAGCCAATAACAAGAGTTAGCCCAGTTGGAGAGGTAAGAGCCCTGCTCCATGAGAAGATAGCCTATACACCAAAGGAATTATGAGACCTCCCCAAACAGAACAGGGGAAGCTTGAGGATCAATTTAAGGGCATTAGACTAGAAGAAATAAATATTGGATTCAAGCAAGTTGATTTCATTGACATAGGTGCACTAAACCAAAATTTGGGGTTTAGTGTTTTGGCTAATCAAAGCCTATAATCAACAATGGCCTTGAATTAATGAGATCAAATGCCAGAACTTCACTAAGTTCTCATTTGACTCACTAAGTTCACTAAGACTCATTCAGAGGGATGAGTCTGAAGGCTCAGTAAATGAGAATGTTGGAATGGATCCATTATGCACAATCTGTTCATATCTTTCCTAAATACACTCCTCCTCACCCCCACCTCCACTCCAGCAAAGGAAGGCACAAAGGGTACTTTTATTCATCAAGGAATTAAGAAATGTGTTGGTGAGTGGGGCCTCAGCACTGTTGAAGGCTCTCATAGCATCAGTCCTCTATAGGCTAGAGAAGATGGTGGGGAATGATGCAATAGATTTGGATTCTCTGATCTCAATGGCACTAATGGGATCCTGCACTGGTACAGGCCAGGTGGTATCATTTAAATATCAGAGACCAGGAAGGCAATTACTATCATAGGCCACAATGATAAAATGATAATCAGAGTATTTTAATGTGCAAGGATGATTAATTAATCACAGGATCCCTAGGTATAATATAGATGGGCTGTCTACTATGGTGTAAGAGAAAATATCTTACGTCTGATGTGCAGGAACTTAAGTTGCCAGAATGGGGATTCCCAACCCCTTAACTAATTTAAGCCCATTCCCAGACTCAGAGCTCTTTGTTGGAGTAGGAGGCCAGATTCCTTTGAGTTTGGACCCTGCAATACAGCCATATGAGTATACCATGAAACTTATACCAAGCCTTCATCACAGGGATCTGAGGCCATTTACCAGTGTGATCGTACGCTGGAAAAGGGGAAATAATCAATTCCCTGGGGTTATTAGATGCTAGCTCTGAACTAATGCTGATCCCTGGAGACACAAAATGCCATCATGGTGCACTTGTGAAGTAGGGGCCTATGGAGGTGAGGTGATAGATGGAGTATTAGAACTAAGATCTTCATATTACAGTGGAGATCAGGTCATAGGTGAAGTCTTGGCCCAGCCCCTCTTTACAATGGGCCCATGCAGACTCATTCTGGGATTATTTCATGGGTCCCAGACTGCATAATAAAAATAGAAATAGTAAGTAAAAGGCAGATTCCATGCATTATTCCCTTCCGCTGAAGTAAGGCTATTCTGTTAGGAAGGACCAAGTGGAAGCCCTTGCAACTGACCTCCCCCTGTACCAAGATAGTAAAGCAAAATCGATACTGTAACTTTAGGGAAACTTCAGAGAATAGGATCCCCATCAAAGACTTAGAGAGGCAAAGGTGGAAATTCCTTCCAAATACTCGATAAACTTTCCTAAGTGTTTAGTGCAAAAACCAGAGGAATTTTAAAGAATGGCAAAATATTATTGAAAACTTAATTATACTGTTATTACAACCACTGTTGCAACTCTAAATGAGGTATACTTACTAGAACAAACCAACCCTTCACATCAGATACACGGCCACAGAGATGGTAAATGCTTTATTTTCCATTTCCATCACTAAGGAAAATCCACAGCAGTTTGCATTCACATGGCAGTGTTAACAATCTACTTTTACAGTGTTTCCCCAGAGCTATAACAACTCTCGTTCTCGGTCATAATTTTCCTGATATCCTGCAGAACATTACAACGTGATTTTTCAGCATCAATGTCAGTTAATACCATTATGCTCTTCAGAGCTGGTAATCAGGGAATAATAAGCCTCCTAGATGCCTTAGTAAAACCTATGCATGGTAGGAGTTAAACTCTAAAGGTTAGGAGATAAACCCTGTAAAGTTTCTAAGTCTTGCCACATTGGGGAAGTTTCTCAGGGTCTTGTAGTGGTCCAGAGCTCATTGGGATATCTCTTATAAAGCAACAGACTGAAAAAAACAACAACAACAACAAAAAAAAGAGGGCCAGAGCCATGGTTAGGTTTGCACGCTCCGCTTCGGCAGCCCAGGGTTTTGCTGATTCAGATCCTGGAGGCAGACATGGCACCGTTCATCAGGCCATGCTGAGGCGGTGTCCCACATGCCACAGCTAGAAGGACCTACAGCTGGAATGTACAACTATGTACTGGGGGGCTTTGGGGAGAAAAAGAAAAAAAAATAAAAGCAACACACTAGTTGTTATACTTACACCACCCATCATGAAGCCAGAGCACAATGCCTTAATGGCCTTTTTAGTTTTTGAACACAACATATACTTATCTTGACATGCTGTTCTGACCCATTTACCAAGTAACCCATAAGTCTGTCAGTTTTTAGTAAATCCCAGAAGAAGAAAGAGCTCTGTGACAAATCAAAGCTATGATGCCAGCCGCCTTTATGACCCAGAAAACTCGTTTATATCAGAAGCATCTATGTTAGACACAGATGCAGTATGGAGCCTCTGGAAGGCCCAATAGGAAAATCACAGCATAAGGCCAAGCTCTTCTCCACCAATGACTATTCTGCATTTGAAAGTAGCTTATGACTGCCACTAGTAGAGACTGAATGCCTGGCAATGGGTCACCAAGTGACTATGTGACCTGAACTTCCCATAATGAACTGAGTGTTATTTACAGAACCATAAAATTAGACATACATAGAATCACTCCAGTATAAGAGAGAGGTGGTGTATAAAAGATTGAATCCCAAATGGTCAGAAAGGCACTGGTAAATTACACAAAGAGAAAGCCCAGATTACTATGATACCTGTCCATACTGTGTTTCATTGCCTGTTCCTCAGTCCACACCTATGGTCTCATGTGATGTTTCTTATGACTAATTAACAGAGGAAGAAAAGCATTGGTGTGGTTCATGCATACATCTACACAGTAGGCAGCAAAAAGTCTGCAGATGCTTCCCAAGATTGCATTCCTGGGTGGCCCTGAAAGACAATGTCAGAGAAATATGCCCACACAAGGGCAGAATTGTATGCAGCATATTCTATCACATGCTTTGGAAGAAAAGATAGCCTGAGTTACATGTCAATGCTGATTTATGATGGTGGCTAATGAGTTGGCCAGCTGATCAGAAATTTGGAAAGGACAAAATTGGAAAACTGATGACATGGAGTACTTAAATAGAGCTCTGAGAATAGAGAATCAAGAGAGTGTGCTGATAAATGCCCACTAGAGGGCATCCACAACTAAGGAGACTCCCAATAAATAAATGGACAAGATGACCTATCTTGAACATGCCAATCGGCCTCAATCCGTACCCACTCCAGCGCTTTCTCGATGAACCCAGCTACAAAGTGGCTGCGGAAGCATGGAGGAAAACTCTACGTGGGTTCAAAACCATGGTCTTCCTTCATAAAAGCAAGTCTGACTGCCATCATGGCTGAGTGACCAATCTGCTAACAGCAGAGGCCCATGGGGAACCCTCTATGCGACACTATTCCCCAGAGAGACCTGTCAGCTTACAGGTTGGTTACATTGGATCCTGCTTGTTATAAAGTAGGAAGTACCTTGTCCTCACCGGAATAAACATATATTGCTTCTCCCACCTTAAGTGTTTTGGTCAACATCCTTATTTGTGGACTTAAAAATAACTCATCCATCATTATGATATCTCACATGACATAATAGTAGACGTATTTTATAAAAGAATGAGATATATTTTACAACCACAGAATTCAGTGGTTTTATCAAATACCCCAACATCCAGAGGCAGCTGGCTTGATAAAGCAGTGGCCCGGCCTACTGGTTCAGTTAAGGTCCCAGCTGAGAGACAACACTGTGCACAATTGGGGGACTACTTTTCAGATGTTGTATACACCTTAAATCAACACCACCTCCCCTTAGTCAGGATGCATGGGTTCAGGAGTCAAGAACCGGACCTGGGAGAGGCCTCTCTCGCTATTATAACTAATAACCTACTGGAAGAATTTTCTTTCTTGTTCCCATGAACCTAGGTTATGTGTCTTGAGGTTCTAGTGCCCATTGGAAGAAAGCTTCCACTAGGGAACCAAGTCACCCAGATGAATTGGAAGCTAAGTCTGCCTTCTGCCCATTTTGGGTTCCTCATTCCTCCAGACGAACAAGTAGAGAACAGGAGAACACTGTACTGGGTAGGGTGGTTGATCCCAATTTTTGGAGAGACATTTGGTCTTTAAAAAATTAAGAAAGACCATAAGACCAAATTGAGAAAGGCATTAAGAAAGACCATACTGAGAATAGGAGGGATTCACTGGATTGTTTCTTAGTACTCCTTTTCTCCATAACCCTGGTCAATGGAAATCTGTGGCAACAATATAAAAACTTGACCGTCAAGGACTCAGATTCTGCAAAAATTAAAGTTTAATTATCCCTAGTAAATAATCCTGTCCATCTGAGATACTGGCAAAAGGTCAGAGGAATAAGAAATTTGTGGTAGTAGAAGGCTGCTATGAATCCCAACTCAGATCCATGATGCCATAGAGGCAGAGATTCTAATAGATTTTATGTTACTTTATCATTTTCTTTCTCCTCATTTTTCCCTTACAGAGATAAACGAAGAACCCAACAGTGGCTAATGTTTTAAGTTTCAGGGGGTGTGTGATTAATCTAACATCTCCCCGTGACGAAAAAGTTACTGATGGGATTGTCTGTGTCCTCTGTTTGAGATGATATGAGGGGGAAGGCGAAAAATTATGCTGAAGAAGGCTTGTTTACTTATCCAGATCTAGCATGCACTCTCCTCTCCCCTGCTCTCTCCCACAGCAGTCTCATCTGTAAGTGCTACATCCAACAGGGCTTTCATGCCCCTGGCCTCAGCTAATTGGGCATCTCCAGCAGGAGACTAGAGAGTGGGAGGAGAGTGAGGTCAGGATACTCATTCCCCTGTCTTCCTCCTGTGCAGTTGCCTCAAGCTGGCTGTGTCCCTTGACCAAAGATCACTACTCCTCTCCACACAGTCTGCTTTACATGATTCTCTCTCCTTATGGGTCCTGTAAACTCTCCACCCTCATCCCTTCAGGCCTTCAGGGGTGACTGCTCTTCTGCTGCTTGCCCCAGGCGCCTGCACCACTGCATAGCTGCCCACACTTCTGTAATAAAGCCTTCTCCAAGTATCCTAATTCAAATGTGCCATCTGTTCCTCATTGGGACTTTGTCTAATATAGTTGGTAAGGAAAACGAGAGAATAGATATTGGGTAGGTAACCAACAATTGAGAAGATGAAGAAAAGCTGATGATAGTTATTTTGACCTAAAGTTTTCATGCTATGGTGGTTTTAAAACATGTTCACAAATTCTTTGATATTCTTCCCTTTAAGAGGCAGAGCTTTATTCCCCTCCTTGAGTGTGGTCTGGACTTAGTGGCTTGCTTCTATTGAATAGAATCAAGTGGAAGTGGCAACGTACAGTTTCAGAGACTAAGTCATAAAAGGTACTGTGACTTCCCCCTTGCTCTCTTAGATCACTCGCTTTCGAGTAAGCCAGCTTCCATGTCATAAAGACACTCAAGAAGCCTTGGAATAGCACATATAGTGATGAACTGAGGCCTTCAGCCAACAATCATGTGAGTTAGTCATCTAGGAAGTGTATCCTTCAACCTCAGTCAAACCCGCAGATGGCTGTAGCCCCTGCTGACATCCTCACTGCAACCCCATCAGGTAACCTGAGCCAGAACTAGCCAGCTAAACCATTTGTTGTTCCTGACTCATGGGAACTTCGAGATAATAAAGGTTTTTTATTTTAAGCCACTAAGTTTGGGGTAATTTGTTACACAGCAATAGATGTCTGATATACTTGGATACAGCTAAATGATATATTAATAATAACAGTGGTTAATATTTATTGGATGCTTATTATACATCACTTACTGTGCTAAATGTTTCATTTAATTTTCACATGTACCCTATGAGGCAAGTGCTATTATTAACCTCATTTTATAGATTAGGAGTCTTGAGGCACAAAGAAATTAAATATCCTGCCCAAGGACACATAGCCTGCACTGTATTTCGTGGATTATAAGATGCATATTTTTTTCACATTTAACATCTCTGAAATCAGGATGCCTCTCACAATCAGCGATGTCTTACAACTGCTGGCCCCCAGGCATTAGTGTGATACAATTGCCATTGTGTGCACTTGTGTGGCCTTGGTCATAGCTGTTCGTATTGTTATTGCTTCCATCAAGTTATATGCTTTGAGCTTCATTGCTGTTCAAAATACTTCAAAGGAGTGTTCTAGGACTTGGCATTAAAATTAAAAGTTATTACATACACAGTAAGACAAAAATAGAGCAGCAGATCATAAAACTTATACTTGAGAAGAAAATATTTATTTCTGGAAGAATAACAGCAATTCCATATTTTCTAGGAAAACAACAACTAGGTCTCCTATGGGACCTAAAAAGGACGATGCCCTTAAATAGCTGAAACTGTTCCTTTTCATTTCTGAGATGTGTGCAAAAGATTGCCTATCACAGGCCAAGCAAGGCTCTGTAATAAATGGCCAAATTCATTGAAAAAGAAAAAAGTAATTTCAAGGCAATGGGAGACCAATGGAACTGCTGCCTGTGTTATGCACAACTATTAATAAGGCATTGCTTCCTAGTTTAACTAGTGGCATTGTTTTCCTTCTTAGTATTTAAAATAATAATGGTGTACCTTACGATTGGTGGTGTCTTAGAAATGATAAAATATGTTAAGTGGTCAGGCTGGAATTTTAACCTGGTAACGTGATTCCAGACTTCATAGTTTGAATTACTACACAAAGTGTCTCCTCTATGACCTGGCTTGTTGAGAGTTTAGGAAATGCCTAATCAGCTCTGTTTGGTAACTTAAGTAAAAGTTATTCAAAATTGTTTTCCATCACTGAAAAAGTTCAGGAGATTGGTTGCACAACAATATGAATATACTTTATTAAACTGTACACTTAAAATGGGTAAGATGGTAAATTTTATTCTGTGTGTATTTTAACACAATTAACACTATAAATAAATAAATAAATAATAAAATGTTTCCCATTTCAAGTATCCAGTTTCCTTTCTGGACCATGGCGGAAGGTGTTGGCAGGTGGTAGGGCGTAAAGTCAGTATTCTGTATCATAATATCAAAAAGGCATTGAAGTTCTGTGTCTTGATTGTGGTAGTAGCTACATGGTTGTATACATTTGTCCAAACTCATCAAACTGTAGACCTAAAATGAGGACATTTACTGTGTATAAATTATATCTCAACAATAACAAAGTTGATTTTTTTTAAAAACATTGAACATTTGGGCAGAGAACCAGGCACAGAAAAAAAAACTATTTAGTAAACATTATTGATACTAAAGAAACTTTGAACTTGTTCAGATGATTTTCAGTCTTATTTCCATAATTCATCATATTAGCTGTCCATTCGAGCTTGGTATCACAACGCATGTGTGAGAACTGTCTATGTCATGTGCCTGATCTTCTAATATGGTTTCCCAAAAGGAGGATTTGACATGACTTGTTCATGCTGATGCCATGCTGGTGCCTAGGAAAAAATCACACTTTATCTGAGCCTTCACGCGTATTTGTTAATAATCCAATTTGTCAACTTAGCTTTGAACAGTTAAGTTTACAAAATGAATTTGTTCTTCACTCTCTCTTTGTGTAGTAGAAGGAAGGTACCAACAAGTTCTTTTTCCCCTCAACATTATCCAGTTGGGAGGAACTTATATCCTCACTAGCAGCAGAGAAAAAGGAATTACATGAGTCTTTCCCCAAAATCTTTCTTTGGCTGCAGGCAGGAATCTTTGCCTATACTCTCGGCAGAGTGCAAGTAACCCTTGGACGAATTGATCTCACTTCTCCTGAGTTATTTCTCTTTCTTTAGGAAGATACCCTGATGCTGGGGGAGGTGGGGAGTTCTGCCTAGTCCCTGTTACAGTGGGCTGGAGAGCAGACTCTTCTAGAGTGCAAATATTGGATTGACGCAGGAAAGGAGAGGAAAAGAAACACAAGTAGACGAAGCTGCACTATGCGTTTCAGTCTGTCACATGCCAAGCAATGCAACTGAAGAGAGGAGACTGATTTTAGCCTTGGGTTACAAGAAGTAGGCTAGACAGTTCAGTTGTGAAGATAGCTGTAGAGAGGTTAGAAAGACTGCTCACCATGACGAGTCCACACCGGAAACAAAGTAAGGGAAAGGGTTTCAGGTCACTCAGTCCCTGCGTTGGGGTAGACGTTGACCACACAATTACTCAGGGTTTACTTGCCTATCATGATCTGTCACACGCCAGAGAGAGGCAAAGCAAGGCTAGGCATGCATAGGTGAGCCCATAACATGATTAATGTTAAGTTTGGGGGAACGAGTGTTTTCAGGGTGGGAGTGGGGATGGGAACCCCAAAGCCAGAATGTGAAAATGCAGTCACTCATAGATTTTTCCATTGTTTTGCCAAGAGGCCTGAATCAAATGGCTCACCAGCTCAGTACCTTTGTTTCTCCTACTATAAAAAGAAGTCGATATTTGACTCTGTTTTCTCTCTCTCTCCCCTCGCCCCATCTCTCCTTTCTTCTTCATCCCCTCTTTTTATTCATTTATCTAACCACTATTTCTTTAACACTAATCTATGCTAGTCACTGCTCCAGACCTATAAAATGGTGGGCAAAACAAAGTCCCTGCCCTCATGGAGCTTACAGGCTAGTGACAAAAATGGATATTTATTTAAATATATAAACTCTGATAAATGCTATAGAGGCAAAGAACAGATGACTCACCTCATAGTGGAGTAACATATGAGGTAATATGCGAAAAGTCCTCTGTTGGAAAAACCTAAGCAGAAGTAATAAGAATGAAGATATTAGGGCTGCCAGATGGGAGAGTGACAGTGGGATTGCGGAGCATCGGCAGCTCAACTGAGCTGCATAGAGAGAATGAGAGACAGAGACAGAGAGAGAAAGAGAAAACGTTTCTCAACTAACTCCCATTTCACCCTCACCTCTCACCCTTTCTGCATGAGGGCCTGACTCCAGCTTACTCCACATTTCATCAAAATAGCCAACAGCAACCTTTTCTCTCCCTGGCCTTTATATTGTTTTTTTTCTCTTCGGAGCAGGGAGGTGATTGGGGAGTGGAAGGGCATGCACGCTGGGTTCTTGTGTCCAGGCTATCAAGCCAGGCAGAGGAGGACACTCAGGAGGGCTGAGATTTCCAAATCACACTGTCAGGGTGAACTTACATTTGTTGTTAATGACTTTGACGTTATTAGGCTAGACAGAGGGATGTCGATGTGAATCATTTTCAATGTTATTCCATATTCATAATGGACTAAATATAGTCAGAGGAATGGGACTAGCGGGCACAGGCCCCTGGATGGTCATAGTGGATGATTCCTCTGATGAAATTAAATGCCAGCCCAGCTCCTTCGTTCCCTGAGGGGCAGAGAAACACATATCCCCACCCTCCAACCCAAAGACGAAACCAAGATACAGTAGCTAGATTTTTACTCTTCTTTCCCAGTAGGCAAATTCATTTCATGAGGCCAGGCACTTTGCTGTGATTTGCAGAGATTCACAGTGCACAGACCCAGCCAGGGGCAGCCAGAACCAACCTGCGTCTTCCTAGGGCAGTCTGTGCCTCCATCCACTCCCAAAGTCTCGGGCCATGATTTTCATTAAATGAGAAGGTTAACGTTTTTACTTACACAAAGGGAAATATGGAGAGGGGAGGGGGTTTCAACCTTGAAAATAAATAATAAATAAGTAAGCCATTTTCCTTGTAACACCCATGAAAGGTGGAGGTAGAGAAGAGGAAGAAGGACAGAAAAAGAGCTATCGGTCCGCTCGTCGAATTCAAAACTAAGAACTCAGCTGGTAATGCCTAGGAGGCTAGAAGTTCCAGATCGTAAGTTTTGATAGATTAAATTTAATGCTGACTGTATGTACATATGCCATTTAGCATTTAGTCCCAAATAAAAGCAAAAGAAATGATTTATTAATTTTGTTTTAATTTATGAAATTTCTGATTATAAAATAATACGTGTTCAATATAAAATAACTGAAAAAACAGCAAGAAGTAAAATTACATTTAATATACCACCACATGTATATATATATATACACACACATGTATATATCACATCTTTATCTATATCTTCAACATGTTCTGATTGACATATGTGTATATAGTATACTGTTTTGAAGTCATTAACTTTAAAATTCTTCTGTATAGACAATGTGATGTCTGTGTGTATCATTTAATTTCAATATTCACCTGAGAGTGATCTACAAGTTTTTATTTAGCACGTAAAAATTCATTAGCAAGATCTGCATCAGTGGGTTTGATAATCACCCTTATTGATTTTATAAATAATTTTGGAGTGAGAAAATAAGTGGTGTTCAAGATGTGTGTGCTGGATTGTTCTATCATCAGCTTGATTAAACCAGGCGCTTTATTTCCTAGAGTCTCCTTCTGCATGATTCTGGGCTAGAGTTGCTAAGAGAAGAATTTGCCTGAAATTTGGGAGCTGGAAGTGAAGCAGCCATTACTCTTGGAAGTACTTTGCAGTTTGATACACTGACAGATAGAAACAGAGGTACCTAGCAAGTTCTAGCTTGTCCTTAACTCTCCTTCACTTCATGTCCAAATCTTCTGTCTGACTGTCCCGCTGACCAGCAACAGTCCAGGTTACCTCCAGCCTGTCAGCAGTAGACCCACAGAAGTAGGTACAGAAGCAACAGCTTCCCAATCACCCCACTACAAGTTTCCCCTACATGGTCCCACTTTGGCCACCCAAGATGCTTGATTTCTTAGATTCCCTTGCAAGTCCTGACTTGTCCACCCATACCAGTGCCTCTTTCTCTGATTCCCAAACTTCCCATTCCACATCTCCATTTCTTAAACTCCTTTTACAATCGTGGAAGGTACAATTTCTATGATAAATGCCTTATCCTGTTACACTCAGAATCATTCTTCCCTCATTAAACCCTGGATAACAGTTATTTGTTCCAGATGTGGTTCCAGATGAACAGAATCTAAAGGATGGGAATCTCTGATTTGATTATATTTAAAGGCATCAAGATCCTATTTCTGTTAGTTGTGAATGCAGCACTGGTACTCCATGGCATGCAGTAGCAAACAGTTAGTCATTACCTGTGGTCACTGGAGTCAAATGCCCGTAAAAAACAAGGCTTTGAGTGACCAAAAAACTTACTCCAAAAAACATTTCAGTAGAAATAAAGAGTCTATGGATTATCAGGTTGGCTGGATACAGTTAAGCGTACTGTAGAACATGGAGAAAGAAGACGAGGAGCTCAGAACTTTAAATTTCCAGATCAAGGTCCAGTAAGTGGTGACAAAACTCCTTTGGCTGTTTTATGTCAAATGGTAAAAGTAACTCATCTCTTTTAGCTTCAGATTGACATATCTGAAAACCAACCCAAAATTTAATCTCATGGGTGACTGAAATACAGTGCAAACAGAATTTATAAGATTGAAGAATCTCTTATGTTAAATTTAGGGCACTGATTGGGAAGGATTAGAACATCAAAATTTGAAATGGGGATACGTGAGTAGACTCAAATGAAGCTAAGGACCTTGAACCCCCATATTCTGCCAAAATTTGTTTATTACAAGATGCATAGCTTTCTTCCCTATCTGAAAAAATTAATCTTCCTTTCCCTGAAGGACATATGGTAGCATCTTTTGTCTTGCAGGGAAATACTGATCCTTCTCAAGTCCCATCCCTACAACCACTCATTACTTTTAGGACCATATCCAGAATCAATCCCAGCTGGTCCCCAAGGAGTCATTCCTACATGTGACCCACAAGGAGATAACATAGAGAATGCATGGCAAGATTTGTCAATTATATAATCAGAAATCTGGGGGAAAATGTATGAGAAAGGATCCTAAGGGTTTGGATCAGGATGGAAGGGAAATGATATTAGACCAGGATAAATTTACAGACATGAGTGCAATGAGCAAATGTTCTAGGTTCAGTGTGTTAACTTGAGTGACTTGGAGAAGCCCTAACAGTGTATAAAAATCAAGATCCAAGTTCATGCTACCTGAAAGAGATGCACTTCAAAAATAAATAAAAAGATAAGTCAAAAGGAAAAGAAATTTTTTAAAGAAAGATACACCATTCAAACAATAAGTGGAAGAAAGCTAGTGTGCATATGTTAATATCAGGGAAAATAGATTTCAAAATAAGGAGTATTGCCAGAAATAAAGAGAAACACTTATCAATGATAAATGTCATTTAATCAGGAAGACAAAAGAATTGTAATTGTATGTGAACACAACAATAGAGCTTCAAAATGCATAAAGCAAAACCTGATACAACGAAAGAAAGAAATTAATCTTAAGGACCCTTAATGCTCCACTGTCAATAATAGGTAGAATAACTGGTTGAAAAATCTGTTAGGCCATGAAGATACAAATGACGCTATAAACTACCTTCACTTTATAGATATTATATAATATTACACCCAACATGAA
The DNA here is from genome assembly GCF_041296265.1 of Equus caballus. Taxonomy (NCBI): domain Eukaryota; kingdom Metazoa; phylum Chordata; class Mammalia; order Perissodactyla; family Equidae; genus Equus; species Equus caballus. The sequence goes on along the minus strand of NC_091688.1, from coordinate 29,817,272 downwards.
GAATGGAATACATATGCTGAGCCATAAATGTCTCAGTAAATCTCAGGGATTGAAATTTCCTACACAGTATGTGTTTATACCCCAGTAAATTAAATTAGAAATTCATAACAAAAGAATATCACCAAATACTCAAAAATTAAGTAATATTTCTTGATAACTCATGGGTTAAAAAATTAAATTGCAAGGAAAATAGAAAGTATTTTTAACTAAAGAAAATGAAATGGCAATATATAAAACTTTGTTGGATATAGGAGAAATAGTACTTAGAGGGAAATTTATAGCTTTAAATACTTATGTTAGAGAAGAAGTAAGATTTAAATCAATAATCAAAGTCTTCATCTCAAGAAGCTACAAAAAGAAAAGCAAACTAAAACTCCAGAAAAAGAAAAATAGTAAAGATATGGGCAGAAATCAAAATAGAGACAGAAAAATAGTAGAGGAAATTAACAAAGCCAATAATCAGTGTTTTGAAAAGATTAATAAAACTGAAAAAACTACTTGATGATTAATCAGGAAAAAAAGAGAAAAAAACACAATTTACCAATATCAGGAATCAAAGCAGAGATATCACTACAGATTCTGCAGGTAGTAAAAGGATCATAAGGTGAAATTCCATGCGAACAAATTCAACAACTTAGATGAAATAGACGATTTCCTTGTAAGACATAACTTATCAAAACTGACCCAGAAGGAACGGAAAATGTAAATAGTCATATCTATTTTAAAAATGGAATTGATAATAAAAAACTTTCCCATAATGAAAACTCCATGCTCAGATGCTTTCACCAGTCAGTTCTATCAAATATATAGAGAAAGAAATATAACAATCTTTAAAAAAAACTTTCAGAAAATAGAGAAGAAAGGAAACTCCACAATTTCTTCACAAGGCCAATGTAACCTTAATATCAAAATTTTTCAAGATATCACAAGAAAGGAAAATTGCAGGTCAATATCTCTCATTACATGAACACAAAGCAATCCTTAACAAACTTTAGCAAATCTCTTCAATACCAAGCGAAGTTTATTCTAGAAATGTAATGTTGGTTTAATAATTGAAAACCAAAGTAATTCATCACAAGAACAGGATAAAAGAGAAAAACATATGATCACCTCAGTAGAGGTGGGAAAAATGATCAAAATTCAACACCTATTTATGATTTTAAAAATTCTTAGAATGGAAATGGAAAGAAGCTTTCTCAACCTGATAAAAGGCACCTAGGACAAGCCTACGTGACCATTATTCTCAACAGTGATAACGGTGATACATTGAGCACTTTCCTCTGAAGACTGGAAGCAAGGTGAGGCTGTCTGCCCTCACCACTGCTAGTGCTATCCTGGACAATGACGCAAAAAAATAAAAAAGTATAAAATTTGGAAAGAAAGTAGTAAAGTATTCGTCAATGAAATAATTGTTTATATAGAAAGCATTATGGAATCTCAAGGGAAAAAAAACAGCTACTAGACCTAGAAGGTGGAATTAGAAATGTCATCAGATACAAGGTCGATATCAAACACTAACAAAGAATTGGAAAATGAAACTTTAAAAAAATTCTGTTTACAACAGCATCAACACACCTAAAAAATTAAGAATAAATTTAACAAAAACCACACAAGACTTCTACCTTGAAAATAGAAAACTGCTAATATAAATTGGAGAACACCTAAATAGAGAGGTCTATCATTTCTATAGATTGGAAGGCTCAACACTGTTAAGGTGTGAGTTCTTTTCAAACTGATCTTTAGATTAAACACAATCCCTATCATAATACCTATAGTTTTTTTTTTAATAGAAACTACTAAGTTGATTCTAAAATATATGTGGAAATGCAAAGACCCAGAATAATCAAAACAATCTAAAAAAAAATAGAGACCAAAGTTGAATTCTCAACCCTGATTTCAAGACGTACTATAAAGCTACAGTAATCAAGAGTATGGTATTGGCTTAATGATAATCAGATCAATGAAACATAATAGAGGGCCCAGAAATAGACTCACACATATAAAGTCAATTCATTTTCAACAAAGCTGCCCAGGTAATTCAATGAGGAAGGAAAAAATCTTACAATAAATTGTGCTGAAACAACTGGCTACTTGTACAGGGGGAAAAATACAGACTTTGACCTCTACTCAATACAGTTATATTGCTATTTCAGTTAAATCATAAAGACTATAAATATTGTTAATAGTAGAGCCACATATGGCTTTATGATTACATTTACTCTCTTGTAAGATTTGTTTTGTTTTGTTTTGTTTTAGTGCTTCTTATTGCCTTTCTTTTGGAGTTTTGCTACTATTTTATGCAAGTTCTCCATAGTATCTAGACTTTCTTTTCTATTGAAACAACTCAGTGCCATTTGCCTTGGTTCCAGGTTGTGGAATAATTCAAGTCTTCCCCATTCTGGGACCCACACTGAAGAGCAGCACTGCCTGAGGCTTGCTCCTTTTATGAGAGAGGACAGAATAAAAGAGGCCAAACTTAACCTTACAAGCACACTTAAAGCCTCTGATCAATATGGTACACATCACATGTACTCACAGTCCATTGGATGAAGCAAGTCACACGGCCAAGCCTCAAAGGGATGGGGAAGCATAGTCCTCTACAGTAGAAAGGGAGCAGAAGTGGATATTTGCCAATTAATGATATAATTTCCACATAGCTTCCTCTTTCTTGGTGTGTGTTTGAAAATACATTTATTCAACCTTCGTATGACTGATAGTTTGGTTGAGCATATAATTCTTCATTGAAAATAATTTTTCATTAGTGTTTTGAGGGAACCGTCCCACTGACTTCCAGCATCCAGTATTGCTGGTAAAAAAATACGGTCTTTTCTGTTCTAAATGACCTATTTTTTTCCTCTCTGAAATTGACTTCTTTCCCTGGTGTTCTGAAATTCTAGTGATGTGTCTTTGTTTTGATCTTTTTTCATTCATTCTAATGGATAATAGGGAAGCCCTTCCAATCTGGAGATTTACAACTTTCACTCTGGGAAATTCCATTGTACTATTTCTTTGATAATTTCCACCTTCTCCATTTTCTCTGCTCTTTCTGGAGCTCCTTCTTGGGGTGTTCTTCTAAGTCTGATCTTTTAACTCATATATTCCATTTCTGCCTATTTGTTCATTTTTGGGTAGTAGGTTCACTTTCTTGGTGTTATTTTTTTTTTAACTTTCTATTGAATATTTTTGTTTTACTATGTCAATTAAGATGCTTTTTGCCTACAAGTAAGCGAGGACTCAACTCAAACAGGTTTAAACAAAAGGGAGAGTGATTTTCTCTCAGAGCAAGAAGTCTGGCCATGGGTGGCATGAGAGATTAATAAATTTAGCTGCTTAATGACATAAGGGCTCTGGCAGCTTCATTGTGTCACCCTTGTCATTGAGTTTATAGACTTTCAGTAGCCAGATGGCTGCAGCAATTCCAAGCGTCATATTCTCACACAACTAGATCTGAAGGAAGAAAAGGAAATATCTATATTGTGTTCTTTTTTTAAAAAAATGAAAGAAATTTTTCCAGAAACACTACTACAGACTTTTCTCAAACCTCATTGGTCAATATTGTGTCACATACCCATTCTTAAGCCAATTACGTGACAGAGAACAGAATTACCACTACTATCTTAATCAAGATCCACTCCTGGTATCGGGGAGGAACTAAGGCTCCTCTGAAACACAAGGCATTTGGAGAAGGGTGAACACCAATGGGATTCTGTCACAAAAGACAAAGAGAGGTGAGCGGTTGTTGTGTAGGCAACAGAGAGTGCCCCTTTGGCACTCAGAGTCCTAATGCCAAATAGCTCTTTCTTGCTTTGATTTTTCCATCCTCATAATATAATTTCTTGCTTTATAAATGCTAATTATTTTTATTATCTCAGGGGATTCTAATTAGAGTTTTATTTATGGTCTCAGTTTTTCTTATTTATTATGGTTTTCTATGAGGTTATTTTATTCTATCTTATCTCCATCTTCTCTTTCATGATACTGGCAATCCTCAACTGTCTATTGATCCTTAGTTGTGTCTGTATCTTAAATGTGACAACCAAGAGCTGACTGGGGGCTTGATGCCTCTAGGTGGAGCATTTATCTGTCAGGAGACAGCCCAGGATAGAAGTGTGTGACTATTTTTTAGGGGGATCCCTAGAAGAGAAAATGCAGAGGTCTTTTTTCTAAAGGATATCCAATTTCCCAATTTGGAAAAGAATAGTCTGGAAGCCAGGGATAATTGAAGGGTTATGGAATGCCAGGTGTTTTCCATATATATGTGCTTTCAATTAATCCCTCTGTTTATAACCTCATGTTACTCTCCTATTCATTCTTCCAGCCATGTGCCTGGAGCCCCTGCTCTGGTCCCTGAGCCATAGAAGCTCCTGCTTGATTTTCCTCTGGCCTCAGCCCTCCTCACTGGGCAAGGCATTTGAGGGACCAAGGGACAATCCATCTCGTGCTCACATTTCCCCTTCTAGGCCATGCTCTGAGCAACTGGGAGCCCAGAAATCCCTGCTCAACCAGCCCCAAGCCCTCTTCCTTCTAGTCACTGCGTGGGCCTCTCCCCTGGGCCTTGAACCATAGGTAAAAGGGGCCATTTGTAGGGGTGTGTTTGGAGCTACGATGTGCCACTGGATGGACTATGTGGATGCACATGAGGTCCTGAGTGGTGCAGAACAGAGTGGGGAGGAAGAGAAGGAATGCTAGCTGGGTGAGAGGACACCATGTCTACTATTGCCCTGGACCCTTCAAATGTCAGGAGGGAGCTTGTTTCCCTCAATTTCCCTCACATCTGGTACTTGAAAATCCCAAGCCTCTCTGGGATTAGGAAGGCAAAGAGCAGCTTCCTCAGTTGTAACATCCAGTGTTCTCCGGGCTTGTGCTTCTCAAACTCGACCATATAAAAGAATGACCTGAGCCTATTGAGTACATACATATTCCTGGCCCCACCCACAAAGTCAGATTCAGAAGGCCTGGCAAGGGGCCCGTGAATTTACTTTTTTTCCTAACAAATTTATTTTCCTAATAAATTCTGGGGGCGATGCTGTTGCTGCTAGTCCACAAACCTCAATCTAAGTAGCATTGCTTCATCGAAGCCTCTTATGTCCTGCTTCAGCAGTTACAAATTTCCTATCTACTCGCTCAGTTTCTTTCTCTCTCTCAAATCCTCTCTCCCTCTCTCTCTCAGGAATTTATTTAAATTTTTCATTTGTGATATTCTCTTCATTGTTGTGTTCTACACCTTTGAAAATTTTATTTACTATCATTTTAGTGGCTTCTTAAGAGGAAGAAAAGATAAATGTGTGCCATTGATCAGTCATATTTTTTGTACAAGTTTAATAAAAGGCTTTTAAAAATTGGTATTTAAAGGGGTAATTTTTATTTAACTGAAAATTAACTGAAGTGACCTGCCTCTTCCTTCTGATGGTGACAGATAAATGGAGTGTCGCATATTATCATAAAATGATAGTATTGAGTCTAAGACTGAATTTGACCTCTACTTGACCTACTGCACATGGATATTACTTTACCCTAGCAGCTTCATCTGTAAAATGTCAATATCATAATCATACTTGATTCTTGTTTAATAGGAGTATTTTGAGGTTAAATGAGAAATTATTTATGAGACATTTCCAAGACCTGCATCGCAGTAATTAAGCTCCATATTTCTGTAGGTCCCGGCTCTGAGTTGCCTCAGACTCCACGTGGACGTTGTCTAATGCTCCATTTCCCTGGCACACTAGAAAGAAGTACAGTGTAATTGGAAGAGAATAAACTCTGGAGTCAGACAAACCTCAGTTTGAATTTGACCTGAGCCACTAGCTACGTAACCTTAGGCACATCTCCTCATCTGCAGAAAATGGCAACAGACAAAGGTCTAGCAACTCTATTTAAAAGTGCATGCCAGTTGATAAGAAAACAATAGAACCTTGAAAGAGAACACTATAAAAACCAACAATTCACAAGAAGACAAAATGCTGCTAACAAATTAACGTGTGAAAAATGTTCAATCTCGCCACTAATTTTTTAAAGATGCCGAAATTAAAGCAGGATATTATTTTCATCTACAAATTAGCACGTATTTCTTCAAATGACAATACATATTACTATCCAATAAAATATCTACTCTTTATAAACTTGTGGCGCTATCTCATGATATGACCCTTCTGTAAGGTGCTTTCATAGTGTGAATCAAGATGCTCACAAATGCTTGTATTTCTTGATTCAGCAATTCTTTTTCATATATGGGTCTGTGTCTGTTTATGTATGTGTGTCTATACATGCATATATATACGCTATATATATACTGTATATCTATATGCTATATACATACTGTACATCTCTATATACGTATAGACGCTATATATATCTATATATACATATATAGACATATATACTCAAAAGAAAAAGTTTTCTTCTTTTATATATATAATTTTTTCTTATTTGTAAATGTATCTTTAAAAATATTCTATATGAAAAAATATGCATAAAGATGTGGCTATAGTGTCTATAATTTGCTTTCAAATACTTCAGTAGGAACAGTGTGACAAATGTGTGCTCCTTTTAAGCTGTACACTCTGGGTGGATATAGAGAATATTTAAAGTTCCCTAAACTAGAATACACATTTCAGGGGGATAATCAGAAATCTATACTCCAGAGGGAATAACTATGAATACCAAGAAAGTTTGATAATTACATAAGACATATTTGAAATGATTTTTTCTTCTGCATGAATAGCTATTAGACGATGATGGGGTGTTGCATATAGACATCGTGTGTTTGGGTACCTAGGAATTTTCCGAAAAACCATCACAATATTCACCTTCTGTCATCCAGTCTCAGGGACAGGTTCAGGTTCCTGAAGGCCTGAGGTGAAGGAGTAGAGGGAGTGGATGGTGACCTCTGACGGTGATTGACTGTGGAGGGTTTCCGCACTGTTCCTGCAAAGCCAGGACACTTGGGAGTGTGTGGGCCTGAGGTCTATCCTAAGTCTTAGTTCCAGTTGCTGAATCAGTGTCTCCATAGACTGTTCTGAAGTACTGTCTTGTTTGTGATCCCAGAGAGGGAATGGAAGGTAAAGCAGAGGCCTATGGGACTGTGAGCAGAGTCTGCGGCGGAAGAAGAAGTCAAAGGTGAAGTACAGGGTATAGGTGTTCCAAACAAGGAAACCACAGGCCTCCACTCAGAAAGGGCTGAGAACCAGGAGGAAACACGAGCCATGGTTGGTGGAGACCATCAGCTTCTTGGCACAGGCCCCAAGGGCAGGACCTTGAGGGTGGTCTTGTGAGTCACAGGACCTCCACTAAGAAGCATCTTTTAACAATGTCTACATTTGAGGACAGAAAGGCAGCTGGCCCCACTAAAACTGAGCCTGGTCCAGAAATATTATGCTAGCATTAGCTACGCTTCCTTAGGCAGACAGTACATTGATTGATCATCTCACCTAATCCTTACAATAACCCTAATTGGCAGATATTATTATATGCCCAATTCACAGACTTAGAAGGATTCTCTGTTTTGCCTAAGATAGTAAAACCAGCGTGTGGCAGAGCCAAGAGGTAAATGCAAGTGCGTAGGGTTCCAAGGCCCAGCCCTTAGTAAATGAATGTGCACTGGATTGCAGATTACTGACCCCATTAGTCACACAGGGGATGTTACTCATGCCTGTCACCCAGGCTGCAGAGTAGTGAGGGTACAGGGCAAAGTCACTTTCTCCTCCTATGGCTGGTATACGTGCTTTATGGTGGTAACCATAGAACCCCAAAGGCTCAAAACGTACCCCTCAAGTCGCATTTCTCAGGACACAACAGATACAACCACCAACAGCAGCTCTGGCCAGGAAACTCAGGGGCTCCTTCCCCAGGCAGCTCCACTTGGAGCAGTTCAGCTGCCAGGAGAGGAAGTGTGTCCGGGCCTCAAGCCTTGTTTCCAGGGCTTGGTAAAGGTCCACAACTCCCAGAGGCTGGACCACTAACTCCTCATGGCTGCTTCACATTGACTAGGTTCCTCTCTCCAGACCTGGCCCCTAGAGAGAGATTTTTCTTACTCAGGCTGTTGGTCTTACTGACCAAGTGAGCTATTTGATAAATCAGGTCCAAGGACCCACCACTCCAGGAACACTGTGTTTTTTTCTTTCCTGGTGGTCAATACTGTTTTATGTATCTCAGAAGGTGACTTTATTAGTTTGCTAGGGCTGCCGTTATAGAGTGCCCCAGACTGGATGGCCTGAACAACAGAAATGGATTTTCTCAACAGTTCTGGAGGCTGGAAGTCCAAGATCAAGACGTCTGCAGGGTTGATTTCTTCTAAGCCTCTCTCCTTGCCTTGTAGATGGGTGTCTTCTCCCTAAATCTTCACATGGTCTTCCTTCTGTGCGTGCTTGTGTCATAGTCTCCACTTCTCATTAGGACACCAGCAAGGTGCAATGCAAGGCATAGGGATACACCGCACTCCAAATCTACAGAGTTCAGCCTCTAACACCAGGAGAATAGAGCTCTTAGGAGACACAATATTCAACTGGGGACAATACCAGCCTCCAGGAGGTACTTGGAAATGACTGGGACATTTTTATTGTCATGATGACTAAGGCTGGCACTGCCATTTTGTGTGGAGTGGGAGGCAACGATGCTGAACATCTTGCAATCCTGAGCAACACAGGACTGTCCCACACAAACTGCTCGGAGCGCCTCAGTTGAGAACCACGGCACACCAAGGCGGAAGATCTCTCTGTAGGCTTGTAAACACTACAAAAGCTGCTTGGAAAACATCTAGGAGCAGGGAGACCTCAGAGTGGTGACTTCACCATTCCGTATACTCACTCTGTCCCTAAGACCAAACTTGCCCTCCTCCTCCCCTCTTCTCGCCCTGTGAAAACAGTGAGTCTAGATGAGAATTTTTAAGACCTGGGTTTGAATCCAGGCCCTACTGCCTAGTATTTGTGTTGCGCTGGACCACTTAGCTAAGTTTTCTGAGCCTCATTTTCTTCATCAGTAAAAGAAAGGAGATACGTTGTTTGTAATACTTGCTCTTCCTTCCTATCTCAGAGGATCTTGTCCCCACAGGGTGATATTTGTGAAAGTGCTTTGCAAATGGAAAGTTCTAAACATAGGTCAGTTGTATTAGAAATGTGTCTCCTCCATTCATACACAGGAGAAATCATGTCCACTGTGAAATGGCTCAGCCTGTTGCAATGTGCTTGCCCAGCACAAAAGAGGAAAGAGCTGTTTAGCTTTGCTCCCCTCACTCTTCACACACCTGGGCATGTTCTCTTTACAAATGTAGGTCCACAGAGGACACAGGTGAAGCCGAGTCTAGGCTACTATCCACCCACCACCTGCTACGAGCTGTAACTCTGGCCTTCTGGGGTTTCTTCCCTCCACCACGCCTATCACCTCCCTCCAGGGAATAGGAGTTGACGAGTCTGTGATTTTATTCCTAATTGCATGTGAAGTGTTGTAAGCCCTGTGGAGCACATAAAATTCTAATCTATTTTAGTCCCCATTAATTTCCTATCCTTTTTCATTTAGAACTTGCTCTCTTTTCTCTTTAATGCTCCCTTTTCCCTGATGGATTTGTAAAATCCCCTTTTATTCCCTTCAACCTCTGGCAGGCATTAATTCAGTCTCCAGTGGGGTTTTGTGCATGTTTCCCCTTCAATCTCCCTGGAGGCCCCATGCTTCTGGAAGGGGGAATCGGTGGGTGGGTGTGGGTCAGGAGCCAGAGAGGGGTGTCTGACCTCTGGCTCTCTGGCCCTGACGATGTTTCACTCCAAGATCCTTCTGGTTTGATAAGCTGCTTGTGACTTAATTTTATTGCCGGCAAAATGGGACTCAAGGTACCTGCCCACTGTGCTCTTGACAGGCATGTGGTACAGAGCAGTTAATTAGAAGGTGGCCTAATTCCCCTCCTCTGACTTTCCAGGATTATACCCTGTGGCCCCATTCTCTTGTGTGGTAGATATAAATTTGCAATCACTACACTCAGGTGCAAGACATGTTGCATTATTTAACTTTTCTAAATCAAATTAAATATGACCCTGAACGCTCCCGTGTTAGAGTACCAGGCCGCCCGCTGAAGGACAACGCAGAGGGCCAGGGAGCTTATTCAGCACTCACATCCAGGAGGGGCCCCCAGGTCTTTGTCCACAAAAGTCACTGCCCCACACACCTTGTCCAAACCATCATGGTCCCCTGAAAGTGGAAATTCAGATCCTTGCTCCCAGTGTCCACAGAGCTGATTCCCGCTGGGGCTCTTTCCCAGCCCTGAGAACCAGGAGGCACCAAAACTAAGAGCCCCTCCCTGTCAAAGGGGTGCTCTCCTTTCAACGGGGTTGGCTATTTCACCTCTAACGGTCTCTCCAACTGCCTCCATCTCCCCGCCTACCTCTACGGCCATCCCAGAACCCAACAAAATGTCTCAAAAATTGTTAGAAACGTGTCTGTTACTTTTTTAGGTGAAGAAGGAGTCTGTTTTGCAAAAGTAACTTTTTGCAGAGTCTCCTTTGCAGGTTAGGTTTTTTTAAAAAATGTAGTAACAGATTAAAGTTTTGCTGTCTCATCTCCTTCAAATCTTCTCCCCTCCCTTCCCCTGCCAGCACAGGGCTGATTCAGGAATGGAAGGCTTCTGTGGGAAAAAGGTTCTAATCCACATTCTCCCCACTCCCCACTAGCCTCTCCAAGGTCCCTGCCCCAGGTGGATGTGAGGATGGCAAAAACGGGCGCCATCTTGTGTGGGTAGTCCTGTAGTGTCGGGTCTTCTTTACATTCAAATCCAAATACTGCATTTGGAGATCCCAACCCCGCATTCTGGGGGTCTCCTACCTATAGTCTTCTTCTTGATCTGGCCATCTTTAACCTCCTCCTCAGCCTCTGATCTATCCTTCTGTTGGGGTCACCTTGACTTCCCAGGCCAGGAGTCCACATCTGGTCTGGGAAATAGAACCACACACTTGTCCCCACCAAACTCTGGAAGAGGGGCCCTCACGACAGACTATATCAGCCTTCCTCTCTCCTGGAAGGTTTTTATTTTTCACTCCTAAGCCAGCCCTCAGTTCCTAGGAAAACCCAAACTCCAGGAAACACATGTCAAATTCTCCCCAGTAGTTCTCTTGAGATTCCATCCTCTTATTCTCGCCTCTTGGCTCTCTCTCTAAAGAAATGCTGATGCTAAAACTCTTTAAATCACCCTCTCCAATTTAATCTTAGCTTCTTCCATCAACGCAGCAATTGGCATATCCTGCATGAGCAGTGAGCAACCCATTGTTCTCAGCTTTGGGACCTCAAAGACAGGAGGGGTCTGATTTTAATATCCTGTTAAAAAATGTATAGCCTAATGTCGGGCAGTGATAAGTGTAACAACAAAAAAAGAAACTAGTATAAGAGGAGCAAGCTTGACAGTAGGGACTCTTTGAAGAGATAACATTAGAGCAAAGATGTGGACAGTTGGAGTGCCCAGGTTGTGGGCCAGGCTGGTGCAGAAGGAACAAGGTAGGTCGGCCAGCCAGGAGGCGGGGATGGCAGCTAGGTATCAGAGCATGTGGGGTCCCATAGGCGAGCTAAGGAGCGTGGGTGCAATTCTAATGGATGAGGCAGTCCTGATGGTTTTGGAGCAGAGGAGTGGCATGACCTGACAAGGTGTTAAAGGACCAGGTGGCCTCTGTCTGGGAAATCGACTGATGAGGGGCCAATGGGAAGATCCAGTAACAGGGACCCTAGTAAGAAGTGGACACATTCAAGATATATTTTGAAAACTGAGGCAGCAGGAGAGCTGATAGAACACATCTAGAATATAAGAGAAAGAGGGACTTTTAAAAGCAAGATTTGTACTTCCCAGGTAGCTCTAGCTAGGACTGATCCAGCCTGGCGGAAACAACGTCCTCAGGGCAAGCAGAACTCTTCACCAAGGACTTAGCCCAGATTTGCAGTCACAAAGGTACTTGACCACAGAACCTTTCTTCAGGGCTCATCCCTTGCATCTCGTAAATGGGGTGGATTTGCAAGATAACTCTTGTAAAGCAGTTTTTTTCCAAAGTATAATCCAAGGTCCAAAGAATGGTCACTGTCGTAGAGAAAGAGGCAATTTCATAGACAGCCTGGTTCTTATTGATTTATATCTGCATCTAAAGCTGTAAAAGATAAGAAGCAGTTTGATGGGGACCTAATAAAAAAAATGAGGAAATTAAAATAAATATCACTTAAGTCAGTCACTGTCTCAACTAACCCAATTCAAGTTTAATTTTTAATCATTGCTTAGCTCTTAAATTTCCTTTTAGGGTTATAGGAAAAAATATTAACTTACCTTCAAAGTTGTGTATCCCCAGTTTTCTAATGGCTCCCATGTTGCCTGTACCATTATGGTCTTAACAACATTTTAGTTGAATAGAGATATATATATTTTTTACTTTCGTATGAATGTATTAGTTTTTCATTGCTCCTATAGACTCCCATTTCTCTCTGAAATCTATATGCTTCACTGCAAGGACTGCCAAATCTAAATGACCTTGGGGGTCAGGCAGGTAGCAGCTGTAGGGAGGGGCTAGGTGTGAGGCCCTAGGGAGCGGTGGGTGCCCTGGAGAACAGCCAGGTTCACACTCACAGGAAATCATTCCAATTAAGAAAAGGAAAAGAGCTAAACATTGTGCTGACAAAACAAAGCACAGTGTTTATAAGACCCCTCCCACATTGTCTCTTCTGATTACATGAAACAATATTTTCTCTTAGAACCCAAGCTTCCATTTCTCCTGATCAGTTAAAAACAGATGCTAAAATATGCCCAAACCAGCAAAAAACAAAAAGAAACAAGAAGTATTCCTTGGCTTGCTTACCAAGGACAACTTGAATATTGCCACTATCCCTTCTGTGAATACTTTCTCTGAACTTCTCTTACAGGGGGCACTTTATCATTCATTTACAACTTGACTTTCCACTAACAAGATGTTCTTAAAGAGGCAGCACTTTTTTTTTTTTCACTTTTCCTTTTAAGATCTTTAAAAATATAAATAGAATAAACTTGTTTTCAAAACTAGTGGTTTCTTCATTCTTATATGTGAATAATCCTTAATACTTTTCAAAGCGTTTGCATACGCTGTATTAGTTAGGATGTCCTAGGTTATGCGGCAGTAATAAACAAAGCCAAAATCTCCAAAGCCCGACATAACAAAAGTTCTTACTTATGTTACATGTCCAACATGAGGCAACAGGGCTCTGCTCTTTGTAGTCACTTAGGGACCCAGCCTACCAAGTTCAAGATGTCATCTCAATAGGACCTTCTACAGTCACTACTGTAGAGAGAAGGGCAGGTGGCAAATCAACCACGGGTTCTTGAGATTTCTAGCTGAATGTGACAAGCATCACTTCTGCTCATATTGCATTGGCCAGCGCATTTCATACAGCAATACGTAACCTCAAAGCAAGCAGGCAGAGCAACCCTACCAAGCACGGGAAGGAGGAGAGCCAGAAATATTTGTTGAACTGCACCAATGCACTACAACACACATGTTATCACAATAAGTACTTACTGCAGTAGAGCTGAAAATCTTTCTATTTAGCATCGAAAAAGACTGACTCAAAGAAAACTAGTGACTCTTCCAATATAATCTAGCTAGTCACTAGAGAGCAGAAGCAAGAGCCTTGTTTTGCTAAATCTTAATTTAACGTCTTTCTATCACAGCAGGCTCTCAACTTTTGGTTGTGTTTGCTGGCTTCTTTTTTTTCAACGAATTTATTTATTTATATTCTCCTGGTTTCAAAGAATATTGGAGTGACATTATGTGATAGTTATGCTGTGGCCTTATTTTACTATACACACACAGAGCTTCTGGCTGTGATTATTTTGAAGAAAACACAGGTTTTATAATTATTTGAATTTTTTCGTTTATTTTAATGACCTATTAAAATAATGACATGGTTGATTCAATCAACTAAACTGTTCAAGATTGTTGAAAATAATGATTCCCTCGAAGAAAAAAAAAGAACCATTTCAGAGATCATCTGAGGGGTTAAGGCAGAAGCCTTAAGTATATTGTGCCACAACTGTATACCCTTGTCTTGGGAGCTGAAAGGGAGAGAGCATCCTCCACAGCCGCTATGTGCCTTTGAGAATTTGAGCAACCACATCCCAAACTTCCATCAACAGTGGGTTGTTACAACATGAAAGGGGGAACTCTGGCCGGCAAAATGAGATGGTTCACTTAACACTTTCTGGGGCAAAATGAATTTTTCATCTTTGACAAAAATGAAATACAATCAGATGACAACAAAAGATCTGTAACCCCAAACACAGGTCATAGCTTAGATAATTTTATACAAAATTTAGGCAATGCTTTCTTTCATTTTCATCACGTATTTTTTTCAGAGTTGAGAATTAATAAATTCCTTAGACAATTGGCATCCCAGTCTTTAGTTAACAGACACATTTGCATAACAATCATAAACCCTTTCCCTGTGTGTGTGTGTGTGTGTGTGTGTGCATTCGTGCACGTGCTCATGTGCATGAGATGTGGTGTGTTAGCTAGTGGGCATGCATGTGTCTGCATTTCTAGGGCCCCTGGGATGAAATTACAGTGGAAAATTTAGAGGCAGTCTATTTTTCTCAACTTGCCCAAAAGTGGTTTCACGCTTCTTCATTTTAATAAGAATCAAATGAAGGATGCTGACTCATTAAGAGGCTGAATTGAGAGGTGTGAATTCCTAGCTGATGGCTAGGTATAGCTATGGGTTAGTATTTCAAAAAGGCGAGAAAATGCTTTTGCCTAATTTTTAAGGAATTGGATTTTAAATGTAGACCTGGAAGATCTGTTTACAAGGCCTTTCAAAATCGAGGAATATTTCAGGTTGTTGTCAAAGCACTGCCAAGAATATATTTTATTCAAAAGCACTACAAGAGGCAAAAAGTATATATATATATACACTTTTAATTTAATTTTTTACCGTTATGGTGAGGATAATGATAGTACCTAATTCATAAGGTGCTTGTGTCTGCCACATAATAATGGGTCAATGGTCATCACTGTCATCACTATAATAATATACTAATGGTTTTCAAACTTTTTTATTTCTAGCCATAAAATTTATTTATTCTAGGATTATCTTAAATGGAAGCCCTGTGTGTAAAGCATGTATGTAAAATAAAATTGCTTTGGTTGAATAGAGACCCTCAACCCCATCACTTTCCCAACTCCAACCCCTTCAAATAGAACATATTTGGAAAATCATTGCATTACACTATCTTTCAATTGTGTCTGATGTAGGTAAAATTTCCAACTACACAACTCACCGACAAACACACACACACACATTCATAACTTCATAACTAGTTATATGGCAAATATACTATGTATAGTTAATCTTTAATAATAATAACTCTCTTTGACAGAATCCTTACCTGTTTGCTCATAGCTTTATCCATATAACCTCTAATTCTCATTTCAACTCTGTCTGATTGGTATTATTATCCTTATCTTATAAATGGGGAAAAGAGACATAAAGAGGTCGCACAACTATCGATTAAATGGAAAAGCTAGGATTTGAATCTGAGTTTGTCTTTCTTCAAAGCTTAAGCTCTTTCCACTTTACCACGTGCTTCTCAAACTGGATATCCTTGAAAACTCTATGGGCTTTCCATAACAAATTTTAAATTCAGTTTTAGTTTTTATAATAATCAATAATGTATGGATATTCTGGATCATCTCAATAACCACCTTATAACTGAGCTTCGCCATAAGATGTCGGTGTCATTTGCTTTTGTTTGCAATTATGTTGTTGCCAAGGCACTACTTTAATGACTCCTACTAATGAGAAAAGAACAGAGGTGAACTGAATAGTAAATGATGCGTTTGTGCCAAATGAAGGCCAAATGACATCACAGCAGGCCGTACAACGTAGTTCAGCAGAAGAAAGTGGTGTGCAAATAGTCAGTACACAAGGTAATAACACGGGCGCGCAGAACGACCAGGAGCTGGGGCTGCAGCAGCCAGTACCATACTCATGTTGCAAACTGTGATTGAGTTTCAGCCAAACATTACTCATCACAGTAGATTGACGTTGTTCATTTGAATTTTACTGTGTTTGTATTTGGGTTTGTATTTAGTTGGTTAAGTTGTTTTGTGTGTATTAGAGCTCTTACCGTGAACAGTTTATATCTAGTTTTATGCTAAACATTTTTAAGTAACATAAAAATAATTGGGGTCCTTGTGCATTTTTTCCCTTGCTCAAGTGTGAGGAACACTGTACCAAATGAATGGGCCCTCGATCTACTGGGTTTTCTCTTGGGAAAGCTTTGGGCTAGGAACCTGAAGATTGGTCAATTCCATCAAAAATCTACTCAATTCCATCAAACAATTGGTTGATTGATTTACAAGTTGCCTGAAACTTCATGTAGTATCCTGAATATAAAATCTGATAAACGAAAGGGTTGTATACATGTTTGTATGTGTCCTTGAGAGTAGTTTTTGCATGCAAGAAAATTCCAATCAGATATCTTCTTTGGTTGTAGTAGTTAATACTCATTTTATTGAAGTTACTAATCTCAAAATTCTTCCTTAAGCTTTTTAGTTCAATTTGCAAATCTTATTATTTTACCTTTAAATCTAGTAAATCTTAACAATCATATTTTGAAGAGGGCATTATTAACATTTGGTCCCACTTACAAATTTGGTTAAGCTCCTTTACAAATTCTAAACTGCATTTATAAATTTAATATATTCAATTTTCTCTTTAAATATTTCAATTATCTGGCTGAAAAACCTTCCCCCAAACTTAAGTAATTCTTATAAACCTGATTAATTAGACTTTAAAGTGAAACTTAAGTTCTCTTAAATATTTTAACACTGTATATATAATTAGTAAGATTTGAACCTAAATTACAGGACTAAATCAATTATTCAATTGCATATTTTAAATTGAAGTTACAAAGCTAAACTATTGTTCTAATAGATCATTGTATATCTAAATATTACTAGTAACTAAAATTCCAAATTTTTCCAGATTCCTGACACAAAGACTTTAATACCATGGTTTTGGTCTTTTAAACATTTCAATCCTTGATTCTAAATCTTCTGGGTTTTGGAAGATGCTTACACAGTAAAGAAACAATTATGTTACCCACATAATTTAGGGGATAATATCTGAGTCAGTTGAGGTTACATGATAACTTGAGGTTTCAGCTGGGATGGTGACTGGATACTTGTCAGCAACACTAATGGGGGATGCCTATGTCCATTTACCATGGTTGTACCAAAACCCTCCAGCGGGGTGGCCTCAGAGACTGTGTAGTTATATGTTGCATGACTTATTCCATTTACCCCAGAAAACTTCATTTCCAACTCTGGCTTGCTTGATTGGATTTTGCTTTTCTTTGTTTCTTAAAATACATAAATTCATCTTCCAGTTAACTCTAAAGATATCTGCACCCATCAGAATCTTGCATTCTTTTCATACACTTCCTACCTCTTGAAATTGAATTCTAGATATCTCTCATGACTCGCTCACTATTCAATCACAACTTTTAAGGTCATACACAACCTACTTCTAAGACTCATAGAAATTAGTTTAGAAATCCAGCTCAGTCATTTTCAAAGTTTCTCGTTTGTTTGAAGCCTTTTGTTCAGTCATAACATTATACAGAACTATGAACAAATAAAGCCCACAAAATCTTCAGATTCTATGATGTTAAAACAATATGGACCTCCAGAAATGAGATCACAGGGGAAGCTTCTCCAACTTTTATTTTTACAGTCTTGGCAATCAACCATCAACTCACATCCCCCTGGACAACAGTAGCAAGGATAGAGCATACGGCCACACGGTTTGCAGGGGATGATAGCGGTCAACCATGGTCCTGGTGCCCAGGATGATTATTGGGCCATGTACAAAATCCATGTGAGGTCTAACAGTAAAAGATGGCATAGGGTGGGAGGACTGTGGAAAACTGCTGGCTGTTATCTAAAATCCATGTTTTCCTCTTCTTTTGGGGCATGGAGCTAGACTACATTTCCCAAACTTCTTTGCAATTAAATGAGGTCATATAACTGAGGTCTAGCCAATGGAATATGAATAAATATGAAGTGTTCCATTTCCAGGCATTCCATAAAAATCTCCCTTACCCTGTCCTCTGTGTTATTTTCCCCTGTGACTGGCAGGAATGGAGACAACTCCCAAGGTAATCTCGGCAGCTGCAATTTGAAGATGGCACCTCCTCCATCAGCCTGGGTCTCTGAATAATTGCAGGAATGAGGGCCACTCCATCAGCCTGTTCTCCTACTCAACACTGTTAAACGTCAAAAACACAATTGTACTATATTGAGTCATTATACACTTGGGGACCTATTTGCTATGGTAGCTGGCTCAACTTAATTGATAGAGCAACCAATAGGATCAACTTCTCCATACAGCCCCTTACTCTAACTTCCGTGAATAGGGAATCATTCATTATTAATCTCTCCAGCATAAAGTGCCTATTGACCATATCCACTCAGAATGATGCAATCTTGAGGCTGGTGGACAATGGGGCCTGGTACATCAAAACAGACTCAAGTTTGCATCATTCTGAGTACATTCTGATTCCCTTGGATCCACTATTACCAAGTCTGGTACCATGCATCTTAGTCAGACTGGAAGGATGGAGGGGAGGCGTATAGTTTCCCTGTTATTTGTGTGTTGAGATTTTTCCTGATGGTGACAGGTGATTCCAGAGGTTTCAGGGTGGAGTGACTAGGCACAGAATGGCCAGCTTCCTCACAACACAGGTAGGGTTACCTCCACCAACAGCTCAGTTCAATAAGGCAGCAAAGTATATTTCCATGATAGAATGGATCATGATGGAATAGTCCATGCTGGGAAATAGGTCTGACTAAGAATTAGAGCCAAATGGCCTTTCAGCCTCATAGCATAGGATTACCAGAGTTGGTTGGCCCTTACCAGTGGAGCCATCCCATCACAGAAGGGATCATCAGAACTCTCCCTGGAATTGTGCACACATAGACAACTGCATTCTCCATTAACAGACCATTTATATATGTTACAATCATGTACTACATAACAACCTTTTGGTCAACAATGGACCACATATACAACAGTGGTCCTGTTAGATTAGTACCACACAACCCAGGTGTATAGTAGCTATACCATCTAGGTTTGTGTACATACAGCCTATGATGTTCACGCAGTGACAAAATCACCTGAAGACTCATTTCTCAGGACATACCCCTGTCATTAAACGGCGCATGACTGCATTTCTTCCCTCTGAGTGACCCCATCTCAGTTCCACAGCTAATTAACTCCTGGCATCCTTTAACATGCCGGTCAAGTTTCATCTACTCTGAGAAGCCTATGATCCCTGAGAATGGGTCAGCTTCCCCTTCTCTATTTTTCTGTAGTACCCTGAGCATATTTCTATGTATTAGCCAGTTTTGCATTTATTTACTGTTATCTCCCTTGCCAGACTGTGACTTGGGGGCAGTGGCTGTGTTTTTCCTCTTGAAAAACACCTAGCCTTCATCATCATGTATGTGTCATTCAAAAAATATCAGTTAATGCGTTAATGAGCATTTACTTGGCATCACATAGACTGACCCCCAGATTAAAGAGCTGGAATCTCAATCTCCAGCTATTTTGTCTCCATATAGTCAGAACCCATATTTTATCAGTCACTATTTCCCTGGATGTTTGATTTCTGCCTCTTAGCAATCCAACGATAGTTCTCTACCTTCTGCTTTATTTCCCAAGATAACAAGAGAACATAAAAGGCATTAAAGGGTTAAACGTGTAGCAATCTGTTTGACATGAAAAGAAAGAGATACAAAGAAATTTTAATAAAAATACAACCCTACCAGGATTTGGACTCATTACCTCTGCAATATAAGGAAGACACCAGGCAATGCGAATTTACAGGTGTTAATTAGCCAACAGAGGGCTTCTCTATTGTTCCCAGAATACCATACAAACGTAGGGAAATAGAAAAATTCAATCAAAGAGCATTCCCTGGCTTAGAGGAAGGACTGCATGCGTGCACAATGTCATGCAAATCGGCTTTCATTTACTGCATGTTTTTCTGCTTCCACCAAATTTGTTGAAGAAAATGGATCTTCCTCTGCTTATAGCTGTAAATTCCTACATCATCAAAGCACACTCGGATCAAGATGGTGTTTCCCAACTGCTGCTTGAATAATAACAGAAGAAATTCTCTATGCAAAAATACTAAATAGATATTCCCATGGGCAGCATTAATTTGGAAATGGTCCCCATTGCTCTGTGGAGTAGAGTTTATTTAGATAATAGGACCATGGGTAGGACCTTATTTTGAACCCAAGTAGTCACGTTAATAAGGGTTCCTGTTCCCTTTCAGAGAATTTAGAATTAACCATTATAATGGTGTGCATGAGAGTGATTTAAAATATGTAACTGCAGTCACAATTAATTAAACCGTATTCACAACTCATAAGTAACACTGTGGGAGATATATCTACACAGCATCAAATAACCTGTCTAATGTTTCCCCCACTGCATTGATCTGTTTTCCTGGTGAATTGTGGACATAGGCACAGGTAAATTCAGTCTGTTGGTGTGATTATGATAATCCAGTCACATCCTTTTCTCTTTCAGGCGCTCACTCACAGAGCCCGTACCATCTTCCCGAATTGTGTTGTACTGGGTACTCCGAGTGTTCTGAAGATGCAGACACATTGTAATAATTATAGCTAACACTTAAGCTAATGCTTATGTGTGCCCAACCTGTGCAAAGCACCATGTGAATAACTTTTTAAATATTCGTGTTCATCTGTTCAGTTCTGACATCAAATCTCTGAGGTCGGCACTATTATCACCGTGTAACAGATGAAGAAACTGAGGCACAAAGAGATTCCCTAAGATCTAGCTTCTGTAATGGCACAGGTGGGAGTTTTTGCTCTTAACCATGACTCTCTGCTGCCTCAGTTCCCAGTATATCTTTGTTGAATGAATGAATGTGACTCAGAGAATCAGACCAAAAGTGAAGATATGGCTCATCAAAATAGAGATGCGATTACTGACTGCCAGTGGGTGGTTCTTAAAATGGGATGGGAAAGCTTTTTGCAGTTCATTAAGCTTCTCCACGTGTCACGTGTTTTGTGACAAGAACATATTAGCATTTGTTTTCTGGTTGGTATTAATAGCTTATGAAGCCCAGACATTGCCTCCTGGCATCTAATCCAAAGGACTGGGCATCTTCTTTTGTATCATTTATTCTGGAGAATGTGGAGGTCGTGTTCTTGTGTTGGTGAGTAGGGATGGATTCATGGGTTTGAAAGCTCTCTGGGCATTGCCAATGTGGTTCCCAGTCTGAAAATCTTACGGGTCCTTGATCTAGGTGATGATATTTAAGGATTGGGGAAGGGGGGTGTGATGAGGGTTTGCTGTTGCTCTGAGTGGAAAAAGATCTTGGGCACATATTCAGGACCCCAATTGTCATCCTGGGCTATGGCAGGGCTCAAAACCTAGCAGCTGCCTGAGAAGGAGTGTCATTTCTGACATTGGAAAGGGTCTAGCCGACTCAGAGAGTTTTCAAGCAAGGTACCAGATCCACTGGCTGAAAACTGGCTCAAGGGGAGGGGGAAAAGGAGCCTGAATTTCTTCATTGATGAGTCTATTTCGTCTAGTTATTTTTGGTTTTATTCACAACTACATCAGATTAACTATGTGTTAGGTTGAACTACATGAAATTGCTGACAGTTGATCATTTTTGACTCACAAAAAATAGCAATTTCATATAGATCAACCTGATGACAGCAGTTCTCACATAATACCCGAAATACTTAGCATCATGGTTATTTCCAACTATAAGAGATAGGTAGGTAGTCGGCCAACCTCTTTCATTAATTCAGTGATGAAGGACTTTCTGAGTGGCTAGTGTGTGATAGGCATGATGGTCAAAGGCTGCCCCGATAGACAGCATGGCAGGAAGAGGAAAGAAACAACACAGGCAGTGTGTGTGCCAGCACTGCCTCTTCCAATCCTGTCTCTTGATTTAAAAAAAATGACGTTTGAATTCATATTGCTTAGCATCCATAGGTTATTATGAAACTGGTAATAAAAATATGATTAGAGCTTAATGAAAATTTATTGAGCCCTTCCCATGTACATTCTCTTCAGTGCTAGAGTAGACAGGGCATAGAACAAACAGAGATCCTATCCTCAAGGGAAGCTTCAGTCATTCAACAATTTTTTTTTTCTTTTTTGCTTTTTCTCCCAGAATCCCCCCAGTACATATTTGTATATCTTAGTTGTGGGTCTTTCCAGTTGTGGCATGTGGGATGCTGCCTCAACATGGCCTGATGAGCAGTGCCATGTTGGTGTCCAGGATCCAAACCAGCAAAACCCTGGGCCGCTGAAGTGGAGCATGTGAACTTAACCACTCAGCCACGGGGTCAGCCCCACAACAAATATTTTTTAAGCACCTACTATGTGCCAGGATCTGTTCTAAGTGCTTGGTGACACATCAGTATTCAAAACAGAACAAAATTCCTAGCCTCACAGAACTTAGAGTTTGGCAGAGGAAGACAGACAATAAACAACAAGCAAGAAGAAAACAATAAGTATAAAAATGAACAGAGCAATTAAGGGGATCAGTGGGGCTGCCATTTTAAAAGGGGACGTTAAAGTTGGCCTCATCGAGAAAGTGAGAGTTTAGCAAAGACTTAAGGAAGGTCAGAGCTTAACCATGTCGATATCCGGGAGAAGAGCATTCCAGGCAGAGGGAACAGCCAGTACAAAGGCCCTAAAGTGAGAGCACTCAGGAATGTTCAAGGAACAGGAAGGAAGCCCATGTGACTGGAACTCATGGTGCATCGTCCCTATTAGTAATCACATAATAAGGAAACACCCAGATGAGTGTTGGTTTCGACCATAAAGAAGGTCAACCAGGTGACTCTAATTGGCTGGAAAGCATTGTTAAAAAGTTGACAAAATTGTAGCCTATTCCCGAGATGTTCAATCTCAGCATAGCGTTCTATAAATACACCGCAGCCACGCCAGCTAGGTGTGTGGAGCCAGGCCACGAGAGGGGCCTGGGAGAATGCCAAGAGAAAGTTGTCTGGGAAACGGTAGAGTCCTCCTCAGCTAGAGACCAAGAAATGAAATCGCATGTTGAGGAAAAGGAAGAATAAGGGGAAAGGGAGGTTTTAGCAAAACTATAAATCCATGAGGTGGAATGTAAAGAGAAAACGAGAAGCAATTTTAGAGACCTACTGGTCCATTGGCTTGAGGATTAAGGCCATTGGTGGAAGACTAGGTTTATGGTTTTCAAGAGTAAATGAGCCCAAGCTGAGCAGCTACTGCCTATCAGCCAGAGGACAGAGGCCTGGCCTGGTGCCTGGCAGAAGGGCCACCACAATTTTCCGTCTCCCCTCAGGCTATGAGTATCTTTTTCTCAGACTTCCATTCTCTTAAAATGGGCATGTGTAGAGAATCACTCAATGTCACAAACCGTTTGCCCTCCTTGCCCTCCCCAGCCCGCTAAGGCAGCTGTGCGCCCTATGTGGGTCCGTCCCCATCTTCATCAGAGGAAACTCCACAGGCTCTTCTAACAACCCAGGCCTGCGAGTCTCCCCAAGTCTTCCGTCTCTGTGGAAGGGTGAATTGATCCTGTAACCTGCAGAAGGTAACCGTGGTTGGAAGATCAGGCGCCCTCCCCACACATCCCTCACCCCCACCCAAGAAAGAGGTTCCTGGGGAGAAAAGCCTTGGTGCGTGCATCTAATCAAGTGCTCCCAGGTGTGGTGTGTTATTGAGGAAGCCATCACTTAGGGCTATGGCTCTGCAGGGCGGTCATTTGATTCTTCGTCCATAGGCCTTGTGGCAAGTGGGGGAAGGGCTGTGGGCTGCAGGTAAAGAAAGGAACAAAAAATACTGCTCTGCATAATAATGTGAAGCCCTGAATTCTGGTGGAAAGGCGGCCTTGCCAATTGTAGTGGCATTGGAAAAATGGCTCAAGGATAGCAACATTTTTCAAAAGGTGGTCCTGAACCTTGAGGGTATAATGCTAAGTGGAATAAGTCAGAGGGAGAAAATCAAATGCCACATGATCTCACTCATAAGTAGAAGATAAAAACAATGACAAACAAACACATAGAAACAGAGATTGGGCTGGTGGTTATCAGAGGGGAAGCGGGGAGGGAGGAGAGTGAAAGGGGTGATTAGGCACATGTGTGTGGGGATAGATTGTAATTAGTCTTTGGGTGGTGAGCATATCGTAATCTACACAGACATTGAAATATAGAACAATGTACACCTGAAATTTGTATGTTATAAACCAATGTTACTGCAATAAAAAAAAAGAAGAAATAAAGACTAAAAACAAACAAACAAAAAACCTCGATTTAAAAAAAAAAATGTGATGCCACAACTAGAAGAACCCACAACTAAAATATATAACTATATACTCGGGGGGATTTGGGGAGAAAAAGCAATAAAGAGAAAAGAATGTGGTCCTAAGACTGCATCAGAATTACCTGAAATGTTCGTTACCCTTCACATTCCTAGGTCCTCCTCAGACCTCTAGAACCAAAATTCCCTGGGAGAGGGCCCAAGAATTTACATTTTAACAAGCTCCCCAAATGCTTCTAATACATGTATCATTTGGAAAACACTAGTGTAAATTTTAGTATTCTGTGGGTTAATGTCGGTCTCCAGGAAGTGTGTGTGTGTGTGTGTGTGTGTTTGATCCTATAGTTAACCTCTGCAACTGAAAGAATGCAGAGGCCAATGGGCAACTCACAACTCCAAATGCTTGGGATTTAAACTCCTATATCTGTCCTAAGTTATTCCACAGGACACAGAATGTCAAAACCCCTCCCCGCCACAGGCATGCATATAAACACACATAGATGTGCCCATGCACACACACACACACACACACACACACACACACACACACTGTACCTAGTGGACTACCCTTCCCGATATCTGGGCATGATTCCATAATGGAAACTCAGACTTGGAAAAAGGTCCAGCTGCCAGGAAGGATATGAATCCCAAGCTAGACCTGCCCCTGTAGGATTGCCTGAATAGTGGAATGGCAACTCGGATAGTGGAAATTAGAAGGAGGTATTCTTATAGAGAAAAGCAGAACTAAGGCTGAGACATGGAGATAGAGAAAGACATTGGTGAATGGGGCCCCCTGTAAATATTTTACCATCTGGGCTGCTTTTCTCAGGGACTAAAGGAAAGTCAGGTTTAGAATTTTCTTAACCTAGTGGAAACTCAACTCTTCAGTCAAGGATGGTGTACCTATGGGGCTTGGGGAAAGGAGCTGTGGAGAAGGAATGTGGGGCAGTAAAAGATATGCAGCCTCCCCACGTCCACCGCTCACTCCCAGGCATCCTGGTGGAGAGCAAGCGCAATGTGTTGTGGAGAGAGCTGTGTTCAGGAGTTCTGGGCAGCAGACAGGACAAAGTGTAGCCTGTCGCCATGCTGAGATGGATGGGAGGAGACTTTGCAGGCGACTGTCAGGAAAGACAGAGACAATCCCTCAAGAGTCATGTACACACAGAGCAGTGATTTCAAACTTTTATGACCATGGCCACAGTGTGAAGTACATTTTATATTGCACCCCAGTACACCAAGATGCATATTCAAATAAAAGTCTCATGAAATAACTCTCACCTTTACTCAGAGCAGAAAACACAGGATCCATATCTGATATCATATCGTGGATGTGACTTCGTACGTAGAAAAACATCTGGCTGCCAGGAAGGATATGAATCTCGAGGCCAGAACTGCCCCTGATACCTATTGTTCTCTACTGTTTTACTTTATTTTATTAAGACAAATGCTGCTCTTGAGTCATCTAATTAATTTCCTGAGTATAGGAAATACTGTACCACAGGAAGGAGACCCTTAAAGGAGCAGGAAAACCACCTCTTGGGTTCCATTTCACTCACATACGTCTGTTGGGTAAATGGATTCATTGAGTTGAATAATGAAAAGTTGTCCATTGGAATCTAGACCGGGGGGTACTCAGCCTTCTGGATGTGACTCTGAGGACCCTCCTCACAAAGTCTTCTCGAGTGTCCCCCGGTTGAACTGACCACACTGTCCTTCCCGCCCCGTGCACCTTGGCATCTGCCTCTCGGCGGGTACTAAGGTGTTGAATAGTCTTCACTTTATGTCTTTGTCTCCCTCACTGAACTGTAAACTTCCAGAACAGGGTTAGTGCTTTATTAATTTCTTTCTACCCAGAGCCTTGCACAGGTCTGGCACTGGACACTTACTGTTTGTCTGTTGAGTGTTTGTGGAGTTTGTTAAGGTCTGCTGGACTGAATTTGCTGACTAGAACCAGTATTTTATATATATATAAAAAACGCATATATATAACATGTATATGTATATGTATATAATACATGTTCCATGTATATTAGGCCTCCCAGCCAGTGCAATTACCGACGGCACTCATGCTGGCTGGGAAGCAGAATAGTGATGTGACCAGTGTCACATGCTTGGACTTGAATCCTGTCCCTGCCTCTAGTCATAGTCATGTAACTTGGGTAATTAATTCAGACTTTTGGAGTCTCAATTCCCTCATCTGTAAAAAAAAGATACTGAGAGCGTTTATGTCATAGGCTGTCGTGAGGATTAAGTGCAATTATCCACAGGAAGTGTCTGGCATACGTCTACGGCCGCTTGTTAGAGTCGACAGCCGTCATGACAGTCATCGTGAAAACAATGTACCAGCACTCCGATGTGCCAGAAGGGTGAGGTGCAGACTTCACTTTATCAACGTGACAGTTTTTAATCTTTAGTATAGGCCAATAATGTGCTGATCAACCACACTTACGGCCGCATTTTGGTGATCTCCATCTTCGGGTTATTTGGAGATGGTCTAAGACTGCACTAACACAGTCACACAAGCTATGGAGCGCTCGAAATGCAGCTTGTCCACACTGAAAAGTGATAGCGATATAAAATACTCTTGAGGTTGCAGACAATTTTTCTTAAAGTGTAAAATTCCTCCCCCTCCTCAATTTTTATGTCGGTTACATACTTAAATGCCAATAATTTGGATATAAAGGGTTAAATAAAATATATTATTAAAATTAATTTCACCAGTTTCTTTTTACTTTTTTAATGTAGGTACTTCGTTACATTACATTATGTATGAGGCTTGCCTTATATTTCTGGCGGACAGCATGGGTCTAAGAGTTGAGCACATACTGCTCCCTCCCATCACATTTCAGTCTCCGTCTCCTTAAGAGGCAGTCACCCTCTCTCGTACCCTTCCATAAAGCTCTCCTCCCATGCATCCAATTCCATCCCCTTTTGGTATCTGTTGTCCTCCAGGTTAATGATCAGCAACTCATCTCAAGAACCCCCCGGTTTAAAAGTGTCTTGCTTCTCATGTTTTGGGAATGGTGCAAGATCAGATTCCATTTATCATACTGTTGATCCAGCTAATTGTGCAGGAATGGGTCCATAAACGGTTGAAAAATATTTTTTCCATATTTTATTCAACAGATAAATGAGTAAATATTTAGCAAGCATCTAATAAGAGCAGGACACCATGTTTGATGTACTGGGTACTACAATGGTGAATAAGAGACAATATGGCTCTCAAAGAGCTAGCATACTTAACATAAAAATAAATGTTTTGCTCTTTGCTATGCGGTCCTTACATATCTATCAATCCCCATTTCCAGCAGTTTCCCTGCCTCATACCGGATGCCTCAGTGCTAAAAAACTTGCAATGCAGTCCTGACTTTACCATGGTGTTTCACTGGGAGCTTTACCATGTTCATGTCTCTGCCTGGAGTGCTCATTCCTTCCCCTCTCCTCTACCTGCATCCTCCAAGTTGAATGGATTTTTAAGGCTCAATGTTCTATACCACCCTCTAAGAAGCCATTCCCAACCCTCCAGCCAAGGCACCAGTAGTCACTCCATTTTTCTTGCAGCCAGTAGGGTTTATATGTAGCTCTACTGTTGATCTATCACACTGGATTGCAACAGTTTATTGGCTGTTCATCTTACTAGATTATGAGCAATTTAAGGATACTGTACATCCAGAGAAGCTAGAGGTTGAGTTTATACTTAAAGACCAAACACCCAGCAACCCCATGCGTTTCCACCATTCATTTCCCAACTGATAAGCCAGAGGAAGAAAGGCATGCAACCTCATAATTACTATTTGGGGGTGGATCTGATATGGGAAACAGAGGAAATTAATTTTAGCATGAACTTGTATGACAACATTTAATGGTCAGGCCAGACTGCTTGCCAAGACATCTCCGGTTTGGAGGAAGGGATTGGGACTTGTCACACACATGTTTGTGGAATCTATTTAGTGCAACTTTCTGATTCGGATTCTTTCAGGGCTAGGAAGTTTTGGTGCTGCCTACCTACAGCTGCAAAAGGCCACCATGGGGTTGGGATAAACTGCTCATGGGGTGGCTCAGAGTTAGAAGCTTCGAAGATTCATTTACTTGAGCTTCAAGAGCTTCCCCAAGTGAAACTGGACTGCCCAACAATGTTGTCCAGCATGACTAAGGCAGACATAGCAAAGGAGTGAAGGCAGCCATGTCTGTTAACCAAGTGGCAAGCCCCTGGCACACAGTGGGAGCTCAATAATTGTTGCTGAAAAAATAAATGAGGGACTATCTCTGCAGAAGATTAAGAAAGACTCTTATAAGTGGAGAATCCTCGTCACTCCTGCTGTGGCAGTAGCATCAAAGATCTTCTCTATAAGTATATCTGCTGGGAGAGTTTCTAGAAGGGCAAGGGAGGGACAAATCACGAGGAGTTCCTGTCCTTGGAGGCCAAAACAAAATCAAATGGGAATTTATGTTCTCTGAGCTATACAAATAGCTCTTCTTTGTGCTATTTAAGTAGGGAGAGCAGTGAAGAAAATCTTATTCAGTTAATTTCATTTTTTTAAGCCCTCGCCCTATATTAATTAGCTGATAGCACCCTTATGTTGTGATGTATGTTTAGGGCCATCGTAGAATGCACCGTGTCATAGAAATCTGTTTTGTGGGACTTGTTAGCACAGATATTATTTAGCTAAATAGCTCTTAATGATTCCTTCAGAGCCTGCTGCATCTGTTGGGTAATTCATTTTATAGTTAGGGAGGTTAAAAACGCTATTTTTTAACTTACTCAACCCTACTGACCTGTCTCTAGACCAGGGAGGTTAATGGAGTATTGTTGTGTTCAGAAGAGATTTAAAATAATTCCTGATTTATCCTGGAGTAAGAAAAAGCCCCAGAGTGCAGTATTATTTTACTCCATTTTGAAGAGTCATTTAAAAATATATTATTTTTTTTGAAACAAATTGCTTCAAGGGAAAAGAAATTTGAATTACATCAAATACCTGGCTCTTCTGAAAATAACCTGTTGAATTCAAACAACTGAGAGTTGACGTGAATTTATTTTCACAAATCAGTTTGTGCATCTGGGGACAAGTAGACTGGGGTTCTGAAAGATCCGTTTGGTGCGTTCTATTGCAATCAAGTAGGCATGACTAACAGATCAAGGGTTTCAATTTGCTGCAGGCAATGCCATAATATGTCATTTAAGAACTCCCCAGCATCTCAGGGCTGGAGCAGCCTCTGCGGCCGCTCTGTGATGTCAACAGCAGCATTCTCATCAGGCCATCCATTTTGCCTGTGAAGTGCAAATATCCAAATGATGGCAGATGGGGCTGGGGTTGAGTGCTTCCTTAATAATTCGATAATTCCGTCAAATGTTCCGGTCTTAGGTGAAGGAGGGCTTTGATTATGGCATGTATCGGAACTCCAGTGGTCAAGGGCTGTTTCTGTTCAGACTTCTTTACCTTGCATGCTTCAAGATAAAATCAAAATCTTGTAAAAATGAATCCCAGGAAGGGTGTCTGGTGACATAACCCATAAACGGCTCCTGAATAGGCCTCAGAGCCCCCATTTCAAGTATAGAGTCTGCTTGGTTTTCTCGAAGGAAAGTGGATCTGTGCATTTGAAGTCCTTCTGTCCTGATTGCTGACAACCTTAGGCCCTTTTAGGAAGCTACACACTACTTTTGGACCCAACAGCAATTGGTTCAATTGGTTCTGATGGAAAATATGCAGGGCGTTCACAGCAATAGAGTGATTACTGGCCCAGGGAAAAGAGAGAAATTGAATCAAATTCTCATTTCTGCCACTTACAAGTTCTATGAATTTGGACAAGTTATTTAACTTCTCTAATCTAAATTTACTCATTTGCAAAATGAGGATAATAATATCTAATTCACAGGGCTGTGGTGAGGATTATGTGAGATAATGTATATAAAATGCTTAGTGAAGTGTTGCTTATGTTGTAAGTGCTGAAAACATTATCAGTCCTTAACAGGGTCTTCCCTGACCCATGTTTCCCGTGGGTTTTTAGGATGCCCATAAAAAGCCAAAGGGTTAGAGCCAGCCAGGTGGTTAAGTCCCTGTGCTCTGCTTCACTGGCCCCAGGTTCGCAGGTTCAGATCCCTGGGGGCGGACCTATGCACTGCTTCACGAGCTACGGTGTGGCAGGCATCAAACACATAAAATAGAGGAAGATGCACACAGATGTTAGCTCAAGGCCAATCTTCCTCAGCAAAAAGTGGAAGATTGGTGGAGGATGTTAGCTCAGGGCTAATCTTCTTCACACACACACACAAAAGGCAAAGGGTATGTGTGTAGTTACCACTAAATGTTCTTACATGAAAGGAACATATAAGTTGTTCCATCTACTTTCTAGAATAGGAGTCGGCAAACTTATTCTGTAAAGGATCAGATAGTAAATATTTCAGGCTTGGGGCTATACGGTTTCTGCCACAACTGCTCAGCTTTCTCATTGTAGCATGAAAGCAGCATAGACAACATGTGAACAAATGAGTATGGCTGTGTTCCCATATGCACAAATCAGGCAGCCAATTGGACTTGGTAGTTTGACAATCACTAGTATAGAATAGAAATAATTGTTTCTCGAAGGGCGATGGTCAATAATTCAAAGGAACAGTAACCAAAATTACATCCTATTATGCACTCCATCCTTTCATCCACACTTTACCCAGATAATGGAATATTCGGTTGATTTTAGTCACATAGAGGGTTTGTAGCCTAAATTTCCAAAGGTGCTACTAACAAATAATGAAAAGATATGGACAATAATAAAATCTAGTAGACTAGGTATGATCAACTATATAGATGAGACAAAAAAAATAAAAATTTGGTGAAAAAACACGTTCAGCACAGGAAAACCAGATGATCCACACCACAGGGAATTTATACAACGAGCTATTGATTGTACTGACTCTCTGGTGAGTAAATTTTAAAAGTCCTGGAACTCTTAGAAGGCACAGTGAGAACTGGGAATTTTAACAACATCAGAAAACACACACACATAAATATTCAACTGATCTTCAAAAGAAGTATGAACTACGAAATCACGGTAGGATAAATTCCAGCTGAGTCTACACACACACACAAAACTCCTTTATAAAAGGGAAAGCAATCGTATTGAATTCACTCTCTTCACTGACTATGTTGGGAGGGGAAAAAAAAGGAACACAATGGTTATATTAGAGTTTTTTAAAGTTAATCCATCAGCTAGTTGTTTTTAAAATAACTGGGTTTTTAAATGAGTTCAACTTTTATTTTTTCTATTTTAGAGTCTGACAATTTATGACCTTGAAATGCAAAGCTGATCCAGGCCCCCTCGCCACAGCCCTCATGGCTTCTCTTCCCTCTCAGCATTCTTGGGACAAAGAACAAACACATAACCTGGCCCACAGCGTTTTGTTTGGCCCCCACAGACCTCCCACTCCAGTTTCATCTTCAACAACCCTCCTCCAGATTCTTTCAGCCTCAACCACCCATGTTCCAATGGCTCTCTCTCCATCGTCTAACCCACCACGGCCACTCTCTGCCTGTCCCCATAATCATGCCCCCCGCCTCCCCACAGTCTTGGTCTAGTTCACTGCTACTCCTCACTTAGGCCCCTGTTCAAATCACATCCTCCCAGAGCCTTTCCTGACTCACAGGCAACTGTCACAGAACCTGTCTCCAGCCTTCAAGCTCGTGTTACAGTTTGTCATTATACATTCATTAGGGTGATGGTTTAATTAATGTCTGTCTCCCCTCCTGGGCCATGAGCTCCCCCCAAAGAGCAGGAAATGTGCCTGTGTTTGAACGGCAGAGGGCTCAGCTCAGCGCCTGGCGTGTAAGCAGGGTCACAATAAACAGACAATGGAGTGGTAATCAGAAGGATCTAGAATTAAAACATAGCAATAAAGGGTCAAAACTAAGAGAATTTCTAAGAGATATTGCACATATTGCAGACAAAATTTGGCCATTTTTTAAAATAATACAGGTTTTCTTGTTTGCTTATTGTTCTTAACTGATGATCTAGATGTTGGGGTGGCATACTTTTTCTATAAAGGGGCAGACAGTAAATATTTTAGGCTTTGGGGGCCATATATTTTTGTCTCAACTACTCAACTCGGCTGCTGGAGCATGTCGGAGCAGCCAGAGAGAGTGCAGAAACAAGTGAATGTGGTTGGGTTCCAATAAAACAAGGGATTCTCATCCTCTGCACTGCTGACATTTTGTTTTGTTGTGTGGGGCTGGTATGTGCATGGTAGTAGGATTAACGGCATCCTTGGACCTGATTTACCATATGCTAGCAACACCCCATCCCCCACTCGTGACACCGAAAATGTCTCCAAACGTTGTCAAATGTTCCTTGGGGGCCAAAATCATCCCAGTTAAAAACACTGTAACAAAACTTTACAAAAACAAGTCATGAACTGGATTTGGCTCAGGGACTGTAGTTTGCTTAATCCAGATGTAGAAAAAAGAGGGACAAAAGGAAATTCCTTAATGGTGTTCTATTTCTGGAAGGGCTATTAATTTACTCTATTCCCTAAGTTCTTGGATCCTCTCCATGGAGTAATGGTCTTTTGAAGACTGTCTTTCTCAGAGGTGAGTAACCCTTGGAGAATGGTCAGCGCAGGCCTCAGAGAGAAGCAGGATCAACTGATTTTAGACTGTGAGAAATTTACCTCCTGTCTTGATGTTTATACATCTGTTTCTACCCCCATTTGGACCCCCACAATCCCTCTATTTTGGTTAGTTGTTTCTGTTTTTTTCTTTACCAGCTTTCAGCAAAGTGTGCATTGCAAGGCAACTCAAGAGCTGAAGAAACAGTGAAGAACAACAGGTTTAGAGCTGAAGATAGAGATCTGAGTCTCGGTTCAGCCTCTTAGCACTGGAAGTGTGACCTTAGAAACCACTCTTATTCTTTTCCTCTTTTTTTTACCCCTTTTTGGACCACAGAACACAGACTTGAATTTATCATAATCTTTGGCTCAGGATAGCCTCTCATCGCTGGTCTGGGCAGGTCCCAATTTTGGCTTTGCCAGTTTATATTATAAACATCTGTGCCCACCAACACAAGAAGCAAAATATAGTCACTGCCTAACACGCCCCTAGATGCTATATCCCCCTCCTTCCCTGTAGCCTGTCACATGAGGGAACCACACTCCTGACTCTCATCTTCGTCTTCCCACTTTCCTTCCCAGGACGTGCGTTTCTCCTCTTTAAGGCGTGGGAGTTCAAGTGAAGGGGTTAATGAACTCACCTCTCATCTCTTAAAGCTCTAACTCTGTGGTCCTGATGCAGTCTTTATTTTCCTTGACCATCCTCAGAAATTGTGCCATGCATATATTTTATATCTCTCAATGGGAGTGAAAACCTAGGCAAATTGGTTTTGTGAGACACAAAGAAAATAGAGAAATTTCCATTCACATGGAAGACAGCTCTTCACAGGGAGTTTGTGGCCAAGGCCGTTAGGATATGCTAAGGCCATGAGGAAGTGTTGTATCGAAAAATGTTTTTCCTCTGATAGCCAAATAGATTTTCTAAAATATTGAAGCTCTTCCCCTTTCTTGCCCGTTTCTCTATTTTCATGTTAAAAGAGTCGTATCATTTATACAGTTCTGTTGAGAGAACTCAGTCTATTTGCCCCTGGGGCGGAAATATTAGTACGGTAAACTTCAACACAGCGTGTAATCTATGGTCTAATTCTAAATTCTTCAAAATGCCGATTTATCTGATTTTTACCAGAGCAGAGAGATAAGGCAGTCATGCCCCCATGCAGCTCGACATCTCTATATCCTTGAAATTGAACCTCAGGGAAGACAGGAGTATGGGGCCTGCACACTGGGTGTGAATAAAGGAAGCTAGTGCTGACACACGTGTGAAAGAGAAGATACAAAAGAGATGACACTTGGGGAAACACAATCCCTGGCGTGTGGAGGGGGCGGGGGAATGACTAATGTTAATAGCAATTTGCATCGCTGCTGATTGAAGGTAGGAGAAATTGAATTCTACTGTTGGCGTCCCTGACCCATTTGGGTGAGATTCTAGCGCCCTCCAGTGGAGAATTTGTAGAATTGCTCTCATTGCCTTTGGACAGTAGGTCTTTACTTCCCTCCTGGGGGCCCTCTTTCAATAATAAATATTTTAAGCTCTCTTTATTATTTGGATTGAATATAGATTATTATGCATATAATTTCAAAATAATCACTGAAAATCCTAATTGTAATATAAAAGAAAAACCCAAGGAAAGCGACTTTTGAAATAAAATAAATAATAATGAATGAATAAAAATCTGTACATCTATTTGTTACATATATACATATATATATATAAACAACAATCTGCATTCAAATATATAAATGTCCAGATCCAAGTGTTCTAGAAGACATAATTATCTGGAAAGTTGCATCTAGTCAGAAGTATCAGGAAGGTGACAGCCACAAATGCAATAGATAGAAATGAACTATATTGGCATCTCAAGTGCCACCAGCAACATTGCTGTAGGTTATATGATTTTTCAAAATGAATAAAAAATATATGGTAAAATTCTGACAAAAAACAAGAACAATCTTCCCTGGGGTTTGCATAGCGGCTTCATTTCTAGAAAATTTAAGTTACATTAAAATTTTGCAAAACGTCCTTTACGTTTTCATGTTTAATAGGGTTAGGGTCTAGGCTCCTCCGGCAACTATAAATAGGCTTTTCACCTGTTCTGGTAGGACTTTCCAAAGCTGTAGGGGATGTTGTGACAGTTCTTGTCATGCTGGACTGTCTATCGTATTTCAGAATATTTAACACCTCTAGTCCCTACCCACAGATGCTGACAGGGCTCCTCAATCCACGATGATCAAAGACACCCGCACAAAATACCAAATGGCCTCTGGTGAAAGAACCACCTCTGTGAAGAGCCACCACCCTGGCCCTTCCTCTGACCCTTCCTCTCACGCTGAGGAAGTGTTCTGTCAATGAGAATCTTCCACTGAGGGTCATCTCTAAGGTTTGGCAATGTGGGGTCTTGATCTTTTCCTCCTACTTTGAGGGACTCTTCAGATGCTGGGCAGGACATTCCCAGGGGGAGGGGAAGGGAGAGAAGGGGTTGATTAGAGCTGGTGATGGTGGAGCAGATAAGCTCCAGGGCTGCCCGGCTCCAGAGCACAGCTTTAACCTGTACCTCAGCAGCACGTGAGGTGAAATGCCAGCTTCTGGAACCAGGCCTGATTGCCTCCAGCACCCCTGTCTTCAGCTCTGCACCAGGGGTTCTCCTGGAGGTGCTGTTTGTGTCATTGGCCTCACATACCTAGAACTCTGAGAATTTTTCCTTGTAAGCCTTTCACAGCACAACTCTGATCCTTAATTCCAAACACCTCATGTCGCACAAAAACAAAAAGATACTCAACAGAGATAATTCACTGTTGATAACAAGCGCAATGATCCAGTAATAGATTTGCTTGGTTCGTCTGTTTCACAGCAATGGCACAAATTGTCTACACTTTAAGCTGGCATTCCCTGAAGTGTATTAAGAGGGACACTGGTTTGAATGACTAGTCATAGATATTTCTCAAAAAAAGAGAAAGTGTTGCTTGTCAGATAAGATCAGAGATGCTGGCTTAAACAAATTGTAGCAGAACATTTTACAAACTCAGGTGTGCAAAAAATGTAAACTTTTTCTAAAACTGGACATAAACTTTCTAACTCCCATCCTATTTTGCGTCTTGAAAAAAATACCAGTATGAACAATGCAAGGGAGACGTCGTCACAGCAATGTTCTAGATCCCATCAGGACTTTCCCCTCCACTCTTCCCCTTTCCACGGGTGACATAAGATCAGGGAGGGGCCTTACTTCCGCAGGCTTTGGAGGGACGGGGCTGCCAGGTCTTCAGACTCAGCCCTCGATGTCATCCACTGCTGATGGGACAGGTCTCATCTGTTCTTTAGTCTGAGCCTTCCATCGTAAGCCTTGGCATCTGCATCCTCCCCATCTCTCTTGGGCCCTTTGGGTCTGCCAGCCTTTTCTCAACTACTTTTCCAAGGCCTTTTCCAGAGCACAGATACTTTAGCTGCTTTACCTACACAGTGAGGAGGTGTGAGAAGCTCCAGGACATTCCCAAGCTGGAAACCTCCCAGGCTACACCAAGGAATTGACGCCTATAGTCCTATCCTCTGGAACCCCCAAACTTAATTAGATTTCTATTATCCTATCCTCCAGACCACTCCCCCCATGCTTGTTCACCTGTGGGATGATGGGCCAGACGGTCCCTCCTCAGAAAACCCCATTCGTATCTGCCTCTAATGTTCTCTCTTCAGACTCTGAAAAAGCATCTTCCTTTTCCAGCCCTGAAATGATTTTTATCTCCTCAGCCTGTGGCCTGATATTGGCTTGACAAATAGTCTTTAGCCTTCCAAGCCAGTTGATTACAATGATATCTCAGAAGATGTTGCACCCTAGGAAACATGTGGCAACGTGTGGAGACATTTTTATTGTCACAATTTGTTGGAGGGTGCTATGGCCTCTAGTGAGCGGAGGCCAGGGCGGCTGCAGGCCATCCTGTAGCGCTCAGCATGGCCCACAGCAAAGAATTCTCCTGCTCAGTGTCAATAGACCTGAGGTTAAGTCACTCTGGGTTAGACCAGGAAACTTGAACTTGTTGTTTTGTTTTTATATCAGAGAGAAAAGAAATCCAGCCCTCTTCTTAAATTTCTGGCCTAATTTTGTGTTCTAGTCAATGACCACACTCCGAGCTGCTGACTGCTATTTAACTACCACATTAACAATTTCCACTGGACCTTGGAAAACCGCAGACATCAGCAGTTTGAGCAAAGAGATTGGGTTTTTCTAATCTTCTTGTAATGTGCACCTGGGTGCTGATAAATGCCATCGCCTCTGCTGTCTCTGCACGTCCTCTTTGTCAGATAGCGGAGGCAGGAAGGGCTCACCTTTGTTGCCTTTGCAAGGCTTTCTGAAATCTACAAAACCCAGCTCTGGTGGGAATGGCTGGCAGCCTTCAAACCAGCTGGATTTGTTTCTCAGGAGGGACATGAGAGAGGTTGTGTTCCAAGGCACACATTCAGAGCAGCATCCTTCATGGTGTCATGGAGAGGCACTGAAAGGCTGCATGCTTCCCTCAACATGCTGGGAAGGTCAATGGAGCTGTTCAACCTGTGCTATGCAGAAGCCCAGGGTTTTCAGAAGTTTTGGGGGACTCACTCTTCAACCAGAGAAGTGCTGAGTTCTAACTTTTATATGTTGGGCTTTTAGATCAAATTTAAAGAAATAGTTCTGAAAGTATTAAGGAGGATGGAGAGACACCTGCTTGAGAAGTGGATATGATGTCATTGTCTCAAAAGGCTGCAGTTCGAATGCTCATGTTCCTTTCCATGAGCACAGATCGATTCCACAGCACAGATCAGAGGGTGTGTGGAATTCTCTCCACAACCCCACGAGGTGAGTTATAAGGAATTCCAGGGAACCCCATAGGATAAGACGAGAGATGTGAGAGCTGAAGGTCTCCAGGCAACAGAGTAGGCAGTCACACCTACCACAGACAGAGTCTGCGCCATCCAACTTCTAGCCTGTGTCCAGCCCAGGCAAGATCTCACCCCTTGGCGTGTTTGCACTGTGACCCTTTCTCAGTGGCCGTGCGCATCCTCCTCGCTGTAGTGGCTGTGGTGTGCAGAGGAAGGAAGAGACAGGCTCCTGTCCTTAGGTGTCCTCCTGCTGGCACCTGCCACCTCTGCAGAGGGAGGGGGAGAATTGAGCCGAGTGGCAGCCATGGTTCCTAACATGCGGGGCACACTTTTATCACCAGGAACATCTGTCACAGCCATAACACATTTAGGCAGTTGTTTTGTTTACACAACCCAAGCAACCAGTTTGACTAAGATCTTCACAAAAAGACTGATGGGGTAGGGCAGCGAGGGGACAGAAAAACCTGACATCATGTAAACAGGGAATTGGACACAGCCTTAAACAGGTGACTTCAGACTTTTGATTGCCTAAGCCACACTGTTAATCTACAACACTTCTAGAGACTTCCTGTTAGGTTGGGTGACAGGAATAAATAGGCAAGGAATGAGTATACCCCATTCTTAGATAAGATAGTTCTTTATGGATGTAGAAAGTATACAGAATTAATAATGGAAATAAAAATGGAAAAAGATATTGATGTTCAATGCCCCCAGCATAAAGAAAACCTTCCCCTCCTTAACTAATATGGTCTTCTACTGGCATAGCTATAACTTTTATGGGCCATTATTATTATTTGTATTACTATCATCATGATTTTGCAGTGGTCCTCAACCCTGTCTATGACAATCATGGAGGAGCTTTAAAAACAAACAAGAAAGAGTGCAGGGCCCTACCCCACCATAACTGAATTGAAACATCAGAAAGCAGACCCCAAGAATTAGAAATTTTTAAAACTCCCTCCACAGATTCTAATGTGCCAACTAGGTTGAGAACCACTGTTACAGCTGTGCATATAAACATGCTGGGTGACAGCATTTTAGCAATTTTTTTGCCCAAAAAACAAAAGATTCCTTCCTCCCCTGGTTTTGTGGTTCCCATGCGGTGCTTCTTAAACCCAGCTGCACATTAGAGTCACCTGGGGAACTTTCAAAATGACCCCCATCCCATAAAGCCAGAATCTCTGGGGTGGGAATTGGCATCAGCATTTTTTTAAAAGTCCCCTGGATGATTCTAATGTGTGGCCGGGATTTCAAACCACCTGCTTACAGGGGTTCTCAACCTTGGCTGCACATTGGAATCACCTGGGAGATTTAAAAAATACTGAGACCTGGCTCCCTTCTCCAAAGATCCTGATTTCATTGGTCTGCTGGGAGATCTGGGCATCGGGGAATGGTTGAAGCACTCCAGGTGGTGATAGCAGGTAGTCAAAGTTGAGACCACTGGGTCTTCAGGAGGGGGAGCCAAAAAAAAAGAGAGAGAGAGAGAAAATTCCAGCAGTGCAATATGACGAGAAAATGCAGAAGGGCTGAGCTCTTTTTAAACTGAAGTCAGTCCTTCCTTCTCACCTAACAGGTAGGATTTGCTCCATGGCACTGGGTAATAAGAAATGTAATGTTGCTTCATTAAATCTGGCCCAAGCCCAAGTTGGTGGCAAGTTTGATGCCCATCCGTCAAGGTTCCCTCCCACTTTCCCACTCCCCTGGAGGGTGCAGAGCATCCGAGACACATCCATTTCGATAGGCTGGTTGAAGCATCTCCCCAAACAATGTTTCTGCTTACCTAACTATTCTCCTTGCTCTTTGCTCACAGATTTCCAGTTCTAGTCAGGATGGCAATGTGCCCCCCAAAATCTTATTTCCCAGTCTCCCCTAGAGGTGGCCACATGACAGCTCTGGCCAGTAAGCAGTATGTGGAAGTTACTAGGAAACTTTCATTTTCTTGTTGTGAGCTCTGACCCTTTGTGCTGTCTCTTCCTCCTTTAACACAAGGACACAAGGCTAGAGGTGACCAGGCTGGAAGCAACAATCAAAAGGAAAGCCACAAGCCAAGGATGGCAAAGCACCAAGACTGAAGGAAACTGGGACACTGATGCCTTCATGGACCCATGGCATCAACCCTAGATTGCTTACCTCATGACTCCTGTTGAAGTGAAAAATAAGCCTGTGTTTGATCAATCCACTGTAATCAAATTTCCTTTCCTACAGCAGAACAGCATCGCCAAATAAAAGAGCCTGGAACACAGTCTCTTCTTAACTCTGTCGTTGTTCTGCACTATGACTTGATGCTACCCCTGCAACTAGAGCAGTGGTTTGAAATCTTGCCCACACATTAGGATCAGGGACAGTGCCGGGCATTTTTATCTGTCTAGTTTGCAAGCTGCCAGCATCCACTCACAGTGGGCAGTTCTATTCTCTGAAGGATTCAAGATCTTTCCATCATTCTAGCCCACCATATTCTGTGTGTCAGGGATGTCACCCCTCATGATACAAGATGGCTGCTGAAGCTCCATACAACACACATCCTCACATAACAATATACCAATTTGGAAAAGGAGGTAGCTCTATTTATTAGTATGAAAAATATTTTCCAGAAGTCTCCAGTAGACTTTCTCTTGGGCGCTGTTAGCCATACTTGGGTTGCTTATATAGCCCTAAATCAATTGTTGACAAAGGAGCATGGTATTACTATGATTGGCTCAGACCAATCATGGATCTTCCCCTGGAGCTACAGGAAGAGCCCACTAACACTCAGCACTTTCCTGTTCCAAACCTGAACCACGTTGGGGCCCTTTAGCAAAGGTGACAGGAGAAATGGCTGTTTGGTACGCAAGTGTCAGGGTCCACCAAAAGGGGCAACAAGGCGAGGAACGGTGTCAGAAGCAGAGGTAGCAGCATGCACCACAGTAAGGACACATGAGAAAGCATGTCACCTGCAGGGAGCAGTGAACTATTCACTACCGCCTCCACAGGAAGTCATCAAAAAAAAAGTCCCCAAAGAAGGGGATCGTAGAGGTTTGGCCAAAGACACAGCACAGAACTTGTTGATTGGACCTGGCAGTTAGGAGTTCCTTACTGATTACCATGCAGCCCCAGCGCACCGTCCCTGTGTAGGAAGCAAGGGGTCCCTCCAGATGGTCCGACATTTTGTGCTTAGGACAGGACCATTCCCCAAGGTGAAGCATTCTGGGCGAGAGGCAATGCTCCCCAAAATGTGTATCGTCAGCTCATCAGCTCCTACCGGACCCATGACTTACTGATTGGGGCCCTGACTCACCAACTTCAATCAAACTCCTGCCCCTCGAGCCTTCCCTATTCTAGCGGAATCTCTTCTCAGCCTTGGACAGACCTCCTTAAAACCAAAAGTTAAAATACTTTTTTCCCCCTAGTAATCACTTTGATTAGCCACGGTTACATTTAATTTACTTCTGGGCATCCATTCTAAATAATCCAAAATAATTTACAAAACGCTTGGTCAAGGTGTTTATTGTATTGTTTTTATGACAGTGAAGATATGTAAAGATGTCCATATAGCATAATGGTTAACTGAATTATGTATAACTATGAAATGAAATAACTTAGTATTAACTATAAGCATTTAACTATTAAAACTTAACTATTGAGAAGCATGGAAAGCTATGGTATGAGGTTAAGTTAAACAAGACACGATCACGAGAACGATGAAGATTATCAATCTTCTCCATTTATGACCACAAGTGAGGGAGGTGGGAGAGGCTGGCACACATAGGCGCAACACTTATGCAGGGCTGTTATAACAAAGTACTACAGACTGAGTGGCTTATAAATAGCAGACATTTATTTCTCACGTTACTGGAGATGGAAGTCCAAGATCAAGGCACCAGCATGGTCGGGTTCTGGTGAGAGCCCTCTTCCAGGTTGCACACGGCCAACTCCTTGCTCTGTCCTCGCATGGTGGAGGGGCGGAAGGAGCTCTCTAGGGTCCCTTTTTTAAGGGCATCAATCCCCATACAAGAGGCTTCTCCCCTCATGACTTAATCACCTCCCAAAGGCTCCACCTTCTGGGACCATGTCCTTGGAGATTAGATTTCAAGATGTGGCTTTTGGGGGAACACGAACATTCAGTCCAAAACGGCCCCATTCAAATTCCCGAACCTGATCCACAAGATTAACTCCTTACAGTGGGAGAAGGAGGAAGGAAAGGAGGTACGAGAGAAGGACCTGAAGTGATCTATAAAAAGGAAGTAACTCACTTTTTCAATTTCTATTGTCTTTTGTCTTAAACATCTAAATATATACTAATACTAGAATTTCCAAAGTAACCCTGAGAATTCACCCTTGATGATCTGTAAACAAGACATACAGAATCTATACCTAGTATGCTAGAAGGAATAGCCTCCAAGAAACTGGGGGTCCAGCCCCATGGTCGAGTGGTTAAGTTCTTGCACTCCGCTTTGGCGGCCTGGGGTTTCGCTGGTTCGGATCCTGGGCGCGGA
The DNA here is from genome assembly GCF_041296265.1 of Equus caballus. NCBI lineage: Eukaryota > Metazoa > Chordata > Mammalia > Perissodactyla > Equidae > Equus > Equus caballus. The sequence goes on along the minus strand of NC_091688.1, from coordinate 29,775,025 downwards.
CATGGCACCACTTGTCAGGCCACGCTGAGGCGGCGTCCCACATGCCACAACTAGAAGGACTCACAACTAAAAATATACAACTACATACTGGGGGGATTTGGGGAGAAAAAGAGAAAAAAAAAAAAGATTGGCAACAGTTGTTAGCTCAGGTGCCAATCTTAAAAAAAAAAGAAACTGGAAAATTCTAGAGCCAATAGAAACTATTAACAGAATATGCTCACTTCAGAGAACCCATTTTCAAATGATTACTTGAGTACCAGGCATTTGACGTACATTCTTTGTAATACCCACAACATTCATATATGGTGTGTCCTATTATTTTCCTCTTACGCGGGAGGAAATTAAAGCACAGAGAAATTAAGGAACTCATATACCAAACCATGTAGTGAGTAAGCGCTGGGACTAAGATTCCAACCGATGTCAATGTGACATTTTTCATTATGCCACACTGCTTCCAACAATTTCACAAAGATGTTTCCTTAGGGGGAGAAAAAAGTGAAGGAGTTGTTGTAGAGAGCGCCGGTTGTCCTTCTAGATGCCCAGCTCAGCCTGGACCATTAGAGATGGCTCAGCATCACCACTTTGCAACTCCCAGGAATTAAGGGATCTAGGCAATAATTATCAAAAGGAGAGATAACCAGACATTATGTACCCTCCTGGGGAAATACATACCACCGCCTCTGAAGTAGCCTTAACAACCACAACAACAGTAACAAAAACACATCCAAATTTGGTCATCTTCTAGGTCTAAGCACTAATCTTAGGAAGTAAAGAAGACGGAGTAACACATTCACCATCACCATGGGAGTGAAAACAGAAAAACCCAGACTATGAGAAAATCTGTAGGACAAACAACCTGGTTTGTTCCCAAATTAATTGCAAGGAAAAAAAAGATATAGGGGGTGGAATCTATTGGAATAGAATAAAGAGACATATGAATTGACCACAACGCATGAACTCATCTGTATCCTTATTCAAAACAATTAAAAATATCACAATGGGAGAAATGTGAACACTAATTGAATGTTTGATGATATTAAAGAATTATTGTTCATTTTTTTAGGTGTGATAATTACATTACAGTTATGTTTTCAAAAAAGGGTCTATATTTAGAGGTAGTTACTAAGGTAGTTACTAATCATTTATATAAAAATAATATAATTTGTTTCAAAATAATCTTGAGGTAGGGCATGATGCAGGAATCAGGTGCGTGAATTAAGATGGGCTCTGGGACCTGCCCAGTGGTGCAGCGGTTAGGTTCGCAAGTTCCACTTCGACGGCCTGGGGTTCGCTGGTTCGGATCCCTGGTGCGGACCTATACACCGCTTGGCAAGCCATGCTGTGGTAGGCATCCCACATATAAAGTAGAGGAAGATGGGCACGGATGTTAGCTCAGGGCCAGTCTTCCTCAGCAAAAAGAGGAGGATGGGCAGCTGTTAGCTCAGGGCTAATCTTCCTCAAAAAAAAAAAAAAAAGATGGGCTCTGAATTGATGGCTACATCAGGCTTATTATACTATTCTCTTTATTTTTTTTGAGGAAGATTAGCCCTGAGCTAACATCTGCTGCCAATCCTCCTCTATTTTTTGCTGAGGAAGACTGGCTCTGAGCTAACATCTGTGCCCATCTTCCTCTACTTTTTTGTATATGTGGGATGCCTACCACATCATGGCTTGACAAGAAGCGTGTAGGTCCATACCCGGGATCAGAACTGGTGAACCCTGGGCCACCAAAGTGGAAGGTGCAAACTTAACCACTGTGCCACCAGGCCAGCCCCTTTCTTTACTTTTATATACTACGATTTAAAATCATTTTTTTAAAGAAGCTTAGTTTAAAAATAAGTCACTTGAACTGCTCTAGCAACTATTTCCATTATACGCCCTCCCTTCTCTAATTACTGATGATCTTTGACTTCTCTCCCCCACACAGTCTCTGTTTCTTAGAACTCCCACTGTTTGACCTTGGTTACCGCCATCATTTTGCTTCTGGAGTCACAGGAGCCTCTCAGCAAGCCTGCCAGGACACTTTTGAGTTCCTCAAAACTCCGGTAGAGCTGATAAGCATAATTGAACAGGAAGCCGCCAACCTCACCATCTACCATGTGCATCCAGAAAACAACATGTCCATCCACAGGCCATGTGTCCAAGCTTCTCACCCAGGACCTGAGCTGGAATCAAACTGGCAATATTTAGGATAAAGTGATTCTTGCACCAAACTTAACTTGATCAACCCACGCTTACTGCAGGAGGGAGGCTCAGCCAGATCAGGGGTTGCCTGGCACATCTAGGCAAGGCAGACGAGCTGGGCAGCCCCAACATCCCTGTGAAATACCCATGGTCTCATAGACACACTGGCAGGGGTATTGGGGGGCAGAGTGAGGGGGATTCTTCCAAACCCAGATGACCCAGTCTCTTCCAGTGTAGGGAACTGCTGTTTGACCACTGGGTCACATACTTTGTAAGACTCTTCTGCCAAAGTTTCCTCTGGCCCAGGAAAGACTCGCTAGCCCATCCTTAAAGGAGAACCTAGAAGATGTAACTTACTCTCAGACTTCACAACACATGACCTGTGCAGCCGACCCTTCAGATCCAGGCTGGGAGATGCTATCTCTCTGGGAGGGTTGTCATGACCACAGGGATTTCTGGGAGTCCAACCCACTGGATCCTTGGGAACAGTCACATTCTACCCCTGACCTGCCCCCGTGTTGGCACAGATCTGTGACCCTTCTTATGCTGCCATTCAGCCAGGAGACCCAGCTTCTGGTGCACAGGGGACTGGGTTTATGTGGGCCAGGAGCTCACTGCTCAGACTAGGACTAGAGCCCTAGAGCCCTCCAGGGAGACCCTGGCCTGCCATCCAAATGCGCCAGCATGAGTGAAGAGTTTATAGTATAAAAGGGGTGCAGAAGCTGCCCTGAAAGATTATGGCTGCAGCATTTCCTCCTCCTGCCCCCACAGCCAGAGTGGACTGACCTCTCAGGAAGATGAAGAACCACCTTGGTCTCTGCCTGGGAGTTACAGCTATGCAAGTGCAATCCGTTTTTCAATAAGGCGTGTCTTTGTTCCCACTGAGCCCCCGGTGCCTGCTGTAATCAACCTGGCAGGATTCTCCAAGGCTCAGACCAACCTTGCGACCAGGCTTCGGCAGGTCAAATCTTGTTACAAAGCCATTGTGGATAGGCTCTTAGGAAGCTCCCCATATCAGTTAAGATTGAGTTCACCTGTGCTCAGGGTCGTTCAGCTTTGGCCCTAGTGACATTTGGGGCTGGATAATTCTTTGGTGTGGAGGTCTGTCCTGTGCACTGGTTAGCAGCTGCACCAACGAGATGTCAGTAGCACCTCTCCAGTTGTCACAACCAAAAATGTCTCCTGATATTGCCACATGTACCCTAAGGAAGGCCCCAACTGAAAACCAATGAGCTGTGGATGACAGAAAATACAAAATAACAGCAACAACAATGAGGCAGAAATTTATATCTCTCTCACGTAAATGAAGTCCAAAAGCGAGCAGCCTGGCTAATACGAAGGCTCCAAGACATCGGAGACTCGGCTCCTTCTTGTTGCCTCTCTGTTAGCAACACGTGGATTCCTCTTCATGGTCCAAAATGGCTGCTCTGGCTGCAACCATAAAGTATAGCTTCCAGCCACAGGAAGCAGGGAGAGTGAAGAGCCGACGTCCTCCACCTTCAAAGACACTTCCCAGAAGCGACACACAGCACATACACCCAGGGGCCAGAATTAGTCACCTGGTCACACCTGACTGCAAGGAAAGCTGGAAAATGTAGTCTGTCTCCTAGGTGGCCATGAACCCAGCTAGAGGTTGGGGACTGCGACCAGGTAAGAAGGCGAAAACATCTCAGAGACAGCTAGCTCTTGCCACTGCACCATGATAAGCAACAGCCGTATCTGATTATCTGCCTAATACCTCAGTTCCACCGGGCCCTGTAGAAACCAGCAGTGTGAATACTTTGACTGTCTTCTCTCTTCCCTTCCCCACCAAGGCCTCCACTTGGCCTTCCAGCTACTGATCAGCAGCAACCCTCTGACCCTCCTGCTCCACCCACATTCTTTTAAAATGTGTTTGCTCTTTATTACACATTGATGAAGTTTCGCTTTGAAAATACAGCTAAAACCAAAGAAGAAAAGCCCCCCATATTCACACTTTCCTGAGATCATCATTGTAAGTTTTGGAATATAAGACCCAACGTGTACCGAGTGGCTACTAAGTGCCCCAGCCTATGTCAGGTGCTCACCTGTCCCACCTGGTTCCATTCTGATGCCAACCCTGCCAGGTAGGACTGTCACTGAAGTACAGAGAGGGAACTGTCATGTGTACCTCCCTGACAAGGCTAGGAAACAGCTGAGCCCGAATTTGAACCCAGAAAAAGGGCTCCAATGCACGTGCTCTTAAGCCCTTTCATAGTCTACATTCATCTATTGCACACACACACAATGTTTTTTTATAGTCTGAGATTACACTATAATATTATTTTGTAAGCCTTTCCTTTTCACATAACAATATATTATCAACGTCTTTCCATGTCTTTATATTTTCCTTAAAAATAGTTTGGCATTCTGACAGCCTGATTTGGGGACTCAAATTGGGATTAGAGTCCCAGTATAACCAGTGTCTAACCAAGGTGGCCAGCCCCTCACAACTTCCATTTTCTCTTCTACAAGATAGAGATAATATTAGTTTCTAGTCATAGGGTTGTCAGGAAGATTGCACTGACACCAGTAAAAGTGACTTCGTGGGTAATCTTAATGGCTAATATTTATTAACTGCTAGGTACCATCGAAAGCACTTCAATCTGTTGGTCGTTGCTATTTTCCCATAAAAATATGGTGTCTAGTCTATGTGTTCTAGTCTATGGAGAGCACCCTGCCCTCTAGTTTACACTCCCAAAGTTTGTCTGTGATAAAAGACGAGGACCCTCCTTGTACAGTTGAGATATGCTAGATCCTAGAACCTCAAGGCTGCCAGGGAAGCTGCCAGAAATTTCCCTTAGACCCAAAGAAGCAACTGCAAATATGTCAGAGGATCAGTAGCAGAATAAAGGTCCCTGCTGGGCGCAACCTGCCTGGTGGGTCAAGCTTCCTTCTAGAGGCTGATGCATGGGCCTGTGCCACCTCAGCCAAGGACCAAATCTGAAGTGGTATCCATGCTGACAAACAGGCAGATTTTGTGGACTTCCTCTCTCGAAGTCGACGGCTCACACTCTCTGCCACCTCTTTTAAGCAAAACTCAATCCCCACCCTTTTGGTAAGAAAAGTCCAAAAGTCACACCTCTGGGACAGCCTCTGATCTTGGCCTTCTAGTTCTTTTTTGTGAACTGGTAGCACTGCCTTATAAAGGAAAAAAATGAATGGGGGAAAGGAGATGCCAATGACTGACAGGGGTTTAGCCAATGAGGTGGTAGGAAGGCAGGAGAGAGGCAGCCTTTGAAGGGAGGAGGACGGCGTTTGCAGGAGGAGTAAAAGAAAAGCCACCGCCTGTGTTTCTCCCTACTCTCACACCACCACCACACTCACAGCACTTCTGACACCAGAGGGGGCTGGGGGAGTGGGGTTCCACACCAGCAATTCTCTGCCACACCAGCAGGATGTCCTACAATTCAGTTCTGACCCTAACTGCAGTTAGTGCTGACTCCACAGGCTAAGGGCTCAGTCCCACAACCTGCCCCCCACTTCAGACGCCAATGGCAAGTAGCAGGTCCCCAGGCTACCCACGACTTCTGTCCCACTTGGCTACAAATCAGAGGTTCCCATGACCCCCACGTCCTAGATTCTATCACTTATTAGATGAGCTCTCAGAACTCAAGGAAACACTAATGTTTATCAGTTTATCATATAATAAAGGATATCATAAAGCATACACATGAACAGCCAGATGAAGAGGTACATGGGGCGAGGTCTGGAAAGGTCCCTAGTGCAGGAGCTCCTGTCCCCATGGAACTGGGGTGTGCCACCCTCCTGGGTCTTGTCCACCATCCCAGGAGCTCTCCAAACCTCATACTTTGAGATTTTTTATGGAGGCTTCATCACATAGGCATGATGGATCATTAACTCAATCTCCAGCCTCTCCCATTCTCCAGAAAGGGGGATGGGGCGGAAAGTGCCATGCTTCTAATCATAGCTTGGTCTTTCGGGTGTCCAGCCCCCAACCTGAAGCTATCCAGGAGCCCAACCAGAGTCATCTCTTTAGAACAACAGATGTTCCTATCACCCAGGACATTCCAAGGGATTTAGGAGCTGTGTGCCAGGAACCGGCGGCAGAGACCAACATATACATATTTTCTATTATGTTACAGGAGGAAATCCAGGGGCTGTAGAAAGTGGAGGCCTCCTGACACTGGCAACTCATCCTGCCCAGCAGATTGGCCTGAAGGTCCTGCACTGTGCTCTCAGCCCTTTCATAATTGTGTTTTGGAATTGCGCAGAGGGGCTGCAGTTTTGTGTTTGACCACTAGATGGAGACTTCACCTTTCAGACTGGAAAGCTCTGCCCGCCTTCCAGGGAAGGCACCCACCGCTGGGCTGAGTCCTGAAGTCTTGACGCCAGGTCCTTGCCCATCGCTGCGCAGAGCCCGGGCTGCCGTTGTCCTCCCTAAAGCGGCTGGAGTTAGTTATTTGTGCTCAGTTTTAAGTTTACCGACGAGATTCAGCCTGTCAGCTATTTTGTCACTGCTGGTTTCTGTTTCCTGGGATGTATTTCCATTCGCTTTTCAGACCAATTCCCCCTCCATTTTTTTTTCCTTATACTTGATTTTATATTTAAAGGTTAATTAGGTAGAAGACGGTCTGTCAAAAAAAGTCATTTGGAGATGTACTGGAGAACAAGTTGCCTGATGGCCTTTTAACTTTACGTGAAGACTTCCTGTCCTCAGCCCTCGTGAGCAGACGACTGGTCTTCAGAGCGTTCAATAAGAGATATCACCATGTCTTCACAGACACACACCCAAACACACAGCCTCATGCATACACACACTCTCACTCACAGACACACACACTCACATACATGCACACTCACACATATGTGCACACATCCATATGTGTGCATACTAATGAATACTCACTCATTTTACATACACACTTACACAAGCATACTCTCACACACACTCATTGTCACACACACATGCATATATGCTTAAACATACATTATACATACATTCACACACATACCCTCACGCATGCACACACACTTACCTCCACACATAAGCACACACTTACACATGTGCATAGGCACACTCACTGTCACACTCACACACTTATGTATACACATTCTCACACACATGCATTCTTGAACACCTACCCACACACCTATAACACATGCTTACGTATATATACCTCAAGTAAGAAAATATGATTATTTTGCATCTCCAGTGGTCCCTAGCACGGTGCTGGGCATCCAGCAAAGAGAAAAGCAAGAACAAACAAAACACTTAAAACAGGAAGAAAAACATTTAATTGATCAACTCTTTCTGGTTAAATTAATTTTTGAAAGAGCAAACACCGGTCCATTTATTGTTCGCCCAAACTTTGTTATAAATATCCCAAACTAGAATTTGTGGCACACCGTATGTCAAAAACAAGTATCAAAAGTCAAAATAAAATGCACACAGACAGGTTGTTGCTCTAAGTAAACTGTCCCAACAAGGTATGGCATGACTTCAAGATTAGCATCGTCACTCCCACTTTACAAGGGAAAAAAGACACCAACACCAACACCTAGACAAATTAAATGACGCTTGCCGCTAAACCTAAAGCTCTTTGGCAAGGAGCCCATCGGGGACATCCCCCTTTGTATCCCTAATCCTAGCAGAGTGCCTGACTCCCTATTTTCTTACTCGGGATATAAATATAAGAATATGGAATGAGTGAGTGAGTGTGTGAGTGTGTGTTCCATAAGTACTATCTGGATAAAAGACTGGCTCAAAGCCACCTCCTTTAAGGCGGCCACACTTGAAATCAACCAGCCTGTCTATAAAGTACATATTTTTTCCACAGAAACTGACAACCACAGGGGCGAACAGAGAGGTCACAGGTCAAACACCCCAGGAACGCAGTCCAGAGCTGTTCTCTCACACTTGCAGGTAATGAATGCTAGGTCTTGGTCACACCTTGTTCAGGTGATTTACAGCCATTACCTGTGTGCATGGTTCTGTTTTCCTAATTTAGATACTTCTTTCACATATATTAAGCTACAAATTCCGGGTTTTGACATTTGTAAAGGATCACTTATTAAACTTTTAAAACCATTTATTTATTTATTTATTTATTTACTGGTTCTGCGTATTTTTCTTAGATTTTTCTCTAGAAACGCAGGGAGACTTTTGGAGTATCCCAAGGTCTAAACCTTTGGTGAGAGATTTCTTGTAAAAATATTCTCTTTTCTAAGAATTTTCATTCTTTCAGAGCCATAGATAATTCGATGTCTTTATGAGAGAATAAATGATTGGAGAAAATCAGCTGTTATTTCAATGACTTTTGAGAGAGAGGTTGAAAGTTCCCTCACTTATTTGTAGGTTCTTTCATCCACTCGACCAGTTGAAAAACTGAAAAGAAGTTTGTCAGAATCTTCCGGCACCGCTCTTCCTGCCCAGGACATCTCTTCTCATAGAACAGAAGGAACCTGACCTCACTGAATGATTCCTGTGACTTACTGCTCAAGCTTGTCGTTTAGGCTCTCTTCTAAAAAGGCAGTCTGAGGAGAGGCATTTCAGGGGGTCTTGCAGGGAAGCCGACATTTATCATGTGGACTGAGGGCAGAGAGCTTTCCCAGTACAGGACCTGAGGGCAAAGCTGCAGTGCTGTGTTTCGGGCCGGGGCAAGAGATGACGTTGAAATGGTCCTTGAGGCCAGATGCAAAAAGCTTCATTTCCACATACACAAGGAATAAAGAATTTGGGATTGATTTGATGGGCATAAATGGCTCATGAGTCTGAAAATTAGAGCAAATGAATCTTTAATGATCCACATCCAAATGGATGCACATAACATGTTCCCATGTGTGCTTCATGTCACCGGAAGCAGCCTTGCCTGTTTTCAGTTTGTAGTGACCAGGGCAAGTTTTATCTCAAAGGAGGAGAGTTTTTGCCTAAGAATAAGTTATACGGTGACTGATCGGACTGCTTCAGGCCTTATTTGGGGCTTTAATGGAAACAGGGTAGACTTGACCCAAGATGTCCACAAAAGCAGTCATCAACCAAACAGGGTCATTTACGTGGTTTGTGCTTGCAGCTGGGGCTGGTACTCCTCTTCTCTGCCCTCACCCCTCACCACGTACCCTGCACCACGACACCACAGGCTCCGCCAGGCTGCAGTACGGTTCCCCGGCATGTGACCCACCTCCCCTGCAGACCTGAGCTCCTGGTAGGTAAGGTCATGCCTCATTCAGGAATCATTTGACAAATACTTGCGGGTGCAATGTTGGCACCAGAGACTGTGTTAGGGACTGGAGTAGCAATGGTGGGTAGTACTGACAGGGTCCTCGAGCTCAGTAAATAGATGATCACAGTTCAGTGTCTCAAATGCTGTGACTGGGAAAACGCAGAGTGCAGGGGGACTCACTGAGGGCCACCCACAATGGACTGGAGAGGTTGGGGCGGTTTCCTGCAGGCAGTGAAGTCGAAATCAAGTCTTAAAAGATGTGTAGGAATTAGGTGCCTCAGCATTTGGTGCAGGACCTGGATGACGCAGGACCTGAACCCACTCCTTAAATGTCTGATGAAGGAAGGACAGGATGAAGGGGGTGAGCAGAGAAACTGGTGGAAGGAAGAAAAAGGCAAAACTGTAGATTGAGGGCCTCCTGGTCCCAGCCTCATTCCCATGCAAATCTCTGAGCCTCCCACTAACTCTTTCAAGACCAAGACCTGGGCTCCAGAGAGAGACAGGTCCTTTCTCTGATTGGCTCCCATCCAATTCCCATCTCTACGCCCGCCCGGCTCTCTGGCTCCACCAACCTGCGCCCCGTGTACAGTAATTGCTATGGCTTTTAAAAAGCTTCTTCCGTCTTTTCCACTCTTCCTTTTAACCCCAACAGCTTCAGTGAAAGCTTGCCAGAAGCAGGCCTGCCAGGCCAGCTGAGCGAGGGGGCGGCTGGTCGCCGAGAGCCTCCCCACCCGCCGCTCTGTCCGCAGGTGCCGGGCCCCCGCCTCCACGTGCGCCTCGCACCGCGCAAAGCGCTGTCACGACTCGGTGGCCGAGGTGATTAATTAGCGGCGTGGCCGTGCGGGGGACGCGTGCTGGCCTCCACATCTGCCCCGAGACAGCAGGGGTCAATATGCGGTGTCACTCCTTTCCCTCTCACTCCCTCCAAAGCCTAATTGGCTGTGACACGCGGGCCAGCTGTTCTGAGAGGCGGAGCGCGGCGGGCGTTTCGAGGACAGAGGCTGTGGGCAGGTGGACGCGCCTGCGGAGAACGCGCTCCGCTTCCTGCCGACAGACCGCATCTTTGTTCCAAAACTGGGGCGCGCTGGAGGCTTCCGGCACTAGCATCCTGTTTCTTTCTCCTCGCTTTCCTCCTGGTCACGGCCAGGAGGCTGGGTACAGGGAAAGGGGGAGCTTTCAGGGTTCCATATGGGGCATGAAGTATCGCCCTTGTCCGTCAACAACCAGGAATCTCCCCTCCCCTCCCGGACTGAAATCATTGTGCTCCTCTTATTACTCTCATTAGGAAATAAATTCAGTCAGATTTATTCCTGCCAAGGGAAAGAGACTCTATGTGCTGCAGTGGGAGGAGGGGAGGAAGGAAAAAGGGGTAGTTTGGGGCATTGGGAGAGGAAAGATGCCAGGGTGGGGAGGGGATCTGTACCTCCAGGAACTGGCTTGAGCACAGGAGGGAGAGAGAAGCGCTAGCAGAGGGAGACAGGCCTGGTATTGGGAAAAGTGCAAAAGGCTTTGCCCAGTTTGTGGGACAAATAGGGTTCAAGAGGGAACACATTTTTAATAAACGTCTTCCGAAGCTGCTTTAGAATCCCTTCCTCCTCGGCAGCGGAAGCATCCTGAAACTCATCCTGATAGTGATTTTCTAAAAGGGTCAGTGCGGCTGCCTGGATTGAGGAGGGAGCAGAGGGGAAGAGCCCTACTGTTTACAGAGCCCTCACGGGGTGCCAGGAAAGGTGCTAAGCACGTCTATACCCCTTGGTCGGGGAGCCTTGGCCTCTCGAGATCCTGCTACTCAGAGTTGAGCTGGTGGTGAATCTGAATGGTTCATTTGTCTCATTCATTCAACAACTTTTACAGAACCTGCCTGTGGGCCAGGCACCATGCCGGGCCCCGAGGTACAGAAGAGCTGGAGGAGCCCACAGGTGAGGCTGGGAAACAAAAAGGGAGCAATAATTACAAGCTGGGTGGAGAGGCGTGCGGGAGAGCCAGGCACAGGTGGCCACGGGCTCCCAGTCAGGCTGCAGCTGGGGGAACCCCGGGCAGGCCTGCTGGAGAAGGAACTCCTGGGCTGAGTGCAGAAGGTGGGCAGGAGTTAGTCAGCAATCACTGGCGGGGTTGGGGCAGAGAGAGCTCAAAGCCTACACCTGGGGCAGACACCGGTCACTAAAGCAGGGGGCACCACCGCAATGCTCTGCTCATCTCTGCTCTCTTCTGGGTGTAGAAGAACAACCCAGGGCAGGCCACAGCAGAAACGCTGCTGGTGGATGGGGGCATTTCCCCCCCATGAGTATATGAGCCAAACCTTAAGACAGTCGTCCCTTTAGAGAATGGAGGGCTGCCCCAGGCCACAGGTGGGAGGATGAAGGGGATGCCCTCTGCCATGGGGCAGTAATAACCTCCTTAGGAGGGAGAGGGCTGCGTGGCGCAGGTAGCAGCGGGCACACCAGTGGCCCCCATGCTGTCAGCAGTCTGAGTAGCTGTAATTGCCCAAGCTCCTGCCTCACACTTCACTTCTCATTAGCCCCCCGCTGGGCTGCCTTGCAGGCAGCTGAGGAGGTGCCGGCATCCTCAGCCCTGCTCCACCCCCAGGACCGCTGGCCTGCCGCTCTCCTAAGCACCCAGACGGTCGCCTTGACCCTCTTTCTGGGTCCTCCAGCCCTTGAAGCAGGGACGTACAAGCTGGGGTGGGAAAAGTAGGAAATCAGCTTCATGCTTGGCTCCTCTGAGTCCAAATGTTCAGACATCCCTGCTAAACATCCATGTGGCTCTCCAGCGACAGAGCTGCGCCTGGCCCTTCCCTCTTAGTTGAATGTGAGTGGTCGCTCACATCAGCCGTGTTTGGACCACACAGAGTGGGCAAGACACCTTGACAGGGAACAAGGGTGCTCCTTCAGATGCTTCCAGTCTAACCTGGGAGAAGTGAGATCACAATACAGCGAGGAAAATAGCAGCGCAACGACGCAACAGATTTCCTGACGCTAAATGAGTAGCTCAAGTAACAGAGTGAGTTCAAAAGAAATGGAGGAGCTGGGGCTTGGCAACTATTCACTGAGCGACTGTGTGTGCTATTGACACCAGCTACAAAGACTACCAGAAGGTGTGTCCCCTGCTGAGGAGGCCACAGTCCAGCAGGGAGGTGAAGACTGAGGCTTGTGACATCCCAGGCAGAGTGGACAATGGAAGCAGGGGCCCCAGGTGAGGGACAGACTGAGCAGGACAGAGAGCTGGCGGAGAGGAGCAGGAGCTGCGGGAGTGAGTAGATCAGGGTGGGACGGGGCTGTGACAGGGAGAATACCCTAGACTGTGGCGGCCCAGGCAGCCAGGACAGCTTGGGCATGGTGCCCTCTCTAAGAGGGCTTTTCACAATCTGCCACCCTTCCTCTCGCTGTGCCCTTTCCTTCTTACGGAAGGAGGGCAGCAGGCTTCAACCTGGGGCTTTGCAGGGCGGACCAGGTCTTCTCAGAGCTGGAGACGGTGTCATGGCTGCTCCTCATCCTCCTTTCTGTCTCCTGTGAACGTGATAGGGACCTTCCTTCATTTCCTACACCGCAGCCCACTCACCCATGTAAGAAGTTTTAATTTAGCTGTATGATGGGTGCTCTTTCTTTCAAAGTGTTTCGTCAACCTGTTTGTCTTAGAAACTTTGCAGACAGACAGCCAAGAAGCTTTTGAAAAGTCAGGGGAGATAGTCAATCATTGTCTATTTTTAACTCTGTATTATCAAGAAATAGGCTCTGCTGATTTCCCGTCACCCCGCCCCTACTCTTGACACCGCCTCCCAGAGCAGACTCAATTTTTGAATTAATGAGCTACGTAGTGGTTTTGGCGTCTGCTGGGTATAGCCTTCTTAAGGGCTCAGGATCCTCATAGCTGCCCTCTCCTCTGCCAAGTGCACAGCCCAGCATTCAGCAAATGTGCTGGTGAAATAGCACAGCTTTCTCTGAACGCTGAAGGTCACCCAGTGGAAGTGTGAGGACAGCCAATCAAAGCTGAATCAGGTGCAACTGTGTGAAGGAAAAGGTGATACCTGAGGCTCAGGCAGGATGGGGATCTTCCACCACCTGTTCAGCGCCTCCACCTGCCAGGCAGCGTTTTGCTGAGCTGCTGGAGGCGACAGTCTGTCCTGGATGCAGCTTTTTATTCGCTTCTGCCTTGCTCGCCTCTCTGAATTTGGCATTTGGCGAGCTCTCATAGCCCTCTAAGGCAGCTTTTCCAAGAATATGTTTGGTGAAAATTTAGACTCTTTGGATAGTTATTTAAAACATACATAGTAAAATAAACAATTGGGAGGGTTCTGGTTCTGTAGTCATGTAAGTTTGGGAAATGTTACTACTGCAGGCCCCTCTCACATTGGCCTATCCAAGGTTCTGAGAAGTCCTGCAGCTAGGAAAATCTGTTTAATTTTACCTATCGTAGCTGCCCAAAGTTATTTCATCACAGAAGCTCCTTTTCATGTAAGACCTATTAGCATTAGGAACTTGGGTTCTGTAGAACGCACTTGGGGTAAGTGTTGCCAGCCTAAAGTAGCATCAATGATAGTTTGAAGTATACCATTTTATCTGGCTACTCTTGAAGATGCTAAGCCTTCTTGAATCAAAGGAGTAATTCTTTCATGACAACCAATGGTAGGCAGATGGTAGCCCCACTGGTCCCTCTGAAATCACATCACATGGGTGATCTCCTACTTTATGCAGCCAACCAATACGGAGAGCCCCAGTAACCATAGGGCTGTGTAGACTCACTGGGCATCTCTTCAAAAATCAAAATCATGCCTCTTTTGTGACAGAAGGTAGAAAGTTGGAGCACATCCTCTCAAATAAATTAATACTTATTGCATTCAATTTATTTAGGGAAACAAAAAAAAGTCATATGCACACAGGAAAAAACAATCAAACAGAGAAGGATGAGAGAGTCACCTTCCTTTTAATCAAAATTTGATCTCCAGTACGTAAATTTTTAGCTAAAGCAAGCACTGTGTATCAACAAAAGGAGGTAGGAAATAGTTATTAAATAAACAGTGCACATCGACTCTTTTTCATATCAATGTGAAAACAAAATAAGTGAGATCAAATTGCAGTGAGAGATTTTTTTCATCCATTCTTTCATTTAGCAAGGATTTATTGGGTACATACTGTGTGCAAGATACTTTGCACCAAGAAGAAAAAGAAGGTTTGGGTGAATAAGGTATCAATCTTGCCCTAAAGGAGTTGGCAGGTTGTGGGAGGTTTAACATGGAAACTCTAAATTATAATCATAGAATTACTGGGCTTTAAATGGAAGCCCCCTTAGAGGCCACATAAGCCAAACCCATCATATTGACACATGAGGAAACTGAGGCTCAAGGAGATTGAGGGATGAAAGTAAGGCCACACACCTTTTTGGTAACAGAGCTGAAGCTAATGCGTTGTCCTCTTAACCCCAATCAAGGCTCCTCTTACTACTCCATGAGGAGTGTGAACAGAGCCCCAAAGGGTTGCAACAAAAGTACCACAGGGTTCAGAGGAAAAGCCTTTGAAAAGGAGGCATTTAGCTACATCTTTAAAAATGTGTAGGATTTTGACAGGTTGTAAGTGGCATTGAGGATGGAAGGGCATTCCAGGAGAATGGGACAGCAAACCAAAGGTTAGAAATAAGTAAGTACAGAGTGAGTTTGGATAATAGGCAAATAGTCCAATTTGTGGTAAAGGGAGAGAATTTCGTAGTGGAACTGACCCTGAAAATAGGTAGAGCAAAGACTCTAGATGGCCCAAAGAATCAGAGCAAGGGCTAGGTCAGGTCAGCATGACATGTCTGAGCTGCACACACACAGGAGCTGTGGAGGCCGTCACATCATCCAGGCCAAAGCCAGACATGCTGCCGAAGGAGGAGGCAGCACAGCAGGGAACAGAGGGATGAGATGCTAGAGATTTAGGAGGTATCAGAGAGGAAACATTGCTCGAGTGCACCAAAGAAAGCATGTGGAAACAGTGAATGATATTAACTAGGGGGATGGTTCTTGCAGAAGAGGATGGAGGCGATGAAATCTCCTTTCCATCAAAACTTTTAGTTTCAAGTTATGTCATCAATTCATCTCCCCGAAGTGGCTTGTGCTTGGTGAGAGCTGAACTTGAGAGATAATAGTTATAAACCCTAAACACTCTTCTAAGCCTTGGGGTGATGTGAACTTTGGGGAGAGGATTACCATCCACAGGCCTGGGATTTCCAGAGTATGCAAAGGAACACTGAGTCGTGACCTCACTCTGCCCATGGGAGGCATCATAGCGATGATTTCAGATTCTTTCTCTTTAATTTATATTCTTTCTCTTTAAATCAAACAGGTGTCCATATTTATTTTTGAACTGTTGAGAAATGCTTCAGTGTGGAACGTCTTGGTGTTCAAACCATGTCTGATCAATATTTCCACTTTGTAAAACTTTTCTTGCCATCTTTTACGACACTGTTTTGCCTGGAAGCCGGGTTATTTACAAATAGTATTTCAAATACTCTTCCCAACTCATCATTTGGATCATCCCATATTTGAATATAAAATAATCTAATTTGAATATCCTGATGCTTGCAAATATTCAGACATTTGTTATTGTAGAATCAAGATGTTTATATATATTTTTACATGACATATAATGCACATATTTGGTATTATGATGACCTAGGCACAGAATGGGGTCACAGTTTAATTCTTGAGCTGGAAGAAAGTCTGATCTGGATGCTCTTCCCAAATTCTCTCTTGTAATTCCTGCCTTTTCTTGCACAACGCTATTCCACACCAGCACACATACACTGTCCCAAAGAGGTCTTCATCTGAATGCCAGCAAGGCTGTGAAAACACCTTCATTCCCCGTGACCACTGAGTTTACTGTCATATCTGGGAGGGGAAGGAGAACGAAAGGACCCAGCCTTATGTTCAAAGCAGGAAGTCGATAAGCTCGTTCTCACAAATTAAGAAGAAATGAAAGGAGGGAGAAAACAAAGCAGGAGGAAAAAGGGAAATAAAGAGACAAGGAGGAAAGAGGGAGAAGGATTCAGAATGGACCCACTCCGTGTTGATCTACGCTCTGCAAAATATTGGCGAAACACACAGACACCCTGGCTGTTTGTATGAATAAAGAAATCACGTGTGCATATCACAGTAGTAATTAAAACCTCTCAGTCAGATGCTATAGAGAGATTAGTTGTCACATTGTGTTAAAGGAATCCTTGCCTTCTTCCCTACAAGGGGACAGACTGCCTGCCGTCCTGTCATCTGTTCCTGTGCTAGAGTAACCCTCAGCCAGAATGCCTCACTGGCAGATTCTGTGCACAGAAGCCCTTTGCTACTGGGGAAGGTTCTGTCTGCTAAATAAGAGGAAAAACATGGACCACATCTATGAGCCCAGTTACTCCAACCCTGGGACCCAACAGCCGCACAGTTTACTTCGTCTAAGCCCCGAAACACTGCTTAGAGACTCTCACTTTCCATCTTGCTTTTCAGGAAGGTCAGTCAGAAAGTTCAAAAAGTGACCAGGAAGGGCAGGCAATGGCGCAATAATAGTGTGATATAGGGAAAGAGACTGAGTCTAGAACTCAGGAGTCAGAGCTTCTGGTCCTCGGCTCTACCAAGCACTATATAAGACCTGAGATGATCCATTAACTTCCTCATCTATAATCTGGATCTCTTGGATTTCTTGGTTCCAAGCCAGCTGTAATTCTGTTCTTCTAACCAGGTAGAATAGACTATGTGGTTAATAAGTTGAATGAAAAGCGGTGAGGTCCTTGGATAGTTTTTCATTACCAAATAACCAGTTGATTTGGTCAACATTCTGTCAGTCCAGTAAAAAAGAAAACCCAGCTAAACCAGCTTTTTGACTGAATTCACTGCTGTTTTGACTGAATTTATGGGCCAAATAGTGGGTCATAAGAGAATTCACCCAGACCACTTGAGGAGGCCATGGACACCTGTCCCCAAGTCATCCATGACCTCCACCAGGGGTGATAGTTTTTCATTCATTGTAAGCAAATTCTCCCTGTATTCTATTCACATAATGCCTTTTTCTGAAAGCTAATTGGAGGCAAGAAACTTGTCTTCAACAGCATCAAGAAAGGGAAGGGACAACTCACAGAATGAGAGAAACTATTTGCAAATCATATGTCTCATAAGGGGCTTCTATCTGGAATTATAAAAAACTCTCACAACTCAATAGCAAAAAGACAAATAACCCAATTTTAAAAATGGACAAAAGATCTAAATGGAGATTTGTCCAAAGACATACATATGGCTAAAAAGCACAAGAAAAGTGCTCAAACGTCATGAGCCATCAGGGAAGTGCAAATCAAAACCACAAGGAAATACCTTCATACCCAGTAGGATGGCTATAATTAAAAAGAAGGTAGTATCAAGAGTTCATGAGGATATGGAGAACAAAGATTTGGAGAAACTGGAACCCTCATACCCTGCTGGTAAGGAATGTAAAATGGTGCAGTTGCTTCGGAAAATAGTCTGGCAGTACCTCAAAAGGTTAAATAGGGTTACCATATGATCCAGCAATTCTACTCCTAGTTATATATCCAAGAGAAATAAGAACATATGTCCACAGGCAAATACATGCAGGAATGTTCATAGCATCATTATTCACAATATACAAAAAGTGGAAACAATTCACGCGTCCATCAGTGATGAATGGATAAACAAAATGGGGTATATCTGTATAATGGGATGTTAGTCGGTAATAAAAGAAATGAAGTACTGATATATGCCACAACATGGACGAACCTTGAAAACATTATGCTAGGTGAAAGATGTTAGTCACAAAAGGCCGTATAGTGTACAATTCCATTTATATGAAATGTCCAGAATAGGCAAATACATAGAGAGAGAGTAGATTAGTGGCTGCCTATGGCTAGGGAGGGAGGTATGAGAGGAATGGGCGGGAATGACTGCTGGTGGGTACAGGTCTTTCAAGAGGGGTGATGAAAATGTTTTAAAATTGATTGTAGTGATGGTTGAACAATTCTGAGATTATACTAAAAACCATTGAATTGTGTACTTTAAAAAGGTGAATTGTACGGTATGTGAATTATATCTCAATAAAGCTGGGTTTTTTTAAACAAAACAAAGAGCTTTTTCTTTATCTTCTCATGTCTCTAACCCAGGACCTTGCCCTCCGTAAATGTTAATCTATGCAAATTAAGATGATGATGACAATAACAATAAAGATTTTGCTTCCTTCAGGTTCAAATTTTTCTTTCAGGAAGCCTTTGGATGTGGCTACACTGTTGTGGAGAAATGTTAAGTTCAGTTGAATCTCTGAGATGTTAGGTCCTCATGACACCACAAGTCTCCATCTGCACAGTTCAATGTGAATCTGGCAACCCTGGGGTGACACACCCTTGCTTGTTGCATGTACTTCATGATGGGAAGGTTGACTCTGGGGCTTCTCAATAATTGATGGCTTTATTTACCCTTCATTGACCTCTTACTGACTCATCATTTGTAAAACTCATATTCCCAAGTTTGATCCTAAGACTTACGTGTTCAGAAACTGGAGCCCATCAGATGAGCTAGACTTGGTTAGACTCAATAGCAACAAATTGCTGTGGGACACTGCTAGTTGTTGGAGAACATCTGTTTTCCCTTTCTTCCACAGGAACCAAGTTTTAGCTGGCTACGTAGCAGCCTGATATGGTCATTTAATTAAGTTCTGGCCAGTGGAATGCAAGTGATATATGCCACTTCTGGGCACCCTTAAAAGGATTGGGCATATGCTCTACTGGGCCCCTTTGTTTTTTGTTTTTTTTTTTAACTCTTCCAACTGTCTGAAAGAGATAAACACAGGAGCAAACACCTTTGCCCACAAAAGGATGACACCTTTCAAGAGGGCAGAGCTGCCCTACCAGCCCTGAGCCCTGTAATTACCACTGGGCTGTGACAAGAGAGAAAAATAAATTTTTATCTAATTTAACCCACTGTGTTTTTGTGTCTCTGTTATAACTTAGACTGTGCTCTAACCAGTAGACTGCCAAATGTGCACGTGACTGATGAGGAAACTAAATGCCGATTTGTCATTCCTCCTATCTACTCTACATTTCCTAAAACAGGAATGTTTAATTCATTCTACAGAGCATCCACTTCCTGTTCAATATCATGGGAAACTGAATTAGAAGCTCTATCTGATATTAGGATTGATAGTTAGTTGTTAATCTAAATGAGTTGATAAAAGTAAGAATCATTTAAAAGTGATACAAACATATATTAATACATTTATTTTAATATATATGGGATACTTCTTGGAAGTCTCTTACAAAGAAAGGGATAGACTCTTCATTCTGTGGCTGGATGATTGGACCTCTGGAAGCCAAATTGGACTGTGAGGATGATGGTCACTTTCCAGGGGCATTGGAGCAGAAACTTGAAGAGAGCCTGGATCCTTAGTAACTTCATGAAACTATGATGTGAGTCTGGACTGCTTGCTTCGAGATGTTTGTTCCATGAAAGATACCGTGGGCATCAGTCTATAAGTTTTATGGAAGAAATAGAGAGTGTTGGCCAATCCAGCACATTGATTAAGGGGTACTTAATTAAGAGCATTTGCAGAGTAATCAGATTCTGAAATGAGCAGAGGTTTAGAACAAAGCTTACTAGATATCTTTACAAGATATGTCATTCAAATTAAAGTCTCAATGAATATCTCTGTCCCACAGTAAGTACATCTCTCTTGTGACTTGAATTCTTGGAACTATTGGAGATATCATTTTGTATTCTCTCTTGTAAGAAAAACTGTTGACAGTTTTTAATTTGCAATTCTGGTTTTAAAAATCACCATAAGCCCTGTGTATAATATGAGGCAAGTTATGATAAAATTGAATGGTTCGCAGTTTAATTGGTTTTCTTAGCCTCAAATAATTCTGGGACACTTCTTACATATTGGCTACAACCATCACCTTGGCTTCATCAGCCAAGTCCCATAATTAGCTGAACTAGAGTTACTGCAAGAGAATATGCCATCCGCTATGACTGGCTATGGGAGACACCAAGGTGGAGTTTGTATAGCTTACAAAAGTCCAAGCGGGAAGGGATTTGAAGCTCATTTATCAGATCCCTGCATTACCTCCTAAGAAAAATTCCATCTAAGCTGTCCTGAGAAATGGTGTAGCATCACTCTGAAAGACCTGCCAGGAAAGGCAGCAAAATGATTAAGTAGCTAAATGAGTTCTTCCTCTGCATTATTCTTTAAAATGATCTGAAATAAGAAATAAAGCTATCATCCTGGAAATAATAAAAGAATTATAAAATAAAGTGGTCTCTATTATTCATTCATTTATACCTTTATAAATTCAGCAGATATTTATGGAGGGCCTCTGCTTTCCTATATTAAGTGCAGGATGTGGCTGTGACCACAGCTGCTGACCATCAGAGATTGGTCTCCCCTGTCCATGGTGTTGAGTTGTTTCTGGGAAGTGACTCCCAGCCAGGACTACATGCTCCAGCCCTTGTGCATCTGGATGATCAGTTCTGGCCCATGCAATGTGAGTGTAAGTGATGTGTGTTACTTCCAAGCCAAGATTGTTAGTATTCGGTGTGCCTTTCCCATTTCTCCTTCCTTCCTCGTTGACTTTGAAGACTCTGTTGAAGATGGTGGCATCACAAGACGGAAGGAGCCTGGATCCCTGAGTCACCACTTGTTGGAGATGCTCCCAGAAGAACCATCCGACCAGGAACACCACGTTGGATTTTGTGTAAACAAGAAAAAAATATTTCGTTAAACCACTGAGTTTTGGGATTGTTTTGCTACAGCAGTTCACCTACCCTGACTGATATTGAATACATAGGATTGGGGATTATAAAATCTCATTTATTATAGGCAAGCAGTCCCATGATTATGATCTTATTCTACTGTTATATAACTTTATTAGAAAATATTGGCAGTTTGTGAGAACTTCTCTCTGGGGATCTTATAAACCTTCTTTGCACAACAAACTCTCACCAAAGAATGAGAATAACCCCAAATTAAGCACATTTTGGCAAACATTTTGTGCATATATATGCAAATTAAAGTCTTTCATAGGCAATTGCCTAGTTTACTGAATGGAATGTTGGGAAAGATAATAAATGAGACCATTGGGTGCATGGACATTTTTAATAGGAACACTTTGCAAGGTCTAGAAAACCCAGGGCCAATAGTTTGATGGTCTGTTTAGTTGCTCACACCCATGCCTTCCAGCCCTTCAGATAGGTCTGGTTTATGAAAAGCTACAACTCTGGGCTAGTTGTGACATGACACACAGAACCTGAAGCAATGGAGGTCCACCAAGCAAGGAATGTGGCTGGGAGTTGGGTCCTCAGATTGCAGTCATAGCTTCTCATGCCCACCCCTCTACGGAATTTCTGGCAGGCTTTATCCTACCCAGGTTCACAAACTAGAGGGAGAGAAAAGCACATATAGAGAACTGAAATAAAGTTTCACAGAACACTCGCTATGACTACATGCGTCAC
Organism: Equus caballus; assembly: GCF_041296265.1. Taxonomy (NCBI): domain Eukaryota; kingdom Metazoa; phylum Chordata; class Mammalia; order Perissodactyla; family Equidae; genus Equus; species Equus caballus. Next base: position 29,753,176 of record NC_091688.1, on the reverse strand, counting down.
CAGTCAAATGAGTTTGTATTATATTTTGTATTCTATTTCCTTTTACAGAATGTTAACTGTTTTCACGACCCACTAAGGAATCAGCACTCTCAGTCTGCAAACTGTCCTCTCTCGTCTGTGTTAGCCCTTTGTCCTAAGTGCCCTTTTCCTGCATGCTCTCTCCTTAAGGAAAGCCTGCACCTAACAAGGTCTCACTCATTTCCATCCTACTTAGAATTTGAGTCAAATCTTTACCCTCATGGAAAATATTAGAATTTTTTAGGCTTAGAGCTGAAAGAAATCTCAGATCTCTTTTTCCTTTACTGGATCAATTGACAGGTAAGTTCAGAAAGGTTACATTCTTGTCGTAGCTGTTTATATAGTTGGGATCAGAACCCAGGTCTCATGAGATGAGTTCTTTTTCAATGATTACTCTGCCACATCTCTAAATGATTGACTGTGCCCACTCATAATCAATTTCAAGATTAATGAGATGTGAAGAAAGAATTTTGTGGAGACAGGAGTTTGGGTACCCGGAAGATCCTCAAGCTGTATGTGTGTATATATGTATGTATGCATGCATTTTTGATGATCAAATAAGATATTTCATTTACTGAAAAGTCTATTTCTTCATATAGTTCTATGGAGTTTTTTTACTATTGTAAAATATGTGTAACATAAAATTTACCATCTTAACCATTTTTAAGTGTACAGTTCAGTGGTATTAAGTATATTCATATTGTCGTGCAACCGTCACCACCATCCATCTCCAGAACTCTTTTGAATTTGTAAAACAGAAACGCTATACCTGTTAAACAATAACTCCACTTCCTCCTGCCCCTCAGTCCCTGGCAACCACCGTTCTACTTTCTGTCTCTACCTCAAGCTGTATTTTCAGCTAACTCTTTAGATCTCCGCCCCCCAGACCCATTTGTGGGGTTGACAGGCAGCATGGCGGGCCAGCTCCATTTAGAAGCACACAGCATTCTAATTTTAAACGCCACTCCTGATATCAGCAGGTGGCGCAGTCGGACATCAGTCGCGTCTGAAGCATCTCTTGGAATTAAGGGAAGTGTTAACCTAAGTAAGCCGAAGCTGGTGTGGAAGGAAGGAGAGGACAGCGAGAAGGCAGGCACTGATCGGTAACCCGGACACTCTGACCACGGCCACGTCTCTGCAGACAGACAGAGGCAGACACCGTGACTGACAGCAATAAAGACGGAGCAGCTGGTGCGCCATTAATAATCACAGGCTCCAGGGAATTCGTCCCCCCACAGATGAGGGCAAACAGTGCAGGCTTTTTTCAGCTTGTGCTGGGAACACCCTTCAGTCACCCTGGAGGCACGACTTCATGTCCCTCACCTTTTCAACTCGCTTTTCTAGGTGGCTGTGACATTTATTTCCTGACCTCAGGGTGACATCTCATAAAGACGAAATTATCCCAACCCAGCACCTTCTAAGCCGTCAGGCTTAATCCATGTAAATCGTGACTGTAAATGACAACAGCCATCACGGACAGAGCTGTAGGGTCCAGAGTCCTGATCTTATCCCTACCCTGTTTGTCTCAAACAAAATATATTTCTTTTCAATGACACTCTTAATCCCTGTTGTTAAATGGCAGACTCGTCTTATGTAGACAATGTAAGCAGTTTACAAAAGTCATTCTATGAGCCAGAGAGAGCCATTGCCAATGTAGGCATGAAATGGGAAAACGTGATGGCCACAGACCGTCAGCATTACCAATGGTACTTGTAACAGTGCCACATTCAAGCACTAATGAATTACCAGGTGGATGCCTCCACCCAAAGAACCAGTATGAAATATTCAAGGAGAAAATAGGGTGCCCTCTTCGGTTTGGACTCCACTTCTGAAAGTGGCAAGTTCATAGAAGCAACAACTCCACTCTTTAGTATGGTAGCTTATGAATTGCCACAGAATGCGCTAAGTTTCTGGATGGTATAGCCAAGAGCCTCAGATCCGGAGTGAGACACTTGGGTTCAAATTCAGGCTTCCACTCTCACTAGCTGTGAACCTTGAATATGGCATAAACTGTGTGAGCCTTTTGTTTTTTTAAATTTGGCAAAATGGGTATAAGACCACTAGCCCCTGCCTTCTTCACAGGATTGTAAAGGTGAAATGAAATAATGTAAATAAAAGTACCCTAAACATAAGTGGTAAAGGCAAGTAAATATATGCAGATACCCATACACGTGTGTAGTCACACATGGCTTATACACACACACACACACACATAGGCAAAGCATTTTTATTAGTTTCGTTATTTTAAGAATTCTTCAGGGGTGCTAATGGGAAACTCTCCCTGCCATTCTGCCCTAAGGATATTCACTAGTAGTCTACGAAATAAGTACAGTGCCATTTGTAGGACCTTGATACATCTGAAATAAAGGACGATGCGTAAGGAAGGTAATCACTGTGAAGGTGTGAGTTCATGGGGTAGGTACGTGTATACCGCAAAGTTACGCAGGAGGATTGTCCCGATATGTGGACTGGATGCTATGAATTCCCATAGTACAGTAGAGGGGCCTGGATTCACATTTGAAAACTACAATGGAAAACGCCATGTTCTTGCTTGTGATGGCAGTTCTGCTAGTCTAGGTGGTGGAGGCTGGCGAGTCCCAAATCCTCCTCAGGGACATCAACATTCATGCATCCCACATGCTTAAGGGGAGCTGTGGTGGTTACACAGTGCTAAGGTCCCAATGTTTGTGTCACCCCAAATTGATATGTTGAAATCCTAACCCTCAAAGGCATTAGCAGGTGGGGCCCTTGGGCGGTGATTAGGTCAGGAGGGTGGAGCCCTCATGAATGGGATTAGTGCTCTTATAAAGGAGACCTCACAGAGCTCCCTTGCCCCTTCCATCATGTAAGGACACAGCGAGAAGTCTGTGACCCAGAAGAGAGCCTTTACCCAGCCTTGCTGCCATCCTGATCTCAGACTTCCCAGACTCCAGAACTGTGAGAAAATCTTTCTGTTGTTTATGAGCCGCCCAGTCTGTGGTATTTTGTTATCACAGCCCGAATGGACTACGACACCCAGTGAGCTGTGGGATAAGTGTCCAAGGAATAATTTTAAAAGAGAGAAAAAAAATAAATCACGCTAGCTCCTTCTGACCTGAAGTTTGAAGATGCTGTAAGTACAAAGGATCTGTGCACATACTTGTCCTCACAAAAGCAATAGACACATGCATGTCTGCAATGTCTCCATCTGGGTATCTGTCTACTAATATTCCAGATCATCTCTCTGTTCCTAATAGTACCTCCCACCACGTGCTGCCTGTCTGTCCCTCCCACTATAGGCAGAGTTCTAAGAGGCCAAGGACTGTGCCTTATCTATCCTTGTAGTCCCAACAGCTAGCAAACTGCTTAGCTTAGTAAATATTAGTAAAATGAATAATGAGCATAGCCACTCTCATTTTACTAAAAGATAATTTACCAAAGCATTAAAAATGTCGCTATTTATTTTTATGAGAAAACTAAATGAATTGCAGAGGCAGTTTAAACAATTTCTTTTGGGGATGCCTTTAAAAATACCTCTGATGGCACGAGTACCATTTGTTAGAAGGAAGAAGCATAGTCTAAGTCTATGGGCCAGCCGTACCAGAATCAACAATGAGGCTTTAGAAGATACAGATTCCTGAGCCCAGGACCCGGAGGTTTCTGATTCTGTACATCAGGGATGTGGCTCTGGAATCTGTGGTTTTAAAAATTCTCCTTGGTGATTTTACTGCATTCCCAGGCTCAGGAATTACGAGACTAGGAGACCTTAGTCAACCTCAGGGTGAGTTCAGGTTGGGTCTTATTTGAAAATAAGTCCCTCTCTGTCTAGATTCAAGTCAGAAAAGTCTGCCTGGTTAGAGCTAAAGATGAAATGAAGATGCTGAGCAATTGGCTGATTCTTCTGGATTTAAATACTTGAGATGACATAGTGGGTTTAAGCCTCTGAAGAGATCATGAGCTCAAACTTTCTCTGAGGCTCTTCGATGAAAAACACTCTTGAGGGCCAGAGCAGGTGCTGGGATGGGAGAATTTAAGATAAAAAACTAATAAATGGCAGAGAGAAATTTCAGAAAGGTAAGTCACAGGATTTTCTTAGTCATTTGTAGGGAACAAATGAGGAATTTACCTGTCACTTAAATTTTGTGCATCTTAAGTTTTTCCACAGCACTCATTAGAGAACAAGGTTATTCAAAATGTCACAAAAGAAGAAACTCAGGGATCTTGAGGAAAAGGGACTCTTAGTTGTAAGCAAACCAGATAGTCTGCTCTTTTTAGTTGCCGTTAAGTAATGACTAGCAGAGCAGAAATCATCTAGACCAAGTTTTCGGCACATCGGCCCTATGTTATATTACAGACTCACCGAATTCTGTAAAATGTAAGTACTCAATTATTCAATCAATGTTAATTGGACAATAAACTTTGTGAAGCTCTCTGCAATGCAGACTGGAGATTCAGATATGAATTTTACATGGTCCGCATCCTCCTGTAATTTACACTCCACAAAATCAATAACTTAGAATTTTAGAGGTCTTTAGAGATTATAAAGTTATTTCTTATGTATTAAACCCCAGACTTCTATATTTAATGGCCTCTTCTGCGTCAACATTTAGATATATAATAAGCATCACTATCTTAACCTATCCAAAAACTCCTTATGTTTCTCCCAAACGGGTTCCACCTTCAGTCTTCCCCATCTTGGTTAATGGGAACTTTTCCTCTTCAATAGCTCAGGTCAAAAAACCTTGGACTTATTTCTTACTATCAGTGTTAGCAAACCCTGTTGGATTTACCTTCAAAGTCTATCCAGAATCTGACTTCCTCTAATGCCACCTCCTTGATGCAGATCACCATCATCTCTCTCCTGGATGACTGCAGTAGCCTCCTTGCTTCATTCTTAGACCTGTGTGATCTATTCTCAATAGCTAGCTTGTGTAGCTAGAGTGATTTCTTTAAAAGGTAAGTCAGATCATATCCCTCTTTTGCTCACTCCCCTCCAGTGGCTACCATTTTGCTCAGAGTAAAAGCTAAATCCTTAGATTGTCACTTTTCCTCCTTCCTGTATCCTCATTTACCCACCTCCCTTACCTCTATGACTATATCTCTGTTCTGGCTACATTGATCTTACTATTCTTCAAACACACCAGAAGTATTCCTGACTCAGGGCCTTTGCACTGCCTCTTCTCTATGCCTTAAATACTTTTCCCCAAATACCTGTGTGACTAACTCCCTCATCTACTTCAGGTTTTTGTTGATCCTCGCTTTAACAGTGAGGCCTACTCCAACTATTCTATTTAAAACTTCGACCTGCAACTGTCCACATATGCTCCAGATGCCCATTACTCTGTTTTGTTTTTTTACACTGCTCTTATTTCCTTCCAGCGTATTATGTAATTTACATATTTATTAAGTTTGCTGTTCATTTTTTTCTGCTCTCTGGTAGAATGTAACCGCCATGAGGCCCAGGACTTTTTGTCTGTTTTGTTCATTGAAATATGAATATAGACACCTAAAATAGTGCCTAGCACAGGGGCAGACTCCATAAATGATCACAGAATGAGTGAATATACTTTATTGAGTACTTTCTTTAACATGGACTTCTTACTTAATCCTCACCATAACTCTATGGGGTAGATAATATTATCATTCCTATGAGGTAGGTAATATTACTTATCCTTACAAATAAGAGAACTGAATCATAAAGAAACTGAATAGTCAGCTCTGAGCCTTCGACTATAGGTCCTATATTCCTGGCCATTATGATAGAGCTGGAGTGGGAGAGAGAGTGTATCGAAGAACATGTTAAAAAGGTGTAGAGTCTAAAGCAAAAAGCAAGAAAAAGAAATAAAATGTATGCAGATTGGGAAAAGAAAATAAAATGTATACGACTGGGAAAAGAAAAATGTACAGATTGGGAAGACATATATCTTTGTTTGCAGATGACATGATCATCTTTATAGAAAGTCCAAAAGAATTGACAAAAAAAATCTCCTGGAACTAATGGGCAACTATAGCAAGTTTGCAGGATACAAGGTTAATATACAAAAGTCAATTGCTTTTCTACATACCAACAATAAATGAGTGGATTTTGACATTAAAAACACAATACCATTTACATTAGCATTCCCAAAAATGAAATACTTAGGTGTAAATCTAACAAAATACATACAAGATCCATATGAGGAAAACTACAAAACTCTCATGAACAAAATCAAAGAGGAGCTAAATAAATGAAGAGATATTCCGTGTGCCTGAATTGGAAGACTCCACATTGTCAAGATGTCAGTTCATCCCTATTTGATCTATAGAGTCCATGCGATCTCAAACAAAATGTCAGCAAGTTTTTTTAAATGGATATTAACAAACTGAGTCTAAAGTTTATATGGAGAGGGAAAAAAACCCAGAATAGCCAACAGAAAATTGAAGGAGAAGAACAAAGTTGAAGGATTGATACTACCTGACTTCAAGACTTACCATAAAACTACAGTAGTCAAGACAGCACAGTATTGGCAAAAGAATAGATCAAAAGATCAGTGGAAAAGAATAGAGAGCCCAGAAATAGACCCACATAAATATAGTCAACTGATCTTTGACAAAGGAACAAAGGCAATACAATGGAGCAAAGATAGTCTCTTCAACAAATGGTGCTGGAACAACAGGACATCTATGTGCAAAAAACTGAATCTAGATGCAGACCTCATACTCCTCCCAAACAAAATGGATTATAGACCTAAATGTGAAATGCAGAATTATAACACTCCTAGAAGGTAATAGGAGAAAACCTAGACGACCTTGGGTATGATGATGCCTTTTTAGACAGAACACCAAAAACATAATCCATGAAAGGAATAATTGATAAGCTAGACTTCATTCAAAATAAAAACTTCTGCTCTGCAAAAGACAATATCCAGAGAACAAAAAGACAAACCACAGATTGGGAGAAAATATTTGCAAAAGATACATCTGATAAAAGACTGTTATCCAAAATATATAAAGAACTCTGAAAACTCAACAATAAGAAAACAAACAACCAGATTAAAAAGTGAGCCAAAAACCTTAAGAGTCATCTCACCAAAGAAGATATACAGATAGCAAATAAGCGTATGAAAAGATTCTCCACAGCACATGTCATCAGGGAAATGCAAATTAAAACAACAATGGAGATAGTCCTCCACAGGGCCTGCTTCCCTCTGTGTCTCTGTCTTCTCCTCGTCTTCCAAGGGGCTCCTGGATTTAAGATCCAACCTAGTGTAATATGACCTCATCTTAACTAGTTACATGTGCAAAGACCCTGTTTTCGAAAAACATCATATTCTGATGTTCTGAGTGGACATGAATTTTGGAAGGACATTATTCAACCCACTACACCGTTTATGACAGAATCCTTACATCTCAGGGTTGGATCAATCTTACAAAGACATCTAATCAACTTCTTTTCAGGTGCTTGAATTTCTTCTACAGCATTGCCATCAAAAGTTGGTCCATTGTCTGTTGGATTATTTCCAAGAGCAGAGTGTCAAAGCAGCCAACTCATTACTGTACAGTTCCATTAGGAATCTATCTGCATAACCCATCCTTTTGCTGAATGTGTGACAGACAGAATAATGGCCCATTAAAAATGTCCACGTTCCTAATCTCTAGAACCCATGAATATATGGCAAAAAAGACTATGCAAATATGATTAAGTTTAAGGATTTTGTCACAGGGACATCATCCTTGATTATCCAGGTGGTCCCAGCCTAATCACCTAGGTCTTTAAAAGAAGAAAGCCTTTCCAGGCTATGTCAGAGGGACTACAGAGAGATGCAATGTTGTTGGCCTTGTAGATGGAGAAAGGGAGTCATGAGCCAAGAAATGTAGGTGGCTTCTAGAAGCTGGAAAAGGAAAGGAAATGGACTCTCCCCTAGAGCCAGTAGAAGAAACAGGCTTGTTGACACCTTGATTTTAGTCTAGTGGAACCCATGTTGGACTTCTGACCTAAGGAACTGCAAAATAATAAATTTGTGTCGTTTAAGCCACTAACTTTGGAGTAGTTTGTTACAGCAGCAATAGGACATTAATATAGAATGGAAACAGACATTCCTGTAACTGTCTCCCACTGGCTCTGGATTTGCCTTTGGAGTAACCAAAATACCTCTGCTTCTTTCTTCCCTATAGCAGACATCCAGTTATTTGAAGACACATTTCAAATCCCCCCTAAATCTTTAGTTTGCTAGTTTAATATTGTCAGTGTCTCCTTGTATGACAATTTTCAGACCCCTCATCATTTTAACTACATTATATTTTTGCCCTCATCCTCACCCAAAAAGAAGTTGGTGCCCTGAACAGCACACTGTATTCCAGAGCAGAAGACAGGGAATCAGCCTCTAAAATGCTCTAGATTACTAACGCCTCCCTTGAGCACAGCTCTCCCTCTTCCACCGAGCTTCACACCATGCTTCGGTGTAAACAGAGCCCCACATGCTTCTGTCGAAGCTTTATTGTAGGAGAGTGGAAAGAATAGGGCTTTGGAATCGAACTGACCTGTGTTTGAACTCTGACATTTCCACTTTCTAGCTATATGATCTTGGAAAAATTAATTAGCCTTTCTGTGTCTTGGTCTTGTAACTCATTTTTTTAAAATGGGCTTTATAGATTGTGAAAAAATAGACAGAGATAATGTGTTCGAAAATATTTTGCAGAAGGAAGGCATTAAAATATATTGGTTTCCGTTTTCCCCTGTTCGGAACATTGCATTCCCATTCACATAGATCAAGTTTGAATGAACTGTTTGTGCAACAATATCACATCCTAGGCTCAAGTGGAGGTTACAATCCCCTAAGAGCTTTAAGCCTTTTCAAGTGTATGCCTAGCAGGCCACCTGTACCTGGAGGAGCAGTTGTGGATCTCATGTTATTTTTATCTTGTGAGGTTGGTTGATTGGCCTCATCCAACAACACCTTTGGGATTCTACTTCTCTCACTCAGCATATTAGTTATCATGCTTAGCTTGAAACCATGTGAGTTTGTCAACTGTTTCACTAAATACCTGTAGAAATCCCTACGAAGAAAGGAGATGAGACTGTTTTGGTATCACTTGTCCATAATACGTGTATGCCAGATGCAAGGGCTCACAGCTTCCTTGTCCGAGTGCTCACAAGCCAGCTTTCCAACAACCATGGATTTCAAGGTTCCTCAAAAATTACTGCAGGTCTTCCCAGCCAACTCATATGCAAGTTCTCCCCTACTCTGAAAGCAGACTATTCCTCCCAGGAGACTTGCTCACCTGTAGAACACCCTGTTCCTCCTTTATTGCTTCTCCCCCTCTCTAGGGCTTAAATCCCCTCCCATCGATGCTATGTCAAGCCTCACAGTTGTACAATCCTTCTCCTTAAAAAAAGCACTGAAGCAAAATATTTATTGGGGAGTTCTGTTTCTCTGTGACCTGTTACTGTTTCAATATTGACTTCAGCAGAGGAACATCCTTTGTTGCTGGCTTTTCTTGCTCAAATTCTAAATTTAAAAACATCCGTCTTTTGTTATCTAATGCCTTTTGGTTTACTTACAAATTGCCCCCCAGAGGTCAACGACGTGGTATTCTGTCCTCCATTGTTTGTAGGCACCAATCTTTGAGTATCTTTTATGTCTGAACTTGCAGATACATTCCCTGAGGACCATTCAGTTTTTCTGGACATCCTTTTCCTCTTTTCTTCTATATTGAAAATATTTTTAAAAACTCCTGTGTAAATGAATCCTCTTCCCTCAGTCTATGGAATTTTTCCTATCCTTCCTCTAAATTTCTTTTTTCCTGAACTTCTTGAAATCAGATTCCCAAAGTTGAACGTGCCTATCTAACTCTGCCCTATACTCTTGGGTGCTATGAGCAGTCAAGTGCCCACAATTTGGAGGCTCTAGAGCTGAGTTTCGTTCCTAGCTCTTCAGACATGACCTTGGCCTAACATCTCCTTATTCCCCATCACCTAGAGGAGCAAATAATCTCCTCTCATCCCACATGGAGGGCTCTCCTCAGCCCCAGAGGAAAGACAGACCCTGGGGGCCTGAAAGCCCAAAAGCGATGGCTCCCCTCATCCCTTGCTATTGCAGAGTTCTTTTCTCTGAAGCTCAGTGAAGAATATTCCCTGGTCAAAAACCGTGGTCCCCTTCTTTCTCTCTTCCTTGCACTTCACTTGACTCAGATGCAACCTGAAGCAGGACTGAGGAGGCACAAAACCCTGTGGCTAAGAGCCATGCTCTGGAAGCAGACAGACATGAGTTGAAAGCCCAGCCTTTTTGAGCCTTCATTTTCTCACCTGTAAAACATGGTTAATAACAGAACCTGCCAGGGATATTATGAGAATTACATGAGAGAATCCCTGGAAACCACTTAGCTCAGGGTCTGGAAAATAACAAATGACAATTATTGTTTGCCACTATCATTAACTGGAAATATGTCCTCCCATGGAAAGACTCAAGCTTGGTCTGGTAATTCAGCCTACCTAAAAGTCAGGTCAGGCTGCCGTGTGGTCCAGAAAACCCACAATGGAGCATTCAGCTATTAATGGAAGAAAACAAAGAAAAGAATAGACCACAAAGTGGTTGATTCTGTGGTTCATTTACAGATATGACCTCAAACAAAAGCTGAGTCTATTATTATAGAGGACCAGGACCCAACTTGGCTTTTTCTATGGAAGAGTCAATCTATCAGAAAAATTCAGTGAGTCCATTATTTGATTCAATTGCCCGGTTATTCTTGGGTAGCATATTGCAGACTCTGGTGGAAAATATCCCAGTGCAGTCAGTATGCACAGAGAGGAGGGAATGGTGAGGGGTGTTTATTGTTTTTAAATCTCAGCATACAGATGGGTTTGAGAGAAGAACACAGTTGAGGAGGACGGCAAACACAGCTTCCCTTTGTCCATCTGTCAGAACTGGCACCAAGTTCTTGGCAACCTTTTGGGAGCCTCTGTGCCTGGGCTGGGTTAAGTTGGCCCCATCCATTTAAGAATATTTGATTTGATTGCACAGCAAAATGCTTTTGAAAAGCTGGGCTATTATCCTTGAAATAGAAAAATTAAAAATATTTGAAAAGCACCTTTGAAGTCAGCTACCCAAATGAAACCTGTGACATCAGAGCGATGGCAGATAAGTGGGGGGAAGAACAAGGCAGCCATTGACTGCCAGGCAGGCCAGGCTGATGCCACACTTTACACCCTACCAATATAAGTCAAAGATGAAAGATGCTCCGGGCAGCTCGCCTGACCCCTCTGCCTCTGTTATCTCCAGTTGATTGCACAGTGTTTCACTCGGAACAATCCCTCACTGTCTACCTGGTGCAGGTGAATCTCAGCAGAATGGAGGCTTGGGCGGCTTGGCCAGGTTACGGGAATGCCATGCATAGCACAGGGGGCCAGAGGAGGGCTTGCTCAAATCAAGCGCCGTCTTTATTATTCCTCTTATCCTTTGGATGCTGGGGACAGGGCAGCTAAGTGCAAATCGAGGGCAACAAAGAAAGCCCAGGGCGTGTGCGGTGACAGACAAGCAGCTCTCTTTCCAACTGATAGAACATCAGAGACTGAAAACAAGCTCCAGCTGCCACACGGCCCCCTGCCTATTTACATACAAGGTACCAGAACTGTGTTATTGTATGATGGATTCGTACAAACCTGGATTAAGTTCTTGCATCCCTTAATATATAACTAGTGACCCAAAAAGTTCAACTGCTAAGGAAAGTCTGTCAGTGGTTCTCAAACTCGAGTGTGCATCAGAACCACCTGGAGGAGTTGTTAAAACACCGATTCCTGGGCCCACCCCCAGACTGACGGATTCAGCAAATTTGCATTTCTAACAAATTCCCAGGTGATGTTGATGCCGCTGGTCCAGGGTCCACACTTTGAGGACCACTGGTCTTTGAAGTAAATATGAGCCTTATACTCAATGCCACCATTATAAATGAGATTCACTTGAGTTTAGTACAGTCGGCAGGAGTCAGGTGCCACACTAAGTGCTGAGGGTACGAAGATGAATAACAGACTGCACTCGAACAGCTGGATGCATGCTAAGCTCTAGAACAAATGGGATCAGATAAAGCCCACTGGCATCAAAAGAGCCGCTACATTGAGTCTTCTTCCCAACAGAGCTTTTGGGGAATAAGCAGAGTGAGTTTGCAACTTTAACAAAAAAGAAGTAAAAATACCTTGTAGGTATCATCAAGAACTGGTGGAATATGCAGTGTAGGACGGAAATTTGGCAGATAAATGGTTTACTCTGTTAGGAAAAAAAAAACATTTTTAGGCCAGTGGTAGAATAGATCTGCATGTTTAGAAGACGTACTGTGGAATGGAAATCCACGAAACCCGGGGGAAGGAAATGTGGGTGAAAGTGAAAGCACAGAGGGAAAGAAGTAGAGTCATCGTCAACCTTACAGTTAGGTGGAGGAAACAGACAAAACAATTCTGATTCCGTTTTCCACTGGAGTCTGACTTAGGCATCCATGAAAGAGAGGAATCTCTGAGGGTCTTTCAAACCTCCTCTTTGGCATCGTTTCGCCTTCTCTCACTGCCTCAGGTATTCCTTACATCCCATGGCTTCCCTCAGATATCTAGGGCAGTTGACACAGGAGAGGAAAATCCACTTTCAAATCCAATGACTTGGTTGTTCAGTCTCCTTTTCTGAGCTGCCCTCCATTCATTCATTCGGGAACAGCCTTGAGCAGCTCCTGTGTTCCCAGTAATGTGCTGGGCTTGGAGGGGGCAGGCTATACACTCAAAAGCATATGACGCCATCTCTGTCCTCAGGAAGCTTACAGGAGATAAGAAAGGCACTTATAAGAAGTTATTTATCATTGATTAGCAATTTCAAAACCACCGTAAGAGAAGCTGCAAAGTATAAATAAGTGCCCTGTGAGTAATTCAGAGTAGGAAAGTAGGGCTGCAAAGGACAGACAGACTCCACAGAAGAGCAAGATGGAAACACAGAGTGAAGAATAAGCAGATCTTCTACAGAGGGAGAGGATAAGGGGCCAGTACAAGAAGGAAGGAAGGAAAAAAAGGAGGAGGGAATGTATGCAGTGCAGCAAGGGGGCAGTAGATAGCTTATCTTGGCTGAATCAGAGGGTTTGAACCGTATAAAGCAGGTTGAGAACAGACTGAATGAAGCCTTGAACACGATTTTCCGGTTAATAAGAAATCAACTGTGCATTTCATTTGTTCATTTATCCAATCCACACTTATGGAGCACACACTGTGGGCCAAGAACAGGGTTCAGTTGCAGGCTCAGAAACTAGTAAGGTTAATCCCTGCTCTTTAAGTGTTCATTGTTCAGTGGGGAGACCCCATGCAATCAGATAATACAAAGCAGTAAATGCTACCATGGAAGTTTGAACAAGGACAATGAGACCAGAGGAGGCAGCAGCTGGATCTCCTTGAGGGCACCTAGGAGAAGCTTCATAAAGCTGGACTTCTTGAGCTGGGACTTGAAAATGGGTAGACAGCCTGAGCGAAGGAGGCAAAAGCCCTCCTTGCTGTTCCCTGTGGTCATCCAAGGCAGCCTCTCATTCCTCTTCTCTCCCGCTAATCATGTGTCATGAGTGAATGAAGGAATAACTACAGGAGGGGAGGAAGGTGGAGGGAATTTAGAAGGGGTGACAGAGAGTCTGCAGAACATCATAGTTGCACATGACAGTCCTAGAACGAGAGGGTGTGGGGTGCCCAACACTGCAGCTATCACATAACAGCAGAAAGACATTCTTCCAGACGACAGCAAAGTTCCATATTCTATGGAAGTACACTATGTATGGCTGAACATCTTCCTGGTTCTCTCTCCACTCAGAGACAAACGTCCACTAGTTGAGAGAGAATAGTTGAGTGGTCCTGCTCCGGCTTGAGGGGTACGCACAGTCCCTGCCTGTGTGCTGTCCCCACCCTCCCAGGTTGGTGTGCTCCCCTCAGGCCTGACTTCACAGTCCCATAACAGGAGTCACTCGTGGGTTAGGGCGACGTCAGGACTCAGTGTTTCCAGAGGGGCACAGTTAAGAGGTGCACGTGTCAGACCGGACGCTGTCACTTTTCCTTCAGAGCATACTAGCTAGCTTCTACAACGTAAAAGGAAGGAACTTGAAAAGGTGAGCCCCATAAGAAAATGTGTCCTGCTGTGAAAGCTAACCTAGGACCACCCTGCTAGTGAGTAATGGGAAGACTAATTTTTTCAAAGCAACTAACATCTCAATGCCCAGCAAACAATTTACCTGCATAGATAATTTCTGTGAAAAGAAAACTTTCAACAGCTAGAAGATCAAAGGAGTGATTTCAGTTCAGAAGTAGATTTCAACTTTCTTTGGTCATTGGTGTAGTCCAGTTGTCGTTGGTGTATCATTCTTCAGCCTCTTACCACCTGCTCTTCTCCCTTCCCTGAGTGTAATTCCAACCAAGAGAGGAGCTACACTGCCCTGGGACTTTGAATTAAGGTGACTTGGGGGTTATATGGCCTAAGCACCCTCCACAAGCAATTTCCCCAGTCAGTCGGTTTCTCCCTATTAGCAAGAAGGACCCCCAGGATGGCTGCTCCTGCGGTTGGATTCCAGGTCACCGCTGTGCCCTGTGTAATTTAGGAACCTCTTTGATTATGCAGGTGAATAGCTCTACTTGTTTCCCAGCAGATGTTTGGTTGAAGTGCCTTCCCTGTGATTATGATTTTCTTTGGTCAAAAGGAGAGTAACTTGAGAAAGCTGGTCCAGGAATGAAGAACAGGGAGGCAGCCACAAGATGAATTTTTGAACTCTCCAGACTGCATTTTTTGACTATACAATCCCTGAACCAACCTTGTTATTAACTGTAATTACCAGCCGCAGGCACAAAGCTACGGGGCCTGAGCTTGCTACTGTAGGTACCACCAAGTAAAGCTATACTTTTTCATGCACAATCATCTTACCAAATGAGGGGTTATGAACCCCTGGGTGATCATTGGGTCAAGGTGGTCCAAATGCCAAAAGATCCTGATAGGATCCTAAAGAATGTAAAACATCCATCATTAGAACCATAAAAGCTAAGTATATCTAGGCCTCACTTAAAAACACTAAAGATGGGTTTAATGAAACGCATTTGTTTCCGGTATTAATTATTGGAAAGTAATTAAAGTTTCTTCCCCTAACTCCCCTTAAAAAGACCTACATCAGCTCCAGATTTATTAATTCAATGATGCTCTTGGGAGATGGGTACGGATGTCGATTTAAGGATGACCAGGTCCTACTTCATATGAGCCACACTCACATGGCCACTCTTTTTCACAATGTAATTGTGAAAAGCATGCAAATTTCTACAGTGGCACATGCTATCTCAATAATGCACCTCAGATTATTCCATCAAAGTGTTCAGAATGGAAGAGAGTGAGAGCTTGTACCTCTGAGGGATAAGAGGAATGTAAGGAACCTGGAAAGGTAGACTGAAACAGTCTTCCACAGCAAGATATTTCCTTGAAGATTAATATTTTATGTTCAACATTAATAAGGATACTACAGTCAACTGCATAATATATCCATGCTCCACTTCAAACAATGACTTAAATTTCTTATGCCCCTAAAATTGATGCTCCAGGAAGCTTTGCTATATTCATTCTGGAGCTAACCTGTGTACACTTGTCATACTCCAGCTTGAGAAACAAGGTCACAAAGGACACAATGTCTTGGCGAGGAGACAGGCCAACAGCCCCATTCTTAGTGAGAGAGACCAGCCCAGGAATCCTCGACCTACAGAGACCACCGTCCCCTGGTAGATATCCTAGCTAATCTTAGGTATTTTGGGGACTAGTCACTGTCTACTGGGGGAAGATCATCTAGATCCATTCTGTCTGGAGATCCAGATGTAAGAAAGTGATGTCATCTTGTTATCCCATTATATGAATTAGAGATTCAACGTTTCTAAAGTGTGCTGAGGAGTTGAGAAGCGTGTGTGTATGAGCATGTGTGCATGCATCCTAAATATGAAATCAGTCACAGCAGCACATTGATGTACCAAGTAGCAGGAAATCAGTGGAGAACCTGAAGGTACTATGAACCCTGAGCAGAGAAGTGAAGAAATGAAGCATAGGTAACGGAGGAGGAATGGAGAGTGCCATCTAGAGGCAGAAAATGGCAGGTCAGAGAGATCAATCTGGGCAGGAATGAAGTGGAAGAAATGAGGGTCAACAATGCATTTTCCAGGCTGTCGCAGAGACTACACACAGAGTACGTGTGATGAGGGCACAATTGCCAAAGGAAAAGTTAGAAGAAGAAGTTGTACTTACTGAGCACTTACCAAGTGCCCAGCCCCGGATTAAGCACATCCAGAGCCATTTCAAGATCCAACAACCCTGTGAGATAATTATGATTCTTAATCCAAGTTTTCAAATGAGACAACTGAGACTTAAAAGAGTTTAGTTAACTTGCCAAGACCGTCTTCCTTTCTTCATTCTTTTTTCCTTCCTTTCTTCTGTCTTCCCTCTTTCCTCCCTTTCTTTGCATTCTATGAGTCAGTTACTGTTATAGGCAAAACAGAGAACAAAAGGCACAAAGTCCTGGCCCCTACAGAGCTCACATTCTAGTGAGGGGATGAACTAACTTTATATAGAAATAGAATGTAATATGTATAGCACAGTGCCAGGTAATGGGGGCTCTGGAGAGTAATAATGTCTGGACAGCGTTAGAGAGTGATGATGCAGGTGAAGAGGCTTTGATTTAACACAGATGCTCAGGGAAGACCTTTCTAATGAGGTGACATTTGAGCAGAAACCTGAATGAAGGGCAGGAGGGAACCATTCAGATAGCTTTGGAAAGAGTATCCTAGACAGAGCAAACAGCAAGCGCCAAATGTGCTTCAGAGTTCAAGGAAGACCAAGGAGGCTGCTGATCCTGGAGAGAGGACAAGAGGGAGAATGATAAGAGATGAGGTTGGGGAGTAACCAGAGCACACATACACAGAGAGTCTTATAAGCCATGGTAAGGACTTTGGAGTTTAAGTGCGATGAGAATCCACCAGGTTGCTGGGGCAGAGTGGACTGTACCCGGACAATAGTGGAAGGGGTGAGGAGGGTGTGGTGGTGGTGGTTCAAGCAGAGAGCTATACAGCAATCTAGGCCTGGCCCAGGGTGGTAATGATAGAGGTGGTGAGAACTGGCTGGATACGGGTTGTATCTGAAGGTAGGACCATTAGGATTCGGCTTTAGGATACTATGAAGTCTAGATTTAAAGCTAGGCAGGTTAGCCACAGCCCCACACCCATCCTCTGGCCAATACACCATACAGCAGGCCTAGTCTCACCGTGTCAGGTCAGCCCCCTCAATCATCCTTTCCCTCCAATTACCCCGTGCTCTCTGCTGCCACCCAACGCTCACGTGCTGCCTCAGAATCTTCCCAGCCCTTGCCTGAGTGGTGTGTCCATCAAAGGTTTATGAAGAAAGTGGCACCTCTCTGGGCCTCAGTTTCTTCATCTACAAAATGTCGGGGCTGGAATAACCGTCCTCTAAGGTTGCTATCAATTATTATTTTCTATGATCAGTAATCTACTTCTCTATAATGTGGGGGGAAAAAAACAAAGTAAGATTATGGATGTCTGGATTTTTTTTTCCTGTTGGAGCATATTTTTTAAATGTTGCCTGTTCCATTGCTCGAGCACCCTGTTTCCACTGTGCAGAAAGAATCAAGGTGCTGTAGAATCATTAGGTCTTTTGCAAAGTTGGGGTTAAAATTATTTAATTATTATTAATTTAATTTTAATTAAAATTATATAAAATTAAAAATTCAGCTTCTCAGAAAACAGTTTAGTGGGTTCTCGAGGAATTAAATACAGAATTAGCATATGATCCAGCAATTCCACTCCTAGGTATATATCCAAATGAATTGAAAACAGGTACTTGAACAGATCCTTGTACACGAATATTCATAGAAGCACTATTCACAATAGTCAAAAGTTGCAGCAATACAAATATCTATCAGCGAATGAACAGATAAACAAAATGTGGTGTATACATTCAACGGAATATTACTCAGCCATAAAAAGATACGAGGTCCTGATACATGCTACAACATGGTTGAGGCTTGAAAACATGCTAAGTGAAGGAAGCTAGTCACATAAGATCACATATTGAACGATTCCATTTATATGGAGTATCCAGAATAGGTAATCCATAAAGACAGAAAGCAGACTAGTGGTTGCCAGGGACTGAGGGGAGGGCGGAAATGGAAAGTCACTGCTTAATAGGTACTGGATTTTCTTCTGGGGTGATGAAACTGTTTTAGAACTAGATAGAGGTGGTGGTGGCACAGCAATGTGAATGTACTAAACGCCACTGAATTGTGCAATTTAAAATTATTAATTTTATGTTATGTGAATTTCATCTCAATAAAAAAGGTCAGTTCCTCAGTCTCACTAGCCACATTTCAAGTGCTCAGTAGCTGGTGGCTACCATATTGGACAGCACAGATGGAGAACATTTCCATCACTGTAGAAAGTTCCATTGGGCAGTGCTGGTTTAGACCATGCATGGTGTCTGACACTAGTGTGGGGAGATTTCAGGGGTGGAGGAGGAATAGGGAGAGTGGGATCCCCATTCCCTTTGGTCTCTGCTCTTCACAGAAGCTCCATGCACACCATTGAACATCTGTTCTCCATCCAAGAGCAAAGCAGCTCCCTCAGCTCAACCTTTCTAGCCAAATGCCCACCAGAGGGCACTCGCGCACCCCAGAAAACAGACCACCGACCGAAGTTAGAGCGGGAGGATCGGAATCTACTTTTAGCATCCAGAGCTGAACTAGCGGTCACAGAAGTGCGTGGAGAGCAAACACTAACATGACAGGTTCCACGTGACCTCTCCCACTCTCACTTGTTCAGAATTTGGGGAAATTTCCTTCTTGGTCATATTGGAACTCAATCCAATGAGAACTGGGTGAGTATGCGGGAAGCTTAAGCTAACGTAGCATAGTATGTTCTACGTCTCTGAGAGAAAAATAGGTGCATACGACACACGTGTGTGCAGATACACACAGACACATACATAAAGCAGTGATGTGTCCATATACAGATACACATGCAAATGTAAAAGCTGAAGTCTTTTGGCATAGAAATTGTCCATTCCTGCACTCCACCAGAAAATGCTCCTGGTGACCAAAATACTGTGCTTCCTGGGCATTTCAGGGAGATAACCCTCTAATTAAGGCAGCAGGCCTTTAGTGAACAAATTGTCTGCTTCCAGGACAGGAACTATCCCAAAACACAAGGAAAACATTTGAAGACCATCATCCCTTCTGGGACATTAGCCAGCGTGAACATTTATATTTCAGTGTTTGAGTTTTCACGTTGATCGTCTCAAAGCTGTTGCAATCAGAAAGTCAACCAGGATCAGAGCTGGGCTCTGGTATTGCCGTCATTTTTCAAATCTAAATGAGAAAAACCAATCTGTCCATTTTACACTGCAGAGTAACATTGTACAGGACTCATCTGTTGCCTCTTCCCTCTGGTACTCGGGCAAGTAAGCTGTTTTTCCTTCCTTCCTCAATTTGGAAATGTTTTGGGTTAAACTCCCAGGCTTCTGGATCTGGAAGAGCTCTTCCTGCAAGCCCCTCAGGACAGGGGTGTAAATGGAACCTGCCCTTTCAGTGGTTGACTGTTTTGACCCAGGGACATAAATGTGGGTTTTCTTCCCACCCTTTTCCCCATCCTCCTTCCCTTTCTACTCTCTCTCCCTATATCTCAGAGTGATTTCTCGAAATTGGAACAGTCTCTCCTAATTCTCAGCTCTCTAGAAAAAGTGGACAAAGTCAGACTTTGGCCTTGGGTTAATGATGGCTGAAACTATGACAAAGAGAAAAAATTACTAGACCTTATTCAGCTGAATATTTAGAAATGAGATATCTTTAAATTGTCCTTTCATCTAGTGTCATATAATTTTTTAGTTTTTGTATGTATAAAAATTTCACCTTTACTTCTTTTATTGTATACATGTTCTTAAGGTCTTTGAAACTCAAGGCCAAAATACCGTTTAATTTCCAGAGGGTCATCACTCCCTCACTTTCCCCAGGTGACCTTAAATATCTTCCGTTCTCAAAAGCACTATGTAAAATCAGCCACATGCAAGGCAATCAGTGGGAATGTGGTGCAAATCAGGGAATTATTGGCCAACCCACAGCCATTTACACAATCTTAATCTTATGTCTCCTTAAACCACTTAAAACAAAATTTGCAAGAGAGAGCAAAACATAAAGCAGCATTTCCCAAAGAATATATCACAGAAAACCAGTGAGAGGACCATTGAGGGAAAAAATGGACTCAGTGGTCAAATAAATTTGGAAAACACTGAGTGTTTGATTCTTCTCCTGGCCATTCACAATTTACATCAATATACTAAAGGCTTTCAGAAGCCGCATGTGGCAGAAATTGTCAATACTCTATCCAGACCTCCGAGATGTCTTTACAGTTTTTCACGCTCATCCCCAGCTTCTCTCTCCTTCACAACCTTCTTCAGTGAACTGGTGGGTGCCCTGAGAGCCTGAAGTGTCTGAGTTCATGTTCCCCCAGGAGGCTCATGACCAGTGATGGCTGTGGCAGGAGTTTGGAAACCCAGCCCCTTGCCTTGAGGTGGGGCAAATTCTGCCAAGCAATTTGACCCCCAGAGCTCCCTGGGGCTGCAAATTCACCTGAAATTCCACCCTGATTGGCTTCTTCCATCCCTGTTCTATCTCCTGTCTCCCGTACTGACTTCTCTGGGGAACAATTCCTTCATAAATCCCTGCCCATAAGTCCTCACCTGAGGGTTTCCTTCTGGGGAATCTGACCCACCATACTACAAAAAACCCTATTTAACTTTATTTAACTCAAGATTTCATTTATTTATTCATTCATTCAACAATTTTTTACTGAGTTCCTGCTATGTGCAGCACATCCTAATGGTACTTGACCATGAATGGCTAGTGGTTGGTTCGTTTGTCCCATGGTTCCCCCAAGCATGAATGGGTAAGCATTTTCTCCTGTGTAACATCTGTCAGATTTCTTGGAAACTAGAATGCCAAAGAACTTACTTTAGGAAACGCTGACACACAAAATTAGATTTGGCACACATAAATCTCCCACTCAAACTAAGTTGTACATTCCTCAAGGCAGAGCTGTAGGGTGCATCTCTTCGTATCCACGTTACTATTGTTTACACTGCATTGTGCCCTGAAGATGCTCTGGACATGGAGTCAGAAGCCCTGAGTTCTCATTCATCCTCATGGAGTGAGGAGAAGCAGGAGACAGCCTGATGATTAAGATGTGACATTGGTAAACGTGGATAGGGCTAAGGTCAATTTTATAGGATGAATACAGTTTAGCCACCTGGCTATTGTGGAAAAGATGTTCAAAAGAGTGCAGGGTAGTAATTTCTCCCAAGAAGCTCGAAGTTCATTCCCAGAGGGGTATAATCCATCTCCAAACATCCCTAGGAAGCAGAAAGCACTTTAGGAGCTCACAGTGTAATTTTTAAAGGTATGTGTGCCCAGGATTGAAACAATTGATCAATTCATTTACCTCAGCCATCAATCCTGATGTTTGGCATCATGGAAGAAAATGAGTCAGGTGATTTGAGGCTGTATTGATGAGGAGAAAAGAATCTAGAGATGGAAGTTGAGTCAGGAGATGTGCTTTCTGTCACCACCTTTCAACTGCCCGCCTTTTTCCAGGGAACAAGCAATCCAGCCTACTTCCTAGAAGTCTAGTGTGATAGGATTGTGGCTAAGTCAGGGTATGTGAAGAACCAAGCTTGGTCAGGGACCGGCAGAAGAGGGGGCCTGCTGGCTGCTTCTAGGATGGACGGAATGCACACAGTGCTTTGAGCTGCTGCCTTAAGCCACGCATTTGGAGTCTGTGCTTCAAGTAAGATGGTTAAAAAAAACAAAAACAAAAAACAATCTGCTACCTGTTTCTAATACTTGTAATAGAGAGGATTAACAATAATAAGGTGATTGAAATTATAGGCAAAATGGTATGCGTGTGTCCCTCCCTGCCTTCTGGTCACATCCTCAAAGGTTAGGAATGCCACTTTAGGTAAATGGAGGAAGATAAAGACTGAGAACAGGTCTTCAGAATTGGTGACCAGGTAGCTTTTGGGGAGCAGTTTCAGGAAAGTAGAAGCCTAACTTGCAGGTTTAGGAGTGTGTGGTGGTTGTCTGCAAGCCCCTGGACAACTGCAAATATGCGATCAGAATCAAATGATGGGCGCAGATGATCAGAGGGTCGAGGATTCAGAACAGAAAGTGCAGGCAGGTCCATGAAAGTCTTTCCAGGAAAATTCAAGGCTTGCAATGGGCCTGGAGTTAAATCTGAGGAGCTTCGGTAACATGTTTAAAAGGTCTTGTTCTAGGACATTCCCTGCCTCATTTACCCTTGGGAGGAGGCTCTCTGGAATTCCAATCTTGATTCTTCTAAGTCACAGAGCCTGGAACTGGAGCATAAACACTTTCGAGATCTGCACCTTAAGCCAATCACCACGACCTATTGTTGACTTTCCCATTGCCTCATCCTTTGCCTCATCTCCTGTCCATCCCATAATACCTTTTCACTTGCCTATGACCCTTCCTCAATGGTAGAGTTTTATTACTTGGGATTGAAGACTTTAAAGAAAAGAGCTATAGAATTTAGGATGCCAAGTATATCCCAAGAGGCTGGTCTTTTACTTAATAAACACAGCCAGAAGCTGTGGACATGTGTGAGAGGAAAGGGACCTGAATCTGTGTGTATCATCATGTCAGTGCTCTGACACTGGGATGACTGGCTACCACAACTCAGCTATGAAATAGCACAATGCATACGACACTTTGCTAGAAGAACGATACACTGTAGGAGCGCCTGGTCCAAGGCAGGCACAGAGACACAGGGTAGTCACAGTGTGTCCAAACATTGTCACAATCTAATCAATGTCCTCAATGCCTGATGTGTAAGGAGCACACGTGCCACAGAGGTCAAAGGCGCGACTTTAGCGCAATGGTGCAAGCTCGGTACTAGAAGTTAGAATGTCCGGCTCAAGGTCCCGACCTTTTTCGTTGTGTGACTTTGAGACCCACACTTAAAGTGTCTAATCTTGGGTTTCCTGTAAAATTGGGACAATAAAATACCTGCCTTGCTTACTTCAAAAGGCTGTTGGGAGAATCAAATGACATGATGAATGTGAAAGCACATTGCATACTCTGAAATAGTATAGAAATGGAAGTTCTTTTAATGTAATTGATATTTAATTCTCCCAAAAACAGTGCAAGATGGGCAAGAATAATTATCATCATGACAGTTAATTTTTTCTCTTTTATATTGTAACTTTTTAATTTGATATAATGTGTAACTACAGAAAAGTTCTAAGAAAGTACAAAAAAAGCCTCTACGTCCTTACCCAGATGTATCAATTGGCAACAATTAGCCCTATTTGCTTTATCATTCTCTCTCTCTCTCTTTCTCTCATTGCAGATGTTATGTCCCTTTATCCCTAAACACTTTAGTATACATTTTCCAAGAACAAGAACATTCTCTTAAATCATCCCAGCACAATTACCTAAACCAGCAATTTTAACATTGAATCAATGCTATAGTTTAGCCCACGGTCCATGTTCCAATTTTGTCAGTTGTCTCAATACTGTCCTTTACAGCTATTTTTTCTCCTTCCAGGATTCAATCCAGGACGAAGCATTGCATTTATTGTCATGAGTGTTTAGTCTCCTGTAATCTGAACCAGCACTTCACCTCTCCTCTTCCTTTGTGATTTTGATATTCTGAGGAGTACTGGCCAGTTACTTTGTAGAACCTTCCTCATTTTGGGTTTGTCTGATGTTTCCTCATGATTAGATTCAGGTTATGCAATTTTGAAACAAACACCACAGAAGAAATGTTCTGCCAATCTCTATGCATCATACCAGGAGGCCCAGGATGTCGCTTTGTAAAGTGAACTCCAGTCACAGCGGACATAATGTGATGTCCGCTAGGTTTCTCCACTGTGAAGTTACTATTTTTTCCCTTTGTAATTAATAAGATATTTGTGGGGAGATACACTAAATCGATATGTATGTCCTGTTCCTCATAAAACTAACACAGACTAATTTTAGCATCTACTGGTAATTCTTGGTTGAAAGAATTATTGCTCTAATTGTTGCAAAATGGTAATTTGTTAATGCCATATTTTCTTCTACATTTTTTTGTGTGTGTGTGAAGAAGTTTAGCCCTGAGTTAACATCTGTGCCAATCTTCCTCTATTTTGCATGTGGGATGCTGCCACCACATAGCTTGATGAGTGATGTGTAGGTCTGTGCCTGGGATCCGAACCTGTGAATCCTAGGCCACCAAAGCAAAGCACCGGAACTCAACCACTATACCATCGGGCCAGACCCATCTTCTACTTTTTTTAGTTGGAACCCTATTCTAAGGTGGAACTGTTCCTTCTCCTCTGTTTATTTATTTATTCATTTATTTGGTTATACCAATATAAACTCGTTGGTTATTTTTTTGTTCAATAGATTTTAACCCATTACTATCATTACTTATTTGATGCTCGAATTGGCTAGGGGGAGCCCCTTCAAACTGGATCCTGGTCATTTTGACATAATTCCATCACTTAGTTTTTCAGCACGTCCTTATTTTCTGGCACAAGAAGGTGGTCCAGTCCACCTTGTACCTTCTGTGCCCTGTCATTCGCCATTTCCCTAAGGGGCCCAACTTCCTTTTAGTGAGAAATGGTTTTTAAAAGTCAGGATCTGGGCCTCCAGGTGTGCTCATTGCTACTGGCATATCATTCCTTCTAGACCTTCTCAGCAAACAGATATCACTTTATAAGGTTTTCCAATAATGATTGGTGACTATATAGATATATAGACATAGAGGTTTTTTGAAAGATTCAAAATAGAACTACCATATGATCCAGCAATCCCATTTTTGGGTATATATCTAAAAATAAATGAAAATAGGATCTCAAAGAGATATGTGCACTCCCATGTTCATGGCAGCATTATTCACAATAGCCAAGATGTAGAAAAAGCCCAAGCATTCATAAATGGGTGAATGGATAAAAAAGACGTGGTACAAATACACACACACACACACACACACACAATGAAATATTATTCAGCCACGAGAAAGAAGGAAATCCTGCCATTTGCAACAACATGGACAGATCTTAGTGAGTGTTATGCTAAGTGAAATAAGCAGATAAAGACAATTACTGAATAGTATCACCTACATATGGAATCGAAAAAAAAAGTCAAACTTAGGAAAACAGAGAGTAGAAAACTGGTTTCCAAGGGCTCAGGGGTGGGGGAAATAGGGAGAGGCTGGTAAAAGCATACAAACTTTGAGCTATAAGATGAATAAAGTCTGAGGATCTAATGTAAAACACGGTGACTATAGTTGATAACACTGCATTGTATAATGGAAATTTGACAAGAGAGTAGAACTTAAATGTTCTCACCAAAAAACAAGATAAATGAATTGATAGATGTGTTAATTAACTAAATGGAAAAAAATATTTTTCAATAATGATTGATGAATATATAGATAAGATCACTGTCCTAAGACAGCTCATACATGTTTAAACATAATATATGCATATTACATTAAACACAGCGTAATATACATAGAAAGAAACCGTGAGTTCATACTGGCACTTCCATTCAAACCGATATGACCAGTTCATTGTATATCTTCCCCGCCCATATTTGTAACTCTCCTCTCTGACAGTGAGAACTCTGGCTCCCATCCACAAAACACTAATTTGCCCAATCCTAGAACTCCCATGCAGTAATTTCAAAATTGCTAACCCATACCACTATGAGAAACAAATCTATTAACTAGTGTTCAATATGTGTGTATAGTTCTTTTTGACTTTAGATGGAGATCATATAGTGAAAAAACTGTGGTCAAAATTTATTTAGATTAGTTTTATCTCCTCCTTCAGTGTGACTACATTTTTCATATGAAATGTAAATAGATCCATTTGTTTCTGTTTGTATTTCCTTTTGTGTCTTCCCCATCCTTACCGATTGAACTTTGTTGAGTAGTAAACCATTAACAGGGTTCCAAAAGTTAAAATTGTACAAAAAGGTACTTTTAAAGAAATCTCACTCCCCCCAATTCCTTGCACCCCATTCCCACCACCCCCATAAATAACCAATCTTATTAGTTGTTCATTTATCCTCCTGTGTTTCTTTTGGCAAAAATAAGCAGATGCATGTATATTTCCTTAAAATAATCCATATTAGGATTATTAGCGGTTTACAGAAAAGGCACAATGTGTACACACCATAGAGTTGATCAAATCAGGTTGCATTTCCTACTGACTCAGAAGCCTGCAGGGGTCAGCAGGGGACACAGAGCCAGCTCTCATGAGCCGAGTGGATATTACAAGTTCACTGCAGTCTGAACCCACATCCATCAACTGGCTGCTAATCCTTCTTGACAGACATCCCAGAAGAAACTTGATGTGTTAACTAGTTCCAGAGTTTAACGAGTGTGAAAGCCAAGGTTTGTATTTTAGAGGCTGGAAGTAAAGTGATTTATTTCTACGTTCGACTGACCATGAGAAGTCACCAAGAATGTGGCTGGACTCCATTGCCTAAATGCTCTTCACCACCCCATCCCCAGAAGAAAAGCCTGCATTTTAAGCTTTCTTCATTTCTTCTCCTAAGTCTGTATTTAGGAGACCCAAGAGCCTCAAGCCCTGAGCCCTTCTTAAGATGCATTTGATATACCACGCCATGCAGGCGACAATAGCAGGTCTGTCTGCCCGCCTGTCAGTGGGGCCGCTCAGCCGCGCAGGTGAAGAGAAAGGCCGGTGGCTCCACCTGAGTGCACCTGTGCTCACCTGAGCACAGTCAAGAATGTGAACAATTCAAGTATTCTCCAGCCGAGAAACTCAGCTGCAAGGACTGAGAGAAGCTGCATGCATGTTTCTCTTTGGGTATTTCTCCTTTGTCTCCTTTGCTTTTCTTGGCAGAAGGGCACAGTCCGTGCTGGATGGCAGGTGGAGAGCCTCAGATGGCTGCCTTGGCTCAGGCAAGCAGGGCTACAGCAAAGAAGGCAGCTTCAGCTGTTCTGTACAGCCAGCAGCGATATGAGCCCACCTGGGCAAAAGGGAACCCCCTCCAACTCTGCCAAGTGTGCAAAGGAGCAAAGCTTTCTCCTCCATCCCCAGCTCTCCATCTTTTCTCATTAAGTCCATCTTACCTTCCTGTTTCAGTACACTCGGTTGCAAAGTGTAAAGAGATACATACCCTTAGGTCAAAGAAAAGGCAAATTCTCTCCCTCGTTGATCCCAATTTAAACCCTCTTCAGGTTGATGGCAACTCCCCTCTATCCCCATGAGGCAGAGAATTGGGAATAATGTGTTGATGGATGGTAACATATACGCTAGTCACTAATGTCCCACTACTGTGGCTCTTTTATAGAATCTTGGGTTTGGAAGAGCCTGGGGGTCAGCCAGGCCAGTCTCTCACCTCCCCACCAATCCCTCCGAAACACTTTTGACAGGTGGCTATTCAGTCTCTGTCTGAACACTTCCAGTGATAAGAAACTCCATACCACTGAATAGCAGACTCCTACTCATCCTTCAAGACCCTGATCAAATGTCATCTGCTCAGTAAAGCTTCTCCCAACTCCCACAGGCAGATCAGTTACTTCATAATTTGTGATCCCTCAGCACTTTCCCCTCGCTCCATCAGAGCATATTGCATTGGAATTTGTTTATGTCTGTATCTGTCTCTCCTACTGGTCTCTGAGTTTTCCATATTATTCATCTTTGTATCCCCAACTCTCAATACAATACCTGACACTTAGACGAGGTTCCAATAATGGTTGTTGAATATGTAGATGAGCACTTTCTCCCAAGACAGCTCATTCCATATTTAAACCGTTATAATTATTAAAGAATCCATCTTTATGTTGAGTCCGTGTCTTCTTCCTGCATTTTCCATAAAGTGGTCGTTATTCTGCCCCTGGGCAAAGGGACAAAGGGAATTGGAGCTTATCAAATTTCCACTAGTTGCTAAACACTCTACTGGACAAATTTACATAAAGTCCATTCATTCTCCCACAAACCGTTGTTCCAATAGTTGCAGTCCTCATGGCTCCCATAATCCTCTCCTATTTAGGCTCGCCCTCTCTGGTCCCTTCAATACCTCCTCAGCCAATGCGGCTTTAGGACCTCTGCTTTCCATTTACCCTGTTCTGGATGGCTTTATCTTGGAAAAGCTAAGGAAACCCAGAACCATGTGTTTAGTTCCATTATCCACCCTTGGAAGGCAGTGTCTCACAGACAGCATGTGACAGCTGTTCAGTCTCACAGAGGGCAGATACGAAGGCTTAGGGGAAAGGGTGAACACTTTGACTGAGTACCAGCCGCAGTCCTTCAGTAAGACAACATCTCCTGATTTCCCTCCAACCCAATCTCAAAGGAAGCTCCTATTCAGTGTCCCAGTGAATGAAACATTAAACCTGAGACCAAAGGGCCAGGCATCCCACCCTTGGAAGATTATTGTCGCTAGTGTCAAATCCTCAGGCCCAGGTTTTTAGTGGTAGATCAATGAACCACATTTATTTCTAGTCTTGCCTGGATCTATGATCTTTTAAGATTTCAGTTATTCTCAAGCAGGAAATTTTGCTGCAAAATGCTTCCAGAACGTGAGTATATCCATGCACATTTAGAGTATCAGGCCTCTTTCATCTGGAGAACTCCAAGAGTGTCTAGGGGGAGGTGGGATGAGAGGGGGAAACGACACAGAAAGCAAAGATATGTATGTCCGAAGCAAACTTGATTCCTTGGATCCAGCTTCCTCTCTTTGATGCCACCAAAACGCACCCATATAAGCCAAGCACTTCTCTTCCTTGACGTCTCCAAAGACAAATCTCTGAAGGCAATATATTTGATTTTGGTCACTCTCTCTTCATGGTTGAAAACATACTGCCCAGCCACTCCTTAATTATGTAAATTTCTTTTCAAAACTCACCCCAGGATTCTCTCGTCATCAGACACACCAATAACTATTACTGATGTTGGCTTTCACACACTTGTTCACTTCAGCTTAAATACCCTCAATGCCTTTCTGTGCTCCAAGTAACCACTTCTGCTTTGGGGCCTGCACTGCATCTTGGAGAAGCTTCCATCCTAACACTTGATGGAAATTATTTATTTATACAAATGTTGCCCACAGTAACAGTCTCTGAGTTTCTTGAGGGCAGGAACTTTATTTGTCTGTCTTTGTATTTCCAGCATCCAGCATAATCTCTGACACAGGGGAAACACTCAATTGACATTAATGAAATCCTTTTGTAATAGTTCATGATATGTTGTGTCATTGTTTGTGATCTGACCCACTCCTCACCAATGGCTTCGGTATACGTACGAATCACCTGGAAAGTTTGTTAGAAATGCACACCACAGATCTGTTGACTATTTTATCAGTGGGGCCTAGAAACTCGCATTTTTAAATAAGCACCCGGATGATTCTGATGGTGTTCTTTATACCACACTGATAAACAGTGACTAAACTCAGCCTTCTTTCTCACCATGCTCTGGGTTTAGGGTAACTTGCCATTTCACAACAAGAAAGGTATTAGCCTGGTAGATCAGTGACAAATTGTAAATATAATATACATGGTATTCAGCAAGCTAGATGTCAAAATCTCTTATAAGCACAGTTAAGTAAATTAATAGCTGCTTAGACACTATCAGTCAGCATGGGAGAGGATATGCTGCTGTAACAGTCAACCACAAAATCCCTGTGACTTAATGTTACAAAAGTATAACATTTTTCTCACTCAATGGACGTGGCAGAGGACGTGGTTCATTTTTGGGGTCAAGTTGATAGAAGTTCCATCTCAGAGTGTGCTTTCAGAGTACCACAGCAGGGAGAAAAGAAGGTGGCAAGCCTTGCACTGGTCCCAAGGCTTTAGCCTAGAAGCAAAACATGATCACGTTTCATTAGCCAAAGCAAGTCCCATGACCAAACCCAAACTAGTGTGATCCTACTATGTGTCTGGAAAGCGAGGAGAACTTAAACATTAATTAAAAGCAATAATGACTATCCAAACACTCTCTCATACCCAGTATTAAACTGGAGAGAGGCTGGCACAAGGTAGTCAGATAAATAAAATGAGAAAATGTGGCACCCATGTGTGGAAACCACTGTTACTATCTTTCTGTTTGCAAAGCTAGTTCAATCCTGTTTTAAAGTATATTAAAATGCCTGTTCTATGTTATTGAGTAAATTACAGGACATCTGTTTAGTATGATTATGATCTCATTTGGGCAAAGTCATGGATGTGCACATCACATAAGGCATAGTTGTATGTTTTACAAAAAGAAAATAAATTTCAGGAAAGGTGTTTCACCAAAAGTTATTAGTGGGTTATTTCAGTCTGGTGGGTTTTTATGTGACTCTTTAAACTTTATTTTCCTATTTTGTTTGACATACTTTCAGTAAGCATGATAATCAGAAACAGACAATAAAGTGACTTATGTTTTAAGAAAAGAATATACAGATGCTCATTATAAGGGAATAAAGTAGACAGTAGTAATAAAAACATGCATGGGATAAAATTAAAAGAAAACAGTCAGTATATGTTCTGAAATAAGAGCAAGTTGAAAAAGTGACCTAAGATACAAAGACATCGTTCCAAGGATATTCAGAGGAGCATTTATGATAAGGAAAAATTTGAGATGTCCATCAGAAAATGAGTAAGTGCTCCAAGAACAGTATGGACTTGTGAAAAGGACATGGGGGCCAGCTGGAAGGGGTTCCCAATGACCAAATCTGGGACAATATAAACATTAAAATTAACAATGATAGTAATGGGTTATAATTCATTGAATAAAATAAGAATCAGAGAAGCTATTGGAGGTTCCTTCACCCTCAGTACTCACTAGAGTTGTATGCGTGTGGTCAGTTCACAGTCCTCATATCACTTGATTCATCAGCAGTGTTCAACCTAGTTGATCCCTCCCTCCTCCTTTAAATATGTTTTTTTCCTGACCTTTCAGAACACAACACACTCCTGGCTTTCCTCCTACTTCATAGGTTCTTCCTTGTCAGTCTCCTTTACTCTTTCTTCCTCCTCTCCTCAAACTCTTAACATTGGAGTCCCCCAGGATTTAATCCTTAGTCCTCTTCTCTTCTCACTTGCTCTCCTCTGGTGATCTCATACAGGCTCATCATGTTAAATACCATCTATATGTTGATAAATCCCACATCTGTATCCATCATCCAAGCCTCACTCTCACTCCTGGACTGCAGACTGTCTGTCCAACATCTTCAGTTGTATGCCCAGTAGACGTCTCAAATCCATTATGTCCCAAACTGACCACCTGATCTTTCCCCTAAAACCTATTCCACCCTCAACCTTCTCTCATTTGAGTTGATGTCTTCAAACTTCCAGGTGCTCATGCCCAAACCCTGGAGTCTTGCATGACTCCTCTTTTTCTCTTACACGTCTCCATTCAATCTGTCAGAAAATCCTGTTGGTTTTGCTGTCAGATGTATCCAGAAACCAATCACTTTCACCCTTTCTTCATTGCTACCACTGGCTGTTTTCTCTTCCTGGAATGCCAGGATCTAACAGCCACAGATCTAAATCCCTCACCTCCTTCAAGACTTTGCTCAAATGTAATCTTCTCAATAAAGTTTTTGGTTAAAAATGCAACACAATCCTTATTCTGCTCTTTGATGGCACATGTCACCTTCTTACTACAGGATTTGCTTTTCGTTATGCACATTGTTTGTTGCTTAGCACAATACAGTGTAAACTCCATAGGAGGTACAATTTTAATCTGTTTAGTTCCGTAACTTATTACATGTGACACATAGTAGATATTCAATAAAATTTTTTGAATGAAAAATTGACATTAAAAGTTATCCTTAATGTATTATTATGGGAAAAGCCAGTTACAAAATTACAAATTGATATTATTTTTGGGAAAAAATAGTGTGCGTATATAATAAAATATACATAATAGCGTCGAAGGGCATATAGCAAAATGCTTACAGTAGTTTTCTCTGGATGATGGGCTCCTAAGTAATTTCTGTTGTCTTCTTTTGGCCTTTTAAATTTGCCTTTTAAAAATCATAAATATTGTTCATGTATTACTTTTGTAGTCAGAAAAAGGAATGTCTTAATTTTTCCTTTTATGGAAAAAATCATAAAAATAAAATGTGACCCAGAAGGCTGCAGAGACTAGCAAAGAAATCTAATGTATGTTTATGACAAATTCCTGATTGGAAAGAGAGTAGTGGAGGTGCTATAACATCATGGTTATCAATTTGGGGTTTGGATTCAGACAGACCGAAGCATACCTTCTGCTTCCACCAATTATTCTGATCTCAAGCGGTACCCTCATCCATAAAAGTTATAACTCACAAGGTTAAATGAGAAACTCATGAAAAGCATTTAGCCCAGTATCTAAATTAGTACAATAAATATTGGCTATTGTCACTTATCTCATTTAATTCTCCCAACAAGCTAGATAGGAAGGCATCATTATTTCCATCTCCCAGATGCAGAAAGCAAGTCTAAGAGGATTTAGGTATTTGTCTCCAGTAAGAGGTGAGTCCAAGATTTTCATCTGAGTTTGCCTGATGGGAGAGCCCATGTGCATGACACCACACCACATGTCACACTTCAACTCAGATCTGTACAAACGCTATAAGCGTCGTGACTTGTTTATTGGGTATAGAAGACTCTGCAAAAATTAGGGCATTTCTTCCCTGCTTTTATTTTTAAGATTACTGAAGGCAATGTCTAGAATCATAAGAAAGAGAGCTGCAAGACTTTTTAGAGACCTTAAAAATAAGGAAATCAAGATCCAGGGGTGTTAACGGACATTGCTAATGCCTCATGACTGGAACTAGACCTGACAGCCTGTCCAGCACCATCTCCACCTCACTCACCCAAGTCAAGGCCTCGTCACATACTTCTCTGTGTGCCTGTGTGGTCCTGTCCGATCACCTCCTCTTGGGTCCCCGTCCCCCAGGGCAAAGAGCATCAGAACTTTTAGTTTTCTTGGAGGGCGCTTATCCAAGTCTTTCATCATTCCCACATGCCTCTCTTGATTTTTTTTGTTTCTCTTTAGTCTCTGAAGCCCAACTAAGGAGCAGTTTCATGTAAAGAGTGATTCTTGAATTAGGAAAGAAATAAAAACGCATCTGCTCGTGGGCAGCTGTGGTGAGGGAAGAGGGATTCATGATAGCTGCCTCCCCCAGGTCATCTCTCCTGGTAAGGATCAGTGGGCACGAGGGCCGGCCAGCCAGGGGGAGTGGGAGAAGAAATGAGATCTTAATTTCCAAAGAGCCTGGGGAATAAAGCTGCTTGGAAAAAATGTGATCCTTGCAAAGATAAGACGGGCAGAGAAGATTCAATAAAACTACCGGCTTATTATGAAACATCTGACTAGTCTGTTTTCTATAAAGTCTCCTCCCAACACACATTCGTGTCCTCTCTCTCTTTCTGTCACACACACACACACGGAATCAGCCGATGTTATTATCATCATAACGTGTTTCAACTCAAAGTATTCAATTTGCTCGCTCTCGGTGCGCTGAGTTTAGTTGGGCATTCATTCTTGTCTGAAGAACATCTCTATACACATTTCCCACCACGCCTCCAGTCTTCTCACCCGCCATGGAAAACCACTCGATAAGGAATGTGACGAGTTAGGTTGACCTAAACCAAAGAGAAATTGATGTAACAATTCAATGGTTAGTAGAAAGTTCCCTGAACTAGAAATCACAAGAGTCAAGCTTTATTTCCCCATCTCCTAAAATTTTGTGAACCTCAAGCAATTCCTCCACCTCTCCTCATCTCACGTGCCTCCACCATAAAATAAGGCTGACGATAAAACTTTGCCTACCTGATCGCAGGCAGCTACATCAAAGAAACGGTTTCACGAGTTCCTTCCAGTTCCATAGTCCATTTACTTTTTTTAATCTACTTTTTATTCTTTTTTTAACAGCTTTATAGAGATATGATTGGCATACAATAAACTGTACACATTTAAAGAAAACAACTTGGTAAGTTTTGATACGTGTGTACACCCATGAAACTAACACCACCATTAAGATAATGAACAGATCTAAGACCCCCAAAAGTTCTTCTTCACACTTTGTAGTCTCTCCCTTTCAGCACTATCCATTATTTTGCATCTCCTAGAGCTCTATATAATAGAATCACATAGTACGTACTTGTTATTGTCTGGACATAGTTCATGTATTTAGTCAAAAATATTTCTCAAACTCCACTAGCTCCAGACAAGGTCTTGTCCTCAAGACAGATGGTGAGTGCTAGCAGGAAAGAAATGACTTAGGAAAGAGGCTGAAGAGTAGCGAGAGAATGATATCCTGCATAGGGTGGTCCCTCTGGAGACATGTGGGTACTTGGGGGGGAAAAGCATTCCAGGAAGCAGGAAGAAGCAGCACATTCTCTGAGCTTATGGACTCCATTCTGCATACATTTCCAAAGGGACAAGAGGTCCCCCCAAAGTCTGCTTCCTTTGGAGACTCTAGAGGTGTGAAGGCCTGGCCAGCTCTGCCATGGAAAGGTCAAGCATTGAGACCCTTGCTTTTCTTCCTCACTCCTTCCGAGACCAGCTGGAGTGCAACCACTTGCCCATAGGAGGGGATTTTCCAAGAGCCCAGTTCAGATGGGCACTCTTTGTCCCTTCATGCAGAGACCTGAGGAACAGCTCCACCGTCCTCTTCGAGCTCCTCGGAGGATGACAACACTCTTCCAAAGCAACTCAGAAAAATAAACTTCCCACTGGTTACTAGCCTCTTGGTTAAAGAGCCACATCCTCTCACTCCTGGGCAACCCAGAAGCTTGTTGCCGGAGCTGCACTTATAAGGCCGAGCACTTGGTGTGACTGGAAGAAAATTAACAAGCAAAACTCCCTGCTCCAAAATGCTGCACAGGCCTGCCTGTGAGGGTGCCCCACATTTCTACTACATATCATTCTTTTGAATTAAAATGGTGAAGCTCCGTTTTTAGAAGTGCAAATATGACAGTGTTGAGAACTCATTAGAGTCTTATCTGCTTTTAACACCCGTAGTAAGTTGAATCACGGCCCCAAAAACCATATGTCCATGTCCTAACCCCAGAACCTCTGAATGTGACAAGTGCCCTTGTAAGAGAAAGAAAAGGAGAAAACACACACAGGAGAAGGCTATGCGAAGACGGAGGCAGAGTTGGAGTGACATGGCCACAAACCAAGGAATGCCTGGAGCCACCCGAAGCTGGAAGAGACAAAGAAGGGTCCTCCCTAGACCTTCAGACTGTCAGCCCCTGCCAGAGCCTTGACTCTGGACTTCTGCATTCCAGAGTTCGGAGAGAGTAAATGTTTGTTTTCAGCTATTGAGTTTGTGATAATTTGTTTCAGCGGTCCCAGGAAACAAATATGACACCTTAGAATTAGTTTATTATATTAGCTTCTGCTGCTTTCTTGGACCTCAAAGCTCTGGGACCTGGGACACTTACAGGTTTCGTAGGCAAGGGAAAAGGAGCAGGAGGAAATGTTGGTGGAGGCAAGTGTGAAGAGAAGACCCAAGTAGGGCACAGAAGGTGGCAGAGGGGTCACAGCAGAATGCTATGGGGAATGAGAGGGTGTGGGCACCGGGGTGAGTGGTGCCAAGAGGGAGGAGGCAGGACCTGGGCACTTGATGGGTGATGACAAGCAACCCCATGCCTACGCTTTACGTTCCTGCATTTTTCTGTCACTGCAGCTTCCAGCCCAAGGCACAGAGAATCGGACTTATCCCCAGAAAGGACTTCACTCTCCCCGAAGGAGCAGCCGATCCAACTCAGTCTCTTCTGAATAGGCTCTGGGCTGAGCAAAAAGATTAATGAAAAACTAGCTCAGGCTGCATTTCTCTGAAATGAAAGCTTGAAGAACCATCTGACTTGTGCTCGAAGGCAAATACATGGCTGTTGGCTTCAGACGAAGAAGTCGCAGGCAACTCAACCCTAGTTTGTGATTTGTCACACTGAGAGGCTCCAGGGACCAAGGAGAAGTGTCTGAACCAGCAAGCAGGCACACATCCAGCTGTGAGTAAGGACACACGCACAAACCCAAGGCAGCTGATGGTCCAAATGTCTTGCCCAAATTCCTTTTCTTTGCTGAATTTGATGGCAGTGATCAAGCAGCCTCCTTGGGAAGCACCTCGAGGACACAGAGGGGAAGAAAGCTTCCTTTGGGTTTTCCAAAACACTCCCCTTTCATGCTTGTTTTTACTTAGTCATTGCCTCCCTCCTGGCCTCCGGCACGGAGCCTGCATCCTGCCTGCCCCAGGTAACCAGAGCCCTGAATGTACACAAAGCGCCACTATGCCCGGGTGATGTTATCAGGTGGCCCTGGCCTGCTCCACACGGTGAGACAGCAGCCGAGCCAGGGTGGCCGACCCAGAGCTGAAACAGGACTCCCATGCTGCCTACTGAGGACAGAGTGGCCTTTGTGAGGGACAAATCATATTTAGGTACATTCCTTATTAACATTGCAGTCATCAGAGCATTTTCTTTCCTGACTTCCAGCGCCAAAACCCTGTATAGGCTTCTGTAGGATGTGGATCACCCCTGGAGTTGACATTGGATGGAAAGGATGATGTGGCTCTATTTGGCTTCAGTCTTTGGGGCCCGTCAGAACACTGAGCACATTATAACGCATCATGCAGAGCAAACCTTGTGGCCGAGCCGTAAGACTTGATTGAAAGCTTGGTAGAGCAGGGTTGGATCAGAAAAGATTTGGTCATCGTAGAGGGAAATAGTGTTCTTTATAGGAGAGACTACAGATTTGGAACCATCTAACCTTGGATATGTATTTGCTCCCTGACACAAACCAGCTCTGTGGCTCTGGGCAAGTCTCTTGACCTGTCTGAGCCTCAGTTTCCTCATCTGTAAAATGGTGATAATAGTGCCTATTTGGGAGAGTCACCGTGATGATTGTAGACAGCAAATACAGACAAACTGGCACACGGTAGGTGCTCAAAAAACAGTATCTTGAGTAGTAAAACGATTCCTACCCTCCCCAACTCCAGAACTGTTAGAATAGGTCGCAATAACCCTACCACACAGATGGATAAACATCTTAAGGTCTTAATGTACAGTGTAGAATCTGGCATAAATCAGGAGAAAATCATCAAATAAAACAACAAGTATCTTAAAAGCCAGAAGTTTGAATACCATAACCATTTTAATTACACTAAACCACCCATGTCATATGAGCAGGGCTGGGCCTGGCAAGGACGCTGCCATGTAAAAGCAAGAGAATTTGATTTTTGGATTTCCACTCTCCCACCTCCAACTCTACTGATGGCCCACGTCAGCTGTGCACGTCCTAAGACTAGGCCCAATGAAGAGGATAAGAAGAGGCACATGGCACCTTCCAGCCATCAGAGAGCTCAGTGACCTGGAGTGAAGACAAGGCAGGACAGCACCATGGTGAAGAGCTCAGCCTGGGCTAACACACAGCTCTGATTCAATGCTGGCTTTGCCATTCTCGCCAGCTGTGTGATTGGGGGTGAGCAGTGTCACCTCTCTAAACCGCAGAGTCCTTATCAGTAAAACGACGAGAGCAAAAGTCCTTACCTCATGAGTAGGTGTGAGAATACATAGGGCCTGATACATAGAGCTCAATAAATACTTGTTAAATAAGTGGCTTTGGTGGTGGAATTCAAGGCTAGAAGAAGAGGAAGGCCAATGAAGGACGAAACTGGGGGGAAACACATTTTGTGGCATCCTCTGATCGCACTCAGTAGGCAGGAGGCAGAGGGCTCCCCTGAACCAGCCCTCTGTACGTTTTGGAGAGGAAAATGAGGCCAACTGAAAGCTTGAATAAGTGGTGAATGCTTCATTACCCTGGAGAAGAGGTCACGGAAAGGAGAGAACGTTTATTTATTGCCTGCTGTATTCAGGCAGGTGCTAGGGGCTCTACCTATGCTATAGTGTCTAATTGCCACAACCAGCCTGTTGTGAAACATCCCTGCTTGGCTTCACAAAACAGGGGGTTTTCAGCTGGGTCCTGGGAGAGCCTGTGAACAGGGAAGGAAAACCTCGGGGGTGGTTCAGGTTTGGGTTTCATTTCAGGTGAGCCTTCAAACACCTTTCCTGTTTAAGTCAGACCTTCTCCTCCTACTGACAGAGATTATAGGTAGTCGGCTTCAATTCTACGATGAGAAAAGCCTCAACGTTCACATCGCACATAGATAGGTGACCCACTACCTCTTTATGGCTTTATTGGACCTTACGACTGTTTAGGATTCCCTTCTTGCTGGAGGATCCACTTACGATTCTATAAAATGTCCTCACGGCTAAAACTCACCGGTGCGTAACTGGTTAGGACACTTAGAAAATTTTATCCTTCATCAAAGCTCAGCTCAAGCAACGCCTCCTTAGCTAAATATTCTTCAACTCCCCCAGATCATGATAGCCCAGTGTTTACACAGCACATGTGGTCAGAGGAGATCCAGTTGTCTGAGAGTCAATTCGTACAATTTAGGAGAGAAAGAGGGGAGGGAGGGACTTTTTAAAAGAAAGAACATGAAATTATGATTAAAATTTGACAGGAAAGTAGGTATTTATTTAGAATGAAAAAAGAAATAATGAATTATAAAATTTTAAAAGCTGGCAAGTACAACAAATATTCCAAAATCCAGAAAAAAATGCATTTTTATGAATTAACTGGCTGACGCATTTTTATATTTTCCCTCCATTTTTAGCTCCATATTATTTTGTACACATGCATATTTTGTATCTGTACATACATGCATACTATTTTGTATGCATAAATAATTTTACAATATTTTCGACCAAAGCGAATAAAAAGGTAATTGGGTCTTTCTTTTAGCATGATTAATGAAAATTTGATTTTTACTATTGACAGTTGGGATGCATAAAACATGTAAACACGCATGTTTATTCAATATTGTGCTATAGCTACAGTTTTGTCCCTACCGACACAGACATCAGGAATTCTGATAAATTCTATCTCATGTAATTCCTATTATGCACACCCACATGCCTACACATTCTACATAATGTATGTAAGAGAGTGTGGGTGTGTATAAATTGTATACATTCCGTTATTAAGTATATTCCTGATCTGAGAAAAGTTCCATTTTGACTAACCATCTACAAAAGCCAAATGCTTCACTTAAGACTTGTTGTTTGGAACAATTTTCCAAAAACTAGCTTCTGGCTCCATATATTTCAAGTCTTTCTCTCCCATGATTGACATGCTTCTGGTGCCAGATGCTATGTGACCTCTGGCCTTGCATCTTCATTTCATCAATGAATTGGAATGCGGTTGGTAGGAATATTCCTGGGAGCTATTTCTGCACCAGCATGGATAGCAATAGATAAACTGCACACAGAAATGACTGTGAAAAACATTAATCTTGAAATAACTATAATCCAAACCAACTTCCCCTTAACCAAAACTCAAAATTGCTCACAGCTCTTGCTGGACCACCCAACACTGGGGAAAATGGGATGGAGAGGAAGGTAGGGTGGAAGAGAAGGTTTTAACTGATTGACATTTAAGTATCTGAATTATTCAGCTTTTACAAAAGCCCATGACTACATGAACACATTGCTAGGACCTTTCCAAGGGTCTTTGGAGGCACCCATGGAAATGAGTGGTCCTGAGATTTAAGCTTCATTAGCTTCACAGTAACTCTATCTCTTTATATTCTCTTTTTTGATGCATCTATTATATTGTTATTTACCATTATCATGCTTTTGTGTCCTGTCTTTACCGCTTACTACATAAGTGATTTGAGTCAAGTCTATTAACTTGCTGAGTTTTGGTTTGAAAATCTGTACAATGGGGATAAAATAGAGAGTGCTCTATCTGTTCCTGGGGTTCCAGGGAGAAGGGTGTCAGGTGACGGATAGGAAGGTCTCCGAAGTCAGAAAACAGTTCCCATGCCCACGATGAATTTGGTGATGGACGTGGCAATGGAGGTGTCCTTCGCACTCATTGATTATGACATAGGGGACAAAAAAGCAAGTGAGTCTTTGAACTGACCTTGGACTGCTCTCAGGATAATAATCAAGCTTTTATCAAAGCTTATGAGGCCCTTTGTGGTCTGGCCCTGCTTACCTCTCCCACCTCGCCTCGTCTCTAAGGCCTGCCTCCCTCTCCAATACAACCCCTTCCATTGTTGCTGCTTACCCACTAGGGATTTCCCCATCATCATCAACCTTTCTCTGGCCTTTGCGCCTTTTCTCATGCTGGTCCATCTGTCTGAAAGACTCTTTTCCCCACACCCCTCCCTTTGCTTTCCTACCTCCTGATAGTCCTGCAGGAGATAGCTTAGCTGACACTTCCTCTAAGACCTTGTCTCTGAAGCACTCGTCTGGATAAGGTACGCCCATACTCCCATGTGTCCTCATAGCATCCTGCCCTTCCTCTATCTTTGCACTTAGCACCCTGGATTTTAATTGTCTGCTCATTTATCTGTCTCCCTCCACTAGCCTGTGGGCTCATTGAGGACTCAGAGTCCGTTGGGCAATAGCTAACAAACGATGGTGTTCAGCAACTGATTGTCAATGAGTATATAAGTGAAAACAGGAAGAAGAGCTGACCCTCCAATCCCAGTGGCCTCTGGAGGAGGCAGCATAAGGATGGGAATCCTCTGGGATTGATCTTTGGGCAGTTGGTTGGCTCAAGAGCAAAGCAAACTTTCTCCTATCAGATGATGGAAGGTGAAAGCCTCATTCCCTAAAGGCACCTCTCCAAGGAGCGTGGACACTGTTTGCTGGAGTTGTTGACTCCAGACCTCAACGGGTTTGCAAAGGTTGTTGAACTCAATGAATGAACCCTGTAAAGGTCAGGGACAGCTGCCCTGATAACACAGGCCTCCGTGATTGCTGGGTGGCCATGTAAAGGAGTGGCAGGTGTCTGTAAGAGGTGTGGTGTCCACTCAGTGGCCAGCCCTGGGGCTAATCTGAACAGGAAGAAGGACTCTGCCTGTTGTGGGAGCACAGAAATGGAAGTGGAGGAAAGAAATGGGTCATTAATCAGAAGACAATGGCCCGAGGTCAGCCTTCTTTCAACCTCAAAATATGTCTCTAAGGCACAGAATGTAGCCCACAAATCAACTTTTCTTCTGGAAAAGTGTCTAATCTGTGCTTGAATAATGTCCCACTTTCCTCTGCAGTAGGCAGAAGCAGAGCAGGAAGCCTTTATCATGGGTTTTTTTTTTTTTTTAGGTGCAATGGGGAGTACGCTTTACTCATTCCTAATTGAAATTCCACAATTAGACATGCATTCCTTTGGCTCAGTATTTCCTTCCCTGTTAAAATACAAACATCCCTGGCAGCTGTGCTTTGAACCATATCAGTCATTTACGCTTTATATCGGTTGATATAATCCACTCCTGATCTTAGGATTTGCTACCTGAGTCAGGAGAGTTGCAACTGCTCTAAAGAGGATTTCAAACCCCAAAGTCATTGTCACCTCCTCAATTTTTCCAAGTGTTTTTGCCCCTGTCCCAAGTGGTACCCATGTAAATATTAGTAATCCTGCGATACTCTTCACCATGGATCCTTTATTTTTCTTCTTTCTCTGCATTTTCTACCTCCCTCCCACCATTATTTCTCTGCTTTCATTCAATTTCTTCTCTTTCTTTTCTCTCTACTCCACCTACCCCAGGTCTGGAGGAACATCCACACATATGTTCATGGGCATTCTTTAACATAGGGGCAGTGTGGAACGTGATAAACAACACAAAAGTTTTGAAGCCAGAAGATCTGTCTTCAAATCTAACTTCTATTGCTTGTAACTGCGTAACTTTGGACAAGTCATTAGTCTTATTTTTCTCCTTTGGAAAATGGGAGTAGTGAGTTAGACCAACCTAGTGGGGAGCTGTGAAAATTCAATGTAGTCTCACCAATATGCTTGGCTTGTACTTAACCCTTTCTCCTTTCCCCTCTATGTCCATCTGGGGCCTAAAAAGAGCACCCAGTGAACCCATGAACATTGCTTAACTAGGCAGACTGGAGATCACGAACCTCTCCCTTGAGCCAATCTTACTTTTTTTCTTATTCATTTTCTCTGGCTCTAATCTTCCTCCAGTA
Source organism: Equus caballus (assembly GCF_041296265.1). Lineage (NCBI taxonomy): Eukaryota > Metazoa > Chordata > Mammalia > Perissodactyla > Equidae > Equus > Equus caballus. The sequence goes on along the minus strand of NC_091688.1, from coordinate 29,711,121 downwards.
ATGGTGTTCTCAATTAAGTTGCAGTAAGTCTGAAACATGGCAGCCTAATCTTGAACATACAGACGTATGCTTTTTCTGAGCAATTTGCCAATGTTGAATGGAAATCCCGCAACTTCAGAACAATGCCTCCAAGAGCACAGAGTTCAGTCTAGCTGCATCGGAACGTCTAGGAGTGGAGGTTAAAACTGCAGATTCTTGGGCCCTGTCCCAGAGCTCTTAAATAAGGATCTCTGGGAATGTGGCCTGGAATCCAATGTTTGCCAAGCATTCCAGGTGACTCTCACGTACTCTAAAGTCTGAGAGCTATTATCTTACAGGTTAAGCTTAGTAGTTAAACTGCTGCAAGGAAAGCACTTATCAACCCTTGTTGACTATTCATAGCAGTAAGATCTTTTTCCACCGGCCACTGAGAATGAAGGAAATGACTTGCCTGGATGCTCACAGTTATTTGGTTAGTGATAGAGACAGAAGGAAACCCAAGTTCATTACTTCCAGTTTCAGCTCTCTCTCTACTGCACCATGCTGGCTGACCCTCCAAATGTCCTCAATTCTTCCTATCAGAGTTCTCACCACCTAACAAAGGACCCAGAGAGTCCCAGAACCTTCAGTCAAAAAGAATAAAATAAGTGTGTGTGTATATGTGTGCGTGTGAGAGAAAGAAAGAGACAGAGATAGAGACAGAGACAGAAACAGAGAGAAAGAGAGATCTCCTTCTTTTCCTTCCTGCATTTATTACATTTTCTCTTATTTTTAAATTCATTGTACTGGTTAGATGCCTGACATGTTCTTTTTAAATTCCTGAAAAAAACAGCTTCAGGTGAGTATAATCATAATTAAATTCCATTATGGGGAAGGAATTTAGAGGACTGATGACATTTTTTTTAATGCCGAGATTTGATCTATATGTCCATGTAAGTATCTTATGTGTTTCCTTATAGTTGGGAACTGTTCTATCAAGTTTCATACTTCCACCTGATAAAAGATTTTTGGACCCAAGTAATCATTTAAAACGTTAGCTATTATCTGGCAGAGAAATTAATTTAATGATGCCTCAGGAAGAGTGACGTTGAAAGAGCGTGGTCTAAATGTCAGCAGATTTGAGGTTCCAGCCCAAAGAATGAGCCGTGGATACCAGGGTAAGTCATACAGTCTCCCAGGTCTCAGTGTCCTCACTGGAAAAATAAGATAGAAAATGTGGGTGCATCATGAACTGTGTTCTGCAGAGCCGTGTTCTTTGATATGTTGGTAGTCATTCGTGGGAAACGCTGCAGTGCACCACATCCCATCTTGGAGAGTCTTGACACGTATTCTTATAGTAAAAGCTATGACAGGGTTTGAAGGAAAGAATCCAGTTTAACTTCTCTCAACTCAGCTTTTCCCAAGCTCCTTTCATTCTTCCATTCAAAAAGTTTTTATTGAGCACCTACTGTGTACCAGGCACTGTTCCAGGAGCTGGAGATTCAGCAGGGAACAAGACAGAAATGCCTTCCCACAAGAAACTTACATCTTCATGGGGGAGACACTACAAGCAAAATAAAAAATTAAAATATATAGCATATTAGAGAATGCAAGGGTTATGGAATACAATAAATCACTGAAGAGTGCTGCGGTAGAAGAGAGGTGTGAGTCATCAATATTCCTCAAGAATAATTCTTATTAATATCTCCAGACCTAACTTTGCGCAAAAATATAAGATGGGCAATCCTGTACTGAAAAGTGTCTAAGGGCTACATGCTCTTCAAATCATCTACTTCCCTATGAGAGATCATACTAGGCATCTTTCTGATAAGGAGGGAGAGGCAGAGTTTCTTTTTGGAACCATAACTGGTTTTGTAGTCAGATTACTCCCATGATGTCACGTAGAGTATAGCTTAGTCCACTTACCCTTTGTTTGTCTAGCACTACACTGGCTGCTATTAGGAGACACTAAAGTAGAAGCCATTACCCTTGCCCTGAGGCAGCTGAGAGTCTTACTGGATAAAACAACTGAGAGGATAATTCTAGGTCAAGGTCTGCAGTGCAGGGGGATGCAATGAAAGACATTAGACAGAGAATCATGAAGTTTGTCATCTACTGGCCATTCTGCCCCTTGTCAGTAATATTGTGCCATCACTTCCCCAAACTGGGCCTCAACTTTGTTACACTTAAAATGCAGATGTTGGAATAGATGACCTCCGAAGTTGCTTGTATCCATGAAATATTATTTTATATATTTGTATGAGATAGATTTATTCATTTACTTGACAAACATCTGTTGTGTATTCCATGATACTTGTCTCTGGATCCAAGATAAATAATGCAAGAACCCTTCTTTGATAAAAACTCTTATTTAGTAATACCTAATGAGACACCCTCCCTGTGAAAGAAGAAGAGTGAAGTGAGCACTTGACTTCACTGTGGACCCAGCACCAGGCCTGCCACAGTGAATCCCAGCACCAGGCTGGCCCTGTGGCCCCACCCACCCATAGACAGCCTCCAGGCCCACTCCAGCCCCAGGCTAGTCCCTGCAGTTCCAGGCTCCAGGCTGGCCCCAGGACCAGGCTGGCCCCCAGGGACCCAGATTCCTGGCCCACCCCAGTGCCAGACCTTCCCTTGAGACCCCAGTCTCTAGGCCCACCCAAGCAACAGGCCAGTACCCACAGACCAAGACTCCAGGCCAGCCTTGCAGCACCAGGGTCTAGGACCACCTAGTGCAGACCAGCCCCCTAAAGCCCCAGGCTCTGGGGAACCAGGGTCCAGCCCTGCCCTAGTAGGCCTCAAGGGCAGACTGGGCCCCATGGACCCAGGCTCCAGGACTACCCCTATAGACTCAGGCTCCGTGTCTGCCCTAGCACCTGGCCAGCCCTTGTTAACCCAGGCTCCAGGTCAAACACTGCAATCCCAGATACCAGGCCTATTTCTATGGACTCAGGCACCAAGCTTGCCCCCAGTGGACCCCAGTGACAGGCTATCCCCTACAAACTCAGGACCTGGCCCATCTCCATGGACCCAGGTGCCAGGCCCACTCCAGCACCAGGCCACACCTTGCAGACTCAGGCTTAAGGCTCACTTACACCAGGTTGGCTCCTATGGATGCAAGTTCCATGCCAGCCCACATGTACATAGGCTCTGAGCCTGCCTCTGTAGACCCAGGCTCCAGGCCTGCTTCCATGGATGCAGTCACTAGGCTGACCCTTGCGGACACAGTCACCAAGCAAACCCCAGTAGTCCCTTTTGCCTATTTGGCCCCCATGGACCCAGAATTTAGGCCTGTCCCAGTGGACCCAGGCTTCAGGCCTGCTCCCACAGATCCAGGTACCAGTCTGCCTCCTGTGGACCCAAGCACTAAGCCTGGCCATCTGCTGATCCAGACACCACACTGGCCCATTTGAGAACTCCAGAAGCAAGCCTGCCCATGGACACTACCAGACAGATCTCTGGACAGGCTGACTGGAAAGCTTGTTTCAAGAAATAATGACAGAAAACTACCCAATTCTGGAGAGGGAAACTAATATCCAGATCCATGAAGCCCAAAGAATCTCTAATTGATTAAATATAAAAATTTCACCAAGATACATTATAACCAAATTCTCAAAAGTAAAAGACAAGGAATTTTGAAAGCAGCAAGAGAAAAGTAACTCATCACATACAAGGGAACCCCTTTAAGACAACCAGCAGATTTCTCAATAGAAACCCTGCAGGCTAGGAGAAAGTGAGATGCTATATTCTAAGTGCTGAAAGGAAAAAAAAAACACCAACCAAGAATACTGTACTCAGCAAGGTTGTCTTTCAAAAATGAAGGAGCCAGGGACTGGCCCAGTGGTGTAGTGGTTAAGTTCACATGCTCCACTTTAGTGGCCCAGGATTCACGGGTTTGGATCCTAGGTGTGAGCCTACACACTGCTCATCAAGCCATGCTGTGGCAGCATCCCATATACAAAATAGAGGAAGATTGACACAGATGTTGGCTCAGGGCCAACCTTCCTCACCAAAAAAATAAATAAATAAGGAGCCATAAAGACTTTCCTAGATAGAAAAAGCTGTAGGAGTTCATTACCACTAGAACTGCCTTACAAGAAATGCCAAAGAGGATTCTTCAAATGAAATGAAAGGACACTAACAACATAAAAGTACATGAAAGTATAAAAAACACTGTAAAGATAAGAATACAGTTAAATTCAGAATACTCATACTGCAATGGTGATGTGTAAAGCTCTTTTAAACTGATATAAATGTTAAAGACAAAAGTATTAAAAATAACTATAGCTACAATAATTTGTTAATGTATACATGATATATAAAACAACTAAAGTATGACACTAATAATATAAAATGTGGGAGGAGGAGAAGTTAAAGTGTAGAATTTTTGTATGGAGTCAAAATTAAGTTATCAGCTTAAAATAGACTATCAAAACTACAAGATGTTTTATGTCAGCCTCATGGTAACCACAAATAAAATACTTATAGAATATACACAAAAGATAAAGAAAAAGGAATCAGAGTATACCACTAAAAAACAAAATCATCAAATCACAGCAAGAGATTACACTACAAGAGAGGAAGAAAAGAACAAAACAACTGCAAAACAGTCAGAAAACATTAACAAAATGGCAATAGTAAATCTTTACTTATCAATAATTACTTTAAATCTAAATGGATTAAATTCTCCAATCAAAAGAGTTAGGGTGTCTGAATGGATAAAATAAAAACAAGACTCAAGTATATGCTGTTTACAAGCAACTCACTTCAGCTTTAAGGATACTCATAGGCTGAAAGTTAAGGATTGGAAAAAGATATTTCATGCAAATAGAAATGAAAAGCGAGCAGGGGTAGCTATACTTATATCAGACAAAATAGACTATAAGTCAAAAGCTGTAACAAGAGACAAAGAAGGTCACATATAACAATAAAGGGGTCAATTCATGAAGAGAATGTAACAGTTATAAATACATATGTACCCAACATCAGAGTACATAAATATATAAAGCAAATATTAATAGAACTGAAGGGAGAGGTAGGCAGCAATTTAATAATAATAAAGAACTTGATTACCCCACTTTCAACAATGGATAGATCATCCAGACAGAAAATCAATAGGAAAACAGTGGACTTGAACAAGACTATAAACCAAATGGACCTAGTAGATATATACAGAACATTCATTCCAATAGGAACAGAACACATGGAACACTCTCCAGGATAGATCATATGTTATGTTACAAAATAAGTCTTAACAACTTTAAGGTTGAAATCATAGCAAGAATCTTTTTAGACCACATTGGAATGAAATAGAAACCAATAACAGATGGAAAACTGAAAAATTCACAAACTCACAAATATGTGGAAATTAAAACATTAAAAGGGAAGTTTACAGTTATAAACACCTATATTAAGAAAGAGGAAAGATCTCATATAAACAACTTAACCATATACCTGAAGGAACTGAAAAAAAAAAAAGAACAAACTAAGGCCAAAGTTAGGAGAAGTAAGGAAATAATAAAGATCAGAGCAGAAATAAATGAAATAGAAAGTAGAAAAACAATAGAAAGTCTCAACAAAATTGATACCTTTTCTTGAAAAGATAAACAATATTGACAAACTCTTAGACTAAGAAGAACAGAGAATAGATTCAAATAAGTATAATCATAAATGAAAGAGGAGACATTACAACTGATGCCAGAGAAATAAAAAGGATCAAAGAGAGTACTATGAACGGTAACAGACTGAATATGCCAAAGGACTGGATAACCTAGAAGAAATGGATAAATTCCTAGAAAAATACAACCTACCAAGACCTAATAATGAAGAAATAGAAAATCTGAGCAGACCAATAATGAGTAAGGAGATTGAATCAGTAATCAAAAACCTCCCAAGAAATAAAAACCCAGAATCTGGTGGCTTCATTGATAAATTCTACCAAACATTTAAAGAATTAACATCAATCCTTCTCAAACTCCTTCAAAAAATTGAAGAGGAGGGAACACTTCCAAACTCAATTTATAACCAGCATTACTCTCATATCAAAGCCAGACAAGGTAAAAACTATCAGAAAAAAGAACTACAAGCCAAGACCTCTGATGAACATAGATGCAAATATCCTCAACAAAATACTAGCAAACTGAATTCAACAGCATGTCAAAAGGATATTAAATCATAAACAAGTGAGATTTATCCCTGGGATGCAACGTGATTCAACATACACAAATCAATAAATGTGATACACCACATCAACAAAATGAAAGATAAAAATCATATGAGCATGTCAATAGATGCAGAAAAAGCATTTGACAAAATTCAACACACTTTCATGATAAAAACTCTCAACAAGTCAGGTATAGAAGAATATACCTCAACATAATAAAGGCCGTATATGACAAGCCCACATCTAATATTATACTCGATGGTGAAAAGCTGAAAGCTTTTCTTCTAAGATGAGGAATAAGACAATGATGCGTACTCTTGCCTCTTCTATGCAAGATAGTGCTGGAAGTCCGAGCCAGTGCAATTAGGCAAGAAAAATAAATTTAAGGCATCCAAATTGGAAAGGAATGAGTAAAATTGTCTCTGTTTTCAAATGACAAAATCTTATAGATAGAAAACCCTAAAGACTCCACCAAAAAAACTATTATAACTAATAAACAAATTTGGTAAAGTTAAAGATACAAAATCAATAAACAAAAATCAATTGCACTTTTATACACTAACAAACTATCTGAAAATGAAATTAAGAAAACCCCACATATAATAATCAAATAATTATGCTGCAAACCTTAAATATATACAATTTTTATTTTAAAAATGTATAATTCAGAAAAGATGCTCTGGAAAGTGTGCATTAAACCATTTTGCAACATGAATGTTTGCTAATGCCAACAGACAGTAAGGATCCAGTGCCAGCAATTTTCCACCATTTGAAACTTAGCTATTGTCTCATTTTGCATGACCAAACAAGCATATGAAACCACAAAATAAAACAATTTTTATTCTTCCTAGCCAAACCATTTTTAGTGAAATTTTGTAAGCCAAAGCAAAATTGCTCTCAGAGTAAAATAAAATTACGTCAAATTTCAAAAAACAAAACAAAACAATGTCCCTAATCAGTTGACCTTAAGAAAGGGAGAATATCCTGGGTGAGCCTGACTTAGTCAGGTGAGACCTTAAAAGAGACTGGGCTCTTCCTAGGGAGATTCAAAGCGTGAGAGAGATTTGATGCAAGAAAGAGTCTCCATTGCCGGCCTTGAAGATGGAGGAGACCACTTGGTGAGGGAGGGCGAGCAGCATCTAGGAGCTGAGAGCAACTCCTGGTCAATAGCCAGCAGGAAGGCAAGGACCGCAGTCCCACAGCCTCAAGGAATTGGACTCTGCCAACAACTTGAATGAGTCTGGAAGCAGATTCCTTCTTAGTCAAGCCTCCAGATGAGAACATAACCCAGCCAACACCTTGATTTCAACCTAGTGAGACCCTGACCAGAGAAAACTGTCACGCTGTGTCCAGACTTCTGACCTACAGAGCTGAGAGCTAATAAGTTGCTGTTGTTTTAAGCTTCTAAGTTTGTGGTGGTTCATTGTGCAGCAAGGGAAACTAATATACCCATTTTATAGATTGGAAAACTGAGACAGAGAGAGGTAAGTAACTTGAACAAGAACATACAGCCAGCAAGTGCCAGGGCCAGGATAATGAATCCATGCTACTTGTGTTCTTACTTTATACTCTGCTGTTCAGCAGAGAACTAGACCAGTATCAAATGCCCACAGTATAGTTACTAAGTACAACTAGAATTAGTGGTGAAAAGCAATGGTAGAAATCAACTCAATCAGAAATAAATTAGTGATGTCCTCTTCAGAGAGCCCATTGTGAAATATTTGGGAATTTTGCTAGCTGGTTGTTAAACTGTTGGCAGCTTGAAATAGGCCATGACAGCAGGACACACTTCACAGAAATTGGCAAACACTGCAAATTAGGTTTTTGTTTTTTAAATTGGACAACAGGCTAACTAGCACACCACTAGATTGACGATTCCTCAGATATAGTATAAATGGAGACAATGTATATTAAGTAGTGCTAGAATTCAGAGAAAATAGAGAATCATCGTGTGATGGGGCAGTGTAGGACAGCGTCATGACAGGTAAGAGTCTGTAACTGGTTCATGAAATATGGCAGAGTGTGGGAAGAGCGTTTCAAACGCAGGGGCAGCACATTTGTAGAGTGGCACAGAGGTGGGCAGATATCATGTGTGTGAGCACCTGGAGCAGAGGACCATGCTGGGCACATCATTCTCCATCATGAGGGGCTGGCACAGTACAGTGTCATGAGAGCAGAGTGTGCTCTGCGTGGGAGAGGTCTGGATGGATCCCAGCAAACTACCAGATGGGGTGGGGGTGGGGCACACATGACTGTCCATCAAGCACAACCCAAAGGCCCAGGACATAGTATACTGGAATGGGGAGGTGGGGATCAGGGCCTCATCAAAAAAGAAGAGCGCTAATATGAACCCAGCTTGAAACCAAGCTCAAATCAGCTGGTACTGGACTGGGTGTAACTACTTAATATAACAGGCACGTTAATTGGACACTGGAGGCAAGAACTGCCTTAAGGAGTTTGGTTTAGATTTAGCACCATGTCACTAGCGGAAAAAAATTCAAAGGTATTAACATTTAGTTACAAACCTTTTCTCAGAGCCCTACTATGCAGTGTCAAAATAACTAGTTGAAAAGAAAACATTTCAGCCTTTTGGCCCAGGTGTGTCGAGTGCAATCAAAGCATTCACTGGTGTGTGTGTTTAATGCCCTCTATTGGACACCCTTTTGTATCTCTTCAGATCCTCTTGGCCTAACTGCTGCAACTGGCTTCATCTGGGTGAGACTGGACTGTCCCTCACCTCACGCCTTCACCACTTGCCTCCTACCTCTGGCCTTCTCTGTTGATGCTGTGCCTTGGGACACCCAGGAACCCACCTGGGGCCCTAACCTGCACAAACCAGGAGTGCAAGAGTTAATACCCCATGGGCAGAACTTTGACCAATGGAGGACAAGAGCCAGTTGGCAAATGCTTTCCCTTTACTCCCAACATGGATGGTCTTGCGATACACTTCACAGGACTTCTCAGACTGCCTGGTGGGATCAAGCAAGCAGTCACCTGTATTGGTGACCAGCTCACTCCTCCCATGCTTTGCTCTGCCTGCTCCCCACTCCTGCTCCCTGTGACCTTTCTCCTCTGTTAAATCTTTGATTCAGCTCTGCATTCTGGAGAATCCAAGGTGCTACACGTACTAACTGGATGTGTTACTATCTTGTCAACATAAATAAGAACAACAGAGATCTTAATGACCATCCTACCTACCAGGAACAGATTGTCGAGACAAGAGAATCTTAGAAAACTTTCCTAGTGAAAAGCTACAAGTGGTAGGTTTTTTCTGATCCTTAGATTTCCCAATTCCCCTAACCTGGACCTATTTGGTAAAGTTTGGACAACACTCACCATAGTTTGGAAGAGATAAAATTTCAGTTTGTTGATTAGGTTAATTTGGATTTACCTATTGTTTTAGTGGGTATAACAAATACCTTGTTTGGGGCATCTTGGTAACCATGTGCTCAAAGCCGAGGCATTGGAAAGAGGAAAATAGTTACATCCTCAATCATAATGACCGGAAATCTCTGACATATTAGTCCAAGTCAGTCTAAGAACTACCTGTTTATCTTCTATTGAATTTTATGGGTAATTTATTTTACTTGCTGCTTCAGAAATATACACATTTAAAGTTTAATAACTAACTTTTTCGGAGGTCTTTTTTTATATTCTCTGTTCTATTTAAAATATTTAAGTGGATTAACACTTCTAATATTCACAACAACTCCAATGTGGATAGAGTACTATTATTATTACTCATTTTACAGATAAGGAAGCTGAGGCTCAGAGACAAAAAGTAACTTCCTAAAGGCCACACAGCCTATTGACACTATAGACTAGAACTGGGATTTGGACCCAGAGGGAGCTGACTCCAAAGCTTCTGTTCTTAACCCAGTCAACTCACTGTCCCACACTTTGATGCCCTGTCACGTTCAGATAGAAAAGTGAAAGACTGTGCAAATAGTTGGTGAATTAGGAATGTGGTAAAACACCAATAAATAGCTCAGAGCCTTACTACGCTTGGGCTAACATGACACCAAATTAATGGATGAAAGTGAGAAATAAAATCAAAGCCATGCGCTGTCTGGTGCTCAGATGTTTGATGGTCTTCTACTGAGTTGAGGTGAATAAGTTTCCCTTTATGCCGTTTCTTATTGATTGAATCAGTCAGTCATTTGTCTGACGCTGGGTCAATACCAATCAATTCAATTTAAAAATGCACTAGTTGATATGGTAAGCCCATTTATGAGTGTTCCTAACCAACCTTTTGGCATTTTAACCAACTTTTGACTTGAACAGGATGCAGACATAGAGGAATTACCATGTATAATTTATCTCAGCTTCCTGTCTAAACAGCTCTAAAGCGATCACTTGATGGCGTGAACTGCACAGAACTGAGAAAGGCTCCATCATCTGATGCCTAAATCACATTAATATGAGTATTCTTACTTTTGGAAATTAATTTTTTTTTCTGTTTTAGAAACAACAGCCTTAAGAAAATTGAACTCCTAAGTGAATCGTGTTCTACTTCTGCACCTGAATTGCCTCTACCCAGGACCACGTACATGGGAGGTCAACGATCAGATCTTGAGAACATTCGGGAAAATCAGTCTCTTTCCTTTTTGTAAGAGTGGGAGAACCGAGGAATCTCATAATCCCTTTTTCTTAATCTTCCCAAACAGCCAAGACCCAGGAACTTGTGATTTTTCTTAATTCCTAGAACTCCCAACATGTGAGCACTGGGCTTGTCACATCTTGGATCTAGTGGGGAGGGGGCCCCAGCTGTAGACCTATTTGCTCACTGAAATCTAGAGAAAAAGGCCCCAGACTCAGTTACAAATTCCTGGCTTCATAGTGTGACAACGAGCAAACCATGTAACTTCTCTGAGCATCATTTTGCTTCATGTATGAAGGTACACAGGGTTGTTGAGGGGATGGAATGAGATGATACATGAGAACACTGTCAATCTGTACACCTGCAAAGGGAAGATTTTGTGATATCTTCCGTGCCCAGGAGAGGATGACACACTGAGAGGGTACTTTGGGGTATATGGCAGGCTGAATAATGGACCCCAAAGATAACCACGTCCTAATGCCTGGAACCTGTGAACCTGGAACCTATATTAACATATATGGCAAAAGGGACTTTGATTAAGTTCAGGATCTTGAGATGTGGAGATTATTCTATATAACCAGATAGGTCCTAAATGTAATCACACGTGTCCTTCTAAAAGGGAATAAAGAGAAATTTGACTATCAAAGTAGGAGAAGTGATGACAAAAGCAAGGGACTGGAGGGATGTGATGAGCCAAAGAGTGCCAAGAAATGAAGGCAGTCTAGAGAGTGGAATGAGGCAAGGGACAGATTCTTTCCTGGAGCCTCCAGAAGGAACCATTCCTGCCAACATCTTGATTTCAGCCCCGTAAGACACATTTCAGACTTCTGACCTCCAGAATTGTTGGAGAAAAACTCATGTTGTTTTAAGCCACTGAGTTTGTGGCAAATTGTTACAGCAGCAATAGGGAGCTAACACAGAGTACTCGTGATCTGGTTTCCTGTTCCTATTGCTGCTTTCCTGTCTGCCTGCTAAGATGGGATACCCTGCTCTCACGTGCCTTCCGAACATGGAGCTCATGTCATGCTTCAAAGCAAACTTTCTTTTTGGATATTGTATGGTTTTTCTAGGAAAAGTCATTATTCCATTTAACACTAAGAATGCATACAAGAATCCAGTCCAGTTTCTCTCAGTCAAAAGAAATTCACAACAGGAGTAAAAAGGAGAGACAGTTAAGAAAAACCCTAAAGTGCTACCTGTAATACAATTGGCTGGGCCAAACAACCAACCAATTACCCATCTGTTTGTCAACATGTTTGAGCAGTTGTATGTGTGGACAGTCACTGTACAAGTCAATAAAAGGGAGCACAACTTTTCTGAAGGGAAAACCAGAGTGGGTGTGTGCAAGTTAACAGTAAAAATATAGTGAAAAAAAAGTCTTGCCTCTAACTAATCATGTGGCTTTGGGCAAGTCACATCCGCTCTGGATCCGGGTTTCCTCTTCTTTTAAAAGTAGGGGTTGTAGATGATGTTTGTAATTTTTAATTGTCTTATTTGCTATGTGAACTTCCCCGAATACCCACAATAACACTGTAAATATTATTTCCATTTCAGAGAAGTGAGGAGCCAAGCCCTCAGTTCAACACACCTGCCATCGTTAGTACCAATCTGACTGCAGACTCCATGCTCCTCCCACTGCATCACAGCCCATAACCATGCTGCATTCTCATGCTCCCTCTCATCTTTAACATTCTGGAGCTCTTCCTGCTTTTGCCTGAGCTATTTGTTCCCTCCGCCTAGAATGCACTTCCCTAATCTTTGTTTGGTGAAATCCCTTATTTAAAACCCAGTTAAATACCATCATTTTGCTTGGAATTAATTCTCCCTTTGTGTCATTTCATAAAAACTTGCTGGAATCTCTTTTATTTAAGTTTATTTTGTAGAGGAACATTATGTACCTATTTAACTTCTCAGTCATATTATGAGATCAGAGGGCAATTCTCCTTGTAGCCTCTCAGCACCAAGCATAGTATCTCCCACACAAGGTATGTTCATTTTCTCCTGAATTAAATGTACTGTCATTGGGACTACGAGTCAGAGGACCTTGTGTCTAGACCACCAAATTGCATGAGCTTCTGTGGGTGTTATGGTGTTCGATGTATTCACGGTCTTTGCCAATCCCTCCGCTGATTCTAAGGCCCACATGTTATCAATTTCCTTTGGAGAGGGTGTGTGTGTGTGTGTGTGTGTGTGTGTGTGTACACATGTGTATGAGATGGATGGGTCAATGGAGAGTCAAAGGCAGCATTCAGCAAATGGGAAAAACGTATGCTTATGGAAATGTAAGAGAATATATCTAACTAAAGACTTATTTTTATAACATTCCAATTGTGCAACTAAGAACTGGTTCTTTTTCTCCAAATGAGTGTTTTTTGCAGAGAGAATATGGCCTCACTGGAAACGAATGAAATAAGAGCAAGCTTTACAACTTCTCACCACTCTAGGTTGAGTACCATACACAATGACAGTGGAAAGAGGTGTAGAGGGAGGCGTGTGTCTTAGCCAGAGCATCTCAAGCAACTGGATATATCTCTTCCAGTCAGATGAGGGAGAAAATCCCAAAGGGGATTCCGGGTGGTGAAATAGTAAGAATGAGGCACATGTCCTGGGGGAACCATGGAGCTCCTTCTTTTATGGGGCTCATTGGACATACTCATGACTCCTAGTAAGAGTGAGCAGGGCACTTCCATTTCTGACGGTTGGTGTACTAACTACTTGGACAACCTTCTCACCAAAAATAACAAAAAAAAGTTAGGCTTTTTTTTTTTTTGTATTTTTAGATGCATTCAAGAACATAAAGGAAAGCATAGATGCTTCAGAGATCAAAACATAAGGGAAAAATATGAAAAGAGATGAGCAGAGCACTGAAGCTGATGTTTTCTCTGAAAACACTTGTCTAACCCAAGTAACCAGGAGTTTTAGATTATATCCCTCACAAGACAAAGAGAGAAGGAGACAAGTCTGAGAGCGCACAAATAAGAGACTAATCGAAGACTGTAAGTACAAATGGTTGTAGCCTCGGTGAAGAGTGGATTAGAAATCCCCCCACCTGGGAACAAGGAAAACTAATGGTCTCAAAGATGGGAGGTGAGTAAAGAAACAATTCTCCCTTGAAAACTCATAAGCATTAGCCAACCCCCGTGAGTGTTTGAGTCCAAATTCGTATTACCAGAGTTGTCTAAAAAATCTTAAGTCAAAAATTGTGTTAGAAAGTGAGGCCAGGTTGGTAGCGTACCCTATCACCTGGCAGAAAAATATTTATATCCTCTCTGAAGGTACCCGTCTTCAACCCAGCCTCAGATAATTCCCACAGATATGTTCCAAAAAATATAAGCTTAGAGTAAAAGAAAGAAAAATAGACAAAATACCACTAGAAAACAAGTCACCATGAGTGAGAGTCTGTAAAAACAATAGATCGATCAAACCTGTGAAGACTTCAGCTGCTGGAATTATCAGGCACAGATTATAAAATGAGAATGCTAAATATATTTAAAGAAATAAAGAGAAAATTAAAAATAAGCAAGGAGCATGAGACTATTAAAAATTACCAGGCAGACGTGAAAAAGAGTAAGATAGACTTTCTAGACATAAAATACAATAATTGAAAATTGTACATGATTTTCATGTTCAGCAGTGTGATGGATTACATACCTGAATCAACCCTCCCATTAAATATAACTAAAATGCTAGATAAACTTTTCAATCCTCTTAAATGCAGCCATGAGCTGGTAAAAATGTAAGGAATAGTCAGGTCAATATCTAAGGGAAAGAGCAAACTCAGAACAGTAAGAAGAGTCCAAGACAGTTTTGTGACTTGAGCATCAGTTTTCTTAGCTTTCTCAGGGATTGAGACACGGTTCAAATTCAGCACCTACCCAACCTAGGTAATCTAACAAAAGCTGTCTGCATAAAGTCGGAACCCCAGAGAGCCACATGCTCAATATAAAATATGATCAATTTCATCAAAGTCTGTATTTGAATGGAAGTGAGGGGATCAACATGGAAGCACACGACATTGGTGAAAGCCTGCCAGAATAGCAGACAGCAGGATCAAACTTGCAAATACATTACAAATTAGAATTATCAGACAAGAATACAAAAGATGACTAGTAAGTTTGAAGAAATCAAAATAAAAACCTGAAAATCTACAAACAAACAGATTGGAAAAAGGAACTAAATGGAATCCCATAGGAAAAAAATATCACAAATAGTAGATATAAATGTGAAAGGAAAAAAACTCTCTCTCTTCATAACTCCAGGTTAGTAAACAATTAATTCAACAAGATGCAAAAAGCGTCAACCGTAAAAAAAGACAGATACATTTAACTACATTAAAATTAAGAATTTCTGCTAGTCACAAAGACATCTCGCCTCACGCATTAGCTTTGATATTATCAAAAAACCAAAAGATAACAGGACTTCAAGAGGTTGTGGAGAAATGGAACCCTGGTATACTATTGGTGGGAAAGTAGAAGGGTGCAGGCACGATGGAAAGCAGTTTGATATTTCCTCAAAAAATTAAAAATAGAACTACCCATACGACCAACAATCCTACTTCAGGGTATGTATCCACAAGAATTAAAATTGGGATCTTGAAAAGATATGTGCACTTCCACGTTCACTGCAGCATTATTCACAATTGCCAAGATATGTAAACAACCCAAATATCCATCAACAGATACATAGATAAGAAAATGTGATATATACATACAATGGAATATTATTCAGCTTTACAAAAGAAGGACATTCTACCATTTGTGACAACATGGATGAACCTGGAGGACATTATGCTAAGTGAAATAAGCCAGTCACAGAAGGACAAATACTGCATGATTCCACTTACGAGGTATCTCAAACAGTCAAATATGTAGAAGCAGAAAATAGGATGGTGGTTACAGGGGATGGGGTGAGGGGAATGAGGAGTTGTTCAACGGGTCTAAAGCTGCAGTTACACAGATGAACAAGTTCTAGAGATCTGCTATTCAAGAGTTCCTGTACTTAACAATACAATATTGTGCACTAAAAATTTGTTAAGAGGGTAAATCTTGTGTTAAATGTTCTTACCACACACACATAAAGGAGCACAACGAAACTTGCGGAAGTGATAGATATGTTTCTTACTTTGATTGTGGTAATAGTACGATGGTGTCTACCTATGTCCAAACTCATCAAGTTGTATACATTGAATAGGTACAGTTTTTATATATAAATCATATCTCAATAAAGCTGTAAAAAAATTAAGAATTTCTGTTCACTAATAGAATTAAGAGAGTGATAAGAAAACCACAAACTGGAAGAAGATATTTGTAACATATATAAAGTATTGTATCCAGATTAGTAACGGTGTTCTACATATCAGTACGAAACAGTACAAAACATGGATCGAAAACTTGCCCAGGCACTCCACGGAAGAAACAGGAATGGCTGACACACATATGAAAATTATACTTAAGCACACTAGTAATCAGAGGAATGCAAATTAACATCGAAGCAAGAGAACTTTTCACTATTATTAGCCAATTGTAAAAACAAAATTAGCACTCTGGATAACAGAAGTGTAAATTGTAAAATGTACGTGCCATGTATAACTACGTTGGAAAATAATTTTACTCTCCCACATGGAATTCTCAAGAGGTTCGCCGCCAACACGAAGAACTTCTGCAGGGTGAACTCCAGGAGAGGGATGGTTTTCTTCTCCCAATATATTCTCAGCACCTACAATGCCCGGCACTTAGCATATACTCATTAAATATTTGATGGAAGGAAGAAAGCGACATGGGAAGGAAAGTCGGAAGAAGGGATAGGAGGAAGGAAGGAAAGACTGAAAGAGCAGATTGTGTCCTAAGTGTTTGCATATTTGGGACCTTAAATCTCTATTCTGTAGTCTGTGGAGATGCAAGTCCTGAGCCTGAGTCCGGGTTCCAAACTTTAAAAGTTTAGGCAAGTCAATTAAGCTCTGGGAATCTGTTTTCTCCCATTTAAAGGGGAAGAGGCCCTATCACGGGGTGGTGGGGTAGCCGTGAGGATCAAGTGCAACAATGCTTAGAAAGCTCCTGGTCACGGATCCAAGCTTTATGCAAATAGTAGTTGGTCTCTGGACCGCTTTGGCCCCAAGGTCTTAGACCTCCTGTAAACATGTTTCTGGATCATTTGCCTCAGGAGGCCCCTAGGGCTATAACCCCTCCCTCTCCTGCTGGCTGCTATCTGAACCCCTTGACTGGCAGACAAAGTCTTTCTCCTGCAATCAAAGATAAGGATACAGAAAGGGTGTTGACAATAAGCTTCACCTGCCTCACGGGAGCAGGCAGGTCCTGTATTGCTGAATGAGTGTGAATGAAGACTGCGATGGGTAAAGATACCTTCTCACCCCAGGGGGCATGAGCCAGGTCAGGAATGGGTCCAGGTCAAGAAATTGAGAGGGCTCTAGGGACTAGGGTGTGGGTTGGAATCCAAACCCATTATTTACTTTAGGAGAAAGGCCATCACCTGTGCCACTCACTGACTCTTCCCTCCCCCGCTACTCCCACCCTGAGTCTAAAAGGTTGGAAGTTTAAGAATGTCATCCAACCTGGGCCTAGCTGCAGTCAGCCGACAGGTGAGCCACTAGGAACACAGGGATAGGAAGAATCATCCATGTGGCTCCAGTCTTCCCGTTCATATAGCAGAGCCCATGTCAGAAGAATTGGGGCAGCCCTTCACAGGCCACACCTGCAGGAGGAGCCCTCATGGCCCTAGGCGTCTGCCTGAGACCAGCTGCTGGGCAGAGACACTGCTGGGATACCAGCCCCACCACCAGTCCCCTCCTCCAGCCAGCACCTCTCCCAGGTCAGCACATGTGCTTCAGACCAAAAGGCCGGGAGTTGGGACATGGCTGAGAGGCTTCTAGAATCAGTGGGACATGGGCTGCAGGGTGGGGGGCAGCCACAACCACAGCTGTAGCTAAAAGTCCCCAGGAATGTGGGATGTAGACCCCTTAACACTGAAGGGTCAAAGAGAGACAGCGGAGAGAGATAATAGAAATAATAATCAAATGGTAAGAGCCACATTTTGTTGGATGATCATTGTGGGCCAGGCGCTTTATACACACGGTGTCCTTTAATTCTTACAACCACCTTAGTTGTAGGTACTGCTATTATCCCCATTCTACTGAGGGAATTTCACAAGGTCACGTGGATAGTAAGATACCAGTTTAGTCTTATGAACTCAGGGTGTCTGACTCCAGAACCCATTCTCCTCACCATGCTGCTCTTCTGCCCACTGAGAACAGCTGTCTGTTTCTGTGGTTCGTTTCCTGACCTGAGACCACAGGGCGTCAGGCCCTGAGCTCTTAAGGAGCCAAAGGCAAGGCAGTGCCAGCAAAGAGGCAGGCCAAACCCCCTGATATGGGCAGATATTAGCACCTGTAAGTGCCTGGCACCAGCTAGGAGCTGGGAATACAAAAGGAAGAAGACAGATAGGGTCCCATCCCCCTACAGTCCGTGATACAGTCCAGTGGGAGCTCTGAGAGCCCATAAGAAGGATAGAGGCTGTGGGTGTGGCAGGAGGGGTCAGCAGACTTCCTGGAGGGTGCCATATCTAATGTGAAACCTGAAGGATAAGTAGTTAGCCAGGTGTGTGTTGGTGGGCAGTGAGGGGGGAGGTTGTAAGATGAAGAACGTGTGCAAAGATCTGGAGTTAGGAGAGTGTGGCAGGCTGGATGAAGTGGTGTTCCGGGGACTAGAACTTGGAGTGCAAGGGGAAGTGGGAGGAGACCAGGCTGTAGATGTTGAAAGCTGGCAGTGATGGTGTCAAATTTGCCTTCAGAAAGATCACTCAGGGGCTGGCCCTGTGGCCGAACAGTTAAGTTCGTGCACTTCGCTGCAGGCAGCCCAGTGTTTCGTTGGTTCGAATCCTGGTCACTGATATGGCACTGCTCATTGAGCCACGCTGAGGCAGCATCACACATGCCACAACTAGAAGGACCCACAACTAAGAATATACAACTACGTACCCGGGGGGCTTTGGGGAGAAAAAGGAAAAAATAAAATCTTTAAAAAAAAAAAAAGATCACTCAGGCTTCGGGCTGCACACAGGAAAAGAGGAGCCTTTCCCCCTTGCAGTGGACAATGGAGGAAAAAACTGTTGTTATGGATGCAGGGGCAGGGCTCAGAGAAGGCAGACAGAGCTTTCTTCAACGCAATGACTGACGCCCCACGGCCCTAGAAGCATGCCGTCTGAGGAAAGGCACACCAGGCTTTTAGTTAGAGGCTCCCGGAACAAGAACCCACTCTTTGCCTTGACTGACCCATGTGTCCCTTGATAAAGTAGCCAGAGTGGCACACAGGCAGACACCACCCATGGGCTGGCGGGTCCACCTGGCCAGAGAGCAAGCCCAGGGAAGGTCAGAGCAGAGCGTGTGACAGTCGATGGGGCAACCCATCTCTCCGTCTCATGTCTGTTCCCCTCTAATCCATCCTCCCCACTGCTGCCAGAGGGATCTGGTATCAAACATATCCTGGCACCACTCTGCTTAATGCTCTTCCAAGCAATGGCTGGTGAAACTGCTGGAGCCTCAGCACGAATCAAGCTAGTAGCCCCAAACTGTACTAGCAGTCATCCCATTCTTCACTTCCACACTCCTATTAAAAAAAAAAAACCCACTCTCACTTAAGAATGTAAAAGGTGAACCAGTAAAAATAATTACTTTTATTGAATCCCAGCCCCTGAGTACACATCTTTTTACTACTTGGTGTGATGCTATGTGAAGCAGGAAAAAGGCACTGAAGTCTGATGGTTGTGTCCCTACAAAGCACTGATGTGGTTGTTCAAGTTGTGAGCTGAACCAGCTGCTCCGTTCACAGAATACCACTTTTTTTTGTTTGTTTTTTTGGTGAGGAAGATTGGTGCTGAGCTAACATCTGTGCCAATCTTCCTCTATTTTGTGTGTGGGATGATGCCACAGCATGGCTTGATGAGCGGTGGTAGGTCCGTGCCCGGGATGCAAATCCACGAACCCCAGACCAGCAAAGTGGAGTACACGAACTTAACCACTATGCCCACCAGGCCAGCCCCACAGAGTACCATTTTTTATGTGGAAAAATGACTGACAAACTATGGTTATTCAGATTTACGTATTTGTTAGACATTTTCTCAAAAAGGAGCAAAGTGAACCTGTCACTTCAAGGGGAAAAAACTGACAGTTTTTGTTGCCAATGATCAAATTCAAGTGTTTAAAAGAAAATGACTTTTGAAAACTCATATGTGCCTGTGAGCTTCACAGCTCCCGGATACTTAAAGACTTTTCTGATGAGATCAATGGTGATATTAACAAATGTGATTTCTTTAAATATGGTGTAAAGAAATGTGTCAACATTGGGAGGAGCTGCCTAGCTCAGAGAATCAATATTTTCCCACAGACCACTGAAGGATGTTACAAAATCAAACACGGATTAAAAGAATTATTCAAAGTGCAAGACTGACCAGTGGATTTTTCGAAAAGAAACCAGGTTTTGTTTGTTTTGTTTTGTTTTGTTTACAGGGAAAGATTCGCCCTGAGCTAACATCTGTTGCCAAT
Organism: Equus caballus; assembly: GCF_041296265.1. NCBI lineage: Eukaryota > Metazoa > Chordata > Mammalia > Perissodactyla > Equidae > Equus > Equus caballus. The sequence goes on along the minus strand of NC_091688.1, from coordinate 29,690,847 downwards.
CTTCCTCTTTTTTGCCTTCCCCAAAGCCCCAGTGCATGGTTGTATATCCTAGTTGTAAGTCGTTCTAGTTCTTCTATATGAGCCACTGCCATAGTGTGGCAACTGACAGACAGGTGGTGTGGTTCTGTAACCAGGAAGTGAACCCGTGCTGCTGAAGTGATGAGAGCCAAACTTTGACCACTAGACCATCAGGGCTGGCTTGAAACTTTGGTTTTTACAACAGTTTTAAAGAAAAATTCTGAAGATAGTTGAGAGAGTTCCCGTATAACCCATGCCTGGTTTCCGCTATCGTTAGTGTCTTGTACCAGCATTGAACATGTGTTATGATTAATTAATCAATATTGATACATTATTATCAACTGAGGTCCATACTTTATTCTGATTTAGTTTCTCAGACTTTCCTTGTTTTTGATGACCGTGAGAGTTTTGAGGATTATTGGTCAGGTATTTTGTAAAGGGTTCCTCAAGTGGAATTTGTCTGCTATTTCTCTCGTGATTAGACTGGGGTTATGGTTTTGGGATTAAAGACCACAGAAGTAAAGTGCTGTTTCCTTCACAACATATCAAAGGTGCATACTATCAACCTGATGTGTGACTGTTGATGTTGACCTCAGCCACGTGGCTGAGAGAATGTTTGTCAGGTTTCTCCACCATTAAGCCACTTTTTCCTCCCTTTTCATACTGAGTTTATTATTGTTATTTTAAATGAGGTAATAAGTAAATACTTTTAACTTTTCTTAGTTCAAATTTCTTATATGGTTAAATCCCAATAGACATGGCTCACATAAACAAGAGCTCTTTGGAGTCCTCGATAATTTTTGAAAGCATAAATGGGCTCTGAGAATAAAAGGTCGGAGAGCCACTGGCCTAGCCACGCCAGACTAACTGCTGTCTTCCTACAGTCTCTCAACTTTCCTGAACCCTCCCCTATCTCTGATCATGCTAATGATCAAGTCTAGAACACCCTTCCTTTCCTTGTCTCCAGGCCAGCTCCCTCTCACCTCTCAAGGCGTTGCTCTGTGAAGCATTCTTTGACTCCTCAAGCCGACTTAAGTTTATCCTCTCCTATAGTCCCATGCCACCTGGTACAAGTTCATATTTGATGTGTGCCATGTAGTGACTAATTATAATGCTATATACTAATAATAGTGCAATTATTGTACTTGCTTCTCTCTCAAACAAGGGCAGTGGCTTGTCTGACTCATCATTCTACCCTGGCACAGGATGTAATGCCAGGCATACAGTATGTTTGTTGAAGGAATAAATGAACAGCTGGTCCAGTGATACTGATCTCTCCCAGCGACTGACCAGGCCACCCTGCTGGCTCTATGTCTGAATGAAATATGTCTGTTTCTCCCTCTTTACCGTGGCAAAGGCCAGGTGTTTACCTCTTAGACATTTCCTTTAATTCAGCAAATATCTTTCAAATATCTGTTATATGGCAGACACTGTGCTAGGAACTGGGGGTAAGAGGTGCACGTGGGGAGGTATGTCTAGCAGGAAATAACTAGTCATGTTTGTGTCTGAGCTTAATCTGCCTTCCATAGTTACGGGCAATTCACATAAAACGGTCAGGTGCATCCAAATGTAGCCTAATCCTGGAGTATAAATAGGCCAAGGAGCAAGCAATTATCCAGGGAATTCAAAAAGTAGAGTCAGCTACCCTAGGTAATGAAATGTAGGAAATATTTTATGCAGGCTGATGGTCAGATTTACCCAGATTCATGATTCCTCTTGAATAATGATGCACAAACTTGACCAAGTCCTTGTTCTCTCACCCTTTTAGTATTCTCTTTCTGGCTGGTATTAGGGTAAAAGGAGGTAGAAAGAAGGAAAGAAAGAGATGATGCAAGAAAGCTAGAGAACTCAACTTAGGGTTCCCTTGGCCAGTAAAATGCAGGTAAATGCTAATATATCAGTTGCAATGGAGCCACCCATTCAGAGATTCCAAGCTAGAACTATGACAGCTTCCTTTTTGCCATTCATTCCGTGTTTGAAAGGGTTTTTTTGGTTCCAAAAGGTCTAGATGTGTGCTGTCCAATATGGTAGACACTACCCACATGGGGCTTTTGAGCACTTGAAATGTGCCTAGTGGGACATGTTGAAAATAGCATTAGGGATATATGGGACTTAATAAAATATATTGTTAAAATTAATATCACCTATTGCTTTTTTTTTTAAACTTGACTAATGGAAAACTTAAGATTACACCAGTGGCTCATATTATATCCCTATTGGATACCGAAGATCTACACAACAGTCTCAGTTCACCGTCTGATGCTCAGGTTACCAGGGGATCTGGTTCAAGTCATTTCTTTGCCCCACACTGACTGTTCACTTGGCCAGAAAACCCTCCATTTAACCCCAAGCCATGGTCTCTGCCTGCCTTTGCAAGGTGAGGTAATTAACATAAGATCACTCAGAGCAGGCTCTTGCCCTTTCCTGATAACATCATGTGGAACTCCCACCTGAAAGGTAATCTCCCAGCAAATCTCAGGCTGGCCATCAGGCAAGATCTGAGAACAAAGGAGGGGTTGTTGATGGAATGTTCCAATCCCTAGAAGAAGGTCAATCCCAAATCCATCCTTTCTCCTCTCTTCACCCTCCTGCACCTGAGGAAACCTTCATTTTCACTGTGAAGCTCCCCAAAAAAGACCTCTCATCTCTGAGTCCGTGCCACCCCCGTCTCCCTTCCCCTCAGCTTCCTGCTATGTCAGAGTGCTCATCAGCCTCCCTGGAATAATGGCAGGCACGGAGCAGTCTCCCTCAAAAAACTCCCTCTGAGTTGCTCACTGGGCCAACCTGAATCCCAGACACATGCCTGACCTCCAGAAAGGCTGGTTCAAACCCACTTCTGTGTTCTGTGTTTGTATTTGTCAAAGGCAATCTTCCCGGACAAAGGAGGACAGGATTTGGCAGGATGTACTCCATGTTCCCTATTTTTAAAGGCTTCACTGTGTTCTCAATTACTCAGGCTCAAAATGTCTTTAACTCACCTCTCTCCTCTTCCCTTGTCTGATCAGTCATCAAATCCTGTGACTTTTGTCACCAAATCATTCCTCAAATTATTCCTCCTTTCTCCCCATTCCCATTCCTACACTAGGCCATTACTTTGCACCCAGGAATGACTCAATAATTGCCACCATATTCCATGCTAATACTGATCTTGCACTTGTACTCCTCATACCAATTTGGCAAATAGGGGTCTTTATCCTCATTTACTGATAAAGAAACAGAGATTTGGGGGGGGGGGGGGGAACACGTGGCTGTAAGTGGCAGGATGATAACGCGAGCATGTCTGACTCCAAACCTTGTGTTCCTTCCATGCTGGTGTCCCCAACTCAGTGTAATAAGAAGAGCTGCAGCCATGTCTGTCTAAGCTGTGTCAGTTTCTCCATGGGTCAATGTCTGAATGAAAAATGAAAAGTTTAATCCATAACCCTAGGGCTTTCAAACCTCTGATGTTGGGGCTGTAGGACCCGACTGGCTGACACGTTAGAGTCCTGACTTGGGATCTGTACTTAAGTGTCTGATATACTGCTGATTGTATTGTGTATATTTATTTGTCTTCTATAGATTGTTAAACAAATTGTCATATATTTTGTTAAATATGTATACTAAAAATATTTAATAATATGCCTTATCTCCTTACTAACCCTTAGCTTTATAAGGATAGAAGTTGTGTCTTTATCTTTATGGTATCCCACAATAGTGCCTCTAATAGTTGTTCAGGAAAGGTTTGTGGAATTGAATAATTTCTGATGCCTGGTGGATAAGTCCAATCTGTTAAGGAGACATCTCAGGTCCTTCCCAGGCAATACAGCCCTAATTGAATTCCACAGCCTTGCATCAGCCATTCCCCATCCTCACTTCCCCACGCCTCCGTGTTTCAGCCCCAAGATTGTCTTCCCCCTAAACAGTGTCTTCTGCTCACGATCTAACGATTTCTTCTTTCTGGATTGTTCTTTCCCACCCTATATTCCTGGCTTTCTCTTCATCTTTGAAGGCCCAGATTAAATAACACCTCCGCCATGATGTCATTCCTAACTCTCCTTCACTTTGCCTGTATAGAACTCTGCATACACCTTTGTTAAAAGCCCAATTATATCATAATGGCCTATTTACAAACCTTTTCTTGCCAGCTAGAATTATGCTCTGGGAGGAAAGATTATTTCCAGAACTTAGTGTGGCAGGAAAACATACATCTCTAAAATATTTTATTTTATCATGAAAGAATTAAACAAAGGCGAAAGAAAAGATTCAGGATATAGACAAGATGTCTTGATCAGAAACAGGATGAATAAAGCTTTTCCCATATTAAAAAGAGATTCCTGGCTTGGGTAGGAGAAGAAGAAAGGGTGGGAGACTGCAGGCTTCCTAGCAATGCTTTCAGAAGATCCAAGAGAAATCACTGCAAGGGGTGTCAGGCCCATGATAGCTATGAAGAAAGATGTTGATGCTGTTGACTATGGTGATGGGCACCTTTGGGTGATGGCAGAGGGCCAACATGAGATGGGCCCCTTCCTCTAACTCCTCAGCCACTGTGGCCCTGCCCAAGACCAAAGACTGTAACAGGGGCATGCGATTGGAGAGGGAAACCCAGCCCAGTGGGAAAGAGATGGAAATTAGACTTTAGGTTGCCATATAGAAAACAAAGAGAGATGCATTTCTTACAAAGTTGAGTTTTCAAACCTAAATTCATATTCACTACCCTAGTCTAGTGACTGGTATAGAGATAGTCCTTAAAAAGTTCGTCTTAAATCTTGAGTAGACAAGTAAATAAACAATTTCTTTAGATTCACCACGCAACTGCTGAACTTTTTGTGGTATGCCTAAAGGGTATTTAATTGTTTGAGTTTTAGAGGAATAATAAATAACATCACTGTCTTTGCTTCCCAAGTTTGTGACTAAATGGCAAATATTACAAAGGAATCAGCCAAATGAAGATCTTTTTAAAAATCAGCTTTATCGGTAAATCTAATTAAAGAGTGAAGCTTAGATTTGTAGCCACAGTCAGAGGATCCCTAACTATAATCCCCTTGAATCAAACTGTCCCCCAAAACTGCATTTCCGTCCCAGTTACCTTTCACACAGATAAACCAAGGACACCTCATACTGAGTCCAGACCACAGAGAGACACCAAAGACCCAGCAGAGCTGAGCCAAGCATTCTCAGCTCCTTTTCCCAAACAATCAACCACATACTTTCTCCTCCTCCTTTTGAGGAGAAGCAAGTTAGGAGTGAGGAGAGGCCAGGAGTGTTTCTGTAGTGGAATTCTCCTCACAGAAACACAATACCAGGGAATGAAGATCCTTCTCTAAAATCACTCCACAGCTTGTGATTGGCATAATGTATGATCTGTGATATATCAATTCTGCTTGGCCTCCCAAACATCTTAATCCTCTCCTAATACTAGTAAACTGGTCCTCCTCTCAGGCCTCTCTGTTCAAGGTAGAATGGGACAGGCCTGATGCTTTTGGTGTCTTTATGTCATTTTTCCTACTTCAGAGGAGAGCAAACTTCTTTAGAGTAATGCTTCAACCTCCCGATTTCTGCTTTCTCCCCCAAATAATAGCAGATGGTTGGAAGAAGCATTTTTCGTATCCTAGGAGAGGAAAAGAGCATTCTGATTCTCTTTAACTCCCATATCCCAACACACACACATAACTGTTCTCAGGCTTTGTCCAAATGATAGCTTAGAGCTAGGATTAAGAGAAAATACCTGGTCAGCCATAGGAGTGTGACTTCTGGCCAAACCTCCTCATAAATATGTGTGCAGGTGTATTTTTGTATACATACTAGGTACACACATATCTGTATGTAAATCATGTGTGTATATGTGCATACAAACTATGTACATACATTTGTGTATGGAAATAATGTAAATACATGTGTGTCTATACTACGTACCCAGTATGTATGGAATAATGGATCTGTAGGAGGCTGTACAGAATTGCCTCTTCCCTCTCCTTCAGGAGGCTGGGTAATCTGATCAAATTCCACATTGGTTGTACATGACAAATCTACAGGGATAATTGAAGAAGTTGATTGAGATGAGGTGGGTGAATAAACAAGCCACTTCCTGTCCTTAAAGGGATAAGAGGACTCAGCTCTAACGCCTGTGCCTTTCGGATCATATAAAGTCTAAAGTCACAAGATAATCATTGCACCCTCTATCCTCCTTGCCTCAGTTGACTCCCGTGACCTAGGAATATATTGTCTGGACCTTTCATTCTTTATCTTAGTAGCATCAGGGGAAGAAAATGGGCTTAGATTTCATCCTAACTGGGTTTGGCTTTGTGTTCCACTTAGGATTAGATTTTGAGGTGAGTCAAAAAAAACACAAAACAACAGTAACTTAAAAAAAGAAAGAAGTTTATTTCTTCCTCATATATAAATCAGGACCTAGATAGTTCAGGGCCAGAATGGCAGCTTGGCTCCCAGAAGTCCTCCGGAATCCAGACTCCTTCCACCTTGCTGTTTCACCACGTGCAGCCTCCATTCACAAGTTTATCTCATGACCTAAGATAGTTACTCCAGCTCCAGCCATCACAACTGTATTACAGCCAGGAAGAAGAAAGTGACATAGAGAGAGAAAGGGCACATGCTAGTTGTCTTTTAAGGAAGGTACCTCAAACATGCCATATGAGACTTCTGGTTATCTCACTGGTCAGAATGAACACACTTAGTTGCACTGGAGTTTGGGAAATGTAGGTTTTATTCCAAGGAAATTTGTACCAGCTTAAAAAAATGGAGGGTTTATTTTAGGAAAGAATAAATTACGGCAAATGACTAGCAGCCTCAGTTAAACTTTGAAATAGGGTGTCTTTGATCTGTATTAATGAATTATTGGCAACAAGCTCCTATCACCAAGACCTTCACCATCAACCTCACTCAATGCCTCAAATTCCACCATTAGTCAACCCTCCACTCCATCCAGAATGGTATTTGAACATGCCTTGCATCCTTCCCTCTGTACTTTTACCCACTTTGGTCCTTTTGTTTAAAATGCCCTCCCTTCTACTCTCAATCTATGAAAATTCTACCCATCTTCAAAGGCTCAGTTCTAACCTCACCTTCTTAGTAAAGCCTCTTCTTCCCTTCCCTTTTCCCAATAACCTCTGTCTTTTCTGCATGCCCATGGTACACATTATGCCAGCAGTCTGACATTTGTCACATGTGGTTATACATATTGAGTTCATGTGCACATCTTTTACTTTCAACTAGACTATAAGCTCCTTGTAGGCAGGAGAGGTATCATGACTTCCTTGTACCTCTCACACTACCTGGGCATGCATGTGCTCCTAAGACTGCTACCAACCTTGCCACTTAGAAGTCAGAGCTGGGGAACAAGCAGAAGACCAAGACTCAGGAGAAATGAATTAGAAACTCAACTCTGACCCTAACTAGCTCTGCAAACTTAGGCTTAGTTTCTCTGAGTTATAGGTTTCTCATCTATAAAATGAAGGAAGTAATACCTGCCCAATGTAATCCAGAGGGTCATAGCAAGGACCTAAAACACACACACACACACACACACACACACACACTCACACACACACTCTGTGTACAATGTAAAACAACACAAAAATTGTAGTATGTAACTTCTGTCAGGGTTTTTTGACTGCAAGCAACTGAAACAAAATCAAGCTCATTTCAGCCCAAAAGTGTCTTTATTGGAATAGCAGAGAAGATTGCTCATGGAATCACAGGGTACTGGGAGACCAGTCTTGGCAACAAATAGGGAGCAGAGCAGCTCTGGGGGCCTGGCGACAGGAACTGTTTGGCCATCTCATCAGGTGCACCTACAGAAATGAAGCAATTCCAAACAAGTTTCCCACCTTATGCCACTCCCTCAGATTCAAGTCCTGGGAGAGGGTTGTTGGCCTAGCTTTGGTTACATGCGCCTGCTCCTTGGTTACAGCAGCCCAGTCACCTTGATTTACAGTCCCACAAATCTACACATGATGGAGGAAGGTCAAGTCCCTCAGAAAATCAAGGTGATGTTATCAGAAATAGACTGAATGGAGGCCGAGAGGCCAGAAAACAGCAAATATCCACCATGGGGCTTAATAAACATGTGTTGATTGAGTGACAGTGTCCCATTCCTTTGATTGTGAAGGCATTTTGTACTATAAGACTCTATAAGCAACTTCTTTAGACCTTATCAGTGAACACCTTGGAGGGCATTAGCTTATCAGATTCTTTCCACCCATGGCAGTTAGAACAGGGCCTTGCAGAAAGGAGAAACAGAATTATACTTGATGGCGGAGGGCACTAGGAGACATGAATAAAGTCCTCACTCCATCATCACTCGCTCAGAGAAACCTTCTCTGACTTTCCCGACTAGGTCATACTTCCCTACATTCTCTCTTACAGCTCTAAGACTTTCCTCTTGTGGCTCTTAATACAATGCAAGTTAAATTTATTAGCATTTTTGGTTAATGGCTATTTCCTCCACTAAGTTATAATCTCCATGAGGGCAGGGCCAATGTCTCTTTCTGCTCACCTCTATTTCTATGACCCATCCCAGAGCCTGGCATATTCTAGGTGTGCAGTAGATACTTATTGAGTGAATTAAATGAATGAACTAAATGAATGAATAAGCTGCTAAAAGGACCAGATAAATTGGTCAGCGGCACAATTATCTAGGGTGGGTCACTCCCACCAAAGATCAGGGGCAGGCTCAACTTTTCCCTTCTTAGGCACAGGGGGTGGCAGGGGAAGATGAAAAATAGTGACAGATTAGTCAATGCACCATCCACTAGGGGCTGAGCCACCCTAGGCTGGTTTTTTTTTTTTTTTTTCCCTCAGAATGCTCCCCTGGAGGGGAGAAGGCCCATCAGGCAGTGGCAGCAGTAATCCACAGCTGCTGAGAGAGGAAATGATTATTCTCCCTCTGATCTGGGGCATCCCTTCCCTGCTGTGGGCATCCACCCAAGGAGGACACTGCTCACACGGATGCTGTGCTCCCCAAGGGGCCCATCTGCGTGTGTGTGTGCCTCCTGAGACAAGATACTAAGAAGCCCTCCTATTTGCACAGCACTTCATGGTCTACAAAGTTCTTTCCTAACTATTTCCTTTCATGCTCACAACCAAGCTGTAAGACAGGCAAGTGTTATTGGCCCCATTTTATAGATGAAGAAATGGAGGCTCAGAGCCTTGCTCAAGGTTATGCATGTAGGGAACTTCAAATATGACATAAACTTCAAGGCAGGGAATCTCCAATTGTCCACCTCATTCAGGTCTAGAGGGACTATATTTTTAGCATAAACATCTCAAGGCCTTCTTTTGTCTCCCTTTCTTGTCATTGAACAGAATGTTGCAACATGGTAAACAAAAGAGCTCAGGAAAACAAGGTATTAATTTGGTTTTTATCCTGGTTAAATTATGTCAGTCTGCAGCCCAGTTTGGACTGATGGAATATATTTGCATTTATATGTGAGGGGATCGGAGAAGGGGAGAAGAGAAAAATACTTTGACTTTACTTGCAGTTCACTTAAAAACAAACTTATTTTGTCTTTGGGTTTGGCATTGACAAATTCCACTTTCTTCCCATTTTTGATTTACGTTAGGTCAACTCAAAATTCTCCCATTCAGAAAAGTCAGCCGACGGATCCTGGCTCTCACTCTCATCTCAGCCCTATTGTGTGAGCCGGAAAGTGACTAGATGGCTGGAGAAATCTCTGATGACCTGACTCGGGGTCAGAGTTCTTAATGTGTCTTTGGAATTGGAATTTTATCTGCATGCCTTTAAAAAACAATACAAAACAAAAACGTACCATTCCCCACAATTGTAACTGAGGCTAAATAAGATCTACACTGAGACTGAAAGATGTTATGGGGAGACATGATAGGGGCCTGCCTATCTCAGGTGAACCAGGGTGTGTTCTTTTTTCTCAAATATGGTCTGAGGCTCCCGTAAGCCTTTCATCAATGACCAAACCCAGAGAGCAGGGTCTGGCCCCTGGCCCCACAGCTCACACACATTGGGCACTTTCCATGTGCCCAATGCGGGGCTGAGTGCTTTGTACGTCTTATCTCACTTGTCCTCATAACCCCTCCGTGGCAGCTAGTGACAAACACCATGCCCGTACTGTGCATGAGTCATCAGAGGCTCAGCAGAGTGAAGGAACTTGTCCAAGTCCACACAGTTAGTGAGCGGAGGAGCTGGAATTTGGATCAAGACTTGCCCACTTTCAGCTGGAAGGGGAAAAGAGAAAAGAAGAATGGAAACAGCCAATCCCCAGGGAAATCTTAGAAGCCATGAGCAGAGCCATCATTATGCGTGGAAGAGAGGTGTCCTTCTAACCTGAACTCCCTCCCAGGTTTTTTATGTGAGCAAAAATATAAGTTTATCTTGTGTTTGAGCTATTATAAAATGGGTGGGGGGCGGGAGTTGTTGCAGCAGGTCGCCTTGCCCAGTTACTCCACACAGGCACCTAACCTGGCTTTGCAGGCTTCTTTGAGAGAAGGCCAAGTCTGGGTTGATTCGGAAGGATAAGCCAATTAGGCAATTGTGAAAGGATAAGGATAAGAACTGTCTGAAGGATAAGTCAATTGTCAATTAGGCAAACATGAGGGGTAAGGGTCTCAGGCCTAAACTCTCTCTGGGAACTGGAGATGGAACCAGGCTAGCCCAGTGGAGGCCAGTCTGAGATACAGGCTTCCTTGGTGGGCTCTTCCTGCCAGCCTGGCCATATAACTCACATCTCTCTGCTTCCAGGCCCTCAGCAAGAGGCAGAGCCAGCTTCTCATATGGAGTGGGTGAAACAGAGGTTGGGGTGGAAGGGTCTGAACCACTGCAGGTGGGTGAGAGAAGACAAAAATTGATGCCACCCTTTGAGTATGTCTTGTGGTCTTACATCCATACTGTTTCCTTACTTCTTTTCTTCATAGTTGTAACTATCACCCAGCCATATGTCACATTTAAAATTGTTGAGAGTCTACCAAGGGAGCCACTGTCTGTTGCTCTGCCCCCACCCTGTCTGGGCATCTGTCTTCAGGCCTGCATAAGGAATCTTCCTCTTGCTCCATGACTCTGCTCTGATTTCCAAGCAAATGCTCTTACGATGCACATCGCAAACTGTTCTGCCTCGGGTGAACGTGGTGGTAAAGGTGGAATATTCCCAGTGCCTCCTTCTGGAGGGGTTCTTGTAAGGACTGAGGTCTTTGAATCCATCTTGGCAGGAGGGTGAAGACCCCTTTCTTGCGTTTTCTTACAGTTACTCTTTCCCTCCATGTAAAGCTTCACCATAATCCCCTCCCCATGCCTCTGTGGGCAAAACATCCATGTCCCCTGGTTCCCTACCCACCACCCCTGCCCCTGAATAAACAACAGGTCATTTGTAAGAGGTTTTTAATTTCATCTTGGTATGCCATTAGGGAGTGGAATAAGGATCTCTATTCATTTTCACTCACATAGTACCTGCTACATCCTCCAACTGATTTTTACCACAGAAGCCTGAGGAGGCATGCAGCATCTGCATGATTTTCACTCGCCAGACTGGTTTGGGTTTCTTGATGGTTTGCATAAATTATAAACAAGAGCACAAAAATCACACAACATAGACTCTACTGTAAGGGGGCGTGCTCCCTCTGGCCTTGCAGTCAGTGATGGGGACGAGTCCCTGTGTCCAAGGCTCTGATGACTGATAACATCCCCAGGAGTGAGGCCAAGCCTATCCCAGCCCCTCTAAGAGGAGCCAAGCTGACCCTCTGTCTTCCCCCATCAACTCATTCTGGTTTCTCAGGAGGCCTCCTTGCACAGAAGTATCCCATCCTAGCACCACAATTGGAGAACAGGGTGTGGAATTGTCCCTGTGTACAATGGCAGCTGGGTCTTCTGTGCTCAGGGTCAGAAAAGTGAGTTGGAAGGAGGAGCCCTGGGTTTCCCCCGGACCCCCTCTGCCCCTTTGAGCTCCAGGAGGTTGTTCACAAATAGACCCTCTAGAACAGGAGCCAGCAAACTTTCTATGAAAAGAGCCAGACAGTACAGATAGTAAATATTTTAGGCTTTCTGGGCCATATACACTTGTCACACATTCTCTTCCTTTTCTTTTTTTACAACCCTTTAAAACTGTAAAAACCAGTCTTAGCCGGCAGGCTATAAAATACAGGCCTGCAGGCTGTAGTTTGCCAGCCTCTGGGATAGAACACCACGATGCCCTCCCTCATCCCCTCAGCCGCAACTTTCTCCCCATTGAAGGACTCTGGCATCCCCTCGAGCCGCCCTGAGCTGGTATCTTCAGCCCAGCCTTTGCAGAAGGGACGATGACAGGCAGTTGCCCTCAGTGCTCAGGGAGCAGGAGTCCTCTTGCTCTGCAGCCCAGGTGTCCTCCTTTGCCAAGTGACTGGTCTGGTCATATTTTAAGCAAATATCAGACATTAGTCTCAGCTCTGCTCACATGTCCTGGGGGTGAATTAAGCCTCTGTGTCCCCCAGTGAGGTAGGTACATACTATCAGCCTCATCCCACACTTGCAGATGCTGAAGTTCAAGAGCAGAATTGACTTCCTAGCGCTGTCCAATAAGCACAAGTCAGAATTTAAAAGAAAGCCAAAGAGTCTAGGCTTTACGTTTTCCAGGAACATCATTAGGAATTATTCTGTCCCACCCAAGCCCAGTGATTCAACCTTAAAGAGAGCAAAAATCCAAGAGAGAACACTGTCAGCCACACAGAGTTGCCTTCCAGACCTCAACGACACTCTCTGAAAACAGAATTCACTCAAGCACTCAAAGCTATGGGGCTTGGTGGAGCAGCCCTCTCTGCCCTGCCGACAAGTCTCTTCAAACTAAAACTAAAGTTTATAAAAGTAAATTATCTCATTTTATAACTTAAGTGCATCAAGAATTTCCTTAAATATAGTTCACACTGAAAATAAAGTTACTTTTGCTGTACAGTTGGTGTCTGTTATAATTAGGAATAAACTTTGATGATAAAGTATGAAAGGTTACACACTCACGCACACATCTATCTATCTGTCTGTCTGTCTGTCTATGGGCGTATGGATGGATAGACATATGCACCTCTTGACAAGAGCTTCCCCAAAATGGTGGGAAGTTGTTTTCTAGTCTCTAGGTTTCTAGTTTGCATGAGAATGTCTATATTAAAAGTCCCTGTCCTTAATGATAAACACATCTTCAGACCTAACGCTAAGACTCTTATTAGAAACATTAAACTATGCAATCCATAATGTATTCAGTCTTTGGAAATGCCGAGCTATGCCATATCATTTCACAACAGCATCCCCAACAAAACTCCCTCCCCAACCCACCTCTTCCCTGGCCATCCCCATCCTAAAGCCAGCCGACCCCGCACATAACGTGGTTGTTCCATATGGGAGCCTAGCCACAGAACTCTGGGGGAAGACTCAAGAGGTGAAGTAAGAATTCTGCATGGAGTACAGGTGGTCAATGGGGTTTCCCACTCTGGACTGCAGGGGCCCGGCTTCTGAAGTTGCTAGGAAACAGTCACCGAGGTTACTGAGGGAGGTGTCGTCACTGTCCAGGTCGTGGAAAAGGGGTTCGGCACCTGAAATGGAGATGAAACACTGGCATGAGGGCCTGGAAAAAGTCTCACTCCAGTGCTAGGAAATTCACCTGAATTCAGTGATTGTGGCATAAGCATACCCCCCAGGTGAAGCTTTCTACTGGCGGCTGGAGAGGGGGTGGAGGTGGGAGGACATCTACAGAGAAAATAGGAGGGAGCTAATCTCTAGCCACAAAAGATCTCTAGTCTCCTTAGGGGGCTCATGCATAAGGTGTAAGCACTGAAAACAACGTAAACTAGGAGATGACCAAGGGCTAAGTTGAGTGCAGCATAAGTAACGTCAGAATGTCCAGATGGTGAGTGTGGGGCATGGGCAGGTGGCAGCACCTCAGGCCAGAGAGACAGGGACAGGCTTCCCGGAGGATTTGAGGCAAAAATGGTTCTTGAAAGAGCGATGGTAAGAAAATAAACATCAGCTCTGTGGATGAGGGTCGGGAAACCTCCTATGATAACACTTGACCTTTCAAATAGCAAGATTACACTGAGTGTCTGCTCTTTCCCCAGATCAGTCCTGCAAAGGAAAAGAAGGTCAGGTGCCCACCTTCGAGTACTTTACACCCTTGACAGAGAAGCCAGGAGGGCACACTGTGGAACAGCTGGGAGACCGCTGTGACCAGAACCTAGAGGCACATGCATTTTATCTCCACTTCAAATAAATGGGAGAGGAGACAGTGGAGTTTATAAAACTTGTCATGTGGCTTTAATTATTCATTTTACTAAAGGATTCATCATAGGAATCCTTTATGTAACAAGACCCCTAGGACTTTAAAAATTTAAAAATTTGCAAAAAAGTCATTTGTCCTGTTTTCTCTGAGCTGTCATGTGAAGACAGTACAGATGTTAACACGTGTCTTCTAAAGAAGCAAAGAGGATGGTCATCACTGGCGCGTGCATTGTATATCTACGTGTGTGTGAATGAAGGAGCTTCGTCAATGAATTCTCTGCAAAGGGCCAGATCTTAATCAACATTTGCTGAATGCATCACATGGGAAGATAGGGGTGATTTTAATAATAAATAGAATTTTTTTAAATTAAGGTGAAAAAGAAGTTGCTTGACAAAATCTGTGAGCTGAGGCATGTGTCTCTGATACTAATGTTTTGAAGCCTTGCTGAATAAAACTTTATTTTTAGCTCTCAGGGTTATTTATTGCAGATTGCACAGTATGGATGAATGCATTACACAGGCTGCTCACTTTCTTTGTATAAAAGCGTGGTGCCCTATATTTGGCCCTGAGATGGAACTTCAGCCCTCCACTCCGGAACTTGCCCATCCCATCAGGATGCCCAGTCCCCAGCTATCCACATACCCAGCAGCCGAAGCAACCCAAGGAGGGGTGAGGTGGAGGGGGATCGAGGGTGCTTTTCACTTCACAAGTCAGTTTCTGTTTCAGGAATTACATTAGAGCACCTACTAGTATCCATGACAGGATAGTCCAATTAGAACACTTTTTTTTGTGCTCTTATATATTTTCTTTCTTTATGCAAAAGTTTGCTTAATTAAGGACTTCTGTCTATATCACTGCAAATATTGCTTACAAACATGGAAGTGTGATACCTGGCATGAAATGAAAGACTTTGGAAATTCAGTCACAACAAACAGGTCTACAATGAAAGCACAAACCTCCTATTTAAAACTAACAAATAAGAAGCTTTGAAAGGAGAATATATGAAAACATCACTGATGACTCTGTGTGTTGGTCTTTCTTCCATAGTCATTGGTTAGGTGTTTCTAGCAGCTTTTTATGGAGCACTTATTCTGCTTTGCAGCTTCAGTGAGCATCCACTGCATAGGTATGTTTGGAAGGCAATGAGAAACTCACACAAGCAAGTTGTGAGAGGTCCCTGTGGGTCTTGAGTTGCTCTTACCATAGGGGTGCATGTGGTCTCCAGGCATCTGGGGAGGGGTGAGACCCTGTCGGAAGGGATCTGAGCTGTAGACACTCTGCTCAATGGCCAGGAGCTGCTGTGGGGTGGGCAGAGCCGTGTAGGGGTTCATGATCCCTTCCATCCCAGCACTCCCACCACCATTTGTCTGACCTGTGGGCCAAAGAAGAAGGCAAATCATTCTCCACATGCAGCCCAGCATCCCCCGCTGCGGGGGAGGGCCACAGAACACGTTCTAAACTTCACATCCTCCCTTCCACGTGTCCCTTCCCAGCAGTGGCCTTTGCTACTGCTCCATAAAGAAAAGAGAGGGAGAGGGGCAGGTGAGTGGAATGCAGGGAGCCCTGGACTTGGAGTGGGATGTGCTGGATCCGAGAGCCCACCATTGCCCCTACACATGGACTTCTCCACAGGGCTGCTTAAGGGTCCTCACAACATGGCAGCCAGCTTCCCCAGAGCTTCTCCAAGAGAGGGTAAGGCAGAAATCACCACACTTTATGACCTAGTTTTGGAAGTCACATCCTAGGTCAGCCTATTCAGTGTCAGAGGGGACTACACAAGGGTGTGAACACCAGGTGGCAAGAATCACGGAGGGCCATCCTTGAGGTTGGTGACCACACAATCTGTGTGACCACGGCGAGATCATTTTACTTCCTGAGTCTTGGTTTCCTCATTTTTAGAATGGAAGAGGATGAGGTGGCGTCAGTGGGTCCCAGCCTGTGCCCTAGCAAGGATAGGGATGGGGCGGGCAGTTGCCTTGGAGAGCTTCCTTGAAATATATCATTAAAACAAAGGCGTTTGGCAGCCACCGAAGGGCATGATCTAAAGCTCTTTCCAGCATTACGCTACTCAGAGCCCATCAGTCAAGTGGGAATCACAACACTGGCCCGGCCAACCTCAGGAAACTGATATGAAGTCTCCATGAGACTTCATGTGCACTCCATGTGTGCTTTAGAACTACAACTTGCTATGTGTGTGTGCAGAATTTTATGAGAAAAAGAGGACTCAGTTCCCGCCTCCACGTCTTTGTGGTTCTCCGAACACATTTCCTTTAACTCCCAGAGACTCTATTTTCTACCAGGCTCTGCTTTCTTAAGTTGACCCTAGGAGGTGCCCTTAGAATTCTTCAAAGTCCCAAGCACTATGAGTTTGTGTTCTCATAATGCCTTGATGCACTCTTGTCCCTTTGAGTGTGTTGGCCTATATGGAGTCAACATGCATGGTTCTTCCTAAAGCCCTCTCATATCTGTGACCTCTCTGAACTTCACAGGGGCCCTGTGCCATAGGGCTGGCAGGCCTTATCACCCCACCCTAGGCATACATAGCCTGAGGTACAAAGAGACGGATAGGCTGGTCCCAGATCAAACAGCACTGAGGGTGAAGCTGGGGCAGAATTCAGGTCTCCTGACCAGCTTGCAGCTCCACCCTTCCCCAGCACCCACATCTTTGTTTCACTTTTCTCCCTGAGCATCTATCCTGCTGTTAAGATACTGTTTGGCCTAGAAAGTAAAAAACTAAGGGAACTCTTTGCTGCAAGAGTCCAATTCTAGATTGAGCCTAGCCCAGGTGTCAAGCCCAAGGCAGAGTCCAAGCAAGGACAAGGGGCTTTGTTTAGGGGCCTGAGAACCGATGTCACATTTCACAGCCTTCAAAGTGTGGTCCACAGACCAGCAGCAAGGGGAATTAGTTAAAAATGCAGACTTGCAGGGCCCACCCAGACCTTAAGAACCCGAATCTGTAGTTTACCGAATGCCAGGTGATTTATGTTCACATCCAAGTGTGAGAATGCCTGCTCTGGGGCACAGACCGACCGAATGTTCAGGGAATTCTGCTGGACGCCTGAGTTGGGGGCATATCCCTTTAAGAATGACATTGTTCTAACAGAGTTACTCTTGATTTTTTTCTCTTTAACTTCCTTGAAGGCTCCCACAACCTAACCGTCTTCACCCCCTCTCCAATCCTCACACCACCCCTATTAAAAACAACGACACATGAAGGTGCGTGCAGGTAGGGGTAAGGTGAGGCAGCATGGCCAGTGGAGCTTAGAACCAGAGAGATGGGTTCCAGTCCCAGGTCCACCCCTTACTCATCTAGCACCACAGTGAGTCTTGCAGAGCCTCTGTCTGCTCATCTGTGAGATGGGGATGCTGGTAACTTCTCCGCTCACCTGGGGCGGGGTGGCTGGAAGAGTCAGGTCAGCAGGGGTGAGTGACCTTGGGAACTACAGAAGTGCTCAGCAAAGGAGGGGATAATTATTTTACTATCCTTATTTTTATCATTTCACGTTATTTTGGGAAGAAGTAAAGTCACAGAGTTGTCTTCTGTTAAATTGATTCTCCTGGAAGGAGGGGGACCTGGCAGGATGAAAAACTGGGCAGGTCTCTGACTCTGTAGGTGGTCCTGACCCAGTCCTGACACGGTGGCAGCGTCAGGGCGAGGGGGCTTTAGATAAGGTTAGTGCCACCTCCCATCAGCAGTTCTGGGCCTGCAGCTCAGTGCCCTCAACCCTCTCACCGTTCCTCAGGGCTCAGTCCTCACTGGAAGATCCCATCTCCCTAGTGGGTGTGGGCTGGGCTTTCTGGAGCCCAGAAATGTCAGTCAAGGGGCTGGGTGGTTGGTGACCTCTGGTAGGAGAGGCCTGGACTCCCGCAAGGACCGGCGGGAGGAGCTGCCAGCTCACCGGAATTCAGCCTCTGGGTGTTCTGCTGATCTTGCTGCTGTTGCTGCTGCCGCCGGGCCAACTTCTTCATCTGATGAGGAGAGGACGAGAGGATTAGAAGTCAGGTGACCTGCCACAGCTTCCCGCCAAGGGGAAAAGGGCTTGCGAGTACAATGGAAGGACCGTTTCCCCAGTTTTTACTCAGTAAAGGAGCTGGGCTTGAGGAACAGCACCTTAAGTTGGATGCCTCGCAGCTGAGGGCTTTTTACTTCACAGCAGTGGAAAGACAGCTGGCCGGGAAGCGACCACACGGCTTGCCTTAGCAAGAGCAGGGATTTCCTCTCAGCAAATAAAACTTGCTGCTTATGTTGTGACAGTTTTATGTGAGGTATCAGTGTGGGGATGTGGGGTCTGCAGCCCAGCTTAGATATGCAGCAAGGGGCTGCTGACAGGGTGATCTGGGACGAGCCATGAGGCTGTTCCCCATCCACTCCTCTATCTGCTGCCCTTGTGTTTGAAACGCCAACCAGGAGATTCATGCTCTAGTCTCCCAAAGCACCGTTAACACACACACTTCCTGGAAGGAAAATTTTAACCCAATCTTTCTCAAACTGCATTCTGTAGAACATTAGGGTTCTCTGAGAACATTAATTTTTAATAATTTTGAATATATGTGTGGATATATGTATATGTGGAGAAAACACTGGGTTTAACACAAAAATTTCTTTACTGAAAGATTTCTCAGAGCTTCAAACTCCTCTGCTTTACGAATCCACAGGTTACAGGGCCTCTCAAATCTATTGAACCACAGAGTCCTTTCAGGAAGGAATACACATCAACAACCCTGTACTGAGGAATTCACTTAGGGAAATGCTACCTTATCAGATAATGAGAGATTAATTTATCACCCACTGAAGAGCAGGGTCCTAGAAAAATGGGCTACAGGATACATGCATTTTTAGGAGTAGGAAAATAAACCAGTAAAAGGTCTAAAATAAATAAAAGACCATGGCAGGGGAATACCGACCTTGGCAGGATCCAGAGGACAATACGATGGTTTGGGCCTATCTGGGGGGTGGGGCACAGGAGAGGTAAGTAAAGGCATTCATTCCACCGTGCCATAATGTTGATGTACACCAGTCATGTGTGTGCTAGGTAGGTCTATCCTTGAAGTTTTAGAAGAATTTGGTATCTGGGTTAAATAAATATGAATTAAAGAACCTGTTCTAACCAAGATACAGAAAAACATTTATTCATGCAGACAGCCAGCCAGATTCACAGTCATGGCCACTAGGAAAATAAAAGCCATTGCACTAAAACAAATGCCCTGTCTCTCCCCTTCTGCAGGTTGCTGTGACTGGAATGACTATTGTTAAGAGAATTTTGAATCAAGAGAACTACTCTATCTAATGAGCTCAGGTTAGAAACCCTGTCAGCAAGTACAATGTCCTGCTGCTGTTATTTCAGGAAACCAGCCCCACAGAGACAGACCGAAGTAAGAAGCAGATTACCTTAGCTCTCTGGTTCTGGAACCACACCTGGACCACACGGACGCTCAGCCCCGTCTCCGCAGCCAAAGTCTCCCTCACCTTGAAAACGTGGAACATTAGGAACACAGAAACATTGGCATCTCAGAGTAGGAGGCAGAACGTTTCCCGTGCAGTGCACAGGGACGCCAACAGGCCCCATCTTATCTAGGTGCTGGCTAGCATAAGCCCAACACAAGAACATCACTTCCTTTCAAGGGGAGAGAGGGTCCTTCGCCAGGTAAACAGAGAGAGGAATAATCGTTCATTTCGATGTTCATTCCAAGAGGTGTTTCTGGGTTTCTCTTACTCTGGAAATTACGCCTTCAAATGGTTCTTAAACACCAGCAAAATCTATTGGTGTGCTTTAGCTGTACCCCATACATATGCATTAACCTACTTAAGGAGAACTGAGGGGGAAAATCACTTTGCAAAAACAAATGGTTCCCTCTTGTTCTTCTCCTTGAGGTCTAAATTCATTGACCTCAATTTTCAGTGTTGTCCCTCATAGTTCTAGATGACTTTGGGCGTTTCATGAATATTCATATTCACTGAGTGAGCCCTGCCCAAAGAGAATAGGACAAGAGCCATCTGGAATCCAGCGGAGGAAGGCAGACGGCTCTAATGCAGGCACATGCACCGGGGTTGTGCAGAGACAGGACAACTGGGACCATGTAATGAAGACATGTATTTAAAGATCCGCTCTCCATACAGGCACAGGGTGAGGGGCTGGCAAGGTGGCCAGGAGGGAAGAGGCAAGGAGCAGAGACTTCTCAAGAGTGGGTCTGAGAGACACTGTGCCCTCATGGTTAGATTGTGGGGAGGAGATGGGCTCGAAGGGGCTCTTTGAATAAACACACAGCCTGAGCAAACTGGAGGCCTCGGGAAGTACTTCCCCTTTATCATGCCACTTGGGCTGGGGCTTAGGAGAAGTGGGATGATTAGACCAGATTTTTAAAATACATCCTTCTGCTAAGCCAACTAAAATAGCAGTGTGCCCTGGGGCCCCACCTCCACCTGCTGAAACCCTATCCATCCATCAGAGGCCCAGCTCAAAAGCCACCTGTTCCACAAAGCCTTGCCTGATTCCCCAGACAGAGGTGACCTTTCCCTTCCCTCAGCTCCCAGCTGCCCCCTGTTATGATCCTCAGAGCTTCCTCCTGGGTATTAGTTCAGTGTGCACCCATCTCTTCCCCACTGGTGGCCTGGAGGCTGCCCAGGGACAAGCACTGGGCACAGGCCATACAGAGGCTGGGAGTTTAGTACATGTCGGATAAGTAAATAAATGAGGGAGATGATAATTTGTTCTGTGTAAGCCTACTTTGAGGCTGTTTCACTTTCTACCAGCACCTGTCCTGGGGCCTAGAGAGCAGCAAGGGCGGGCAAAGGAAGATTCTGCAGGTGAATGCTTCCAAAGGGCAGAAGTGCTGGTGGACTGCATTACTGTGCAGCAAAAATCCACCCTTCCCTCCCCCGCCCACTGGGTGCGAGGGGTGGGGAGGGTGGGAGTGGTTGTCTGCTTCACTCATGCACTCACACTGGGCTTAGCCACGTGCCTTGCTTTGGCCCATGGAGTGTGAGTGGATGTGATGTGTGTGATATCCAAGGAAAGCCTTTCAATGGGCTTGCCCAGTGTGACTCGGCCTCTTGCCTTCTGCCATCCTCATGAGAACAGTGTGCCCCAGGTGGCTGCTGCTCCTTCAGCCTGGACCCTCGAACGATACACAGGTGGAGCAGGCCAGAACCTGAGCCCAGTTGGGCCACAGCCAACCCACAGCCTAGGAGCAGGGAACCAATGTTTGCCGGGAGCCCCTAGGATTTTGTTGTTTCGGCAAAAGCTAATACAGATAGGGATACAGGAAAAACAATAATAAAATTTTTAAAATTTATTTCTTCCAAGAATTTCAATTATTTTTATTGTATAAATGACTGTACCCAGCATGCGGCAGGCAGTCAATAAATGGCAGGTACTTAATCAATGGATGCAGCTATTTGTGGCAGAGACGGCTGACTGTCCACAGTATCCATTCTCTCCATCCTCCTGTTAGTAATTGAATCCCCAAGTTTTAGCAAGGCATGTGGTCACCCAGATAGACTCATTTCCCAGGCCCCTTGGAAGAGGTGCAACCAAGGGATTAAATTTTAGCCAGCACATATGACCGGAAGTGATGTAAACAGTTCCTGGGTATATCCTTAAAAAAGCAGCTATTGCCCTCCGCTTCCTCTTTCTCCACCATGGTGGCTGGAAAAATGGTAACAATTGGAGCAGCCCCTTGGATCCATGTGATGGATGAGAGAGCTGCCCCGCCAGTCTTGGATTGCTCACCTCTGGAGGGTGACATAAGAAAGAAAGAAACTCCTATCTCATTAAGTCACTGCATTCTTTTTTACATGAATGTCCATAGCAGTCCTATCTGTAACTGCCCCAAACTGGAAACAACCCAAACTCCCATCAGCAGGTGAATAGACAAACGAACCATGGCACATCCATACGGCGGAATACCATTCAACAGCAAAAATGGATGAACTACAACATGGATGAATGCTAAAATCACCACCCCAAGCAGAATAAACTAGACCAAAAAAGAATGCATACTACAAGCCACTACATTTTTATTCTCTTTGTTACAGCATCTCAGTCTATACCCCAACTGATACCTGTTATTCTTCTTCTTCCCATTGTTCTCCATGAAGGAAAGGTGTGAGCAAGCCGCCAATTGGAGTGGCTATGTATGGACAGAAGCATAGGGATATTCTACCATATCCCTGGCCACAGCTTCCATGATCCCTGGAGTTTCCAGTGGGGTTCAAGGTCACCTGCACAAACTCTGTCTGAACAGCCTCCCACACCCACAACACACAGCCCTAACCCCCAGGTTCCCATTGATACCCAGCGGAGGATGGAATGAATGCACAGAGAGAAGTTGGGCCTGGTCCCCTTTCCCCGCTTCTTTCCTTCTGTACCTTTCTGCACGGCTTGGAGGATACTTCAAACGAGGCCTTGAATGCTCTCCTCTGTTGGGTTGTCAAGATGGTTCGGGGACGTTTGGGGCGCTTGTGGTCTTTGCCATCCTCAGCAGCTCCTTTCCCTGTCCCATGGGCTGACTTGCAAAGACTTTCTTCATCATCACTTTTGCCTAACAGAAGCAGAAAACAATGTGTTGAGTCCCTCAAAGCCACTTCCTGGAGCTGTATGTTATTCCCCAACAGGCCCTTCAGTGCACATTCCCAGGACGGCTTTGCACATGAGTGCAATAACCTGTGCAGTACTGATTTGAAGGCCTCCAGCAAGCAGTGAAGAAAATGACTTCTAACATCCAGAGACAAGAACCAGAAAGTCCACCACTACAGCTCAGGACTTTCTCACAAGATGATGTCCTAGCTCCACGTTTACTCGCTGTGTGACTTTGGACAAGTTAGATAACTCCCTGTGATTCAACATCCTCATCTGCCAAATTGAGATATAAGAGAAGCTACTTCACTGAGGTTGTCGGCAGGATTTAAGGAGCTTATACCAATAAGGCACTCAGAATGCTTCCTGGCATACAATAAATGCCCAGTAAGGGGTGGTTCTTAATTCAAGTCTAGACTGGAGAATTTGTGTGTTACTTCCTAGACATGTCTGAAATTCTAGCCACCTCCAGGAAGTAGAAAATATTACCGTTGAAAAGGCCACAGAGGACCAGCATAGACAGATAACATAGGGAGTTAGTCAAAATTGCTTGTCTATAAAATAAATAATTCTCTATTAAAGTAACTGTATTTATTTATTTATGTGAATTTCTCCAACTCTAAGAGTGAGCAATACAAGGGGTAACTTTTAAAGGACATAAACCCTCCCACATACATGGCATTTTTTCCCAGGCTGCCTCTCGCATCCTGCAGACTTCACGCTTCTGAGAAGATGCTTCCAGGCTCTGGGAAACATTGCGTGGGAGACACTTCTTTCCATATTCAGGTTAAAATTCCACATTCAGATTAAAAGCCTTAGGAGGTTGTGTGCCCAGATTACTCTAACAAGAACCTCATTTCTCTCTGGGTCCTCACGGAGCTCAGCTGGCCTCGTGCCTCCAGTGGAAAACTTTGTCCCGAGGGCTTCCCCAGCTCCAGTCCCGATTCCTGATACATAGGAGGCTCTAAATAGATGTTGTGGAAAGGATATCTTTCCCCTTCTGCCTCACTGCCCTTGACAGTACAAATGAAAAAACCCACAAGCCAGTCCTGATGGCCTAGTGGTTAAAATTCAGCTCTCTCACTGCCTTGGCGGCCTGGGTTCGCTTCCCAGTGGCAGAACCACACCACCCATCTGTCAGCTGCCATGCTGTGGCAGTGGCTCAAATAGAAGAACTAACAAGGACTTACAGCTAGGATTTACCACCATGCTTGGGGCTCTGGGGAGAAAGAAAAAAAAAGAAGATGGACAATAGATGTTAGCTCAGGACGAATCTTTCCCTATAAAAAAAGAAAAAACCAAGAGATTAAAGAAGAAGAATCTTCATGACAAGGAGTGGCTACTCTGGCATCCCCAACTCTGACTGCTGCTCTTTCCAGCAGGTAATTCAGTAAGCTGATCTCAGTAATATTTTGGTTTGAAGGGATTTTATGATCTTTCTAGAAGGAGGTTTTCAAAATGGCAAGGAAGAAATATGCACATAAGAAATAAAAGCCTCAGAGAAATCAGAAGGCCCCAAAAGAGGAGAAATGGTAGGAAAAAGGAAGCCATTGACTGCACAGATTCACCCTTATAAGGCCCTATATCCTGCTGTTCAGAGACCCTCCCAAAAGCCCAGTCTTTAGTTAGGTCAATTATTCTCTTTGCTGATGTACTCCTTAGGGTCAAAAGGATGCTCCTCTGGCACCAGTGATGTCTTGGTGAGATTTCTGAGGAAATGGGGCTGACACCCCACCCCAAGGACCGTGTAGATCTCCCACAAGGCAGGTGACTAAAAGGGGCTAAGTCTAGAACAAATGAGTGAAAGGTCCAAAGTATAGAATATATTTTATTAACTAATTTTTTTTTTTGCTGAGGAAGATCAGCTCTGAGCTAACATTGGTTGCCAATCCTCCTCTTTTTTTCCTGGAAGAAGACTAGTCCTGAGCTAACATCTGTGCCAGTTTTCCTCCACTTTATATGAGGGTTGCTGCCACAGCATGGCTGATGAGTGGTGTAAGTCCTCGCCAAAGATCCGAACCTCTGAACCCGGGCCACTGAAGTGGAGCATGCCAAACCTCAACCACTATTCCACAAGGCCGGCCCATAGAATATATTTTAAAATGCAATTGTATTATCATCAGAATCATCATGTCTCAAACTAGTTATGTCCATAAAATGGTATTTGTAAATGTCTTCCAGAGTCAGTCTGATTCTTTTACCACCATTCCTCACATAGTTTGATGCAAAGATATAGTGATAACTAGGATAACGTAACTAATGAAAATTTAAAGTCTAAAACAATGCTAGATCCTGTAATAATGGCTTATATATGATGACACAATTTAAGAAAGCAATGTGGTATCATATCCCCAAGCATGGACTTTGGAGTTACATAAACTCAGATTTAAATTCTGGCTATGCCAGTTATGTGTGATTTTGAACAAATTCTCAGGACTCAATTTTCTCATCAGGGAAAGAACAGTGTTGTTGGAATTAAATGAGATGGTATAGCTAAAGGGTTTAGCACTGTCTAGAAAGGGTTTAGAACTTAGAAAATTATCATTATTATTATTTCAACATAAAAGACGTATTCTTGATCCAAGACACGTTTTCTGTTAATACTAGTCACATATTGATGGGAGTCTGCGTTAAGGTTTTTCAATGCACGTGTTCATTTCTCCTTGCAGACATGACCCTAGCCAACAATGAGAGTTGGTTTTGTGGAACGTGAGTGTATGAGAGCTTGTGAGAAGGAAGAGAAAGAGAGGGAGAGGGGGTGGGGTTGGTTCCAGAAGGAAGATGTGAATTCTGAAGTTTGTTCAGCGCCCCAGCAGGATGGCTGAGGGTCCCTGGTTTCCACCTACTGCTGCCATTGTATTCTCCCTTGCCTGGGATGCATGCACATTTCCCAAGAGCTGCTATTCCCTCATGGAACAGAAAGGAGGGGGAAAGAACCATCTCCTCGGCTAGCCCTTGGTGCCCATTTTGCAGGATGTAGAGGGCGCGACAGGTGTCTGCTCATTCATTCTCTCCACATCCCTATAAGAGGAGAGAGATGAAAACATTTGTTTTCAGAAGAGGAAGGAGAAGAAGGAGGAGGAGAAAGGGAAGAAAGGAGATGAGGGGAAGAGGGTGGAGGATGAGATTAAGATTTGTTTTCAATGTTTCTATCATTTTTTGTTGTGCATTTTCTGCCTCCGATTCCTCCTTTCTGCTATTCAATATCTCATTCTCTCCTCTGTCTCCTTGGGTCTCCCATTTTGTCTTCCAAGAAGCACTTCATTCTGTAGACCAGGGACTTATAAACTTTGTTTGTAAAAGGCCGGAGTGTAAATATTTTCCTCTTTGCAGGCCTTACGGGCTCAACTGAAACTCCCCAACTCTGCCATTGCAGGGGGAAAGGAGCCGCGGACAATATGAATGGGCATGGCTGTGCTCCAGTAAAATTGTTTTTCAAAACCAGGCACCAGGCCAGATTTGCCTGGATGTTATAGTTTACTGACCCCTCTCTAGACCTCTCATGACTTCCTATTCTCCATCAAAACTTACATATCCTGTATCCCATTCTTTCAGGCACTGATCCTAGGGGCAGGAAGTACTGCTGATCTGATACACTGAGGAGGCAATGACTAGCATGGTTTGATGTTCCCTCCCACAGTCAATAACATCTGCACATTGAACGGGAAATGCTCCAACCAAAGAGTCACCAGTGTGGAATTTGAGGTGTCCTGGCAGATCTGAGTGAGAGAGATTCTGAAGACGGAAGGATGGAGGGGCCTTTTGGCACTCTCAAAGTGCAGACAGAGGCCATGACCCGGCTGCCAAGGGGAATGCAGACCATCACTAACCATCCCCTGGCTTCTGTCCCCTGTGTTGTAAGGGCTGTGTTCACAGCTGTGCCCTCTGACTCTCTTGGGGAATTTCCAGGCTGCTCCTGGGATGTCCATGGAGGCTCCTGGCTACTCTCTCAGCAGGGGCAGGCCTGCCTCACTGATCCCAACTTCTCCATGAAGATAGGCAGTGCCTAAAATATACCCTTATCGATTTGTCCAAGAGAAAGGAAAGTTCTAAAAGAGCAGGGAGATTTCTCCCAGAACCAGCAGGAGTACTGGAGAGCAGAAGATGAAGAAAAATCTTCAAACGGCAGAGATGTGGGAGTGGAGGGAGGGGCGGCCCTTCTCCGTTGCCAGAGGCTCCCACACCCAGATGCAGGCCAAGCAATCCCTCATAATTTAAGCTGACACCCCTCAGCGGAGATGAAAGGAACACCACTCGCTGTCTCCGACAACAAATGTCAGCATCCCTGGAGGCCATTTAGACACAAACGCAGCATAAATCTGACTCCTAGCGGGGAAGTCCAGAGATTGTCTCCACGTACAGCTTACCAGAGTGAAATGAATTTGCTTGGCACGAAGTTTGAACATGTTTCTCAGGGCCTTTCTTTCCCCTTTCTTGTAAAAAAATCTGGAATGGTTCAGGGCTGTTGCTTTCCCCTTGCCTGGTCCTCCCACTCGTTTATGACATAAGCAATTGCAGATGAAAGACCCAGCCATGGTTTATGGCCCCGAGACGGGCTGCACTACCTGTGGGGCCCCACAGATTCATTTCAGTTGTTGGAAAAATCCCAACGGCCCATAAACAGTGCAAGAGATATCTGAGCTTGGCCCAGGAGGGAGGGTGAGGGAGGGGGACCAGAGATTCTCATGCTAGCGAAGGGAGAGGCAGGAACAGGCCTCAAATGCTTCCCCAGTGATGAGCCTCATAAATGTCCTTCAGGCTGGGGGAGTGGAGGAAGGGTCTGGGACTTGCTGTGAGTGGAGGGGGGAGAGAAAGATGTAAGGGAGGAATTTATGAAGACAGGATACATAGGAAGCTATTTCAGTCGCTGCCCTGCGTTATAGCACCAGCATTCCATCCTCCCTAAGCATAGCAGTGGTCCACCCAGGATGCAATGCAGCATTTAAAATCCAAGAGGCAGTAAGTGAAGTTCTCTAGAAAAGCAAAACCCTGCAACTACTGTTTTGAAACTGATTCAGACCAAAGCCAAGTTCCTTTTAAACTATTGGACTTGGAACTTGTTCATTTAATCATTTGCTCAGTTAGCATTTATTGCAGGCTCTTGGGTCAGGCACCGCACAGGGACAATTCTGGGATACAGAGATGATGAAGATCCAGCCTCTGCTCTCACAGACATCCCAGATTACTAGAGGAGAAAGATGCAGCACCAAAATAATAACTCTGCTCAGAGGACCTAGGGGAGGGGACTGGGAAAGGGGATACAGTGCATGTGTCACTTGAATTGAAAATGAATGATACAAACGATGAATGGAAGTTACCAGGTAGAAAAGGAGAAAGAGGGCATTTTTCGTCAAGAGAGCAGAACTTCTAATGTCCTGGAAGCAAGACACTGACCTGGGAAGGGAGGCTCATCAAACGTGGAGTCTCCTTGCATGCCACTACCTACTCAGCACTGTTCAGTCACTAGAAGGGGATAAAAAAGATCTCAGAGATCAGCCCCGGCTCTTAAGGAACAGAAAACTGGGTTAGAGAGAGCTAGCATGTGTGAAACAAAGCCTATATAATAGTATTTGGTTAAGTTCTTCAGGCATAGTAAAAACTGTTAATAAAAATGTGGGCAATTAGAAAAGAGGGGTGTCAATGAGCCAGAGGGGTTAGTGAAGGCAGGAGCTCAAATGTAATGGAGGTGGGAGGAGAGGATTTGGAAAGGCTGAGGGGAGGAACCAGGTGTGCTGAGAAAAGGGCTCAGACTGAAGAAAAGGTGAGAGAATGAATGTGCATGCAGAGATCAGTAGAAGGACCTTCAGACCTCAGGGCTTCTGCACAGGGTGCACATTCTGGGGGGAGAGGAAACGCAGGCTTGGGAGGCCTCTTACTCCAGGGGTCTTACTGTTCCAGAGCCGATGTCATCAGCATTGATGAGACACGGGGAGAGTTCTGCAGCTGGACCTACAGGGGGACAGTGTGGACCCAGAGCACAGGGCCCTGTGGACCAGAGAAGGCACAGACACCAGACGCTGAATTGCTGTGCCCATGTGTAGATGACAACACCAGGCCACCACGTCCATTTCGAAGACTGGATTGAGGAAGTGTCTCTGGTCCCCATGCTAGATAGGAAGCCTGAAAAAGAAGACGCCCACATCCCAAGCACCAGCTCTGTGCCAGGAGGGCCTGTGTCCAGGTACACATGTCATGTCATCTCCATGGCAACAGGGCATGGAAGGTTGTTTGTAACTCCCCCCTACCTAAGGAATAAAGGCAGCCTCAGAGAGGTTGAGGAACCTCTACCACCACTCAGGGCTTAAGTGGCAGGGCCAGGTTTCATGCAAGGCTTGCCTACTTCCCAGCCAGGCCCAGACACACCCCTGCAGGGAGGAGAGAAACAGACTTTTTAATCAGCAAATCACATACAAGCAAGAGACAGTGACCTGTGCATGTCCTGGCCTGAGAGTGGGGGAAATTTGGATGCTCCGTCTCCCACAGAAAGATCGCTCTTCATGTTGGAAGAGCATGTGGAGCAGTGGAAAGTAACTTCAGCCATGAGATAGGAGACCTGGATTCTAGTCTTAATTTTGCTCCTCAGCTGTGTACCCTTGGATGAAATTCCTCTCATCTCTGAGACTCAATTTCTTAATCTACAAAATGACATAAAAATTCCTTACGCTTACCTAATACTTTTCATGGCATCATTTTACAATCGTTTGGTTTCATTGTTTCTACCACAGCATTATGAGGCAGGAACCGTGGGTTTTTTTTTTTTAACACATAAGTAAACTTTGGAGGGTTGGGGGTGATCTCCTGCCCAAGGGCACACAGCCGGGATGCTCTGTCCTCTGCCTGCGTGAGCGGCCTCATGGGTCGTTGTGAAGATCCAAGGATACCTGGTGGTTGCAAAATACCAGGTGCTGCCCAACTGCAGGTGGCGTCACTCTTATTAAAGAGTGAGGAAAGAAAGGGCTCATGGGGAAGGCTTTCTGGGGGATGGACTGTCCACCCTGAGCTCCTGCTGGCAAAGCCGTTCTTTTCAGTCCAAAAGCAACAGAGCCTATTTTAAATCTCGGTCCCCCCTACCTCTCCCCTTCCTCCCCAGGAAGGCAAGCTCGGAAGATCTTCAATCACAGCACACTAAGCGTTTCAAGAGCAGAGCAGACAAGAGGCCAAGCTGCACTCCTAGTCAGGCTGTAGGTAAAGTGTCCCAAGAAGACACCTCTGTCCACTGCAGATGGGGGTTTCTGTGCCAGGCAGATGGAGGGACCTGCGGGTCAGGGCCAGAGGATGCCAGCTCAGACGTCCAGGCAGGCCCCCAAGGAGAGCTGGGTCTCCACTCTGGGACTGCTGGCAGCCACCACAGCCTGGGTGCCTCTTCCGTTGCTTTCCTTAGACGGCTGGTGCTCATGAAAGGGAAACCTCGTGCTTGGGAGGTTGTAGGGAAACATGACGGTATTGGTACTGATTGGTGGAATTACCGTGGATTTGCAACAGTTTCTAACTTTTTCACATTCATGTCAGCTTTGAATAGGCTTTTGCTAACATCTACCCTGACTGTCTGCCTCTCCCCTCTACACACACACACACACACACACAGAAGCACAGGTACAAATGCTGAATGCCCCTATTCACAGATTTGTCATATATTGGAAAAACTGATAATCGGGACATCAGAAGATTCCTCTACAGCAACAGTACTGGATTCAAATCAAGCACAGATAAACATACTAAATAAAAACCATCACTTGTACTGTTTTGATTTGGCCAGCCTCAGAACAGGAAACTGAGAAGCATATAATAAGTCGAATCAGAGGTTTGGGGCTCAGTGCTCAGTCTCGATAAAAGTTCCTTAACCCAGCCGCCCGATGATTCACTAGGCGTGGGGTGTGATATGCATGACATTGCATTAGGTTTATATTAATAAGGTTTGAGTGTGTTTGCTCCAATTTACGAGCTGACCTAAGTGGATGGAATACCATATCTCTTTGAAGTAGCCCAATTTTGCTGCATTAATTACTAGTCTTCAGGAGGATAAAATTATCTGAGAAAACGAAAATGTTTCTAGGCAGGATTGGAAGACAAAGGGTTAACTATCTCTCCAAATTAAAAAGGACCCAGACAAGGATCGTCTAGGTGAATGGGGAGTTGGGGTGAGCTGGCTAACATTCTAAATGTTCTCGTTGCAGAAGTGAACCTTCCCCAGACAAATTCATAGTAGACTTCATGCCTAGATGACCACAGCTGACTGGACAGCCTGTGACCTTGGTGGAGACATCCTGGTTCTGATCAGGCCCTCTGCTGGTTTGAAGAGGCAAGCTGAGGCCAATACCCAGCCAGGTCTATGCCTTCAGACTCTAGTCCATTCCACAAACCACTGATAGTTTCAGAAGAGCAGAAAGAAGTGAGGTCGGAGACCTAGCCTCTGTTCTTACTTCTATCACTCACTAGCTATGTGACCTAAGGCAAATGACCTAACCTCTCTGAGCTCTACCTTCCTAATTTGCAAAATCAGGGAAATAAAGACCTGCCAAGATACCCTGAGAGGACTGTTAGAACTCAATAATAGGAGTAGATAAAAGCACTTTGAAAAAAATTATAAAATATTATAAAAATGTAAGATATTTTAAATATTTTTATTATTATGCCTCTTGACTGCTCATGAATTTACTATATATCTCCACTGACTATGAAACTCCCATTCCTCATACAAAATATCCTGTCATTCCACAACCACAATTCCACAATTGTGTCATTCCACAATCTTGAGCATTCCTACCAGACACAGGATAAGGAGGAATGAGCAAGACCAATAAAATCTCTGCCTTCCTACCTCCAGTGGCAGAAGATAGACAATGAAGAGATAAAGAAAAACATAATTTAGTCTCTGACAATGTTAAATGCTAGGAATAAAAGAAGAGCAGTGCGCTAAGGAAAAGCTGGGGAAAGCTACTTTAAGTTCCAAAATTCTGTATGCCCCAAAAGATCCAAATCTATCTTCTCCTGAAGCCTCTCTCAACTCCTGTCCACATCAATTTCTTCCCTTTTCAAATACGCAGAGCACAAGTTTGTCTACCTCATCTTAATCACATGAGTATCATCAAATTAGAAGATAATTTTACATTTTGTTTTATATTATTTTCCAACCACTTTAGCTGAAAACAATATTATAAACTCTAAGTGTGGATTTTTTGAAAAAAATTGCACTGGACTAATATAGGAATTCTGAGATAACATACTTCCGGATGCAATATGGCAGAGTAGTTCAAAGCAGAGTTCTGGGCTCAAATATTTTGCTTCATGATTTCCTAGCTAGTGGTCTTGGCCAAGTTGCCTCTGCTTTAAGTCTTTCTTGGTTTTCCCATCTGTAAAATAGGGTTAAAAGCACCTACCCAATAGGATAATTATACTAATTAAATGAGACAATTTATGAACAGTATTTATGGTACTAAGCTCATGGTATCATAAGTACCATAAGTACCATTAAGAACTTAATAAATGCTGGCTAATTATCACCATGATTATAATTTTGCGTATCTTCTGTATAACCAGAATAAGTTTCTAGAAAACAAAGACCAAACCTAAATCATCTTTGTATCCTCCACAACACACCACCACGCTGAGCACTTAGGAGATTAATCATTAATTGTTAAATAGTTTATGTCCAATTAATACAGAATGAACAGAATGAAGCCAAAAGTCACACCGGCAATGCATTGCACTAACAGGCACACTGCGGAGACCTGTCTTTCCATTTTTCACAAATTTACTCATCAGTGCCAACCAACTTCCTGTGGATATAGAAATCATTGAAGAACTATTAGCTGTCTCCATACTTGGGGCTCAGCTGGGATGAAATTTACTTCCCTTAAACTATGATCCGAATTTCTCTTTCACATTGATATTAATCCCACTGGTAGTCCACTGTTTCATCAGTACGCATCCAGTTACACTTCAATAAGAAGAGTAGGAGAGTGGGTCATGAAAAAGAGAAATCCAAAATTACAATAATCAGGTTTAGAGAGAGGAAGAAGGGAGACTAAAGAAAAGAAAATGGAAATGGAGACAGAGAGAGGACAACATCATAGAGCAGGTACCATAGCACAATTTGTCCTCCAGCCAGTCCTCAAGTGACTGGAGCACGTGGTCTCCAAGGACAGCTGCAGAAAGGAGGGGGCACTTGGCCAGGAGGCCCTCAGCCCTGTCACGTTGGGCTGCCCTTCCTACGGGAGAGATCTTCAACAGACATTCCCATGGCCACAGTTCTTCACAGGTGAGAACACAAGATTGGGTGAGGAAAACAAGTATTTTTCACAGGAAGAGTTTTCCCTAAATTAACTATAAAATGAGTATGACTGTGTGTGGTGAATTCCATTACAACCATTTAGAGAGCATTTATGGCTATTACCCTCAAGTGAAATTGGTGGGGATCATTACCCTAAGATGATCTTGACGTTGATGAAATGCTGAGCACCGTCACGGTCACTTTGTGTAATTAGTTAGCCTTGAATTTGTAACACTGAAAACTCTTCTCAATCCTGGCATTACTTGTAAAGTATAGAGTTTATGGTTGAAATAAGGGTTAGCACAAGAATACCGTTATTTTGAACCTGAAACCTCGGTAACTATAGTCTAGACTCTGGAGCAGTGATTCTCAAATTTGAGCATGCCTCAGGGTCACCTGGGGCGCTAGTTAAACAGGTTGCTGGCCCCACCCCCAGATTCAGTAGTTCTAGGATGGGGTCTGTGACTTTCCATGTCTAACAATTTCCCAGGTGATGCTGATGCTGCTGGTCCAAGAAACACACTTTGAGAATCAATGATTTAGAACATTTCTCTCTCTCTCTTTCCCCACCCCTACCCCAGCAGGTACACATAGGGAGGTCTGGCAATCATAACACATTCTTACTTTCAGTCAACAGAGGCCTTCATACCTTTTCAACTACTCCAAATCTTCAGAGTGATTCCTGCTTATTTTAATTTTTATTAGAAGAGAATAAAATTATGTTTAAAAAAATCACATTTCCCCTTTAAAAATAATGGTGTGAGTAGAAGAACGGGGGGTGGGATATAGTAGAAGAGTGGGGATGAGTATATGGTGACCTGGAAGTATGACTGACACGAACACAGACAGCCCTTGGTAAGCATTGTCTTGAAGTCCCCTACCAAGAACAGGGGTTGGTTCTCCCTCTTTGTCAAGTGTGACAGCTACTTAACAGCAAAGCCATGATACCTAAGCTGGTAAGAGAGTGGCGAGCCCCTGAAAGGACTCTGCAGCATGATTCATCTCTCCTTTCTCCTCCCAGCAAGTTGCTCTCTTCTACCTCTGTTCATTATCACCTCTTCCAGGATGGAGGCAAAGTGCTGAGCAGCCCTTCTGCTTGTAAGACCCAGATGATTCAAAGCTACACATTCACAAAACACAAATGTCATCAAATGCTCCCATTTTGCTTAATGTCCTAGACCAAGTCTTTATTTATTTATATATATTTTATTTGGTGAAGAAGATTGGCCCTGAGCTAACATCCATTTGCCAATATTCCTCTTTTTGCTTGAGGAAGATTGTTCCTGAGCTAACATCAATGCCAATCTTCCTCTGTTTTGTATGTGGGATGCTGGCACAGCATGGCTTGATACGCAGTGTGTAGGTCTGTGTCCATGATCCAAACTCATGAACCCTGGGCCACCAAAGTGGAGTACACAAACTTAACCACTATGCCACGGGGCCAGTCCCTAGACTAAGTCTTTAAATGAGTCCTCCCATGCAGTCTGATGTCTCATCTCCACTGATGCCAGAGATCTGGAGCAAGAGATTATCAGAAAGCTTAACAATGGGGAAATACCTTGCCATTGTAGGCACAGTTGAGCTTGAGAAAATGTAGATGGCAAATGGGCTACAACAGTAGCTGCAGCTTAGCTTTGCTATCAAGGTTCTAAGTTAATAGAGCTTCTCTTTATATTGTCTGTCTTGTTCTATATAATGGATGTGCACCTGAGAAGTCATACACAGATCAAACTTCCATAAAGCTGAATTTTATTCTCCTGACATGAAGGAGTTCTTAGTTTTATAGATGCTTTATCTTCAGGGATAAATAGTTTTCAATATACAGAGGGGTCCTAATATTTCCATCATTCATGTATTTACCTAAACATTTTTTTAACCAAAAAAAATTTTATTGAAATATAATTGACATATAACATTGTGTAAGTTTAACATATACAATGATATGATTACCAACATAGCATTAGCCGACACCACTATGACATCACATACTTATCATTTCTTTTTTATTGTGGGAACAATTAAGATCTAGTCTATTAGCAACTTTGAAGTTTATAATACAGTATTGTTGAATATAATTGCTACCCTGTGCATAGTTCTCCAGCACTTATTTATCTACTGGTTCCCAGTTTGTACCCTTAAACAAAATATCCTCAATTCCCTAACCCTCAGCCTCTGGTAACCACCATTCTACTTTCTGTTTTAAAAATATTTATTTTGCAAAGGGCTTAGTAAACATCCATGAACAAGACAAAGGTCCTGGCTCAAAGAACTTATAGTCTAGTAGAGGAGATAACAAGTTAGCAGGCATTTATGAGGCTGCAGGAGAAGTGTCTTGATGGGGAGAATTCCCCATCAAAGTGTGATGCTGGGGAGAAATCAATGGGGGAGCATCTAACGTGGTCATAGAGGATGAGGGTGGGATTCCTCAAGAAGACGTGTGGAAAAACTAGGATAGACTTAACAAAATGAAATAAAAATAAAGGAGGAGAAGGCAAGACTATTCTAGACATAACAGAGTGAGTGGGAGCACGGACAGGCAAAGAGGGGTAAGTGGAGCTGACCGAGGCAGGCCTTGTCTTTTAGTTTTCTAAAATGCAGAAGCAACACAGTGAAATGATTAAGAGTAGGGGCTTTGAAGTCAAAGAAACCTGGGTTCAATGCTGTCTCTTTTGGAGACAAATTACTCAGTTTTTCTACATCTCAGTTTCCTGTACTGGGCACAGAGTAAACATTTAAGAAATGTAAAATGTTAATGTTCTTAGTTAGGTACAGAATCATAAAGTAATATCATATACTCCATTCAAGAGGGTCATATAAACATGATAAATGGCCAAATGTTTTTGCTTTTTATTAAAAAAAAAGGGGAAGGAAGGAAAGGGGAAAAAAAACTTTATTTTCAAACTAGGGAGACAGTCATACAAGCAGATCATTACAATACCACTTAAAGGCATTCTTTTGTTCATTCCTTCAGCAAACATTTACTGACCCCACAGAATGTTGCAGCCACTGCTCTTCCACGTTTGGTGACTACTGTGGTGAATAAAACAGACAAGACTCCTTACTCTTGTAGAATTTACCTTTCTTTGAGGAAATATATCAAATAAGTAAAGAATGCACTACATCATTTTAGAATTTAAAGAGAATTTAAATAGTGAAAAGTAATAAACAGAGATTTAAAACAGTGACTGGGAGATTTAAAAGAGGTGACTTAATCCATGGATAAATTTTTCTCTACCATTTTAGATGCCTCTAATTTTCTTCCTTGTCTGTTTTATGGATTTCGTAAGTTAAGGGCCATTTCTTGGCACTCAGATGCTTTCCTTGCCTCTCCTTTGTCTGCTCTGTATCACTGGGGGCTGACTTTGCAGGATGCTGCCTCTGTCTGGGTTCAGCCAATAGGAGGCATTTACAAAGAAGTCAGAGTAGTAGGAGAAACCAAGGTATTTCCTCAACCTCCTTTGCCTTGGGTGGGGTCTCTGGCAGCTGTTGCATCTCCTCCATGGCTCCAAGTCACACCTGAAAAGGCCCACTGAGTTTCAGCTTCCACCAGATGTCCATGGAAGTTATATCACCTGCCACTCTGCAGCTTCCCACTGTTGCAAATTTGTAGTGTCTCACCCTCCTGATCTGTTTGCATCTCAACAATCTCATCACTATGCAACCAATTCTCTGTATTAAACTCTCTGTTTTAAATGTTGACAGTTGTTTCTGCCCTCTTTCTTGGCCCCTGGCTGATACAGTTCTTGAGACTGGCAAGAGATTTCACAGGTTTGGCAACTGTCCCTTCCTTTATCCGGTAAGCATCTCTAGACACTCCATTTCAGTAGGCATGCGGAAACCTTGGTTAGCTCAAATCACCTTCTCACTCCCTTTGTTATTTTCCTTGGAACTAGTTTTAAAGGCTTATGCCAGTGTAGCAGTTAGGTAATGAGACAAGGCAATTATTTACCCCAGGATTTAGACTTTAGGTACAGGATTCGCTGGAAATCAATACTAAAGTTCTATGAGCAGTCAGCACCATGGCCAGATCCAAAAGGCCACAGACAAAAACTAGAGGCCAGAAAAGACTTGAACGGAAATTTATTCCAGGGAGAGAGAAATTGAACAGCTTATCATTTTTGCTAGTAGAGTCTCTCTTTGATTTGTCTCCAATATCTGTACTGCTCTGACATACACATACCAAACAATTAAAAAAACAAGTTTCGCCACATGCTGCAACACCTCTAGGAATAGTTAAAACTGAAATGATCTGTACAACTTGTTTTGGAAATTATCTGCTATATTTTATCAAATAGAAGATGCATTTAATTATAAAATATCATTATTTTATGGACCACCAAGAAAGAAAAAAATGTGACCAATTAAGCTTTGATACAATGCTTTCCCATCACATCAATGGTGAGTCACATCTCAATCTTGGAAATGTTAAAATGCAACCAATAAAAGTGTCTTAGAATATGAAATACAGCACTGGCTCTGCTTTAGGCACCTAAGTCCCCCTGAACCAGACAAACTGTTTAAGGGACACGTCATTCTAGAAAACCCCAAGGCTCAGGACCTGGGGGAGGGTATCATTAACAGAAGTTATAGATAGCCCCCCAGTCATTTCCATTATTAGTTCCAGACATCTCTCTGACCATGTCAATGGGCGAGCCCGGCAGTGGATAGGAGAGAGCCTGATACTAAATGTGTCCCCACCAATAACTATAATGTGGCCTTGGACGAGGCACTTAACCTCAATTTCCTCAACTATACAGTGAGGGAGTGGTGACAGATGATGTCTCAGATTCCTTTTAACTTAATGTTCTGTGTTTTTAAATGAAAGGGGAAAATACCAGCAAATCTGCAGTCTGGTTATGATCACTAATGTGACCAATGGTTTTCAGTCTGGAATGTTCTGTCCTTCAAGGTCATCTGCAAATGGATAAGGGCTCTTTTTCTGGTTGTGACAATGACTGGTGGCCTTATTGGCATTCAGTGGATAGAGGCCATAGTTGAAAAACAGCAACCTGTCTCACCCAAAATGCCAACAGATGCTCATAATGCAAAATGTTGACTGAAACCTTCTGAAAAGGTTTATTATGGGGAACAGAAACTTCTGAAACCAACCCTACATACAAAGCAATAATTCCCTGCATGGACTGAGATAAGTGGAACCAACAGGCTTCCCATTGCTGCGCCAAATTGTTCACAAATCATCAGGTGAACATGGACTTATGGCTTACTTTCCAGCTGCCTCTTGGTGGAACATGGTGGAAACAGAACAGCATCAGAAAATAAAGAAACCTGGAGAACATCTAGATCAACAACTTCACATTACAGGTGAGGAAACTGAGACCCAGATAAGTGAAGGAGCTTGTCCAAGATCATATACCTAGTAGTAGCAGCCGCAATCCAGGCTTCCAGTCTCTCGGCTTAGAGCCCAGTGCTTTTTCCCCACACCAAGTGTCTGCCACAGATGGGGAGAGGACAAAGCCCTAGACATTTCTGATTCAGGCTCCTGCTGAGAAGACTGGTAAACACCTGGGTGTAAAACTTTATTGACCCACTGCTCAGGGAATGGGTTATTCTTTTCTTTCCCCCCTCTAAATACTTCAGTATTAAGAATAATGACATTCTCACCTAACCATGGTACAACTGTCAAAGTTAAAAAGCCGCATTGATAGAATACAAATTTGAACCTTCCTTCAAATTTTGCTAATTGTCCCTCTGATGTCCTTCTTCTGGTCCACAATTCAACCCAGGAACTCACACTGCAATTACCTCTTGTGTCTCCTTAATCTTCTCCAATCTGGGACAGCTCCTCAAGCTTTTACTTTCAAAAACCTTCACTTTTGAAAAGTATAGGACAGTTACCTTATAGCAGGTTGATCAATTTGAGTTTGTCTGATGCTTTCTCATTATTCATTGTAAGGTACGCATTTTTGGCAGGAGCCGCCGGAGTGATGGTGCAGAAAAGGGCTATTCTGGTTAATTCCGTGCCCTTAATCTAAAGGGTTGAACACCAACACTCTTAACAACTGTTGATAAAACGTTTTCTAAAGTAAATTATTCCATCTTTCTGGTTCACTAATTAGAGTTTGTAGATATAATTAATCTTTTTTTTTTGTATGGTTCTTGTTTTTTTAGTAAGTCCTGAGGGGGACTGTTTTAAACATAAGCAATTGCTCTATACAATTGCACAGGCAGGAAGTACAGATCGGGCTGAGTGGGGACTGACTCTGAAAAACACTTTCTCAAGGTTGTTGTTTGAAATAAATCTTTGATATCAGCTTATTTTCTGATTAATTCCTTCTTTATACTAAAGGAGGGCTTCAAATGACATAGTCTGCTTAACTGAGAGTTCCAGTTAGTTGGGTTCCATGAACATATGTTTGATGCAAAATTACAGTTGTTGTTATTAAGTCTGAATAATCCTTTTCCTCCTACTTAAACTGATGTAATAGGCATTTTTTACCTGTTCTGAAAATCATAAGTTCTAAAGCTTGTAACTTGAGAATTCTAGCCTTCAAGATACTCTGATACAAGTTTCTACCACCTTTCTGAAACTTCAATAATTACAAACCTGTTATTACTGGAAATTTGCCTACGCAGACTATCCAAATACATTGAGGGCATCACAGTGACTGAAACCATTATGTCATATGCATCTGACAAAGCACTCTCAAGGGCAATCTCTCAGAGAAGGGGAAGGAAAAATCTGTTCCACTGCACCTTGGGCACATCCAAGGTCAAAGAACACGAACAGGGTGGGAGAGGGCTCTGTAAAACCTGCCTCCATGAACCATGGGGTAGGGAAAACTTGGATATGTCCCTGTGCTGGAGCAGCAAAGAGCCTCAGATGAGGGTGTGGAGAGGCCCATGGGAGCTTCAACACTCTGGGGAGATGCACAGCCCTGCCCCGAGCCTTTTCATTGGGAGTTACTGTGTCTAGGCTCAAAGATCCAGGGTTCATCAAAGAGAGGGAGGCATTGCCAATCCTTTTCTCAACCTAGGAAAAGCACAAGAAAATGCCAGTGCACAATTCAACTAGCCTCTTGAAGGGAAAAGAAGGTCTCCATGGATCTTTCATACATATAATATGGAGTAGGCTTACAGCATTCCAGAGAGTCACAAGACACTAGCAAAGGAATGAATGGTGGAGGGTAAACACTTCTTTGTACTTTTTTCAAGGGAGGAGGCAGCTGGTATCATTGCCGCACCTGCTCTGGGGAGGCGCATACTTCTGCAAAGGGGAAGAGTTTCCCAAGTTGTAGGTCATTGTTTATGAAGAAAATAAACATAATCCAAAATAAACTGACTGCCCCAAATACAGAAATCTAAATGAATTCTTGGAGAAAGTGCTAGAACCAATGTCACATTCCCTTTGGCATGTTCCACTTTGCAGAGATTGTGTCTGGTGTCCTTTGTCCCTCCTTCAAGAACCTGAATTCCCTCTCGTCACACCCCAGCTGTTAGATTAGGCAATGCCAGCTGTGGTTCCTTGCATCACTGTCAAGCAGCCTAACACACAGCTTCTCAACCATATGAAAAGGGCACTGTGGCAAGTCAGGAGGACGTCCTTGGAGTGTCATCACTTCTTGGATTTCCTCACTCTCCTTTGCCAATGTATGAATAGGATGTTGAAAGGACCGGCAGAGTCCCCAATGCTTGTGTATAATGACGAATTTTCTTTACTGAGCACTTACTTTGTGTCAGGCACCATGATAAACACTTTTCATATACTTATATACATTATTCATATACAAGTCTCATAACAACCCATTTTACAAGTGAGGGAAGAGAAACTTAAAATGCCTACCCAAGGTCACCAGCTACCAGATGGAAGAACTGGAAACTAAATCTAGGTGTGCATAACCCCAAAGCTTTGTTTTAGAACAACATAATAACTGAATCTCTGACTACTCCTGTCCTCACCAAGTTCTCCCTTCTCTAAAATCATTTAAACACTTAGAATGTACATCAGATCACTGTCAATTTATTCACCAGCAATAATGTATTATTCACTGATAGATTCAAGTGTGTTAAAGTCCATCTGGACTACAGAGGCAGTGTCTTTTCTATCTTTCACATTCCCTAGGTGACCAGCCTGAGGCTGGTCACAGAGGATGGGCTCAAGTGTTGCCTGAATGAATGATATTGGAGGTAATGGTAACAAAGAGAGACTTGTAGAGTGGGTGTGTGTGGCATCATTTATACCATAGAATCAGAGTTAAAGGGAATGTCAGAAACTATTTGTTCAAGCCTTATTGGATGCCTAAGTCCTTTCGTATCCATTCATTCATAGTGTGGTTGGGGAAATGGCAAAAACATGGACAAGCAAAAGACTGCATTGGTCAGAATCTGAGGCGGATGGGACAGGGTAGAAGCCCCACAATGTCATAGGAGTATTCTAGAATGAAAAGAAAAGTTGGGAATCACTTTATAACACTTCAGGGCTCAATTAACGTCTGGGTCCACATGTTCCTTGGTGGAATCAGAACAACCCACAGCTGTCCCAGAATTGGATTTAGACAGATGAGTTTCTGTAGACGACGGTCACTAATAAGCACAGGTACCCAGTGCTCTTGCTGGAGCCACAGTCATTACGACTTGTATCATAATGGGCTCTACGGGCTGCTCTGGTTCAGTAGTTCTCAAACTTCACAGGACAACAGACTCACAGATTTGTGGCTCCACCCCAAGAGTGTCTGATTCAGTAGATCTGAGTGGGGCCTAAGAATTTGCATTTCTAACTAGTTCCCAGGAGATGCTGACGCTGCTGATCCTGGGACACCATTGAACCACTGCTCTACTTGATGTTTGTGGTTATTGTTATGTTTGCGTGTTTTCCCAGAGCCACACAAACTCAGACAACCGCATCAGTGGAGACACTAGTGAAAAACCACCTAGTTTTAAATCCTCAGCTTTTCTGTAATTCTCAAATCCACTCCTGACTTCCATCTTGAACCCCAGACAGATGTGTTCCACTGCCCACCAGACATCCACATCCGCGTGGTCCACAAAAACCTTCAGACTCAACATGCCCGACCTGAATTCATTACCTAGATCTCTCTTTCTTTTCTGAATTTTCTATCTCTGCTTGTGATAGCACCATTTATACAATTTAGAAACCTCAAAGTCATCCTTGACTTTAACTTTTCTTCCTATATTTAACATCATTTAATTCTAGAATTTAAGCTCCCCAATGGCAGATGCTTGTCCTGTTCTGTTCACCATTGTATCCTCAGCTCTTAGAATGATGCCTGGCACACAGTAGGGATTCACTAGGTATTGAATGAATAAATAGAGGAATGAATTCCCCTGACACCTCTTTCTGTGGTTCAAGCCTTCATCTCTCACTGAGAACACTGCAAGAGCCTCCTGCCCAGCTTCCCTGCCTGCAGCGTTCCCCCTATTTCAATCCATCCTCCACACTTCTCGGTGGAAAGCACAAACTGAGTAACGCTACAACTGTATTTACAAATTTCTGATCAGACTTCCCAAAACTATCAGCCTATATTCAAACAAAATACACAAAACTCTTCATGTTTTGGCATCAATCTTGCCATTCACCAACACCAGGGTCTCAGTCCCCCAGAGGAACCTTATATTCTAGTCCCTTCTCTCATCCGGGGATACAGCCCTACTTCTGCAACTGTGTACACTCAAAGCCACACCATTCTTTCTAACAATATAATCATTTGCCTTTTATCATCTGAAAATGACCTACTCTGTCAAGACCCAGCCGCAATGTCACCACCATTGTGATGCATTCTCCAAACAGTTCCCTGATCTCTTTGCCCCAACACACATATACACACTCCAAAGGGAATTAGCAACCACATCTCTGTAATCATAGCACTTTGTATCTCTACTATAATATATGCCTGTTATGTTTTACTGTAATTATTCTGTTATAGGAGTTTCTTATCCACTGAGGAACCTGGGCGCTCATAACACAGAGGTTGTTTCCCTTCCTCTTGTAATCACTAGGATCTACCCCAGTGTCTGATAGATAGATAGGCCCTCACAATGTCTGCTGAACAGGCCTCAATTTAATTTAGTTAGCATCAATCAGAGAGTAAAGAATAAACAAACAGCCACGGACTTAGTGAGACTAATTCTCTGAGGTCTTCACCACCAAGGCCAAAGTAAAAACTAAAGTAATTACTTGGGTAGATAATTCATGAAAGAAGGAAAACCATTTGCATTTGAATGATCTAGTGAGGATTTTCTGCTTGTTGATGTTTCTGGAATTTTTCAGATAATGGCTTCAATTCTTTGATTCTTTCATGGTATAGAGAGTAGGCCAGAAAGTTAATCTATCAATCACTCTCCCATCTGAAACCAGGCAACTTTCAACTAGTTCTGAACAGAAAAATTCAATAGAAACCAAGTTTTTGGAATGCTATAATGTCGAGGTTGAAGGGCCAGCCATGTTCAGATTCAGCACTCTAAAGAGCTTGGAAAGAAGGCCAGCAGACGCTAAGTTGCTTTCCTGCTATTTCAACAGCCTCACATCTGGCTACATTTATGCGCTTAGAATTCTCACGGCTGAGATGTGAAGGAGAGGGTGAGCAGAGAGACTATGCAATGATATCTGTAGCACGGTATGCATGAGTCCCGGGAGCAAAACCCAAACCAACAGTCATGGGCCTGGGAACCAGAAGGAAAGCACAGTTCAGGTGGCATGTCTGTCTGTCTCTTTCTGGGTGCACGTGCAGGGATGGAGGCTTGGGTGTGAAAAGGTAATCTCAGTCTCCAAAAAATCAACATGTCCTTCCCTTTACACACACATACACACACACGCAAATCCCCAGCACCTGCTTCGGAAAGCCCTCTCTCCAAGGCTGGCCCGGAGGCGCGGCTCCCCCAGCAGAGAGCCGGCGGCTTTACCGTGGCATTACTTTTAATTAACTCGGCAGCGCGGCGCGGGAGCGCGGGGTGGGCCCTA
The DNA here is from genome assembly GCF_041296265.1 of Equus caballus. NCBI lineage: Eukaryota > Metazoa > Chordata > Mammalia > Perissodactyla > Equidae > Equus > Equus caballus. The sequence goes on along the minus strand of NC_091688.1, from coordinate 29,646,849 downwards.
ATCCCGGGCCGCCTGACGTCACCTGGGAACGCGGTGGTGCGGGGCGGCGGGCACTGGCGACGACCTCGCCCCGACCCGGGCGCGCCTCCGCCCGCGCGGGTCTTTGCTCCGCGGGAATTAAGGAAAGGAGAAATGTTAGTACACTTTTAATTGGAAACCGAGTTCTTCTTTCAGGGCGGCTTGTTTACTCAGGATTGGGCATTAGAACTCAGGGGAGGCTCTAATTGAAGTGACGGCTTTGGAGATTATGGGGAACATATGGCCCTACCGCCGGGCTCTTTATCTGCATTTTCTCATAAAACTGCCGTCCGTGTGTGTTTCTGCTCTCGCCCTCTTGCATTTCTAAAAGGCCTTTGAAGAGCGGGCAGAATGCGCGCAGGGAATGCTGGCTTGGGCTGGGGGGCCCTGCACCTTGGCCCGGAGCGGAGGCTCTGCCCGGGCTGGATGGCACCGAGGTGCCCCGCCTCGCTGCTCGGACCCAGCCCGACGCTGGCTCCAGCCTGAGCGCGGACAGGAAAAATGAGAGTGAGAAAGAAAAGAATTCAGACTGGTGACTGCCTAGCAGGGGTGTCATTCAGACTGTTGTAAGCTAATGGCAGGAGGGAGTTGCCGAGGTAACGGGAGATTCCCACTGGCTTCTGTCCTCCAAGGCAAGAGAAGAAGCCTCCCTGTGTTTGGTTGGAGCCAAGCCCGAGTACAGAAGAGAAATGGGAACTCGGGTGTCTTGGGACAGAATTACAGGTCTCGCTATCAATCAAGCAAGCAAGCAATCAATCATCTATCTACACACTCTTGCAGACTCCAGCACTGATCGCCACCATGTTGGTCCCCCTCACCTCCCACCAGATTCTCACTATATCTAGAGCTGCCAGATAAAGTACAGGATGCATGGTTACATTTCAATTTCCAATAAACAATTTTCATATTGCGTGGGACATATACAAAAAATGTTGTTTATCTAAAATTCAGACTTAACTGAATTTTTGTTTGCTAAATCTCACAACCCTGCTCACTCTAACGGAAAAGCTGCCTTCTGTTTTAACTCCAGAATCTCTCTAGTTCAGCACCAAAGCTCTGCACTTGGGAAAAACAGCTGATTGAAGTGCCCCAACTCCATCCCCCTGAGGCTCAGCTTCTGCTGGAGCACTGGTTCTCAACCTTGGCTGCATATTAGACTCACCTAGGGAGCTTTAAAAAGAAAACCTGGAAGCCCAGGCTGCACTCCAGACCAATTAAATCCTCAAGGCCCATTCCACAGGAGTCTAAAGTATTTTTTTCAATACATAAGTGGAATAAGTCTTATAAGGTGACTGCTTTGAAAAGTAACCCTCATTTGACCATATAATCTTGCTTATCTATTCCTTTTGTTATTAACTGTCTCCTTCCACTACAATATAAACTTCATGAGAGCAGAGCTCTTACCCCAGCCCCTACAATAGGACTGCTACATAGTCTGAGCTCAAAAATATTTGCTCATTCATCAAACCTCATATACTTCTATAAGTTCCCCCACACCCCAAATCCAATCCTTGCCTGATGCAGGTGCTCAGCAAATGCCTATAGATGGAATGGATGCTGAGTTGGTTCAGCCACTGCTTTCCCACCCCTACAGATTCCTAAGGAGGAGTACCTGGACACTTACCTCAAACACCAGCTTGGGCCACTCATCCCACCTAAGGCATGTACGTACACATAACTCAAATTCCTGCTGAGAATTACCCAGAAAAAACAGGCATGCCTCTGACTCCCAGGGTGCAAACCTGGATTTGGACTGCTAAGAATCCAAATGGTTCTTAAATCATCCAGTTTCCCATATACTTTTTCAGCACCAAATACCAAAGTATTCAGAGGAAGCTATGACCTGGTTTGCCACCAATCCTTAGTAAACTTGACTGTGGGGTTTCTCCTAGGTCACTGATGCCATGGCACAGAGAAATACTGAAGGTGACTCCTCTTTTTGCTCAGTATACTGTCTAAAGCGTCTTCAGGTCCATCATGAAACCTCTTGCTTGGAAATCTAAAAGTTGATGGGCTTTGCTAAAACATCAGTGCAAGAAAACTAGCATCTTCCCTGCACCTCCTCCCCAACCTTTACTAGACAACAATGAAGGAAAGTGAGTCTCTGGTCATTTAGCTCAGGTAATGAAAGGTCCAAGTCATGGGTTGGCTTTGCATGGCCAGAGACTTCACTCCTTAACATTCACCAGTCATACTGCAAAGTCCCAACATTGTACCCTTAAAGTATCCAATATAAAGATGGACAGATAGAGGCAATAGGTCATCACTGCCACTGGAAAAACAAATCTGAGTGCATTTCTTCCAAGAGTGGGGTTAAAACAGATGGTAGGACATTACAGATCAGCCTGTAGAAGCCTGTTAGAAGAAGTTTTGATATGTATTGATTTATTCAGCTGTTGTGCTTTTATTCATTTAATTAATGAGGACTGTGGGTTGCACAGCTGACACCTCTCCTCTAGATAAAAAGGTCAATTGGTTTGTCGTGCTACCATCAAATAAGCCACAGGAGCAGAACAGAAGTTTGTTGAGTAATTGTAAAAACACAACAAAAGAAGAGAAAAAAAAATAATAATAGCATCTCATGTGTACTTTTAAAGTACTTCCACATTCACACGCCATGTTGTCTTTGGATCCTTCAAAGTCTCCTACTTCCTTATCGGAGATGCCCGTGAGAAGTATAATGACAGTGATTAATTATTAAGGAGGATCCAGAAGTTAGAACAGAAGGTGAACTTGTGACTGATTTGAAAGGGAGTGTAAACTCAGTTCAAATCACCGTGTTTTCATTGCTTTAATTATATGTGAAGATGTTCTTCAGTTGGGGTCTCTCAGGTAGTAAGTCCTACTGAGTACCTGGAACACTGCCATAGCCAGCCAGGGAGAGCTGTCAGTGAATCATGAGAACAAAATGTGTGGTCTATTTTAATACACATGTTCATTTTTATCGACTAGTCAACACAGCAGGAACTGGACTGCCTGAGTTTGAATTCTGGCTTTTTCAAGTACCACCTGTAGGACCTTAAGCAAATTACTAATTTTTCTGTGCTCATCTTCCTCATTTGTAGAAGGGGAATAATCATGACATTGCCTTCCACATCAGCTTGATATGAAGGGTAATTATGCAAGAGAAATGAATGCATACAGCTGCTATATACACTACTACAGACTAATACACTCTGAAGCAATTGCACTAATTTTAAATTATGTTTTTTATTATTCATTTCAATCAAAATTATTAAGTGTGAGCACATATCCAAAATTAAATTATAGTCAATGGAAAAGAGACAATGCATTGTCTGAATCTGTACATTGCATGTAACTTTTCAAGCACCAAAGATAAACTCTACCCAACTCACAATTATAGCAAACGCTGGGTATCAAGTGTCCTGAGTCGGTAATTGGTAGAATTAAGTTCTTATTCTGGCTTATCCCTGACTCGAGTATCCTGTGTCCTTATTTCTCTATCTACAATATGAAGACAAAACAAATACACTTGAAGACAAAGGTTCAGAACAGAAAAGAAGCGCCCGAGCCTTAGACGGAGGGCAACAGATAATTCTGGTAGTCAATTTCAGGGCTATGATACTAACAAGAGACAAAACTTGATTTTGAAAACAACCTGAAAGGCCCAGGCAATTATAACTGCCTCTTGCCTACTATCTAGAGACACCAGATTAATAAATCAGAAAATGTCCACGAAGACCTTTGAGCTAGTCATGATATAAATATGTGTGCTCTTCATGTCTCCTTAATAATACTAACAACAATGAAAATAGATAACAGATATTGTGTGTTTTCTCCATGCAGGGCACTGAGCCAAGTCTTTGGGGCCAGATGATATCTTGTGTGTCTTTGGTTTTATTCTCAGCACCTGACACAGTGCGGGTATATGTAGGAAATTAAAACATATTTAGTGGCTTGAGATTTGCGGAATTTATACCAATTCCAAAACCTGGGGATAAGTTTGTAAGTAATTGCCCTTTGAAGAAGTACTTTTCAAACTTCAGGCCATGACCCATCAGTGGGTTATGAAATTAATAGAGTAGGCTAAGACTAGAATTAAAAAATAAATAGAATAGGGGCTGGCCCCGTGGCCGAGCGGTTAAGTTCGCGCGCTCCACTGCAGGCGGCCCAGTGTTTCGTTGGTTCGAATCCTGGGCGCGGACATGACACTGCTCATCAAACCACGCTGAGACAGCGTCCCACATGCCACAACTAGAAGGACCCACAAGGAAGAATATACAACTATGTACCAGGGGGCTTTGGGGAGAAAAAGGAAAAAATAAAATCTTAAAAAATAAATAAATAAATAGAATAGAAAATATCACCACAGAGGGTAAGCTCTAAGTCACTTAAAGTGTTGAAACTTTTATTTCAAACACGCAAATATGAATGTGTATACTAGGTCACGATAAAAATGTATTTTTTACTGAGCTCCAGTTAAAATGTCCTGGAAAATTCTCTTGCAGAGCACAGTCTTTTGAAAAACTGCTGTAGAGAGAAATTTAAAACATGATTTAAATATATGTCTTAACAACTATAATGTTTATCTGAGTAATTTAGTACTTAAGGTTTGTTTTTGTTTTTTTTAAATGGCTCACCCCTTTGTTTCTTTAAGGAAAGAATGACAAGACTGATCTCCAGGCAATGTCCTTTTTCATAGCTCTTAGCCCCTTTATATCACAAAGTTGGCCCCACTGTTCCCTTGACATTAGGACTCTGGCTTTGAGATGTTTTTCTCAATTGTGTTGCTCAGTATTCACTAACTCCTCTACCCTTCTTTTTCTGCAACTAAAACACAGAGGTTAGCACAGAGCCTGACACAGTATAGGCATCTGTAAGAAATATCTCCTGAATTAAAGGTTAGTAAGGTGGCTGCCTGGAAGGACATAAATAGATTATGGTGTGTAACAGAGCAATGATAACAGGCCTTTTCAGGAATACAGTGCATTCCCTAACAGGTAACTGTCAGGTTCAATTTCCTTCCTGGACTCAAAGACTAGTGTTGCGGGACAGAAATATAATCTATTCCAAAAGAAATTCATTCAAAGATGGGAGACATACCACCATCCTCAGACCAAGAGGCACAGAGAGATCCACCCTCAGGATAACCGTATTACAGAAAATGTTATTTTCAGGAATAAGAAGACACTTGGGCATTCAAAAGAGCGCAAATTAAAACCACCCTAAGCCTCAGTTTCCTAGTCTATAAAAGAATGGTGGCTAAGTTCAACACAGTCTTCCCATTCTTTCTTGAAATTTCTACTAAGTTCCAGAAGTGACTGGTCTTCTGCACTGACTTTCTAGGACGCAACATGAGCTATAATGTTTACAGACTGGAGAGCACCTCTGAGACATGCAGGCCCATGGTGTCAGTCACTCCATCTCCAGTTCATATACCCCAAATGATAATCTCTCTCTCTCTTTACTATCCTGAGATGCCCCCAGCCCAGCTATCCAGAAGCATCTAAAAGAGAAGAGCAAAGACAGAAGATGAGACGTCTGTGAAATGATGGATCGTTGGTGAAATAAGCTCATGAGGCATGAGTTACCCACAAGTACACTAGCCCCTGCACCAGGAGATATAGTGATACTTGCCATTTATTGGGTATCAACCAAGTCTCAGGCCCTTGATATGCATTACCTCTTTGCGTTCTTACAGCAACACACAAAGGAAGTAGTATGATCCACTTCTTACTGATTAGAAAATAGAGTCCTGGAGAGGGGAAGTAATGTTCCCAAGGTCACACTGCTTGCGAATATAGGGCAAGACCCAAATTCAGACTTGTCTAACTTGATATCCCAAGCCCTTTGCACTACAATATGGAGAATGAGACTTCCTCATACCTCCTGCTGACTTCTCCTCTTATAGCTTGCATTTTAAAATTCATGACTATGAACTGACAAGATAATCCCATAGGACAGTCAGGCATTTTCCAGAACTCATGAGGTAACCGCTGCCTCTCTATTCGAATTTATTGGAGAACAAGAAGAGTTCCAAGATAGGTTGAAATACTTCTGTAATGAATAAAAAAAAAAAATCAGTTCCAAAGTTGTATAAGGAAATTAAAACCAGTGCCTAAATGCCAGTCATGATGAACTTGACTCAGAAGAGAAGGAGAAAGAGATGTATCACACAATGAAAGTGACAAGACAGCCACCTGGATCTTCCAAGGCAGCACTATCCCATATCCTAAGGAAAATTAAGAAGGACTCACAAACTCCAGAATGTGTGAGGAATCTTCATTCCGGCTCCAATAAGAAGAAAGTCATACTGGAGGTTGGTGCTTCTCTAAGGACCTCAGAAGCTAATATGAACAGGACAAAGTTAATTTATTTTCACCATAAACAAAAATTTACTGAGTGCCTACCGCATGCCCGGCATGGTGCTAGGGCCAAGTGAGTGCACACTATGAGAAGCAACATAACCCTCCCAGGGCAGGCCAGACTACCCGATCAAAGAGGCCACGGAATCGCTGTATTAATCCAAAACACAAAACCTCCTTGGCAGAAAGGGATCCTCATGATGGGGACTTCATGACCCAGGCTTCCTCTGGGAAAATACCTCCACAAAAGCAGAGTATCCAAAAGAACCCTGCCTCAGCCTGCTGATAGTTTCAACTCAAAGAAAAAGGAAGGAATGCCGGGCCAGCTGCTCTTGGACTTTGGTCTGGCCAAGGAAGAGCTGGCAAACCAAGAGGATGTGATGGTTTGAACCTTAGGCGAAAATAATAGCTGAGGAATAAATCCTGGGCACAATCTAAAATGCATGCTGGTCTTCAGGGAAGAAAATCTTAAATGGTAAACAAACAAACCCCAAAACAAACAAGCAAAAAACACAGTCTGATCACATGGTAAGAGACGATAAAAGGAAATAAAACATACAAGATATTGTTGAAGGGAGGGGTGACATTCTGACTAGACATTCCTCAGTGATCCCAAAAATGAAGAGACAAGGCAATTTAACATAAAAATAACACAAAACTAAATGCAGTGTGGTATCCTGGATTAGATCCTGGAATGGATAAAGGTATTAGTTGAAAATCTCATGAAATTGAATGAAATCTATAGTTTAGTTAATAATACTGTACCAATGTTAATTTCTTCGTTTACGTGGTACATTTATTAAAATGTACCTTTAGATGTAAAATGTTAGCATTAAGAGAAGCCAGATGAAGGGTATATGGGGACTTCCGTCTTACTTTGCTTCTTCTGTAAACCTAAAATTTTATTCCAAAATAAAAAAAAGTTTTAAAAAATTGCTGCACACGACACTCTCAGATGACCTCTGGTGTTAAAAGAAAATGTGAAGATAAGAGGGGTAGATAATTAGGAAATGCAACACAGACCAGCCAGGAGCCACGGTTACCTATAGTCAGCCGCCAAGCCCCTACCCCCACCGGTGGGTCAAAAAAGCTAATGCAATCATGAGCCACATCAATAGAATATGATGTCCATGACAGGAGTAACAATAACATTGTGTCAGTTCAGACCACATATGGAAGATTTTATCCCCTTCTGGGTCGTACATTCTAAAGAGATTGTAGTATTTTCACAGATAGAGCAAAATCTCTTCTAAGAGGTGGCTGGAAGAGCAGGGAAGAACTAGAAAGAAAAAAAGAAGACTTAGGGAGTATGAGGATCTCTGTCTTCACCTCAAAGGGCTGCCACATGCTGGGGAGAACTGACTTATTTCGTGAGTTCCTGAAAGCTGAACTAAGGCCAAGGTTGAGGTTACACACATGGAGACAGACAGTGGGGCTCAATATAACAATTCTGACAATCCACACTCAGAACGTGAGGTCAAGAGCTCCCCAGGGTCGGAGAGGCTCAGACAGAGGCTGGATGAACATCTGGTGGGAGTTTGAACTGGACAACCTCTAATGTGCCTACCAATTGCAAAAGCCTGTGATTCTTTCATCAAGAAAAGCAGAGGCATGAATGCTGCTAGGTGTCACTTGGAGGTCCTGGGCATCCAAGTTGCCCAGTAAATCCAAAGAAAATTGTCCAACTTCGGCTACAAATTCCATTCCACTGCTTGGGAGGCTGCATCAAGGCCACCGGCAAAGCAGGAACCAGAACAAAACAGGCTTTCCTGGTCACACCAGAAAAGAACATCCAGCAGCTGAATATCTCCTGAGTTCTGTGTCCCACATAGCTGTAAATGGGTCACATGTTTTTGTGCAAGTTGGAATACTCAGCAGCATACTATAGATTCTAGAATACTAGATTTAAGCAACCCTAGAGGTCACTGACCCTGCCTCCCACCAAGAGTAATTAAAACGTTATGAGATAAGCAGGTTCACGTCCCACAAAGAGAGTCTAGTCTGCACCCTTGTTAGACACAGTTCGACCCTATATTGAACCAAATCTGTCATTTCACTCCCAGTACATGGGGCTGCACCTTTGGGTATGAATCTCATATTTCCCTTAAACTTATTTTTACAAAGCTAAATATACTGAGTTTCTTTTAGCTATTTATCATTTAACAAGCTAATTACTCTCCTCAAGACTTTCTCTAGTTTGTCAGTGACCTCCTAAAATGCATCATTTTTTCTTTCTTTTGGTAAGGAAAATTGGCCCTGAGCTAACATCTGTTGTCAGTCTTCCTCTTTTTGCTTGAGGATGATTGTCACTGAGCTAACATCTGTGCCAATCTTCCTCTATTTTGTATGTGGGACGTTGCCACAGCATGGCTTGATGCACGGTGTGTAGGTCCATGCCCAGGATCCAAACTCGTGAACTCTGGGCCGCTGAAGCAGAGCATGTGAACTTAACCACTACACCACCGGGCCAGCCCCTAAAATGCATCACTTAAAATTAGACCAAATATCTTACATGTGCTCTGACCAATGCAGGAAACTAATGGAACTATAATGACATGTTAAGGGCACTATAGTTCTACTGATGCAGCATATGCGTTCTTTTGGCTCCTATTGACTTTATGGTCAAGTAAAACTCCACATAAAATTCCATCAAAACAGGCCCCATTACAAATGATTACTATTGAATTTTGGAACCCAATGGTTAGATTTCATCTTTCTGACCTTGTGCTGTTCTTTTAGCTTGTCAAAATCTTTTTGAACACTGGGAATATCAGTTGCCACACCAGCATTCCATGCCAGGTTTGTGTCATCTGCAAATCGAATAAACTTGCCTTCTGTGTCTTCATTCAAGCCATTGATAAAAACGTTAAAGATGACAGATCGCTCAATCATTCACTCAACAAATATTTATCAAGCACCTACAATATGTAAAGTGCTCAGGACAGAAACCAGAGAAGGAATTGTATTTGTACTGGGACAGATCCTAAAAATGTTTGCTTTCTGTCAATCCCTAATATGAGGTGGACTTCTTTCCTTTAAGACTTAATTCAACTCATTAGGTACTTATTGATCAGTTACTTATCTCTTGGCATTATGCTAAGCTTTGTTAAGGGAACAAAGGAATTAAAAGCTACAACCCTGTTCTCTAGAAGCGTGTCCTCTCATTAGTGAGGCAGGCTTTGGCAAATGAGGCAGGCTTTGGCATACAAAACATTTTATGATGCAAGACAGGCAGCATTTATATAATTGACAAAATGAGTGGTACAGACAATATATTTGCTTCTAGTTGAGGCTTTAACATCATTTCATTTAAAGCTTCAAGAACGGTGATAGATTTTTAGAGTTGAAAGGGACAAGAGAGGTCTTCTAGAACCATCCTCCTCTCCCACCTCATCAATATTAGTTTCAAGAAGTCGGGGTCTACCTTTTGAGTAGTTTTACTCTTTGTTAGATCTAACAATTAGAATGACATCGTAACATTCGCTGTGTTGAGTCAAAATTGCTTCCCTTTAGTTTTCTAGCTATAGTCTAAACACTCAATGATTACGTTAAATAATCGAACGAATGAATTTTTATTCTGCTCTCTGAAATTAGAAAACAAAAATAAGTCTGATTCAACCATTTGAAGGCAACAATTACGTCTTCCTTCAGTGTTTACTTTTCTAGCCTAAATATCTACAATCCCATCATTGGACATGATTTTGAGACCTCCCCAACCCCCACCATTCTCTTTTTTTTTTTGCTTCTTCTTCATCTTCTCCCCAAAGCTCTTCAGTACATAGTTGTATATTCTAGTTGTAGGCACTTCTGGTTGTGCTATGTGGGATGCCACCTCAGCATGGATCGGGACCAGTGAAACCCCAAAGTGGAGAGCGCGAACTTAACCACTTGGCAACAGGGCCAGCCCCCCCACTAGTCTTGTCATTTATATCATGACTCTGTGCCTGGCATAAAGCAAGCACTCAAGAGATGTCAACTGAATGAATACATGAATCAATGAACTGGAAAGCTCCAGTTTGTCAATATCAGCCTCAAAAAGAAATGCCCAGAACTACTGAACATATTGCTGAAAATGTGGCCAGAAAAGTGGACCTATTGTAATTGCCTTGCTCTGAACATTATACTTCTATTAATGCTGCTTATATCTAGCTTTTTCTTTTTGTTTTTGCACATTTGGGGGTTGGGGGTGGCAACACAGTGATGCCTCATATTAAGTTTGCAGCCAATTAAAATCTGTAATTGGATAACTTAGTGATCAAGCCCCACCCAACTGTGTAACAAGAAAGACTAGACCCCAGTGTTTATTCCCATGTGACAAGGAACGGTATGTCCTCCTGGGTGTGCATGTCTTTCTAAGATCAGGCTTGTATTCTGATCACCATAGCTCCTAAGCCCTTTGGGAATCTGAGGATTTTGCAATATTCTGCAGAGGAGGCCTAAGTGGGTGGGCACAGCATGGCACCTAAAGAGAAAGACAGGATGAGCTGACCTTATACTCAGTGGAGGCCTTATACCAAATGGGTCCAGATAGCGCAGAAGGAGATACTCAGTATGTCAGTGGCAGTGTTCCTGACAAGGAGACATTTCCCTCAAATTAAAACACCCAGGAAAACTTAAGACCAAGGAGTACAACAGGAGTTGGAATTGTCCTGGTGTCACCATACTTATGGCTGCAAGCAGTGCTAGGCAAGAAAAATTGAGTGGGAGGTAAAGGAAGGAAACACAACTGCTGTGAAGAGCCAACTCCAGCCAGCATTTGCTAAGCATCAGCACTTACTGAACACCAGGCTTCTTACACACACGATCGCTTTTATTCCCCCAAATAAAGTTATTAGGAAGGCATGATTATCACCATTTTACAGTTGTGGAGATTGATGTTCAGAAACTTGCCCAGAGTCACACAGATATGAGTGGTGTAGGATGGGGTACCCCACCTGATTGTCCCCAAGGCTCTTGTACTCAAGCATCATGCCACAATGCTTTTGTGTCATGTGTTTGTTCATTCTTTAACAAAGGCTTTATCAAGCACCCTCAACATCCCAGGCCTGTGCTAAGCCTTGGGAATACAGTGATAAAAAAGACACACACTGTCTCTCATGGGGCTTAGCACTCTGGCAAGAAGGACAAACAGCCAAACAAACAACCACAATAAAGTGGGATCCATGTCATGGCAGGAGAGGTTAAGGATAAACTCACCCAGCACATGGGAATAAAGTCTTCCTCGATGAAGTATTCCCTAGAGAGAAGCTTAAAGGATATGCTAGCAAGACAAAAGAGTCAGGGAGAGAGGCAGAGAAGGAATCAACTTTTAAGATGGGGAAGTGAGTGGGAGACACTGATAAGTGCTGGAGTCCAGCGAGGCTGAATGTAGAGTGGAAGGGATCAGAGGCTCCCAAGAGACTGAAGAGATGGGCAGAGTGAGACTGCAGGGGGCCTAGTAAGCTGTGTTAAGGGGTTTGGAATTGCACTGGAATTGGCATGGGCAAGAACTAGTAAGGTCACATGGATATCGCCTCATTGGATCTCACGGATTCTTGGAGGAAAAGGGAAGCCAGACTAAGACAAAGGCTGACAAGGACTGACACCCTGAAAAGGCATTCCATGCTCAACTTGGGCAGTTTTAATTGAATTTCTCTGGCCTCGTGGAACTTGCTCTACAAAACCTCTGAATTTCTCCTATCTCCCCTCTTCCCTCTCCACCCAAGGCAGGAAGGGTGAGGGTTGGGTGGGTGGAACAAATAGACTCTAGTTCCTTTCTTTATGTGACCCACCAAGGTTTAGATAGATTCTAGCTTTCCCATTAGACAGATGAGGAAACAAAGGCTTAGAGCAGGTCAGTAATAGTCACAGACTGAATTATTGGTTCCAATTCATCATTCCCTTTAATAGTATTATGCATCTACTCCCTAGCAAGGCCTTGTGGGGTATGCAGTGTATTTCCCCTCCCATGGACTTTGGGTTTGAGATTTTAATTTCCTTAGCCATTGAAACATTAGCAGACATGATGTGAGCAGAGGCTTGAAATGTGCTTGTCCGGTTGGACATGCCTTCCTGTACTTTTGCCATCGCCAGGAGAAGAGCATGACCTGTAGCTGCTGCTTCTCAAGCCTGGGCCCTGGAATGAATCACACAGAGCAGACTTGAACCTGGTCTACAGCCTAGAGCTCAGCTCAGCTGAGATCAGCAGATTCCAGGTGACTTGAAGACCTTCAGCCTGAAGCAGAGTGACTCCCATTGACCCAGGGACTTGAGAATGCGTGCCTAAGTGTTTATGGTTGTATGCCATGGAATTTGGGGGCAATTTGTTATACATCTTCATCATGGAAATACCTGACTGATAAGAGATTACTCCCAGCTTACAAAGAAACTTCCTGGAGTGCACAGAGCTGCCTTGTCATAGAACTAGGCTGCCCTGGTGGCTGGCCCTCTAGGGAGAAAGAAAAGCAGACTGGCAGCCCACTCCATTTCCCCACACCCCCTGCCCAGCACAGGGCACTCACCTGAGTCTGATGCTGCTGGGCTCACCAGGCTGAGCAGCTCCCGCTCCTTCTCATAATCCCCTTTGCAGAGCAGCTGCCCCTCCTTCAGGACAAACTCGTCCCCCTTCTGGAGCTGCCGCTCACAGACACAGCAGCAGAAGCAGCTGAGGTGGTACACACTCTTCTGGGCCCGCATAACAAACTCATTGGGTGCGATGGCCTCGAAGCAGCCCCCACATTTGACAGCAAACAGCCTGGCAGCAGGGGAGGGAGAAAGGAGAGCAAGGTCTGTGAGAAAGGTCTGGCTTGGGCCCAGGTCTCCCCTCAAGTCAACAGCAAAGGAAACTTCCAGAACTGGGATGAAGATGAGGATGTTTGGAATGGAATACACTTTAAACCCTGATGATTTATTCCCCAAGGAGGTTGAACCAAAGAATTTGGTTGAGTTACTCTCTCAAAAGCTTAAGAAAAGCAGAATGAGAAGTACTGGAAGAAGTCTGAGCTGATGCCCGGGGTGTATTTGGTGCGGTCTATGACACAGTGTCCCCAAAGGGTGGTCTACAGACTGGTGCCAGGCAGGCTGCCCAGAAGCCCTGGGGGAGCTTATTATTTAAAGAAAATAACAACCAAAATGTCCAGCCCACTCGTATCAGCATGTAACAGGGTGGGCTCCAGAATGTGAATTCTTAACAAGCTCCCCAGGGCATTCTGATGTGTAATCTGGTTTTTGAGAGATCAGACTGCATCCCAACTTCCCAGCCTGACATTCCATGGATTCAGCCTCTCTCTCAGGACTTAGCTCTTCTTTCATTTCACTTATTTTCAACAAACCACATCAAGGGTGTCTATGCCAAGCCAGAGCAGTAGGTACCAGTAATGTGAAGGTAAATAAAAGAAAAAATCCCTCCCAGCAATGAGCTCAGGCTAATGGAAGAGACAGACATGTCCAAATAATTAAAGTAGAAGGCTCCAGGAGCACGGAGAAGGAAACAGTTATCTGTCAGGGAGAGAGTAGGGGGACTTGCATTTTGTTCAGTGTTCAATAAATCTTGGTCAAATGAAAGACAGGAAGGCAGGCAGGTTGGCAGGCATAAAGGGGCGGGAGCAGGGGATCCCCAGCAGAGGCAACAGCCTGTGCAAAGGCCTGAAGTCATGAAAGTGCATGCACGGTGTGTTGTCCACCAGGTTGGAGACAGGGGGCCTCGAGAGGGGTGGCAGGTGAGGCAAGTCATGACCTGATTGCACACCTGGGCTGGACATCATCTGGTAACCCATAGGGCATCGCTGAACAATTTTTAACATGATGAGAGCCCTGATTTAGAAAAGGAACTGTTGGCAGTATGAAAGGTGGAGTGGAAATGGAGTTAGAGAGATGAGTGAGGGAGAGCAGCTGAGCAGTGACAAAAGTCAGCACTAAGGCAGCAGCAGGGAAACCAGAGAGGAAGGGGCAGAACCCACAACCTGGAAACAGGGAAGCATGGGGGTCGGCTCCCAGGCTTCTTGTGGTCGGAGCTCGTGGATGATGATAATGTCACCACTCTGCACACAAGCTTTCTGATTTCCCACCTCTGGGCCTATTTATGCCATTCCGCCCTCCTGCAAAGCCCTTCCTTCTCTGTTTAATCTATCTGAATCCAACCTGCCCTTCAGAACACAGCAGCTCCGGCCCTCTCCTTGAATTCTGCGCTGACGTCCCCTACCCTAGTCTGAAGCAACTGGCCCGCCTTTGAACACCTTTACCGGGAGCTGTCTGTGCTGGTCATTCGGCAGTTATCTGGAGATGTTTCAAGACACAAAAGATGGTGACATCTGGAGGCCTGGGCTCTGCTGCCAGCTCTGCCGAGGTTGTTTCTCCCCTTTGTGCCTCCTTTTTTCTGGCTGTTGTTAAAGACATTAGGGTAGGCAATCTCTTCCAGCTGCCAAAGTCCTATGATCATTGCTTCTTATTAAGATATCTTAATCTTGGCTTATTATTTAACTTTTTCCATGTTTATAACTTGTATTTCAAGAACAAGGCCTATACAATATTTATATAGCCCACAGCCTCTTGCACACAGCGGGTACTCAATAAAAGTTGCTTTGATTTGACCCACGGATCTGACTTGCTCACCCTCTTCTGAAATAGCATCTGCAAAGAGCCTACCAGAGAAGCTGACACACAGGAGGTTCCCAGCGAAGGTGGCTCTTCTCTTCCTTGTCACCTCAGATCAATAAGAGTTCAGAGTAGTCTATGAAAGACTAAAATTTAAAGTAGATCTGTTTCTTTTTTCTTTTTTAAATTACCTCATGATAATCTAATTGCCTTTGTCAAAGCCTTTGGTATAAGCACAGAGATAATATACCCCCAAAATATCTCTGGGATTCATTCATTATAGCATTCATTTTGCTATTTCCAAAATAAAGAGCTATTTTCTTTTTTAAAGTAATAGCACAATAAGGGGAAAAATTCTGTCTCAAAACCACTCTCTTTTTGTCCCCATGTACGAGAGGGGTCAAGACATGGAAAGGTCAGATGGTGCCAGGAGAGGATGGCGGTGAGCGGGAACAAAATGGGCAGAGTGAGTTCATACCTCCACAGCCCTCCTCTCTTCACAAGGGCAGACTCAAGCTGACTCAGAATATCCAGGGAGCTGATGCCATATTGCTCTGCTCATGAGCCCCACCTTGGCAGAAGCCAAGGAACCATGAAAAACTGAAAACCATTTTCCTATAGACAGGCCAACCACCACAATGGCCTCATAGTGGCCAGTTCCATCTCAAAAGCTCATTCACAAATTCATTTACTCACTTAGCTTTCTTTTCATTCATCCTTTCATTTGTTCAGAAGCATCCACTGTGCACTACCCCATATACTCTGGTGACTTAGGGGGACAAGGAAAAGAAACCAGCACCAGCAGCATTTGTAGATGTAAACAAGTCTATTTTGAGAGTCTCTTATATGTCAGGCACAGTTGTAGGCACAAAATGATACAAAACAAAGTCTCCAACCCCGTGGAGCTCACATGCTAGTGAGAGAAACAGCAAACAAACAAATCAATGAACAGATAAATGTCCACCTGTAGGGATTTACCTTGGGAAACAGAATACAAGGGCAATACAAAGCAACAGTTCATGAGTACAAAACAGAATGGCATAAAGTCTGTTTATAATATTAATCGCTTCCCAGCTCTAAGCTGCACTGGTTATAACTCTAAGTCTACATATGTGCATAGTGTGTTTATCCTGGAAGAAGGGAAGAATTTTGAGGGTGGAGTGAAGAGGAAGCTAAGGAGGGGTTCCCAAGGAGGCATTACACACAGACTGGTACAAGAAAAAGGCAGGCCATTCAAACTCTTCGAGCGAAGGAAGCCAAGGCTTGGAGAAGAGAATGAAGCTGCCTCCCATGAATCCACTAGGGAATGGCCTCCCAGGACAGAGGCCAGCCTGCAGGTCACTCAGCGCAGCACAGATCAGAAGTGCACGTGCTGCATCACTCTCAACCCAGGCCTTGGGCCACCGCACCCAGCCCCCTGCCCTTGGCCATGGGGAGAGCTTAGAAACACCCATCTGATATGCCTTCCCTCTGCCTCTCAACTTCAGAATGGAGGGGAGGTTGGGGGACAGTCCAAGGGGCTGGTGTGGCTCTTTCACCACTAACAAGGTATGCAACAGCCCAAAACAAAGAAATCCAGATACCAGCAGCCTTGCCCCCCAACCCCCTTCCTCCAGCTGCCCAGTGTGGTTTTGCTCTCCACGTATGAACCTCAGGGCACACCAGTCCCTTGAACATTTGCCTTGACTCCCTCCCCCCATGCTGGATGCTGTGCATCAGGCAAAAAATCCACCCAGTTCATCCCTGGCCCCAAGTCCCTAGCCACTGTTTGCCAACCTGAGCAAACTAATCAATGCTTTTCCAGGAGCCGGTCAAAGGCCCTTTGTCCCCAAGCCCTCCTTCTCCTCCCCTTCCCCTGGAATGAACTGTTCAACAGACTCAAGGCAAATGCTCCCAGGGAGTCAACAAGCACTTGAGAATCTGCAGCTGCAGGTGGTAGCATCTGTGCTTGTCTAACTTCTACCCTGTTAATCTCCTCCCTTCTTAATTTCATCCCCCACTCCAAAAATGTCCCCCAAGTTGGAGAAGGGAGGGTTAGGGCAAGCTCAACAAAGAAAACCCACCATGTTGACTCAGGAGTGGCTGGAGGAAGTGGCGTGAGTTGTCTGGGCTCAAATCCTGAAATGGTCATGGTCAATGGGGATTACAGACCCGGAAGAGGGGGGCAGTCCTGTTTCTCTCCATTCTTCCATCAGCTCTCCCCCTCTGGATAAAGACCAGGTCAACCTCACCTTACTACCTTGGCTCTTGTTACCCTCACGAACCCCAGAGCAATTCAAGGAGAAAAGGCACATGCAGTCTACCACCTGTGTGCCAGATGTGTACACAGCTGTACGGGTACCACTGTGGAGCCAGCTGCCGACTACACACCTCCCACAAGTTGTTTTCTCTAAGGCTCAGACAAGCAGAGAAAGGGATTTGTTCAAAAGTCCAGGTCGTAATTAAAACACAGCCTGTCTCTTCCCAATGCCCTGGATGGCGGCCCCCACCGTTACTTCCCCCTCTGAATGCTAATGAGACCTCACTCGGGTTCAGAGCCTGGCAGATTGGCTGTGGCCTGGAAAGCTAGGGACAGTTTCCAGAAATACCCAGCTCTTCTAGGCATACGTAATAACTCTCAACTCTTCCTACCATTACAAAAACTCCTACTCCCGAAAGCTCTTTGAATGATTCCTTATCTCCTTTTTGCATCTAATTCTCTCACCTGTAAAATGGGAATAAAGTTTCTAGCTGGTGAGAAACCATCCAGTGCAGCATCTGTCCCAGAGACTAAGCCCTCAGTCAGTGCTCTCCTTCCTCTATTGAATGCCCTTTGTGGGGAAGGCATGGGGACGAAAGATAAAGGCTGCCCTGTCCTCAGGAAACTCACATCCTCCAGCAGCCAGCAGGCTCTAAACAAACGACCACAGGAGGTGGCAGGGGGGTGGGGGGGGGGGGGCGGGTGCATAGTTTGTAGGAGGGAAACAGCCAGAATGGCGCAAAGCAGAGACTCATCCACTTGAGTTAGGCTAAGGGTCACCGAATCTTCTTCCTCTTCCTTCCCTCCCTCTCCCCCCACCCCATCTCTTCCTCCCTCTAGCCCTTCCCCACTCCTTCTGCCAGGCAGGGAAGTAGAGGCTAGCTGAAATTCCACTCGGTACCTTGTCTACCTCTCTTCCTGTACAGCCACAAGCTGTAAGATGCACAACTTGTAGCTCAGGTGGGAGAGTCTGAGATGGCAGGCTCCGCCACTTCCTGGCAGTCCACATGACGTGGAGCTCATCACTAGATCTTTTGCAGCCTCAGTCTGCTCAGATGTAGAAGGCAGTAACAATGCCTACATGCCTAGATAAGTGAGGATTAAATGAGAAAGTATATGTGGAGTACTTTGCAACCTATATAAGGTATAGCATAATTTTTAGTCATTTTTACTTGCCCCGCCTCTGTCTTTTGACCTTTGTGGATGTTTTTTTGCCCCAAAGGTGGCTCTCGTGCTGAGGAGTTTCCTGAGCCCTATCCTAAGAGAACACTTCTTCCTCAGCAGTGTGAGCCCTTCTGCTGACTCCTCCCAGCTGTGACAGCAACATGACTTCATCTTCTTCGAGCGCAGCATTGAGCCGGGGGATGAACCCAGGGACTTGCTGCTCGTGGGCTGCCAGGCAGAGCATGCTCCTTAGAAAATGCTCATCCTCCTACCACAGCTCCCACCACAGGGAGCCAAGATGATGTGAGCGAGGCAGTGTCTCCTGTAACTGACCACCAGCTCCCCCCAGCCTTCTGCCAGGTGCCACGGAGGACAGTGAAGAAGAAAAAGGAAAGGCGACCTGATTCAGGCAAGAACAGAGGACTTGGAGTAGGAAGACCTGGGCTCGAGGGTTCTTCCCTTAGCAAGGGGCCTCAGAAAGGCCACCGTCTTCCGCAGGGCCTCAGTTTTCTTATCTTTAATAGAAAAGTACTGCCCTAGATCAGTGTTATATCAAGAACTTAGGGGGTCAGGTGGGGTAAGTCTTTATTCCCCATGTCTCCTCACTCCTCACTTTTCAACCAGAGAAGTCCCCTCTGCCAGTACCCAAATCCAGGTCTCCAGACAGTGTTTCAACACGACACTGCCTTGCCACAGTAATTCTCCAAAGTCTTTTCCAGAACCATACCATTCATGTATATATAAATATAAAACAGCTAAGGCCAAAAGGGATTGGATTATGTATGGGTATGGACACACACACACACACCACACAGACACACCAGCTAAAACCATCTCTCTCTATATATATATATAGAAAAATATATGCATATATTTGTAGAAAAGATTTATATATTTCTAGAAAAGATTTTGTTTGAATAAAGCACTATGCTTCTAAGGCATGTTTGAAACTCACTAGGCTGGATAATTCCTTAATTCACCCCCATTTTTATTATTCATGCTTTTATTCCAGGGTTGAGAATCCTACACTG